>NW_027071981.1:6494448-7094448 GCF_038088225.1 Cyrtonyx montezumae
CCGAATTCAATACACGAGCAAAATCACTGGGAGGTTCCTAGGCTGGGCTATACATCCGCATGACTTGCTCTGGTTTTGCACTACGGCCTCTCTTGCTTGTCAATAGTTTCCAATGCCAACACGAAGGGTGGGATAGCGAGGGATCCAAGTCACAGTCACACAGTTGATTTAAAAGAAAAGGATTCCGACCAGGGTACCACTAATGCTGCACCACCGTAGGGCAAAGAACTCACGTGAAGGTTCCAGCCCCAAGAGACACCACCCGATGGCCTCGCTGCAGGGCAGGGCACTACCAACAAGGCCTCAGGAGCAGTTATTGACTCGGGTCATGGTAGCAGCAAGCCTTAACAAACAAAAAGGCTGCCGACAAAATTACTGGGCTAATGGCTAAATTGGAGAGTCAATATAAATAACGTTACGTGCACTTGTTACTGCTGCAGTCATGCTGCTGGGCTCCGAGTCAAGGTAATGCCGACGTGCAGAGGGGCACACCATGGTGTGCTGTTGATTTACTAAAGAGCAAAACACATTCTTCCAAGCACTGAGCGTGTGAAATAAGAGAGGGAAAACAAAACAAAAAAAAAAAGGGGGGGGGTCCTGGCCAACTAACAAAAAGTTTTACTGTAAGTACATAAATAAAAGAAATCGCCTGCTATTACACATGATAAAAATTGTGCTCAGTGTAGGGTGATATATATCTTTGGAGAAGTTTGGCAAGCACAGCCCTCTTGTGGGCTCATTTGTGTCTGTGTAGCAACTGGAGGCCGGCAGCAGTCGGCTCCTCCAAGTGCTGGGCGCAGCTCCGTCCTCCGGCTGCAGGTACCATCCGTCATCCCCTTGCCCTGCAGCGACGGAGCCGCTGCCAGCAATTTGTCAGCATCATTGGGGCTTATTGTTTTCCTTCTGAAGTTTTATCTTATTTTCTTTTCCTAAATTAAATACTTATTCATTAGAGAAGAAGGAACATGTTATGCTTGAAACGCTCTTCAGATTTTGTTAAACTCCTCCCTTTCAGAAACCTTCCCACAATCCACTCGAGGGCAACCAACCACCCACTGAAGAAATATCTGTGCTCCCTACAGAGCAGACATCAACCGGAGAGGGGCTGCTTTGTCAAGCCATTGCACCCACCTCCTGCAAACAGAGCTCACCTCATTAGCAAAGGTTTGCTTTTTGCATATTTGATCAGCTGGGTCGTACTGTGTCCCCAGCCTCACTGGGTTGAAGCACTCAATACAATTGCTCAATACCCTAAGTGTCCAATCCATAGCTCTGCTGCTGGAGCTCGAGCTGCATGATGGACAAAGCTAGCATTTGCAACCCACAACCTCTATCCCACTTAATTTCTGGAGGGCAGGGTTAGTGAGAATCCTCACACAACCTGCTCCCCATCCAGCATGGAAGGAAGTTTTGGAATCCTCTTTCCATTTGGAAGAAAAGCTTGACACGCACAGATTGATAAGCAGGACTGAAGTTACATTCCCTGCACATACACTGCTTATGCCATTCTCTGTCACACCTGGGCTTTGGAAGACATTAAATCCACAACCACAACTGCTGTGATTCCCTGCCCCAGGTCCTGTGCACCCCAAACACCTCCTTGTGACCTCACCAAGGCCAGTGATCTACCTTCTGCCCTGAGCATCCCATGCAACACAAAACAAGCCAAGGGTACGCACAGAACCTGCACCTACTGTGAGACAGATGCCTTCTAGTGCCAAGAACCATGCCGCAACCTGCTTCACGCAACTGTGACTCAGAGGGAAAAGTTAACAAAACCACAGCAAAGGCACGACCATCAGGTTTGCAAAGAGAGGAGGTGCTCCATGTCTGCACAAACAGGGACATCCAAGTGACAGACATGTAAGAATTAATTCTGCAGCTCGGCGGCACAGCAAGTGAGACCTTCACAGTGTTGGGAGCAACAGGGCTTGGTGAACTAAAAATCAGAAGGAATTCTACACTGAAGTATTGGCACTGACCTGGATTCCTTTCCTATCCCTGGAAAAATCACAAGTTGCTCTCTTTAGTTTCCCCCTATTTCATTACTCCCATTACTTCACAGCATCTCGGGAGAACGAAGGACATCCTTGTGAGTGCAGCATGCTGCATAGGAACATTTCTGAGAGAGAAACCAATAAAATGAAATGAGAGAGAGTACCAATGCGAACATCAGAGCAGATGAGCAACGGAGCTGACTGGGACCTCAACTGACCATTTTCATAGAGACCACTTAACCCAAAGGGACCAAAGACAAAGACCTTCCAGCAGGCACACCCAGGCCAGATCTCTCCATCAGCCCCGCCATTGCGTCTCGTTGCTAATCCTACCCAGGATCAGGGATGAGCCAACACCCACGAGTAGCACAGTGCCAGTGCCCCCAGCCCCACAGCATGCCCTGAATTGGGTTGGCCATGCCTCAGCCCTTCTCATGCTCCACAGCCTGCTCTGCCTGCCCAGCCAGGTTCACCGGGTGTTGTGCGGGGTGTGCATCTCCCACACAGCAAACAGTGACTAGTCCTTTCTATTTCGAGCAGCCCTACAGTGTAAATTCGTCTCCTCCCTTTGATAAGGGCCCTATCGTTAGATAGCATTAATCCCCATCCCTCTCTTGGCACAAGGAAATGCAGCTTTGCAGGCAGGGTGGATAAAATCACTGCTCCACGCATTTTTTTTCTGTTTTTTGTTTTGTTTTGTTTTTTAATGAGGTGTCTGATATCCAGTAAAAATGTGCATGAAGACAGTCCTAAACAACAGTGCAACGGCCTGACAGTGTGCAGGGTCTCGAGGTGCAGTAGTCATCTCCAGCTCCTACTGTATTCAATAGAACTGGAGCACTTTTAGTGCCTTTCTAGACCAGGAAAAATGCCTTCCAAAACAAACAGAGCTTCTTGTTCAATATTTCATGCAATGATTCCTCCAAAGGTGTAAATAGGAATAATGCCTCTCCACTTAGCCAGCAAATGAGTGTCTGCCTTCCCTTCCTTTTATTGCCTTTACAAGTTAAATGCCATTTGGAAAGGGATCTGCCAGATGCCCAACTTCGGCTGGGGCTCCGCAGGTTGTGGGAAGCCCAGCAAGGTCCCCATCCAGATCTGCAGGTGGATTTGGGGTAAGAGGATGCACTCAGCTCTCCCAGCAGCTACCTCTCACCCTTCTCTCTGCCAGGGACCCACGGAGAACCACATATTTCAGAGAGGCTGCACATCTGGGCTCAGGCAAACCACTTCACTTAGAACAGTAAGCCACATTTCCAAGCCATGCTTTAAAAAACCAAAGCATCCTCTTGGCAGACCTTCAGGGGCAGTTATCTTTTGGGAAGAGAAAGTTAAACCGTCGGGGCACCCCCTACAAAAATTCCAGAGCAGCGCTCTGCCCAAGCACTTCAACTGTGGCTGCAGAGCAGGGAAGGCACTGGGCCAACCCTTCCTCCACCATGGCCACGCTTCCCTCCAGCCCCATCTCCAGCGAGAATGCCGAGTGCATGGCACAGCCATCAAATGGTCTTTTAGCTAAGTGACAACAGACGTGATTTGGAGTCAGCATATTCTGATCGCAGCGCATTGTTAGCAGGATTCAAGAGAGCGCTTGCATCGTGGGATCGTTCAACCTAGAAATAAAACTGCGACGTAATGAGCTTCGTTCTAGCTACACCTTTCCTTCTGAATGGATCCCATACCTGCAAAGGCCATGCTGGGTATGCAATGTGTTCCTGATTATAACGCGTACGCCTAATCTCGAGGGCGCCGCCTTGTTTTCGAAAGCGCTCGGCGAGTCACGCACTCGGGTACGTGCTGCCCGTTATCTGCAGGAGGCTTACAACTGGAATCCCCGTGATTCACATTTTCCAGCGCTCATGTCCAAACCCTTCCCCAGACCAGCTCCTCCACGCTCTACCATTTCACAACCCTCTGCGTTCGCAGCCAGGCAGAAGCAAGCCACACGCCAGGGAGCTGTCGGCCGCAATGGCGACCGTCCCCAGGCAGCGGGCGCGTTGTGGGGTGGCTTCCAGCCCAAAGTGGCTGTGGCTCCCTGCTGCTCACTGAGAGATGGCTGGGAATCATGCGTTTGGCTTCCAGAACCACCCCAAAGAGTTGGGCTGAGAGGCCCCTGAGGCCTCATGTCTCCCAGGGAAGGTGTGGGAAGCGAGCAGGGTTGTGGCCACATAGCCAGCTCACTGGGCTCAGCATCCCCCTGCACCTTGGGGTGGATGGGATGGCCTCCACCCTGCTACCGCTCCCTGCCAGCCACGCAGCCCCGCTCCTTCTGCAGGACTCTCTGAGTGTGCTGCTAGTTCCTTCAACTTGTGTTTACATTACATTTCAAAGCGAAAGACAGCAGAAGGGGCCAAAACCAAAGCAGTAAGCAACCAAAAAGCAGCATTCACTGTCAGGATTTTGATTCAGCAGATTGTGGCACCAAAATGGAAGAATTTTGCTTTCTTCGTGCTATTTTTGTAAACTATGCGCAAAGCGAAATAATGAATTTCTGTTAACATACCGCTTCTTAGCCTCACGTAAATCCTATACCTCACTATCTCTATATGACAGATAAACTAAGATAGCAACAGCTACACTGCACAGCCCTACCCAATGATACAGTACGAGAAGTGGAAAATCAGAGCTCATGAGTAACTCGTCTCACCCCCAAAGCTTCAGGGACAGCCTGGGAAAAGCACCCGCGCTCTGCTCCCTCCTTGTGCCACCAGCACTTGCATTTCCCACCCTGTCCCTCTGCCATCACAGCACTGCTCTCAGCCATCTCCAACTCAACATTGCAGACCAAAATGAGGGCTAGTTCTTAAATTCCAATCCTGAGGACACTTCCCTCATAAAAAATATTCAGCTAACTCAACTATCTACACAGGGTACCTTTGTGGGCCAGCAAAGAGCTCAGGGTCAAGGCCAGCATGGCAGAGAGCATCCCAGTGCCCGCAGCTGGGAGCAGAGGGGTCCTCCCTGCCTCAAACCTAACACCAAAGGCAAAGATGACACCTCCTCAGTCCCTGGCATGGCTCCCTGCAGCAGCATCCGTCTTCCTGCATCGAGGGCCGACACACAGCTCATCAAACTGGGTGCAGTCCTGGCCAGCTCATGGCAGGGCTAACTGTCAGCATGCCGTTGCCCACGCGCATTAAGGCTGCTCTTCAAAATCCCCTCCGACAACGAGACAAAATTCCTTGCATTCAGACATTATTTTCCACTTTCTGCTTGCACAGGCAGTGGTGGCCCTGCACCCTTGCAAACGGGACAGACAAAGCAGCAACAGTGGCAGCGGAGCTTTTAATCCGCTCTTCCCCTCTCCTACCGACAGCACCACAGCCTTAAATGGAGCTGGTTAAAAGCCAGCCTCAAAAACACGAGCGATGATCTGACCTGCTCCGCAGCAACAACAGCATGCAGGGACAAAAACTTAAACACCGGCTGAATGAAATGAAAATTACAAGGTAAAGGTCGCATTCCCTGAACTTGTGCCAACTGTGAGACTCTTACATTACACTGCCGCAGCTTTCCAAATCTTAAATACAATAATTTTCTGTATTAAGGGCCCAGTAACCCTAATGGAGGCATAATTAGGCATTTATGCTGGGCCCATACGAGAGAAGCTTGAAAAACTTAAATAAACTGTGAATGGCAGGATTAATACTAAAAAGCTTTTCATTTTGTACAGCTGTTTGAATACAGTGCACTGACTGTGATGGCATCAGCTGTTGCTTTACTCTCGGTCAGTATTTCTGAGGTTAAAACAGGCAGTTCTTTTAACCAAATGAATAATTACCCCTCTCATTGTTGGCCTGTTTGCTTCAGCAAAGAAGGGCTGGATGCGTATTTGCTTTACATTAAAAAAAAAAAAAGAAGAAAGAAAAAAAAGAAAAAAAAGAAAGAAAGAAAGAAAGAAAGAAAGAAAGAAAGAAAGAAAGAAAGAAAGAAAGAAAGAAAGAAAGAAAGAAAGAAAGAAAGAAAGAAAGAAAGAAAGAAAGAAAGAAAGAAAGAAAGAAAGAAAGAAAGAAAGAAAGAAAGAAAGAAAGAAAGAGAAAGAAAGAAAAAGAAAGAAAGAAAAAAGAAAGAAAGAAAGAAAAAGAAAGAAAGAAAAAGAAAGAAAGAAAAAGAAAGAAAGAAAAAGAAAGAAAGAAAAAGAAAGAAAGAAAAAGAAAGAAAGAAAAAGAAAGAAAGAAAAAAAGAAAGTAAAAAAGAAAAAAAAAGAAAGAAAGAAAAGGAAAGAAAAAGGCAAACTATGAACAAATGTAGCTGGCCCAATGCAAAGCCCATCAACGCTAAGAGAACTGTAATTCAGAGCAATGGTGAGCGGACAGGGGAGGAAGTAATGCCGTTTTGGAGATCATCTGCACAAGTGGGAATATCATATAGATGCCGGGAGAGTCCTTGAGAAAACATCTCACCTCAGCCCTGACTGAAGAAGAAAGGCAATACTTTGGTGAAACTGAATTTGGTATTTCTAGGAAAGGCTCCAGTAGCAAATTGCTTACTAATGCAAGGAGCCTTGTAAGTTTTATTGTGAATGAAACAGGCAACGGACACAGCACAGCATCTGTACACACAGCCTAGCCAGAAATAAGTAAAGAAATGTGTTACTGAGCAGCTCTAGAAGACTCACACCAGAAAGTACCTCTAACGAGAGCTCAAGCTCAGCGACCCTCAAGCACGAATACCAAACAGCTCCCCAAATTGTCTGGCTACTTTTTTTTTCCTAGCCCAGGTGAGCTACTCGTCCCACAGGTTAATTTTCAGTCCTTTGTTTTATGGCCAGCAGTGGTTAGAAATATCAGCTGAAAAGCATTAACTGCAGTTTCCTCGCTGTCTCTAAGAGCTC
Organism: Cyrtonyx montezumae; assembly: GCF_038088225.1. Lineage (NCBI taxonomy): Eukaryota > Metazoa > Chordata > Aves > Galliformes > Odontophoridae > Cyrtonyx > Cyrtonyx montezumae. The sequence continues at coordinate 6,501,280 of NW_027071981.1, forward strand.
ACATCTCCGTGGACGTGGAAGAAACTCCACAGGGAGTGCATATGGGTAGAACATGCCATGCAACAGCTGCATGGCCGGTCCAGGAAGAGGGCTGTGCCACAGGGAGCCTGACACTGCATCCACACGGGCAATGCCACCCAAACCACAGCCCCGGGCTCAGGGTTGGAGGACCCAGCCACAGCCCTCTGTTATAGAGGCAGCGGTACAACAGCATCGCTCTCAACCTGAAGGAGCACTGGGCACGAGGCCGCTGGGGAAGTGAACCAAAAGTGGATGTGGCTGCTCTCATTGAAAAGAAAAGTGGCCTACTCCAAAGGGGATTAGGCTAAAGTGAACTACGGCCACTTTACTTCTGAATGAGAGCATCCACACAATAGCGCAATGCACTTTAACTAATGCACTTTATTTTTACACCCAGTCAATTTGTCTTACCTCTCCTGAGTGTCCTTGTGCGGACGCGCCCTGGGACCCATCGAGCTGCCCAGCCGGGCAGGAGCATCCGAGCAGCCCCGGGGGCTGCTGCGTTTCCCTGCAATCCCACAACAGCCAACATGCAACTGCCTGCTGGGGGTGGACGCTTCCCCAGGGCAGGTGGGGCTCTTGTGTGCTAACGTAGTCCAGGCCCGTCACCCAGAGCAGGCCCTAAAGCACACCAGAGCAAGTCCCTCCCAAGCCATCAGCCTGCAGGGCTCTCGCTCTCACCTACGTCCCCAGGCTCCGATTTATTTTCCCCTCGTTTGCAGGTAGTAAACGGGGAAAAGCAACCAAGCTCAAAAGGGAGCCAAAGGCTGGCGGGCTGTCTTGATTCTGTGTCACAAAATATCAGCCGTGGGAGAGATAGCGGGTCATGAATCAGGGAGATAAATACGTCCAAATAACGCAAAGCACAAAATGTGCGCTCTATTAGAGGCTGCAGTCACCCTCTCCAAAACAACAACCAACCCAAACACTCATTTACAAACACGCCGGCTGAGTCAAAGCCTGTCACAAGCAACCGAGCATCCGGGGAGCGAGGGAACGCGCCAAGGACACGCGGTGGTACGGCAGCGCACCCGACTCTCCTCACACACAAACCCCGGCTGGAAAACAACTCCAGAAACGTCCCACAATTTTAATGACTAGTTCACAACAATCCTCGACTTTATTTTCTGAGATTTGTTTAGATTATACAAGATAGCTCCTAACTGCGAGCTCATGTGACCAAAAAAACCCCAAACGCAGCAATGCAAAACAAAGAAGAGACTCTAATTTAAAGAAGCTGTGCTGGATTTTCACTGAGTTTTTTAAGCTGCTTTTTTTTTTTTTTTAAGTGGTATTTATCAGTGTGACCTACGCTTACTCACTTTGATTGAGTGCGCTATAATCTGATTTTTTCAGCGCTAACATCACCCGCTCTGGGCTCTGGCGACCCGTGTGTGTGTGCAGAGCCCATCCCCTCTGCTGCTACCTGAACACAGGCAGAGAGGGGACAATCAAACCCGTACCCACCAGGTCTAAACCTAAAGCAGAGCTATTTTTTTTGCTCTGCTTATTTCCAAGCTGCCCTTCTGCACCACATCCCAAAACGCAAGGACACCACAAGCTCCCACACAGGAATTATCCTTCAGGGCAGCTCCACCAATTTCAGTGACACAAAGTTCCAGGGTTTTCCTGGCTGATTTTAAAATAGATTTAAAAAAAAATCATAATAATAAATTAGAAATGAAAAAGAGAATTGAAATTCTGCTTTGAGAACTTCGGTTTGGAAAACTTTGCACAGGAGATGGGCCTGAGCACGCAGCTTAGGCTGCAAGTATTACACCCAGCAGTGAGGGCGGATGCATTCGGGCTCATCAATGATTAAAAGAAAAACCAAAAATCAGCAGAGATGCTTGAACTCAATTGAAATAACAGATGGAAGAAAATACATTCAAAGCTGTATCTCTTTAGCAGCGTATTTACTCGCTTTAAGAAATGGGCGGCAAAGAAAACCTGATTTTCCTAACACAGTATTCAGGCCCCGAATATAAACGAATGCGCCCTGTCTTTTACTCAGCACAGCCTCTTCAACTCCTAATACTGCAAGGGGGGAAAATAACCAAACAGCACTCCTCCAAAAAAGCATGAAAAGGACTCATTGGCTCGAGGACGCATAAAGTCAGGAGGACAGCACTCTATTCTGAGGTTTTCAAACGCTGTTCTACCCATCCTCAGAGTCTCACATCACCGTAACACTTCCATTGCGCACAGCCAAACTCTGCCTTGCACCCTCTGTGCTGCATCCACCCATTCCTCCAATATGAGAGCGTGCACTGCAAAGGCAGGAACATGTGCAACTTTTCCCATCCCTTGATGCCATACACGGGTCTGAAAACACATGCGAAGAGCTCCCGGAATAAAATAGTATCTCTTCACCTCCTCTATTTTTTTTCCCCCCTTCACCAAAGACGTTATTATAGCACTGGCTGTAGCAAGGTAGAACCAACTGGTCTGCAGTGTTGGGGGAAGTTATGGTAGGCAGAACTGGTCAATGCCCACAGCAGCCCATCCACCTTCGGGCACCACACAGCACATCCCGCTTTACGACACTCTCTTTGTGGAGAGCACCACGTTTCAAGCAACCTTTCCACCCCTCAGAAATGCCACTGTCTGCCCGTGTTTTGTTTGCAGAAACTCCGCAACTGCACGCATTAAAAACATCCATTGCAACATAAATCGAGCATTTGCTTTACGATATACATATATATATATATGATATACTATCATCCGAGAAGGGCCATCTAAAACACCACAGTTGCAAACATTTAAGGCTGTAACAAAAACGACTGCGACTCCAGTATCAGTTTACTATCCTTCAACAATTTCCCTGACAGTGGAGTCAAATAATGTTGAGTTATGGACCTTCTTACAGGAAGTCTTATTTCACGTTCATTTTTTGATCACTTCCCCCCACGTTCCTATCGGGATCTGGCCGTTCTCCACTCCTGCTTTGCAAACTTCTGCTCGTGCACGATTCGGTTCTAATTTGGCTACATAACACCGCTCAACAAGTTTATTTCCCCTAAGCAAGGCCGTGCTGCCCCCTCAGAAAGCCATCTTATGCTGCTAGCGTACTTTGAGTGCAATGTTCCCTCTGTTCCCTGCTTTCCTTGAGGGCTTTCCTTGAGGCTTCATCCGGACACGCTCTGCAACGAGCGCAATCTTACAGCTCGGATTTGAGCACCTGGGAGGCAAGGTGAAGAACTTCCACCAAGCGGCCCTTGGGAGCCATTCAGCAGATCTGGAGTCCCTAAGAAACGGAATTCCTTCTGCACGGGTGGGGCGGCCTTTGGGGTTTCGCACGGGGACGGACTTTTCCCATCTGCATCGCTCAACAGCTGTGTTTTAAATCTTCCTGGACCACGACAAACATTTGAAAATTTAAACACGCAAATGTTTGAAAGGCTAATGATTAAAAAAAAAAAAAAGGTTTATTTTGAAACTCCAGCAATGGGCGCAAGGGTTCAGCGAGGGGTTTAGAGCCACGCTCCCCAGCAAAAGCCCAACTCCTGCCCTTTCCTTCTGGACGCGCAGCGGGAAGCAGCAGCCCGCCGGGTCCCACCCTGGCAGGCAGCGGGGTCGCGCCTGCGGGAGAAGGATGCTATTGGAGTGACCTCTGGCCAGCGCGCCAGTTAAATCACCGAACAATGGCCGGCGTTATGGGGCTTTCCTGCGCAAAATCTGGCATTAGTGTCACTGCCTTCCATTAAGTGGAGGGAGGGGGGGACTTAGAGGCGCTGGCACGGAGGGGCCGAGGAGGGAAGAATAAATAAGGGGAAACCAATAAATTAAAAAAAAACAAAACAACAACAACAACAACAACAAAAAACAACAACCAACCCTGTTAACTGTAACCTTTACTGCCACAATATACGAAAATGTAATTAAACCCATCATAAAAGCTTTTACATACTTACTTTTATGACTCTCTAAAGCACAAAAGCGCGCAGCCCGCGCGCACCGCGCACCTCCCGCAGTAAACGCACGGCGCGGGGACATCCTAATTAGCCGCAGCGGCGACGAGCACTCAACACCCCATTAGCTGCCCATTAGGGCCCAGATCCTGCCTGCCCCGGCCCCGGCGGCGCCGCGTCCCCGGGCAAAGCCCGCGGCTCTGGGTTCAGCCGCGCAACCTTGCGCCTTCTCCCTTCCGCGGGACTGCGCGCTTCTTGCGCGGGGAGCTCCGGGAGAGCGGCCGGCCTCGCGTGAGCTGTAGGGGAGCCTGGGGGGCATGGGACGGGGACCCCCCATCGCCCCCCCGACGACCCCCAAAATTGCGGCTTCGTTCCTTTAGCTTTCGCTTTAATAAAATAATGATTCGTTGGGAAAATGGGGTATAAATCTTCATTTTGGAGGCAATTAAAGTGTTGATTTCATTCGTGCCCCTAAGCGATTCTTGTAATTTGCTCAAATAGCTTTATGTACCCAGCACTCCAGAGCTTTTAGAAACCCATTTTCTAGTTAGACTTGTTGGATTACAATTTGGATACAAACGGCGGCGGGGCCGACTCTCCCCATCCCGATCCTGGCCGCGGGACCCCCAGTTCACCCCCCGCGGGGCAGCGGGACCACGGGCGGCATCGCCCTGTCATCCCCCCACTCCCCCCGCAAAGAGCCGTCCCCCGCAGCTTTTCCCCCTTCGCAGATCTTCGGGGGCACAAAAAGCCCGCAAGCAGGAGCACCCCCCCACCCCCCATCCCGCAGCCTGTGCTGCGGGGTGGGGGGGGAAATACCGGGGGCAGTGCCCCCGCTGCGATGCAACGCACCTTTCTGCCGGGCTCTACGCACAGCTCCTGACGGCCAGTGGCCAAGCGGCTGAAGGGAACCGCTGTCTGCTCGGCTGCGCCTTGCTTTAACAAAAGGAAACCTCCAGAGTCGGGAGATGATTGCTCCTAACACCGTATTTACGGAGCGGATCTTACGGGAGAAATAACTTCGGTTTCCAGAGGCGGCTGCCGCCGGCCCCCATCCCCCTCCCCCCAACACACACACCCCCCTCAGTGCCCTCAGCACGAGCGGTCAGGGAAAGCCGACCCGTGCAAAACCGTCCCGAAAAAAAAAAAATAACCCAGAACCAACTAGCAGCCACCTCCGTTCGGATCCCGACCTCCCGAGCCCGGCGCTCCCGCACGAGGAGCGGAGAAGGGGGCACACGGCGACGCGGGGAGGGAGAAGGGGAGAAGGGGAAAAGCTCCCTGCAGCCCCCCCCCACCCCCCCCCTCACCCCGGTGCCCCCCCTCAGGCGCAGCAGCGCCGGGCTCCGCGCAGCCCAGCCCCGACCTGGCACGGCCAGAGCCGCTCAGCGCCTCGGGGCTTCGCCTGGGGTTCCGAGCATTCTCTCTCCCTCTCTCTCTCTATTTTGCTTTGGTTTTTTGGTGGCTTTTTTTTTTTTTTTAATCTCGAACCTCAAATAATTCAAAACCCGGGTCCCGTTTTATTTTCTCCCCCCAGACTCCCCCCCCCAATAATTTTTTTTTTCCCCTATTAAGTAAACTAAAATGGGCGCGTTTGCAGCAGGCAGGCGTGCACAAAGCAATGTTCACTGAAGTCTAAAAGCGTTCGGCCAAGGAAAACTGACAAGACGGACTAATGAACCGTAGAGACGGGAAGAAAATAGCCAGCATTTGCTAGATTTCAAACCCTCTCTGTCTTCCCCGGACCACCTATCTCGGATTTTATTATTATTTTTGTATACGGCTCCAGCCGTCCCTTTTCTAAGCCACCAGAAGCCGGCGATTCACGGATAACACTTCCATTATTGTAAAGGGTAAATAAAATAAAGACAAAAATTAAAAGCGACAAGAACCAGGTCGAGTTTGCAGGCGACGCTTTTACAAGCTCATCTCGCCAGGTCGAATCCGGGAGCAAGCCTTAATGAAGCAATAATAGCCGCATTATTCAAAAATTTTCATTTCGATGGAAATTTATCTAAAAGGGACTTAATCATATGCAAATAATAAAAGGAGGCGTAGTGACCCGGCGAGCGCTTCTTGCATACAGATCTCAGCGCGGCACTGCGGGACCGTACCTGATCGGTGAGGTTTGCCGACCGCGTTATGTCCTCGCTGTCCGATTTTGATCCGCCCTCTCTATCGTCTATGACCAAATCGATAGGCATTTTTCCTTTCAAACAGCTAATATACCGGTGGCAGAAATTGTCGCATAATTCGTGTACCTACATTGAGGTTGCGGGGTGGGGGGTGGTGGGTTGAGGGGGGGGAAGAGGCAAAGGAAAAAGGAGAGGGAGGGGGTGGGGGGGAAGGAAGAAAATATAATCAGGAATGCATAAGTAAAATTGACAAGTGCAACCAGTCTCCCCCTTTCACCCCTGTGACATCCGAAGTCCTAAATAGGGGAAACACACTGCAATTATCCCCCCGAGACCTCCCGACGCATCCAGAATTAGGAATAACTTTCTTTTCTCGCAAAATAGAGATATCCCAGAAAATTGACAGTGACAAGATGATTCACAGGCTACAACATATTCAACACCCGTGTTAAATTCATCTGCTCCCGGAGCTGTGGCCATTAGAGAGGTGACCTGCATGGGTGACATTTAAGGTAAACTATTTAATTTCAGCCAGTGATTTCATCACGAACCTTTTCCAAAGGGGGATGAGGAGGAAAAAAAAAAGGTTAAAAAATAATAATAACAAAAAACAACAACAAAAATAAAGAAGCAACAAAACCACCAAGAAAACAAAACGATGCGTGGTGCTGAGATGCTACGGGCATCCGAGCTGCTCCGCTCAGCCCGTACCTGCGCTGCCCGCACCAACGGGGCGAATTTTAGCGCATTTCACACCCGAGCTCGGAGAAAGAGTCTCAGGGTGAGGGGCTTATAGACTTTTGGGCCGTGGAAAAACCTCTCCGAACGTTTTTTTTTAGGAGAAAGCGGGCTGAATGCTGCTGGCAGGGACTCGGGCAGCGGGAGCAGCACACCGCACCGCGGACGCAGAGCCGTTCTCCGGGCAGCAGCGCTTTCTCCTGCCGGAGTTGCGCGGTCGTTGTTGCCGGCAGCCAGACCCGGCCCCGGCTTCTCGGCTCTGCTTTGTCTCTGCGAAATGTTACGGGACAGCCCCGTGCCCTCGGCCTGACCCGCGGAGACGGTTCTTCAGATATAAATAAATAAATCGACAAACAAACAAACAAGCAAATCGATAAAACAAACCCCATCTCGACTGACTGAGACCGACCCCGGTTGGCCTTCCTACCCATCCCAACTCCCTCCCTCCCCCCCTTAAAAAAACCACCCCAGCTCCGGGGCTCGGAGCTCAGCGTGGAGCGGTGCCGTTCGGCACCCGGGGCTGCGGCGGTGTACAAAGAGCACAATGAGCGCAGGGCCCGGGCGTGGGGAGCCGGGCGTGGGGCTGCGATTGTAATTAAACTGCGAAGAGAAATGGACGCCGAGATTGGTCTTGACACTAATTACCAGCGAGAAAGACATTTATGCAAATTTACCAGAAGCCTCAACTTCTGCAGGGCTGAAACAGAGGGGGAAGAAGGGGAGAGAGACAAAAAATTACCTTCTCTAATTCCAACAGATGAAACCTTAATACTTGTATGGCTTGGATCATCTGCAAAGACACAAACAGCGCGTTTATCCCCCTCCGGGTGGGGCCGCCCCCCCCCCTCCTTCCCTGCCCCGCTTCGCTTTGGTGGTAAATAAAAACTTGTTTTGATTTATGGCGATGCCACTAAAAGTTAATAGCGGCGGCTTTGTGTGCTGCTTAACGAGAAGCGACCTGGAGCTCGCCGAAAAATAAAAGCCCCCTCTGCAACGGAGCGACGGGATTATAAGGATCGTAAACATCGCTTTTTTTTCTTTTTCTTTTTTTTTTTTTTTTTCAAAACAGACATAGAAATAAATAAAGAAAGAAATCCCCCTAAACCGGGGCCGCTTTGGGAAGGAGGGAGGAAGTCTCCTGTTCAAACGGTTCTGTATCGGTGAGGCGGAATACGGCAAACGGGGCGATGAGTGCAGCAGCGGTGCGGCGGTGGCCGTGGGCAGCGCGATGGGATTCCCCCCCCCAGGCCCCCTTCCCCCCCCTTCCCCGCGGCACGGCGCCGGGATGGGCCCGGTAACAGCGGTACTAAAAGCGAAGGGATATACATCTACGTGAGGGGGTTTCGCTTTGGCACCGCGCGTCGCTTGTCACAGCCCGCAAGGAGAGAAGGCATAGAAGTTCCCAAAAGGGGAAAAAAAAAAAAAAAAAAAAAGGGAAGGGAAGGGAAGGGGTGGGGGTGGGGAGAGGAAGGAGCGATGTTAACTCTTACCAAGTTATCCAGTTCGGGATTAGAGGAAAAGAGGGGTTTCTCTGCTCGGATCTAAATATAAGAAAGGGGAGGAAAGAGGGAGAAAAAAAAAATATATGTATATGAAAGATTTGAGATGCGGCAGCAGCACAAGCGGACGTTATTACTTCTCGCTTCGTTACACTGCCGGGCCCATGATGCAACCCTCCACGCTCCCACGGTGCCCCGAGATGCTGCGGCCCGGCCCGGCCGGCGGGGACCCGCACACGGGCACTGCGGGGAGCGCCCGGAGCCCCCTCTTTGGGGGGGCCCGCTTTGCTTTGCTTTCATCTCCCTCCGTACGAGAGGGGGGAGGGGGGAATGCGCATCTTTATCTCGGCCGAGACTTGTTTTTCTCGTTAGGATTATTATTATTATTATTATTTTGGTGCTGTTTCAACCCGGTTTTGCTGACCTGTTTGGCGAACACTGCTATGTCTTCATTGAAAGACTCAGAGGAGCAAACATCGCCTCCCGCTACCCCGGGCTCCCTGGGCGTGCATGTGGCTAATTCACATTTCTCAAAAATCAGTGCTAAAAGAGGGAACAGGGGGTGTCTGCAAGAAAATACAATGGTCACACACACACGCACGCACACACAGAAGGAGGGAGGAGAGAAATAAAATAACGTAAAAAAAAAAAAAAGGAAAAAACAAAACAAAACAAAACAACAACAACAAAAAAACACAAAACAAAACACAAATGAGAGCAGCACGGACCGAGCGCACCGACGCGACCGCTGTCAGTCCCGCGGCAGCGCGACCGCGGAGCGGCTCCGAGTGCTGCTCCCCTCCTCCCCCAACCCGGCCCGGCCCGGCCCGGCCCGCCCGCGGCCGCGCATCTCCCGGCACCCTTCGGCCGGGCTAAGAATAAACCCCAGCGGTTCCAGCAGCCATTTTGAATATAACTTTCCTTCTCTTGGAACAAAATAAAATAAGAGTAAGAAATAAAAATCAAACGCGTGTGTAAAAGCAGAATAACGACCCCGAAATTGTAAGCTACGGACGCACGCTTTCGTGCTTTTGATTCCCACCCCCACTCCCCCCGCCCTCGCCCCAGCTGGAAGACTTTCTGGGAGCGAAAGTAAGGATAAAGGAGGACGGGGGGGGGGGGGGAGAAAAAATAAAAGAAAATAATAATAATAATAATAAAAAAGGTCGCCACCAGCGAAGCCCCTCCAGCACCCGAAGCTCTCCGTCACGACTGTGACACTGCCGGGAGCCCCGAGCCCCAGAGCCCCGCACGGCCCCCCCAACTGCGGGCCCAGGGAAGGGGCACCCTGAGCGGCTGCGAGGCCCCCGGCCCCTTCATTACTGCAAGAACAGAGCGAGCACGGGCACACAACGCGTCTCGATGTATAGATATATATTATCTTTCTTTCTGGCTTGTTCCCCCCCCCCTTTTTTTATTTATTTTTTATTCTTAATGTTTTATTTTTGTTTTTCCCGGAGGGCACAGCACTGAGCTCAGAGAACACTCCGGATTTTTGAGAAAGCGATCGAGCGCTGTGATTTCTCGCCCGTCGCAGCACGCAACTCTTTGCAGAGCGATTTTAAGAGGTTCTGAAAGTTCCCCCACGGAGCACTGCGGGCAAAGGGACCGCACCGCGCACCGCTCCCCGCCCGGCCCAGAAAGTTTCCAAAATCAAAAACTAAAATCGTAAGAGGTTGAGAAAAGCGGAGCAGCTCGGAGCTGTCCCCTCGCTGCGAGCGGGGCGGAAAGTTGGGCGAAAGCACCCGCGCAGGTTGTGCCCTGGGAATATTTCCTCCTTCCATCCGCTGTTCCCAACTTGGGGGCGGGGAGAGGGGGGGGGGAAACAACGACACTGTTTTAAGAAGGGAAAAAAAAGATAAGATGTGGGGGACGCGGGGGGAGGCAACCCGGCGGCCCCGCTCCCAGCACCGCGCAGGGGCATCCCCCGGGGACCGCGCAAAGTTGCGCGGGCGCGCAGCCGCGCCCGGCACCTACCCGTAGATGGCATCTTTATCTCTCTTGAGGGCGTCGTTGACCGAGGCGCCCATGGCGGGGGGCATGGCGTTGGCATGGGCGGCGTGCGGGTACTGGTGCGAGTGGAGCGGCGGGCCGTGGTTCAGGTGGTGCACGGGCTGCATGGGGCGGGCGCCGTGCGGGTCCCCGTACATGGTGGTGGGGATGCCCACCCCCTCCATGCCGCCGTAGTGGGGCAGCTCGTCGTACTGCGGGGCACAGAGCGGACAGGGGTCAGCGGGGGGGGGCGTGGGTGCCCCCCTCCTCCAGCCCCGGGGTGGGAGAAGGCTGAGAACCTCGGGGAGAGGGGGCGACGGCAAAATGCGGTTTAAGTCGGCACCCCCCCGCGCCACCCACGGTGTAACTCGGCCCGAACCGCCCCGCCGATAAACTTTTGTGAGTCGGTGCGGAGCCGGGTACCGAACCGGCGGGATGCGGAGTTCAGCGGTGGGGAGGGAGGTTTAAAAAAAAAAAAAAAAGGACAAAAACTGACTGGGGGGTTCGCTTTGCCCGCCCGCACCCCGACCCCGGGGAAGGGATTTCTTTGTTAAAGGCGGCGGGCGCGGGTCCCGGGTAGGGGCAGCGCGGTGCGGCGTCCGTGCGGGGTGGGACACAGCTTCGCGGTCGTGAATGGGGAGCGAGCCCGAGCAGCTGCGCACATGGCAGCGCCGCTCGCTTTAATTCGAATTAAAGGGACGCGCTGTCGAAGCAGCTCTGCCTACCGCGCTGCCGCACCGAAAATGATTATTTAAAAAAAAAAAAAAAAAGGGAGGGGAGAAAAAAACAGCAACAAAAAGTAAAGAGAAAAAAAAAAAGAAAACCGAGGGGTGGGGGTAGGGGGGTTAGGGAGGGGGGGGAGAGAAAGAAAAAAAAAAAGAAAAGAAAAAAAAGTTGAGCCTACAGTCAGCTCGGAGCTCCCCCGAAGGGCAGCGGCGCATCCTCGCAGCGCGGCGGAGCGCTCCTACAGCCATGCACGCGGAGCCCGGCACGGAGCTGGGCAGGAGGAGGAGGGCAGCACCACCGCCCCCGTCCCGACCCCGGCGCAGAGCGAGGGGCCCGACAGCCGCCCCGGGATGGGCACACGGAGCCGGCAACGCTCGCTCGGAGCGGCCCGGGCCGGGCCACCGCGCCATGCCCCGCTCCGAAGGGAGGGGAGGAAAAAGCGAAAAGTTTTTCGCAGCCCTCTGGCAGCCGCGTGTGGGTGTCGTTTCGCAGCGAACCGCAGGTTTGGATACGTACCCTTTGCGCCATCGGCCTGCTCGCTCCCTTCCTACTTCAACTTCTAATAAATCCTCCGTGAGGCCAGCGTGAAAGGAAAGAGCCGCGCGGTCCCCCCCTCTCCCCAAAAATGCAAAAATCCCTCAGCGTCGCCAGCCAGGAAAGCCGCCGGGGGACGTCTTCGGCTCGCCGGGGCTCAGCGGAGCGGTGCGGTAACTCAGCATTAAAAAATAAAAAAAAAATAAAAGAAGAAAAAAAAAAAGAAGAAGAAGAAGAAGAAAAAAAGAGGAGGAAAAAAAATAACGATGATAATAATAATGCAAAAAAAAAATTACAAAAATTACAAAAAAAAAAAAAAATCAGCTCTGCCTCCTTCCTTCTTTTTTCTCTCTCTTTTCTTTCTCTCCTTCCTTCCTCCCTGCCCGCCTCTCTCCCTCTCTCCCCCTCTCGTTTCCAAGACAGCGGCGGGGCGAACGCAAATATCCGTTCCCGAGGCGCGCGGTGCCCCTCACGCCCCGCTCCCGGCTCCCATGGCTTTTTGCCACTCCGGCTGTCAATCACGGGCGGTGTCAAGGTGCTGAATGACTGATGGCGATCCGCTGCGTGCGCTCCCACCGCGCAGGACACCGCCAATGTGGGCTTTTGCTCGGGCGCGCTCTCACCAAAAAGGAAGGAAAAAAAAAAAAAAAGAGAGAGAGAGAAAGAGAGAGAGAGGGAGAGAGGGAAAAAAAATTTTTTTTTTTTTTGCGGAAAAAAAAAATTAAAAAAAATCGGGGAAGGAGGAGGAGGGAGAGGAGGGGGAGAATTAAAAATTAAAGCGCGCCGGCTCCCTTTATTATGGTTATTATGACGGCGCTGCCGGCGGGGGCTCTCTGCTCGCTCCTCCTCGCCGCGCTCCGCATCCCCCGCCGCCGCCGGCGCGCTCTGCCCCTGCGCGGCCGCCGGGCGAGGCTGGAGGCGGAGGCGGGCGCGGGCCGGGGGCCGGGCGGGGCGGGCGGGCGCGGGGGGGGGGCGCTGCCGCCGCCGCCGCCGCCGCCGCCGCCGCGGGCCGCGCGCTGCCGGGCGTCCTCCACCGCCGCCTCCGCCGCCGCCGCCGCGCAGCGCCGGGCTGGAGCAGACTGCGGGAACCCGGAAGTAGTGGTGGCCATAACAGGTCGCGTCTTACACAATGCGCTGGGCGGCGGCAACTCCGCGGCCGGCGCAGGGGGGCGCGCCGAGCGACCGCCGGGCGCTCGGAGAGGCCGCGCCCCCCCCGGCCGGCCCACCCTCGGCGGGAGGGCGGGGGGGCGGCCGGCGAGGGGGGGGAGCCGCGGTTCCGCGGCTCCCTCCCCCCCCGGCCGCCCCCCCGCCGCCGGCCCCTTTGTCCCGCGGCCGCCGCCGAGTGAGCTCACCCGGCCCCCGGCCGCGCCGCCGCCGCGCCGCCGCCGTCCAATCAGCGTCGCGCCGCGCCCCCATTGGTCGGGGCGGGCGGTAGGGCGCCGCGGGGCGGCGCAGGCTGCGGCTCCGGCGCTGCGCGGTGCGCGGCTCCGAATATCTGGGAGTGCTGGGGTGGGGGGGGGGGAGAGATAACAAAAATGAAATGAAGGAAAAGACATAAAAAGAAATGAAAAAGAAACAATTATTAATAATAATAATAATTAGCCCCCCCCCACACACACACACGGTGGAGAGCTCTTCTGGGCTTGAGCCGTTTCAGGCCTTTCTAGGATTCGTTCGGCGCGCTCCGACACTTTTACAACGTAATTAACCGCCGCGCAAATTGTTTGCCCAAACCTCATCGCGGATAAGGGTTTTTACAATCGGCAAACACTTCCCAGCGGGAGGGCTGCGCCGCGCACCCGCTCCGGGCCGCTCCTGCCGGGCTGCGCGCACCGCCGCTCCGTGGGACGGGCGGCAGCTGCCCCTTCTTAGTTCCGACGGCCTTTAGAGCTCGAGCTCGGAGCCGGGGGCTTGCAGAACACGCCACCCCTCTCTCCGTAGAAAGCAACAACCCCCCCCCTCCTCCCCGCCTCCCTAAAAGAACACCAAGAAAAAATAAAAGGGGGATACGGCTGAAAATACAGCGCAAAGCGGCCTCTGGCAGCGAGCTCAGCCCCGAAAGCCGCTTCGGGAGGTGCGATCCGCGCGCATTCGCTTATCGGGCAACAAATGGGGCTTCTAATCGGGCCGAATTTCCCAGCTTCGGGAAAGAATTAGTCATACCTCGGAACAATAAAATGTTTTCTCGCCGCCTTCCCCGCTCCGCCGCTGCCTTCCTAGAAGGGATTTGCGGTGAGGAGGGAAATTAGCATCCGAGTGTGCTCTTTCTCCATTAATATTTAAATGTTAAAACCCAAATAAGAACGGGCAGAAGAGGCAAACGGGAGCGGAACCACAGAAGAAAGCGTTCGGAAGGCGGCGGGGAGATAACCGAGGAATGCTGCAGATAAGGGCAGCGATATGCGCGGAGATACCCGAAAAGTCAGCGCCTGGTGAAACGGAGCAGGGGAAAGCTGCTTAAAGACCTATTAAAGGGCAGGAAAAAAGAAAAAGAATACAAAACAAAGAAACCCAAAAAACGCCCGGAGCGGGAGGTGAACTGCGGGGACCGTCTGCTTTGGGGACAAAGAGCCCCGGCCCGAGCGCAGCCCCGGCCCCGCAGCCCCGGAGCGGAGAGCGGCGACGGTGAAGAGGGGAACGGGGGGCGGACGCCGTCGGATGCCGGCCCGGAGCTCGCCCCGAGAGTCGGGTTTTTTTTTTCTTCATTCAACGAAGGGCTTCGTAAAATATTCCCAATAAAATTTACGGTCGTCTTAAAACTTTCCAAACACCGCAATAAATTTTTAATAAAATTAAAAGGGAAATGAGTTCCCGGCCGGGCGTTCCGCCGCTCGCCGTTTCTCCGGCCGAGGAGCCGGATCGGACGGCGCACACCCCCGAGCCTCCCGCTGCGGGTTTCACCCCGCCGGGCACCGGAGCCGAAACGCCGCGCACCGAACCGGACCGCCTCCCCGGGACGGAGTCCGGAGCTCGGCATCACCCCGAGCCCCGCACCGCCGGGGAGCTCGGATTCGGGTCCCGCGTGGGTTTGCGCTCACGGTACCCCGTGAGCACACAAGTTCGTCTGCGCTCATTGCAGCGCTGGGACGCTGCCCCTCGCTGCTCCGTGCCCGCAGCAGAGCCATTCGGGCCGCTGTGGTATCGTCGCACCTCTCCTCGAACGAGGAACAATCCCGGGTACAACTCCGTGGTTGCTTAATTAAAAAAACAAAAACAAAAACAAACAACCAAACAAAAAAAAAACCCCAACAACAAAACACAAAACCCTCCGCTCGCTGCTTTGCACCCGAAGCATTGAGCTGCGTTGCCGTCTACTGGGCGATGGGAAAACTGCAGCCCTCGCTGCCCGCAAAACTTTCTCGGGATGCAGCACATTTTCGGAGGGAGCCCCGGGCCGGAGTCGCGGGGTTTCTCAGGAGAAGAAGGGGCAAAGAGACAGCAGAGCCGTGGGCGAAACGAATACTGATGTTCAGCAGCGGCCGTGTGACGAGAGAGCGGAGAGCTGAGCCTCGCTCGGGGCTCGTTGCGGGGAGGAGCGGCGAAGGGTGCTCCCCGCGGGGCAGCGGACAGCGACGGGTGAAAGCGGGGGAAGGGTGAAGGGGGGACAAACAAATAAAAAGAACAAAAACAAACAAAAAGAAGAAGTAATAATATTTAAAGGTAAAGATTTGCTCCCGCTTTCTAAACTCCTTCCTGAGGATTTCTGTCCCGCAGCGGAGGGGCTGCAGCACGCTCAGGGTGAGGCACAACGAGGCGGTGTCTTAGAATTCTTTTTAAATTTGATTTAACTTAAAGCGGTTTTGTGTGGGTGTGCGGGTGCGCGGGGACACGGCGGGCTGTGCGCTGCCACTCTCCCTTCGCTCGCGGTGCCGGTGCCAGAGCCGACCCCGCTGCCCACCCGCCTTAAAGCCGACCCGCAAAGCCTGCGTGAGCCCGGGCAGCTGTTAGCAGCAGGATCTGCCCCGCACCACGCAACCTGCAGCCCTAACCGGGCTCCACGAGGCTCCGAGCAGAGCCTTCGGCCGCTTGCAGCCCGGCTCCCTCCTTCAGCACCCGTGGGGATGTTCGGCGGAGGGTGACGTTACCCCGAAATATGTGGTACCTCTCCCGGAGGCTCTGCCCGCTCCGCCGGTGCTGAGCTCCGGTCCGAGCCCGTCCCGACAGTAACGCGCAGCCCCGGGGCGATCCCCGAGCGCACAAAGCAGAGCAGAATGATGCCCGTGCCCCTCGGTAGGGAGACTCGAGCGAACCGCGTTCCTCTTTTCAAGGAGTTTCGAAGTACTCGCGAAACGCTTCGAGACGCAAAACAGCGAGGAACAAACTCAAAACCCGTTTGCAAACCGCAACTGGGGACCGGGATCTCGCCGAGCCTCGGCTGAACTGCGGGGCTCTGCCACAGCCTCTCCCACCTGGCGTTCGCTCCTAAACTAATTCCCAGTATCATTCCGTCCCTATGACCCACGCTCTGCCCGGTCCGGCTCACGGCAGCACCGGGCACGGCGCGGCCGTCCTGCAGCGGCAACGGGCAAGCGAGAAACGTCGCAGCCCGGGGAAAAGCACGGCCCAAGTGGGAAATCGGACTCATGACGGTGATGGAGCGGAGCAGCGCTCTGCGGGGTGGGGGACAGCCCCTCCCGGAGCTGCTCCCGGTGCCGGTGCTCAGCTCCGCCGCCGGTCTCTGCATCCCAGGGTGCGTTATCACCGACTTTTGCATCACTGTATGTATACTGACTTTACTAAACGGAAAGCCTGTTGAAGCAGCCGTCCTCCGCAGCCGCAAACAATTCTCCCGGCGAAGAATAATAGCTAAGAAAAAAAAATGACAATAACAATAAAAGCTTCGAAATAGCTTAAATTTGCTCTCGCTGCCCCGTTTCGGAGCGGCGCGCGTTGTTAACAGCACACATCGCTGAGCTCGGAGCGCTTTGCACTCCACTTTGTGCGGGGGTGCGGGCAAAAGGACGGCGTGGGACAGCCGGACCGGACCGGGCAGCTCCGAGCTGTGCTACCGGGCTCCCCGCATCACTTTTGGCCGCCGCCGACGGCCGCGGGTGCGGATGCGTGCACGAAGGAGATCTGTAAGCTCAACTTAGGAAACCTCTCTGCTTGTTGCTCATTTTACCCCCCGCCTTCGGAGCTCTCCCGAAGCTCGGTGCTGGGGCAGGGCAGCCCCTCTCCGCTGTCCCCTCTCTGTCCCATCGTTAACTTCGCCCCTGGTACCCCCTCGGGCAGCACTTCCCGGAGGGGAAAGGAGAAAAGAAGCTAGAGACCGGAGGAGGGGGTCACTTTGGCGATTTAATTAGAGTTTCGCAGCAGACTCGCAGCCAGGGGTGCCAAGGGGGAACACAGGTCAGAGGAACGTGTGTCAGCAGTGCTCACCTCCAGCTTACGCCGCCAAACACTTTTTACTCCTTAAACTGTAATTGTGCTTTGAAGACGACTTTATCCTGTGCCCCACAGCTGAGTCATGGT
The DNA here is from genome assembly GCF_038088225.1 of Cyrtonyx montezumae. NCBI lineage: Eukaryota > Metazoa > Chordata > Aves > Galliformes > Odontophoridae > Cyrtonyx > Cyrtonyx montezumae. The sequence goes on from NW_027071981.1 coordinate 6,518,308, forward strand.
AACAGGCAAGAACCCACCCAGACACCCATCTTCCCGGACTCAGACAGGTTTCTTGTTCTGTTCTGTGGCACTTATGTTTGTTTCTTTTATACAAAACCAAAGAAACACCTCCTAGAGCAACCAGCTCACAGCAACATTATTTCCATGCATCCCCTGAGCACTCCATGTGTTGGCTAAGAGAGCTCTCAGCGTGCTTTGAGGGGGACAGTCCCACAGTTCATCCTTTCAGTTCAAATTGCTGAAGATAAGTTAGCTTTTCTCTCGATGCTGCAGTGACCAGAGTCCATTCTTACTTTATTTCACCACACTCCTGGCTGCTGCCTCCTTCCCCTTCCCCATGCTGCATGTCACCACCAGATTTCTTTCTCCCTTTCCTTACACACTACACCTCTCTGCTGTTGAGAAAACTCTCATGGATCCCACTACATCGTCGCTGCCATTAGTGTTACATTTCTAGTTATTCTTGCTTCTTCCCTCGGCCTTTGAAGTCGTGTAGAGACAATTTGATTCATTAGTACCCCCGGCTTGCAGTAACCCTAGCTTCTGCTTTACTTTCTGTATTAGAAGCACATGTTGGAGCCTGTATGTGAGGGCAAAGCTCCACCAGCCGACTATTCTACGCAGTTCCAATCCTGCCTAAAATCCTCACCGGGCTCAGAGCTCTGCCTGGGAACGTGGCATCCCCTCCCTGCAGCGTGATGGACGCTTTCTCCTCCTGCTCTTCTCGGGATGGAAGCTTTATGGCACTGGCACGATCTCCACCAGAGGACCACTTGTTGCACAGGGCAAGCAGTTTATTCCATTCCCTCTTTCCGCTTTCCAGCACTTTTCCTGCAGCCTCCCCTACCTGCCTGGTGTTCTGTCTGGGAGCCAGGCCTGCCTGCCTCATGTTTTCCCTTGGACGGGTTCCTACTCCTCACAGAGGGTGCCCGCTGCCGTGCTTTGAAGTCGTGCTGCACACTGGCTTTAGGAGCTCTTCCTGGCTGATGTTGTGCTGAGCCCCCCCCCTGGACACATTGCCTCCCCTCGCTTTGATCAGTCGAAACCCATTCACGAGTGCTGGAGCAAAAAGCCCATGCATTCCCGACCGAAACTGGCTGACATCAGAATATCCCAGCTCTGAATTCAGCTGGATGCTGGGGCTGGCCAGGAGCAGGCAGAGCCCGGAGAAGCAACCGCTTTGTTGCAATCTACAAGCAGGTCCCGTTTGTTTCACTCAAATGAATCGATGGTCATTTTAAGCAGAATCAATCTAAGATTGGTTTACATCAAATTCACCCCGTGCAGAAAGGCGGCAGCAGGGTGCCTGCAGCCAGGTGCAGTATGCCTTTCCTTTCACACTCCAAGCTGGCCACCAGGAGGACGGGTTCAACCTCAGACCTCCACTTGGCACCCCTGCACTGTGCTCCACCCCCCGAGCTGCACGCAGGCACCAGATGTGCACTGGTGCTCCACATCTGCCTCAGCTGTCACTGAGCCCCTGCCGCCCTCTGTGAGCATCCTTCCTGCCCCAAACACTCGCCAGGCCAACATCATCCCTCTTTGCTGCGCTCATCTCCTCCAACTGCTGACCCCCTTGGCTTCTTATCTGTTAGCCAGCAGTCCACTTCTTTCCCCCCAGTTCACCTGGGTTCAGCATGCACGTTTCCCTGTTATTCCTGCTGCCCCTCGCTGCCCTGGCCCCTCGCCAAGGATCCTTTCTCTGCCGCATTTAGCTCCTACCCCCCCGGGAGAGGAGAGCTTGAATTTGTTTCAACATTTCCTTCTTTTTATTTGTTTTCTTCTGTTCTGCCGAGCCTGTAATTTAGTTCTGCTGACACAAATGGTGAACCCCGTAGTGAGAATCTACTTAGAAACCCACTCTGAAGATATCTGGCTGTGTCGCTGCAGCCTCTGGCTGTTTGTTCCCCTAAGGCCAACAGCAGTGAGGGGTTATAAAACACCTCTGCACAGCATTGCCTTACCAAGAAGTGGGTGCAGGGCTCCACCATCTGAGTGAAGGTCTGGAACAGAGAGAATTTGCATTCAGCCTCGCACGAGGCATCAGACCATCACCTGTTCCCTGTATTTCCTCAACAAATGGTGTCTCGTTCCCAGCTTGTTTTATGTCTGCGCAGGGACGTGAAGGCAGAATTTACGTGCGTTAGTGTGCATTAACTCCTGTCCTGACCAGTGCTAATTACCGCTAATGATGTGGGCCAGTGTTAATTCTCTTAGCCGCATTACTGCTGGCCATACGCTTCTGAAAGTGCCTTTGGGTGAGGTAGCTTACTTTGAAAAGATATTTATGTGGAGAGTAAATACAGAGCAGCTCATACACCGTAAATCCCCTGCTGCCACATGGCGGGCTCCGACAGCTCCGTAGCACTGAGGTCCCTGGGCATGAAGGCAAAGGAACCCTCTGATAAGAACCACTCAATAGAAAGGTGTTGGGATCACCCCGCGTGATCCTGGGGAAATAATTCTGATCTGGCACTTCTCTGAAACTAGAAAAACAATACATCCCTCACCATCTCAGGGGCGCCCTACTTCTTTTCCTTGCCTTGCCAATCATTCTATTAGCTTTTAAACAATATCATCCAAACCCTAATTGTTTTTATGCCTCTGCAGTGTAAAACCAGAAAAGCTGTAAACCCATCGTATTTTCCGAAGCCGTAGCATTTCTGCGAGCACCGTGCTGTGCTGAGGCCTGGAGATGTGCTGGGAGGACGAATGAAGACATCTCGAGCAATTTGGTGCTTGGCTGAAATGTATCACAGAGCCATGAGCACTGGTTTCAGCGGCTCCACTCTGATTTATGGGGTTGGATGCCCCAGAACCGCTGCCTGCCCCTTCCTCCTCCTTGCTGCAGCGCCGGGCACACTCCTCAGTTTGCTGTCATTAACAGTAGCCGTCAGAGCAGCGCTTGCTGAAGCACTACGACCTTTCAGAATCATCACGGGTTTTCTGCTTTGCCTGGAAATATGCAGCAGTTTAGTTTGTATAAAGGCTGCATGAATAAAAATTTAATCTAGGGCTATCGCTGCTTTAACGGCAGTAATTTCTCTTAAAGGCTGTATACAAAGAATACTAAATAGTGTCTATAAATAAGACTGTATTTAATGGAGGAGAGAAGTGATTTAATGGTGTTACTGGCACAACCATCTCTGACACTTCTGAGCCCAAATCTGGGTCTTCTTCCTGAGCAGAACCAGTGTCCTGCAAGAACTTGGACCCAGAAAACTCTGTTTTTCGGGTAAAGTTGTTCAGACCAAAATTTCTTCTGCAAAAGGAAAGGAAAAACATCTTAAAGGAAATATGTGTTAAGCAGAGGACATCCCCTTCATAATAGAAGCTACGAGGGGATAAAAGTATGTTCAAATTATAATAGTTCCCTAATTATCTGCTTAACCGTATCTTTCTGTCTAACCCCACTTTTAATTACAGAGTACTTTTTTTTTTTTTGCCCATCACCAGCTGAAGCATTCTGTTTTCCTGACCATAAATCCTTCTAAGTTGGTAATATCAGAGAAGGAGTACTGCTACTGCCTGCCAGGACACACACTGCATGGCAGGGAACATCCAACCACAGCTTGGGGCACAGTATATGGATGCTCCCTTTAGACACGGCCTCCTGTAAGCCCTGTGGATTTTCTCAAGCAAGAAGGTCCTCTCTAAACCACACAGCTCTTTGGGCTGTACAAATTTCCCAGTGTGTTGCTCAGCTTTCCAGATTCCTGTGGCTTGGTCTGTCTTCCAACCAATGCTCAACGGGGTCCCAGTGCAGGCTGATGTTGGAATGGGACTTGGCCTTTGAACCACAGTGGTGTGAAGCTTGCAGAGAGGAAGCAATACGGTATCATTGAGCTACCTTATCTCTGGGCATCTGCTCATCAAGATCTCACCCGGTGATTGTGGCTGGGGAGGAAGTGCTGCTGAGGATGGGAAGGAAACGCATGAGCACAGTTCCCGCTGTTGGCCCGCTACTGGCTTCCTGCTCCAGTGAATCCCAGCCTTGTTCTTCCCCAGAGCAGGCACATAACTGCCCCTGGGGAGGTTGTCGGGCTTAATGGATACTTATAACTAGCTCTAACAAAAGGTGTGATGTCAGTGAAAAGTACTCTTCATGGTGATTATTCAAACGCTCATTAAAATGTATTTTGTTCCATCCTTTCCCTTGGCTCGCGTGGGAGGAAACTGAAAGACTCAGGGCTTTGTGGGACAGGGGGAGAGCTTGCTCTTCCCATCAGGTGTGGGAGTGGAGAGTACGAGGGTGGGTTTGCACCAAGGCTCCGAGCAAGGCTGCAAGCTCCAACAGTCTCACGGCTGGCATGTGTCCTCCAGAGCGCCGAGCCACAGATGGATGGCACCTTCCCTGCACAGATCTGCATGTATCATTTACTTAGCCTTGCTCCTGATGGAGTTAGGTATCATCCTTTATTGAAAATTATTCCTAATGTGTATTTAAGCATTAAAAATGAATGCGAGCGTGTGATAAAACTTCGGGAATAATTTATAAACAGCTAACATAACGTGAGATATGGAGTACTTGGCTGCCCTGCAAACCTGTGAAAATGGCAACGCAATGCCAGAGACAGCTTCTTCCTTTGTGGATGTCTGCTTGCATCTCACTGACCCTTCTGTGGCTGCTTGGTAGCACAACTGCAACGATGGAGCAGCCTGATCTGGTGGGGAGCAGCCAGCAGAGGGGTACAACTGGGTGGGTGTTAAGGTCCCCTCCAACCTAAGCCATCCTATGATTATGTGCTTCTATGATTGTATGATTTGGGGCAAAAAGACACAGCAAGTTATAATTATCATCACTTCTTACCAAAGTGCTCTTACTTACTATCATTATATCTAGAGGACAGGAGGGAGAAGAATGCTTTGTGGGGTGCAGGGGTTGCAAGGCTCACACTGTACAGTGCATTGCACAGCTGGGGGGACCAGCATTGTTCACATCTTTGCAAGGGCTGGGCCTCCATGGTCTCACACATTCCCATGTTGTCCAATCCATGCCCCATGAAGTGGTTTGGTAGTAGGGTCCATAGTATGAGCTGCTACAGAGGTCTTCCAGCACCAGTCCATTTCTCCTCCTGAATCCAGGATTTGGATGGGACACAAAGAAAGCCAACAGAATTTGCTCAACATGGCAGAAAAGAGCACCTTCTGTAGCTTAGAAAGCAGTCAAAATCCAAGCTGTGGGACTGAGTGTACTCTGCAGGTCTTCTTGACAGTCCAACAGGAATATTATTCTGCAGAAAACTCTTCTTTTCTCCACAAAGTCGCTGGTTGTGCAGCCACACAAAATGCCATTTGACACCTCTCCTCTGGAGGGGAGGAAAGTCCTGTCTGAGATTGGGGATGACAGTGTGACTGCTTTCTCATCGCTGTTATTGAAGACGATTGGAGTTTGCCCATGGGTGTGTCTAGCATTAAAGACCAGAGATGTATTGGGGATGTGATGAGGTGCATCCCATCCTCATCCTTCTTTTCTCTGTCATCTTATTCCTCCTGATCTTTCTCCTCTATGGAGCTGGCTTTTGCCAAAGAGAGAGATCTAAATGCAAAAGCAGACAAGGCCTAACCTCAGGCAGCACCTAGCCAAATGCCCTGTTAGCATGCTTTTCTCTCCCTCACTTTCACTCACATATTGACTGGCATAATCCATTACTAAATGGATTGTTTAGTTACATTTTTCAACACTTCACTTCTTACCTCATTCAAAGAGGCTCTGCTGGGTGGACCAGTGGTAAGACTGGCGACCCTTTGGATAAATTTAGCTCTCTTAGTCAGTTATCCTGTCAAGGAAACTTTTTCAGCACGCTAAACCATCCTGTGCAGGCTGTTGAAGTCCAAGACAGGAGCATCATCTACTGCTGGGGCCCCAGACTCCCTGCAGGCCTCATCACTGTCCCCAGTTTCCATCTGGGTGCTCATCAAGCTCAGCTGGCGTGAGGAGGTTTTGGTGGCCCAGATGTGCTTTGCAACCCATAGTCCAGCCCTGAAAATTGGCTTCAAAGCTTTTAGTTTTCCTCCTCCTTTCTCTGCAAGAGGCATCTTCCAGGCTCTGTGCCTTGAACACCCTCTGACCCTCAAGTCTGACAAAGTTATAACAAAAGATGCTTCCTTTGAACCAAAATGTATTGCTGAAATTACACCAGTTGCTTGATAAAATGAATGCTGACATCAGCACTGGAAGGACACTGTCCTATGGATGGCCTACTGATAACTAAGCAAGAGAAACAATGAGCAAAAGATGTCTATCTTGCAAAGGTTTGTAAGAGATGACACAGGCTCTGGTCCCCAGAATAAGGCCCATACACTATGCTTGTGTTACTCGCTCACCCAATGCAGCTCACATTTCACAAGAACAGGGAGGATGCAATCCCTGGATACATTCTTTAGTCCACATCCCCTCAATCCTTCCCTGCCAAGGCTCTCAAAGCAGTGTGAAATCACTTCCCCTTCTGAAAAGCAACTACTAGAGAGCACCCCTCCAGCTTGTTTGAGGGCTTGGGAAGAGAGATGGTTTCCTTCACTGCCAAAAAGACATTCAAGCAGAAATGCTCTTGGCAGAAATATATGGGTTTTCTGGCCCTATCTGTGCATTTGGATACATCCTATGCAATCCTTGTCTATCTCAATAGAAACTCAATTTAAGATAGCCCTCGGGTAATGGTGTCAAGTTGCACCAGGGGAGGTTCATGTTGGATATTAGGAAACATTGATTCTCTGAAAGAGTGGTGAGGCACTGGAATGGGCTGCCCAGGGTGCTGGTGAACTCACCAACCCTGGAGGCATTGAAGAAAAGTTTAGATGTTGTACTGAGGGAAGTGGTTTAGTGGGGAAATATTGGTTGTAGGTGGGTGGATGAACTAGATGATCTCAGAGGTCTTTTCCAACCTTCTATGAGATTCTATGATTCTATAAGTTGCAAATTGTCAAGATTTGATAGCAGGCTTTCAAGAAGCTCTTCCAAAATTAATTGTGAAGTGAAAGTCAGTAAGCTGATCTCCACTGTCTTCATGCCTGCACTTCCCATTTTGCAGAAAACACACTCTTGCCTCTCAGTACAAATTGCTCATTATATTTACCCTAGTTAACAAAAGTAAACTCTCCTACTGCCAGCCTTCTATACCTCTCAGACGTTGCTGAGATGGGCACTGCAGAAATATTGTATGCTGAGTCCCACCTAATTCACTAATCATTGATGTCAGTTAATTCCTTCCTTCCCACATAAGGATCCCAAGGGACCCCTCAGAAGCTGGCGAGGCATCACCTCGTGTGCAGTGCACTGGACCTGTGCAGATACCTCTCCAGTGCAGATACCTGGCGAGCTGCAGCGGGCAGAGCGATCTGTAGCATGGCTCCCAGCACACGCCAGTGACTTGCTGGAGATATTAAATCCAGCAGCCCATGCCAGGAGCAAAAGACAAACAAAGCCTGCACTGGAATCAATTTTCAGGCTTTTTTGGATGGTTCCGTTTCACTTCTTTTTCAAAATAAATCAGTGTCTGCAGAGCAGTGCTGGGTGCAGTGGTTTGGGTACAGGAGGCAGAGCTCAGCCCACGGACAGCTCTCCTGCAGCTCCCCACAGCTTCAACCACGCTGCATTAAAACACAACCAGGAACAAGGGCTCCCTCACCTTCCTGTTCATTGTTGGAGAAATGCTTCTGATTGAGATGGAAAATGCTCTCCGGTCACCCCAAGGGCTCAAAGCCCCTTCTTTCTCACGCTGGCCCTGGCTCCCCCCCAATAGCTCAGCTAATGCACTTATTTCTCATAGCACATCCCACTGCCTTACAAAAAGCCAATGAATTATTCTTGTTTTTAGTAGAGCCGCTGAAGATATTTCAAAGTGAAAAGGAATTGACCCAACCTACTGTGCACATTATTTATTCAGAGGTAGTACAAAAACGAGTCCCTGATGTTACTAAAACAAATCCTAATAAGTACAGAGAGCATCAATTACAGGCTTCCCTTTATAGTCCTATATATCTCTTTCCCTTTCTAGAGATAGTATCACATGTGAGGGGGCACTGTGTTGGCTTTCAAACCTATTGAGCTTTCATAATTATAACCTCTGCTTTAACCTCTTTTATAGGACACACTATACTGCCTCGCGTTATGTTCCTTGAATCCCAACCAACCCTCGGAGAACGCGTCTTTAAAGCTAGCTTCATCTAAGATGTGCAAAAAACAGGAAGCATTAAGCATTCATAACGCTGTGCACACACTACATCAGGGTGCCCAAACGAAATACATCTCGGGAACCCGCTTGGAATCTCACTGTATGCTCAGTAAATACTCAGCACGCACATATTCTGACATAATTAAAGCAGGAAAGTGTTAATTGCAAAGGAATAGATGGATTTCTATCTCCTTTTTTTTTCTTTTGTTCCAGTCTGTATGGAGTGTCCTTCTATTTAATCAAAAAGCTTGGAATGACTCCTAATCTATCATAAAAAATTTTAAGGACGTGATTAATTCCATTGTTTAAATTCTGTTTTATTGCCATAAGAAACTCCCATAAATGATCCCACACCTTTCTCTGTGATCATTTCCTTCTAAAGTAATACACTAATTAATTTCAATTAAATATATGTAAAGGGAGATATATTTTGAAAAATGCTTCTCCCATGCCATTTGTTAATATATTGAAAAAGTGTAAACCTTGGAACATTTAGCATAGAAAATATTCATTTTTGGTAATTTCTCAAGGGGGCAATTTATTAAATGAAAGGCTTTTAACATTAGCTAAAAGCAGCCCTGTAAATCATGGGTGTCATCAAACTGCTTCATCACTTCATTAATTTAAAAGATTATTATATGCGTAACTGACATAATTTTGAACAATGTTACATGGTTAATTTATTAATGTAGAAAAGCAGAAATGACACGCTGAATTGATTTATTATTATAATTGTATAATTTTAGGACTTTTCTCTGTGACTTTCACCAACTGAGCAAATGATTCAGGGCAAAATTGTGCCATTGATTTTTTCCAAGTGTGGCTCCTCCTTGGTGTCAAGTGGGGACGGCGGCTTGAAGGAGCCAGCCCAGCCTCCTGCTCTGCCTTCCAGACAGAGATGCAAGGCCTCCCTGACAACCTCCAGTCACCTTGGCCTTGTGTTAGTTTTAAAGTGCTTTTATTTGCCTCCCAGTGGCCAAGTACATCTACACGTTATCGTGCTTACGCTGGAAACCACCTTAAGTACTGCGTCCCATGTTGGGTCCTTCACTACAAGAAAGACACTGGTGCCATGGAGTACACCCGGAGAAGGGCAGAAGAGCTGGGAAGGGTCTTGGAGCACAGTGTGATGGGAAGTGACTGAGGGAGCTGGGGGTGTTCAGTCTGGGGAAGTCTAGGGGAAACCTCATTGCTCTCTACAACTGCCTGAGAGGAGGCTGTGGCGAGCTGGGGATTTCTCTCTCCTGCCAGATAACAAGTGATGAAGGTGATGGCCTCAAGCTGTGCCAGGGAAGGTTCAGGTTGGGTGTTAGGAAACATTTCTTCTCAGAAAGAGCAGTGAGGCAGTGGCACAGGCTGCCCAGGGAGGTGGTGGGGTCACCTTTCCCAGAGGTGTTCAGGAACTGTGGGGACATGGCACTGAGAGATGCAGTCAGTGTGCATGATGGGATGGGTTGGTGTTGGACTGGATGATCTTTGTGGTCTTTTCCAACACTGATTCTACTATTCTATGATAAAAACCTGGGCCTGGGTGACTGCACTTAAATCTGCCCATATCCTAGGCTCTCCCCATGCACAGAAAGAGGTTGTGTTAGGGGAGCTTGCTCAGCCCCACCAATGAGCCTGGAGCCCCATGGCTTGTGCAGAGCAGCCCCCAGTGCTTTTGGCCATAATTGTATTAGCCAGCAGTTAGTGCTGGCTTCCTGCCCGAGCCAAAAATGTGATGCAGCATCACTTCTTTGCTAGGCGCTGCTTGGAAGCACGGTTAAAGTTGGATTCAATAATACCATACCACATTTGGGATTATTTTTAGATGGAAATGATGCATGACTCCGAAACCCTGCAAAGCCAGTGGAGCATTCCTGTTCCAGCACAAGTACGGGTGGGCGGGTGCACGGACTGTATTCAAGAAACCTTGCTCCAAAACCTGCAAAGGGACACGGCTCGGATTCAACCAAACAGGGCCCCAGTTCTGCTCTGCAGCCTCTTTTTTTCAAGCTGAATTCTCACTAAAACAGCTCAAAGAGCTGTCCATGTCTTGGCCAAGATTTCCATCCCCGAAGCATAAGCTGCATTGCTCCAGTTGTGCTGGGACGCGGTGGGGTGGATGCAGAGCCATTGCACAACACTGCTGCAGCATGTTTGAACCATATGAGGGAGCAAACTCTCCCAGCAACACGGCTGTCTCACCCCAAAGTCCCCAAGCCCCTCGGCTTCGTGCATTTTGTTTATTCTGAGCTGTCTTTGGTTGACTGGACACAACGGGTTTGGACTCTAGGAGGGACATCTGAGATGCCAATAATGGCACCAAAATCAAAGGACTGCGCAGCGGGTAAAATTTAAAATGCAAATTAAAGACTATAGTGTTTCAGAGCAGTTGTTAAGGATCCTGCCTCAAAAAAATGGTGTCACAAGAGCATTCTGGGCAATTACGGACAATTTTTAAGAGAGTATTTTTCTTTCCCTGTAATCTTACATAATGCCTTTCATATGTAATACCTTGAACACATGCAGTATGCAAAACACTCTACCAACTGTATACATGCAGAAATCATTTCACCATTAAACACAGCCATGCCCAGGGTGCAGAATGGTGACCAGATGGGCTGAGTGAAGCACACTGTATGGCTAAAGGGCAGGGAACGTTTTAGCCAGGGTTGCTGGGGCAAACCCAGGCTCCTAGGAAAGCACCACATGCTTGTCAATGCACTCAGAGCACAGGCAGGATGCCTGATTTTAAGATACTGCCCCCCAAGGTGGAAACAGTACAGAAAGGCATCCTTCATGCCATCCCATACATTATTCCAGCACTCCCACCCTTGATAGGATATATTATAAATCCCCAATTACCTCTGGCATGCGTGAGGTTGACTTTTACTTTTTATGATGATCAATTTTTATTTTTTTTTCTAAGGGTGTCACTAAGGACATAGGGAAACAATTTAGGAGATTAAAACGGAGAGAGAGAAAAAAAAAAAAGATTTGAGCCAAATGTTTTCTTACAGGAAACATCTATTTGCACAAGAGCGTCTCATCTAACAAAGTTCTGCCATATTCTCCCACAACAGACAGGAACTTGTCTGCATTAGCATTTTAAGAAATGAATCCTAAAGACCAGCAAGTGTCAGTAAGCTGTCACGAGCAGGATTGATGGCTCTTCCCAGGTCTCTTCTCACATGAGTGCCAATGACTGTCCCTTAGTTCATCACAGGCATTTTGGTCAAAACAAACTGTTCTGATTTTCACACGGCCTTTAAAATCCCAGCCAAAGCAAGACAGAGGGACTGATCCTGCCCACTGCTATCAATGGCAATGCTCTTCTTTGCCCAGTTTAATGCAAAATCACAATCCTAGCATGACGACAGTCACAATTTTCTGCAACCTCATCTTTTAGGTCATGTCCCAAGGTGAGAGTGAAAGAAAATAACCTATCCCAAATCAAAACACACGTCCTACTTGACCTGGAGTGTATACATACCTGTCAGGAAGAGCTGGGCCTGTTCCTACTTTTGTTTCATATTTAATGTTGCAAACATCTGCTAGCCTTATTACAAATTGCCTTTTGGTAGTCATAATTAGTAACCACATTATTCTGTTCTGCATGTGACATTCTCAAAATCAGAAAAACATGGCACCAGTGGAAGTACTCCATTAATGTAGTTTCTGAATGTTCTATACAACCGCTGTGTGACTCCCAGCTCCCCATTCTCTCTTGATGCAGAGTGACATCCTTCTTATAAAGGAAGATATTTTTCCCTAAGTGGCAGTGCAGCCACAGATTTCCTCCTGGTGAAGATCACCACTTATGATGTCTCTCAGTTTGCCCTGAGGAGCGCTGCCTCCAGAATGGAGGAAATCTGAAAGCCTTGCTCAAATCTGGAGACAGTAAAGATAGCAACAAAGTTCAGCTAAAGCTGTAAAGCTGAACTTTTCCTCAGTATTGTCCTGTCCACGCTTGACCCACAGAGCAGAAGTCTCCAAGTTTACAATCACTGACAGCAACTTAATTCACATAATTGAACACCCATAAACCTCCCAACATGAACCAATGTGAAGTTGAATGGAGGGCTGAGGAGTGCTGACAGCAGGAGCCTGCCAGAAGCAGGGGGAACAGGAGGGAAAAGGAAGAAGGGTCACTTTGGGACTCACATCCCTCAATAGAGGGAGCATCTACCAGGCCAAAGCAGTGATCGTGAAGCTGTGCTTTTCACCTCACAGAAATCTTTCGGCTCCCAAGTGCGACCCTTTCTGGACACAGTAAAATGAGGAATGCCAGATATTATTTGCGAAAAATGACTAAACTTATCAAGGCAGAGGACTGGCAAAGGAAGAAGGGTCTTTGCCATTCAGAGCCCTCACTTTCTGGGTGGCAAATGCAGTAATTCTGTATGATCAGCATTTGATTCAGCTCCCAAAAGCAACAGCTATGCTGTGAGAGCACATCACTCATGGTGACATTGCTCTTAGCAAGCAACAATATTTGTGCCAGTGGGGTTTGACACAAAGCCATCCTTACCCCTTGCTTTTTATGATTCAGAAAATGAACCTGAAAATCTACCAGAAAGAAACCTGGTGAGCAGCTTAGACTGATGCAGTGAAACATCTCTGTCTGGAAGTCATGTCCCTCAGTTGCCAGATTGACTTAATTCGGGGGAAATGTCCTTCTACGCCTCTTGTGTGCTTACATTCCTTCCAGGTATTGTGTGTTCCCATGGCAGATGAGATTCTCAATGAGGTTATTAGTTTTGAGCCACTCTGGCTGCTCATAGACTCCTTTTGAAGCCAGGAGCCAGCTACCAGGCTCACCATAGCACAAAGGCTCTCCTCTAGACAGAGGTTCTCCTGAAAGACCATCCAAGACAGAGATGAATGCTTCCAAGAGTCACCCACATCATCTGCTGGAGGCAGGACCCCATTTCCTTAGGCCGAGCCCTTACAGATGTGTCTCCCACAGAGATGCTCCAGACAATTACTGAGCAGTCTGCACTGGAGCTTGACCATTTCTGACAAAGGAAAGTTTTCTCTAGTATCTACTCTCAATCTCCTTTGTTGTGTATTAAACTGATTATTTCTATCCTTTCCCTCAACAAACATGGATAAAAATCTGATTGCCCTCTACTTTCTACGTGCAGATAGTAGAAGGCCAGCGGCACTCTCTAGCTTAGAAGAATCTCATCCTATCAACCTTTTTGCTCATTTCATCCTGATACTATAGAAAACTTAAATCCTCTCCAGAGCAAGTCATGTTTTTTCTGCTTCTGCAAGAGGCAACAGGACAGGTTGAACTGTATGCAAGAGAATGGCAGAGTCAGTAAAAGCAGGCAGTGCTCCCAGAGATTTACAGCTGAGGAGCTAGGAGCTGTGCTGTCAGAGTGCTTCTCCTGGAAAGCTGTCCCTGCCCTGCCAGCAGCAGACTGTGGTGTGGTCACCAATCCTCTGCCAGGAAGGAGGGCTATGTATGGACAATTAGCATTTTTCAAGAGTGGTGCTGGAGCCTGCTGGAGAGAGAAGTGAAAACAAACATAAAATAAAAGCCAGGCAAGAGGGTAATATTTCCATCATCAAAGCCGACATGCTGCACTGTGAGTCCTTTGAGCAGCACAAATTTAATGTGCAAACGCCTTTGAAAGAGAAATCTTTGTACGAGCATTTCTCATAGGATAATTTTAAGCTTCAGCACCTCTTTTCACAGGAGCAATTTTAAATCTGGAACCATTCATGACTTCTAAGGTCGTGAAGCACAGCTTCTTTTGGAACAGGGGTTGATTAATCTCTCCTGCATACTCCTATGAACATTTCTGCTGGGAAAACTGTGTTCACAAGTAGGTTGTTTCCAGAGTCAAACAATAGATACGCTTGGGAGGACAGGCCCAACTTCCACCAGGACCACCTGCCCCTTGAACTGTTGGGCTGGCACCAATGGAAGTGTGCTCTGAAAGCTCCCTACCTCGCTCTGTCCCATCCTCCTGGACAAAGCCACCAGCTTTGTCAGGTGACATCTGTCTCAGTGATGCTGTCATGCAAACTCATTACTTGACAGCTACATTACCAAAATGAAAACTCTTCATTTACCAAGGGAATGGGCTGAGGCAACAGTCGAGCATTTTTAAGCTTGAAAAGTGATGCTTCTAGAGGAGTATATAAATGGTTAAGAATAACCATACTCTGCATATGTGCTGATGAAAAAGAAGATATCACAGAACTCAAAACAAACTAGTAGGACAATAAAACCTGACAAAAACCTTAACTCTGCCTCCCTCCCTCCCCCCAAGTTTAACAAAACCTCTTCAAATCAAGAGAGACCTCACCGGCAGACAACTATAGGAGGCTTTACATTGATGTTTTCTTTCTTTGAAAAGGCTTTAAATGCCTTTCTCATGTTTTTACAAAAGCTTTTACATTTTTGAGGGGTTCTCTTTCTGTCTGAATGCCACCACTAGCAAAGGAAAGGAAATTCTTCATTTCCTTTTGTTGAAGTTATGGCAAGGGCTTCATGAGAAAATTCTGCATGCAAGGAGTCCCGCATGGGACTAGAGGGAGGGAAAAGCAACCATGGCACAGGAAACAAACAGATGTCTCATTGATGGCAGCATCAACAAATCAATATTAATCAATATCAAGATCTGTCCATTAACCTCAGAGGTGACTGCCCAGATGATTTTCTCAAGACCTGGCTAGGCTGAAATCCAAGGGGATTCTGTGATTTGTGCAAATGGGCACAAAAGCTAACTCCAAAATGGCAGCCAACCAAGCCAAGCACGCTCCACACCAGCCTGTGCATACGGCCTTGACCTCTAACTAATTGAAGACCTACTTATTAACATGAGTGCTACATCTAGCTTGCAGAAAGCTAGCCATTACTCTTTGTTTTGGGTGCCCATCCCCAACACCCTTTTAAAATTATTACCGAACCCCACAAGCCTTGCTGAAGACATTCCCCAGAAGTCACTCAACCCACCCAACATTCCTGTTAAGTCTGAGCTGCACTTTGTGAGAGCAGAGAAAAGGAGTGGAAAAAAAGTCAGTAGTTGGGAATGGAAAGGAAGGGACGGATTAAATGGAAAGTTCTGCCAGGATGCAGCCGTGGGGAGCTAATTCACTGTGGGCACAGCAACTTGAAGGAGGACTGAGTTTAAAGAGTTGGAATCTAGGAGGCAGCTGGGACTCAGCTGGTAATGCTGCTGGTTTATGCTGCTCCAGCATAGCCAGTAAACAACACTGGGATGTATTTTATATATGTATGTGTGTGTATAAGTATATATGTATAAGTATACATACATGCACACCATGGACATACGTACATATTTGTAAGTGACTCGTTCAGGAATTTTTTCCTCAAGCATATGAAAACTGTTCAAATTCCCCAAAGTAAGAGACTTGGCAAGTCAATTACAAGGAAAGTAGAAGTGCTGAAGCATATGAACAAATATTAACAACATTCAAGAGTAACTTTTATTGCCAACAGTAGATATATGCTGGAATTTGAGGGAGGAAAAGAAGCCCTGATGAAGTGGCAAAATGCAGTTGTTTTTCTTTATCTACAGAGAACACTGCGGTTTCATTTGCAGATGAATCACTTTGTTGTGATTTATTCCGTTTGTAAATGGATCTGATTTATTTTCCCAGGGGATTTGAGAGATTTTTAGCAAAGCAAGTTACTGAGCTGGCTAAAATGAGAGGAAGCATAATTGCACTGAAATGTTTGAAGAAGATCAAGTTAGGGTGTCACCTGCCAGAACGTTTTGGCAACATAACAGAACAAAATCCAAGAATATAGGAACATAAACAAAAAAATGCAAAGAAACTCAAAATAAACAGATCCAAAATGAGGGAAAACTATGATCTGAGCTAACCAAACACAGACCTGCCAGTTGGTAGAAGACAGCCTTTAAAGGAATATCCTCCTTGGGCGCACTCAGTTCTCAGGCACTGTAAAGTCAACTTTGCCAAAGCAATTCAACTGTTTAATAATCAAACCTGAATCTCATTTATATGGCATGTGAACAGAGTGAAACAGATACAGTGAGATGCGGTTTATTTCCTATCACAGCTTAGCTGGTAATTAGATAGTCCATATCACAGGAAAGACGTTAACAGCCAGCAGATTTATCAGTTTCAATAGCTCTCCTGCACCCACAGTCTTTATTTCACTATTTTGTGTCCCACTGAGAATGTGGAAGTCAAAGATTCAGTCCAAATCTCAAGAGTGCGTGGAGAGGACCTTTGGTTAACTCAACGAAAGCATGTCAGAAACTTTCCACAGATGACACTGTTGTACTGAAATGTGCATGTAGAATCTATCCTTCTGGCAATATTTTTAAGCTGATTGTGGTGAGCCTGCTCCAGAGGCAAGCAGCTTCTCTCAGAGTTTCTGCAAAACCCACGTAACCAAACAAGGGGATCACCTCAGCTCCCTTGCTTGAAACACCGCCAATGCAAAGAAGTCTGAGTGAGCAGTGTGGAGGACTGCACTGATGCTCGACTTTCTGCCACTGCAGAATGTATTTGGGTAACTGGGCCACCTCCCCTGGCAGGAGGGGAATCTAAGTCTATTTCACCCAGCAGTGGAACACTGACTGCTCCCAGAGTTTGGGTTCCTGAGGCAGGTTGGGAAGAGCTGACAATAGGCTTTGGTGCCTTTGCTCAGCCACATTTCCTCTTTTGGGATTTGTTGGGAAGAGGGGGAGGGAGAAAAGGGAAGAGGTCCCAAACTCTTTACTATCTCTTCTGAGCTTGTTGTCTTTTGTAAGCCACAAAGAACAGATTTTCTTTTGTAAATCCTTAGTAATTAAATGAGTACTTCAGTGGTTATATTCTTCAAAGGTCTTGTTTCCTAGGTTTTGCCTTTGACAGTCATATTTTGCAAAGGCTGCTAAGATGACTAGGCACCTTACCCTACTTAACACTAAACCAATTGATGCCCGTGCATGCTGCATGAAGGAGGAAAAGTTTCATTAATGGCACTTCATTAAAGAACTGCACTGGAAAGCCCTAAATATGACCAAACCAACCGAAATCCAGAGCAAGCTGTCTATTAGGAGAGCAACAAAGACAGTTTCGGAAACTGAACTCTGGCTCCACTGCAGCGGATTAGGAAGAGTGATGGGATTAGTGTTTAATGACTTGGGGCAAGAGACAAAGGGAATTTCGACAAAGAGGCTTAGATATGGAAGAATTAACACTCTCTATCCCAGCCATGCCTCTGACGACTTCCAGCATTCTTTCCTGGCTCTGCTGATGTTAAGGAGGGGTTGGGGGGGGGAGGGAGGAACAAAACAAAAAAAGACTAGCAGGGCTTTAATACCTCCTTAGCCTTTTCTTATCACAACTCTTTCACTTTGTAAAGAAAGAAAAGATCTTTTAATTTTTCCTAATGCAATAAGCAAAGTTGCTAAGGGCTCGTGCTTCAGCACACCGCAGACAATCACATTCCCAGCCATGCATGCATGAGCAATGCTCCACCATGCTACAGAACTTCCTATACGTGTGTATATGGATTCATACAGATAAAGCACATACTTTTAAAATTACTTCAAAGGGAGTGGAATATTCTTGCTATTGCATGGACTGGAGAAATCTCCTTGATTAGGAGTTGTCATTCATACAGCAGGGATCTGTGTGACACAGAATATGATCCATGAGCTTGAAGCTTACACTTAAGCATGGATTTTCCCCAAGTGACTCTGCTGAGGGCAGATCATGCCCCAGTGGTGGACAGGTTTTGAGGTGCAGAATGTAGAACTCTCTGGGAGTAGCATATTATTTCCTTCAGCGTAATAGACAAAGAGAAGAGAGATTAAGCAGTAGATGTATAGCACTCTCTGTTAATTAGTAGTAGTTAATAAAAGAAAGACCTCAACAGGAGTATAGAGACACTAACCTATCTGAGCTCTAAGCAGCACCTTGGCCCTTTGGGCACAAATGTCAAGGAGACACTGCTTGAACAAACAAAGAGCAAGCACCTGTGGGAGATCTTAGGGGAACCTCTGCTGAGAGGTGCTCCAGGACAGCCCTTGCACTGGGGCCACTGAGGGCTCCTATCACCCTGCAAAACCTGCTTGCCCCTTAAACCAACCCAACGTGTATTTAGTTATTATTTTTATTTGTATTTTTTCAAAAGCAACCCAAAACAATCCCAGAAAAGCTAGGTATTCATTTCACATGTTAGCCAATACGAAATGCTCCCAGAGCAGCTTTAGACTCCAAAGTATTATTTAACCAGTGTGGTTTAGTAGGACAATGGCAGCCCCCTGCCGTAATCCATTCAGGGGCAATACCATCAGTCAGTGTGAAATTAAATACATTACAGGGTAAGAGCTTAATGCGTTTTATAGGCAGTTGTTCATCCACATCAAACTTTAGCTTTTAAAATCCTAACATTTGATCCCACAACAGGAACCATGCCTTGAGAATGAGATTGGCACATTTGTGCTGCCAGCAGGGCAGAAAAAGCAGAGCACAGCCTTTAGTGGGAAATGCAATTGCCTGGGAGAGAGAAATGCTCACATCAAGAGCCACAGCCACTTGTAATACTTGAAGTGGGGCTGGTAGCATGGGAAATGCAGACCCAGGGCTGGCATCAGGTTGGTAGAACCAGTGCTTCCTACCACGGTGTGTACAGATCCCCCTTACCTATACATAACAATTATAATTTAGTTCTGTACATTCATCCATACGAGTGGTGGCTCTGCTCCTCCCAGCCCTGCTGTTGGGTCTTGCCCACAGGTGATGCCTGCATGGGCTGCAGAACCCAACTGATCCAGCCTCCCCCTACCCCAGCAGCTCTGTGAACAGCCCCGTCCATAAAAGAGATGTAGGGTTGTGCTGAGCGGAGGAGGCTGTTAAATTCTGCTCTCAGTTACACTTGCTCAATGCAGGAGTAAATTCCATTTGCTTCAGCTGAGTTACTACGGATATAAATAGGTGTAAGTGAGATCAGAACTTGGTCCTTGGAGAGCCTTCTGCCTTCTGTGATGCTGCTTCTTGAAATGAAGTGCTGATAAGCCCCAGTGGTAAAAAATTATTATTTAAAATATCTTCAGAGCTATCTGTTGCCCAAAATGGCTTTTAACTGTTGAAAGAGCATCAAACATTAAAAAATGCATAATCTGCTCTCAGCACCGGCACGCGGTGCCAGGAATATTCGTCAGCCTTATGTTTTCGGATTGTATGTCACAGTGGATTATCTGACATCCATGAACATTGACTGCTTCCTCCAGTTGTGGCCACAAAACTTGTTCCCAGGCATGTTACTGGGTGCTGCTACACCACGCAGCAGCCCCTGCGTTCACAGCCAGGGCACTGCATCTCTCCCTCTGAGCAACATCCTGATAATGCCTTCCCCTTTGAGCAGCAAGAGTCAAAAGTGATGAGTTTTCTTTAGTGACCGACATTTGGATAACTCTTTAAAATATTTCAGGGCTTCAGATGCTATTTATCCAGCAGCATGGTTGGAGAGCCATAAGCCCCACGCCTAGAGAAAGGCTTTATTGCCTGGGGTGAATGGGTGGGAAACTCTTTAGGCTCAAATGGGGTCAGTGAAACTATAGGCGAGCGCCGCAGCTGACTCCAAACACAATGGGCGAAGGACACAAAAAGAGGATGCAGTAAAGTCAAAGGAAGAATTGAATTTATTTGTGGGCTCGTATTGTCTAGCTAAATGGGAACAAGAAAGGAGCCTCCTTTGCAAAACATTTTGACTAGCCAGAAATACCTTAATTCACAAAAAAAGTCTTTTTTTTTTTAATTTTTACTTCCCCCTCCTGCTGCCCAAACCATTCCTTTGAAAGATGCTTCTTCAGCCTCTTTTCTTCCTTCCACTTGACTGTGCATTATGTGTTTTTCTGGGACAAGAGGCAATCTGTCTGAAGAGAGGAGTAAAACCTCTCTTCCCTGAAGCCTCCTGCTCTGCTCCCCTCTGTCTCTGTCTCCTGCCCACTCACAGAACCCCTCAGGCACATTCCCTTCCCTGTGCTGCATCTCTGGAGCAGGGCAAACCACTCCAGACAGCCCGGTCCCAATCCCAGTCCTTGCTGAAAGTGAGTGCCAGGGCCAGGATGTTCTCCCAGACATGCAGTGATGGCATTTACATTCAGTCTGGCTTCCTCCATCAGTCCTGTAGGGCTGCCCTGAAGTGCAAAGTGAGCTTGGAGACATGTACCATGGCTATGCTGCCTGCTCACAATGCTTAGCATGAGCCTCAAGATATTGGATATTTTCATGAGCGTTTCAGGTCCGACCTCACCCCATCCTTCATCCCCAGTGAGTTTCAATCTCTTCTGGCTGTAAGCCTGAAAAAAGAAGCCAGAGAGGCAGAAACAGGCTGGCACACTAACCCAACATTTTTATCAGGCCATTGCAGCACGAAGCTGGGCACTGGTTTTAGGCTCAGACTCACTATCATAACTTGTGTACCCTGGAACTGCGTCAGCAGCAGTAAGTTGCTGCCTGACTTGGTGCTGAGGGAACTCGTGTCTGTCAAGTATAGAAAATACAAATTCAGGCTGGTGCTCCACTGGTGAAACTGAGAAGGTGATGGAGCCCTGCATTAAAAATGGAGAAAATCCCCAAAGCTCAATTAACTTGTCTTTGTTGTTTTCATCCTTAGATGTGCAACAAAATGAAAACAGAGGAAGCGATGTGCCCCCATAGCCATGCGCGTCTCCTCCTCAGAATGGTACTAGAAAGAAGACCTATTTTCAAGATACTTTGGGCCAATTTTTGGTATCTTCTTAATCTGAGATATCTATGTGTTTCAACTACTGTTTCTTAAACAAAAAATAAAAAAAATAAAAAAATAAAGTAGAAACTTGGAAATGTCAAGCCTCCAGATGCTATTTATCCAGTGGTGTGGTTGGACAGAAAACACAGCTTCTTCTGCTCTTCACTTCTACCAGGCCAGTGAGTTTCTTGATTTCACCAAACCATCAAGAATCATCCATGACCATCATATCTGGATGCTTTTTTTGTATCTGCTTTTGTCCATTGGGTAGCATACAAGAAAGCTGACATATCAGTGTGCTGAAGTAACTACCCTAAAAATACAGAATTGTCAGCAGCTTCCTTTAGGAGAGTTTGCAAAGCCAGAGGTTTGGTTAATTCGCTTTTAAATCTCTTTCCACCTCCCTGGTTCCCCAGCTGACAGAAATGCCAAGGCAAGCCCATCTTCACAGACTCCCAGCCAGAAAACAAAGCAGCCTCTGGCAGAGCACCACTGTCAATTCCTCCCAAGAAAGGTGGTCTCTCAAGCAAGAACTCACCCAGAGATGGAGCTCTCCTGGTGCTGGGCATTCCTCTTTATCATCACATTTGTCTTGCCTCATGGTGGAATACTTGTGTACAGCTGCTGCTTTTCGTGCAGGACAGCCCAGTAGACCATGAGGAAAAGGTTTTTTTTTTTTTTCTTTATGAATTGCTATCTTTGATCCATTTTTCATCCGTTTCCCTGTGCAGGCGCGCAAAGACAAATATTCATTGTAATATTTATGAACACAGCCTGATAGTTACTATGGTTTCAAAGAAAACAGGAAAACTGGATAGGAGACTGGATGCACTGCCCATTGGGCGGCCATAGGTACAGCACGTGTTGTAAATTCGGCTCAAACTGACTCACTTCTTTCGATGAGGTAAGTGTTGACATTAGACAATTTGGTGGGGAGCATTTATTTCTGCATTTATTAAAATGTCAGTAACAGCAGGGGTAACACCTCCTAAAAGGCTTGCAGGTGCTTGTCTTCAAAAAAAAGTCCAACGTTTGAAGAGGATAAAACGCACAAATTACATTTACAATGATTCACCATTGGCTGAAAGAGAATAGATGCGTTTGGTGCTTAATTAATACGTGTAATACATAATTAACACCACTCAAATCCAGGGGACTGGCCAAACTGCTGAATTTCAGCATGTTCAGAACTCCCCACAGAATCAAAGCAGGAAAGCAGCGTTTGTGCCGATTTGGACACGCTGATGAAACAACGTGCTTAATTTATTCAAGGGCAGTGCTTTATACATTCCCAAATGCAGGTGAACGCTACCTCTGAAATGCAAAGAGCTCAAGTGAAAGGGAAGGGAATGAAAAATATATTGGGGAAAAAGCATTCAATATGTAACAATAGCTCTGCAGAGGACAAGGCATGAAGCAAAGTGTGATGCCTACCAAGCTGGTAGGACAGCACCAAGTTATCCCATCCTCTCTGTTCCAAAAGCTTGCTTGTGTCCCTCTTCCTTTGGCTCACTGGAGCCATTGGTAGGGCCGGAATGAGATGCTGGCTTGTTCACATCACAAGGAAATACAAACCGAGGTCAAGGAAACCACAACATCTGGAACGTGAGAAAAGGATTTACTGTTAAGGGCTTAATGAACTCTTAAAATAAAATTCTCAACATTGCTAATTTGTTCGGGCTTCAAAGGGGAATAAAATGAGATGCTGGAAGAAGGTTTTATTGCTCTCCTGAAGAAATAAAAAGTGCATCAGAGCTAAAATTAGCAAAGCACAATGACAGTAGAGACAGCATCACTTATTTAGCTGATGCTAGGAGAAAATGCTAACTTGTGACTTCTAGGGATTTATGTACAAATTACTGTGAGAAGAGAGTAACACCAGATTCACTGGGCAGGATGTGCCAATGCCTGCAGGAAGCAATGACCTGCCCGATTCCCTAGATGGCCAGATGGGTGGAAGGATACCTCCATCCCCTTGTTTCAGTTCAAATGGGAAACATCAGCAGCTGCAGCACTTTGGTTCACACTGGGAATGATTTCTGCAGTGTCTAAAGGGAGACCACTTATATGCAAGTTAAAAATGGAAGACGCATGTTTATGCACTCAGATCATGGAGCCAGATGAAGGGTAAAGCCAAAGAGACCCCTCCACGGTGCACACAGAAGCTGGGATAGGTCTCCAGCACTGACTGCTTTGCCCCTGTGTGTTAAAGCAAACCACAGCACAGCTCAGCCGCTTGGGCAAGTCACTGCTAATGTCCCCTCAGGCTATTTCTGTGCTGCCTCCTACAGGCACTGACCCTCTCCTTCACTGCTCTCTCACAAAAGCTTCATCTGCTGTCAGGCTGGGGACAAGAAGTGGGGTACAGGAACGGGATGTTCCTTAGGCAGCTTCACTCCAGCCACATGCCCAACAAACGAGCAGTAAAAAATCCACCTGAGAACTTACACCTCCTTCCTGCAGGATGCTGAGCACACTGGTCTTGCTCGCATAGAACAGGAGAGCAAATGCTTCTCTGCAAAAGCATCACCAGCTCAATCCCTAGTTTCCTCACAATGCACGTCAGGCACAATTCCACTTAAATCACGGGAGTTTCTGCTGTGCAGGGACTGAAAAAGAGAGACTTGGGTCCCCAGGATCAGGATCTAATTAGGATTGCCATTCCCTTTCCTGCTATCAGCAAGAGGCCATCTATTGCCTGATAATTGAAGCTGCAATAATTTACAAGGCCCAGGCCAGGAGGCTAGTGGAACAGGAGCACGTGGAGCAGCAACTGGGACATTTCCCCAACACAACTCTTTGTCAGGATTTCAGTAGCACTGATGACCTTCTTTTACCTTCAGCCATCAATACAGCTGCCTACATTGTGTGACAGCACAGAACTGCACATCAGCTCTGCTGGATGTGAAAAGGGGCACTGATCCCCAACACAACACTTTGCCCTGCTCCAGTCTGAGCAGCAGGTGGGAGATGGGCCTTGTGAGATCCTGATTGCGGTACATCCCTTGGATGCAGCGCCCCAAGACAGCCACTCACAAATCTCCAGCACAGTCCTCTGAACCAGAAAATCAAACATTTCCCCTGCATTCACTATGTTTTGGGCTTCTTGGCAGTATGGAAAATACACGAAATTAACACACTAAACATCAACATCGCGGTGTACATTGGAAGTGTTGGTTTGGGGTGCAGGTGCCCATGCTGACACTGTACCACAACAACTGGTAGTAAATAACCTCCATCTCCACGCTCCTGCACTAGAGGTGAATACCTCACTGGTACTGATTTACTCTTTCCCAAACCTCAGATCTTGTTACAGCATCCTCTGGGCAAGGATCTCTAAGGACATCACCATCATCACCACCAAACTAAGGCTTGGCTGCAGCAAGAAGCATCAAAGCCAAACCTCACCCAAGCACACTGGAAGCTGCCTATATAGTACTAGGCATGCAGTCCAGCCTCCTCCCATTTCACAATAATTAATTGTAAAATAATGATTTCCCCGAGAATGAAATTTAATTCATGAAGTGTACTCACATCTGTTTGCAGTAAATATTTCAAAGTGACTTCGGGGAGGAGGGAAGAAAAAAAAAATCTTACATGAGTTTAATATAACTATTTCCAAGCATATGCTCATAAAATATTATTTGGGGAAGATTAATCGAGGCACTGATTAACACACAGTATTTGTTCACAATGGCAAGAATGTTATTGATGCTTCGGCCGGGTCCCTTTTGTCCCTGCTCTGAGGATGGCTGTGGCCATGGGCTCACAGCTGAACGGGAGCAGGGTTCTCACCCTCCACTCCCTCCTCCTCCACAAGCAGAAAAATGGCAAAAATTGACCATTAGCCGGGGATTAGCTCATACATTAAATAACGCTGTAAAATATTTTTATGGCGCTACTTCTAGAGGCTTTAAAGATGGCTATTCAGGACATCTGAAGCTCAGTGTAAAATAGATATATGCACTTTTTTAAACAGTAACATTATCTTTAAACAATGAAGATTACTACTGATTGCAAAGCGGTGAAGCACTGGCATGTACAGTGAAATCATTCAGTACCAAGTACAAAATATCCTAAGTATGATCACGTCATAATAATTACCTAATCCCTATTATTTTGCTTTTAGAATATTTACTTAGGCTTGGGTTACTGAAATTTGAAATAATGCGGGCCCTGCTGTCATGGCTCCTTATCCATCTGTATCGTGGTCTCTTGTAAACAGTTCTGTGATCTGATTTCCATCGGGACATGAGTTGTAAAAGGCTGGGGATTTGCAATGGATTTACACGTATACTGTTTCAGTTAAGTTACCAAGGTCGACTTAACAGCCCTTTTCCTCCGAGTCTTAAATACATTTGCCACCCAGCCTCCTTCTGCGACATTCAAGGAAATGGGCGATGTGATTGCAAAGAGTGCTTGAACTCCACTCCAAACTCCCATTGACACTCTTTCAACCAGAGATGAGATTTTGTTTTGTTGAGTTGCTAGAAAGCCAATCTTGCTCATAGGCATGTGGGCAAGATGCAGGTCTCTTTGAGTTTTGAAAAGGTCAGTCTGCTTCCCAGCGTTCAAAAAGCAACAGAGTGCTGCAGATATTAGCGCAGCCTTCTGAAGCCCACAGTTTGTTCTCAGGAGGAACATATCGGGTTACTGACCCGGTAATAGGCAGATCTTGCTAAGAGCAGGGCTCCTCCAGACTAAACACAAAACAAACAAACATGGATGTCCTTCCATTACCTGGGACGTTCTTGGTAATGTTCCAGCAGTTGGGCTTGTGGTGATTGTGCAGAAATGTACTGATAATAAAGGTAAATGAAACCCACAGCTAGTTCTCAGCTCTCAATGACTGGTTTGATTGTCTCGTTCGCTTGGCAAACAATTTCTTTTCTAAATGTTATTTCAGCCACAGATATAATTTCTCTAACACTGCAGAAAGAATCAGATTAAAATATGATACAGAAGCAGCACTTACCTTGGGCTGATTAATATGCTTAAGCTGTTACCATGCCACCATGCTAAAAGCATAAAGATACGCTTTTCTACACCAGTCTATATATATTGATACCTCCTGCGTGCCAGGAAAACCTCTTTGATTAGTCACACTAAACCACCGCTTAAGTGGTATGAATTTCTCAGGCCTGCACTTTCCATAATCAAGTAATAAATTCTGGGACTAATCATACGCGGCGCTGTCTCTTCCCCACGACGAGCAAAGAAATTCATCAGGAGTTTCTTTAACCACAGGAAAGCTGCAACACCTAAGGAACTGAAGGTGCAGATGACAGCTCAGAGCAAAAGTTGTTGTAATGTAAACTGTGCACCATCACGTGTGTTTTGGGAGGGATTTTGGTTTGGGCACCAGTTCTCTCTGGTCCTAGTTTCATCAGCCTGTGCTGTTTCTTCATGGGCAAAATACCCTTTGGCAGGTAAAAACCAACATGCTTTTGAAATAAAGGTAGTGGGGAGTCTCTTCCTCCCCTCCCAGCCTGTCTCCCCAAGAGGCATGGACACTGTGGCTTCGTACAACCCAAATTTCCTTTCTCAGTGGACCATCTTTCAGAGCTCCCAGTGGCAGCTTTGAACAAGTGTGACGTCCAAGTTGGGGGCTTGGGAGCCTGCGGTGAATATCTGAAACCAGAGTGTCTGCAGAGTGCTCTTCAGCCCTCAATGACAACATTCTTTAAAACTGCGCGTGAAATTTAATCTAATTCTTTTGTACTCATGTTACCATACACTTGGCTTAAACGTTGTGTTTTTAAGCCAAAATGCAAAGTTAATCTATCATAATGCCCCTCCAGGTGAGATTTATTATAGACCACTTTCTAGAACCAGTGTGCTCTATGTGCATGTGCATACCATATTCATCTTATTATTATCCAGTTGAAAAATTCCCAGTGTGTGCAACGCCTCAGATATAATAGCAGGCATGCCAACAGAATATGACACTTATGCTAATCTGCACCCCGCTGTGGAAAAACATACACAAGGATTCCATTACCACATTCATTAGGCTGCAGTGCACTTCATCTTGAATAGGGATTATGAACTATAATAGAGTGAAAACAGTTGATTGAATCCACTTAGCCAAATCTCTATGACATCAGCCAAATATTTCAGCGCGAGGAAGAGGAGGAGCCAAACCTTTGCTTGCCCCATCTCTCTCTGATGCTTTTTGGTCTGGGAGAGAGGGTCTGGGGACCGCCAAGGTCCCGATGACGCTTGGTGCAAACAAACATTGAGAGCTGCCCAGCAGTTAGGTGAGAGCAATGTGACATGGCCGTGGGGACTCTGAATACACGTGCACTGGGATTGGTTTTGCATGGATTCTAACAAATTCTGCATGCACCTGTCATAAGTTTTCTTGGCACCAACGGAAAGGATTTCCAAGCCAACTGTACATGCAGCAAAAAATGCCAGTGACATCATTACACTGCTTAGATGGTAATCACAGTCAGATGAAAAAAAGATGTTGTCCAGTTCTGCGTTCAGGTTTCCCAAGTATGCTTTGAGTGGATATTCAATTTTCGCTCCTACACAATGCAGCGCTGCCTGACAGCCTGCCTTTCTTGGCAGAAAATTGGACTCAAACTATTTAAAATATTGTCAGAAATAATAAAGGACGGAATAGAAGTTACCGCTCGAGAAATGTTTTGGAACTTAGTCAGGTCCCAAACTAAAAAAGAAAAAAGAAAAGGAATGAAGCCTTCCCCATGCACAAGATTCTGAATACGATAATAAAAACCTTCTGTGCTCAGTGTTTAGTCATTTCTGAGACTCTCTTGTTTATATACTTCCTTTTCATGTAGCAACTAAACAGGAAGTTCCTGTTAGCAGCAGCATAATGTAACCAAAGGGAGAATCTCTGGGTCTTGAGACAGACACTATTTGCTCCACTCCTTTTTTTTTTTCCTTTCAGTTTTAAAAGAAAAAAAGAATAGAAAAACACAGAAAGCATCAGCAAGCATCTCTATATATCCTGTATGCCTAAACTCTGTTCTTCCTGCATGCACCTGACCTGAGTTGCATGGTACATGCTGGGGGCCCTTGCTGAGCTCACATGCCCCTAGCAGCCTCTGAATTTCTTTTTCTACCCAAATTTTGGCAATGACGGAGGTGGCCCTGGTGGGACTGATGAGCTCAGCACCTCCAGCAGCAGTCTCAGAAGGAGACCAGCCCAGTGGGGTGGAGCTGGAGGAGATGGCAGGTACAGGTCTAAGCCCTTCCCCGCCAAAAATGCATGGAAGGGATAAAGGGTGCTTGAAGGTGCCAAGGAGGAGCAGAGATAATGTTCTGAGACACCAAAGTAGTGGGGCAGCTGCCAGTGGTGGTGTGGGATGAAGGACAGACCTGTTTTCAGAGTTTGGGAAAAAAAAATCAACTCCTGGGCAAAAAGCAGCTTACAGAAAGGCAAGAAACCAAGAGCCAAACCCAGCTCACATTGCTCTGTGGCAGCTAACTGTTCCTGGGCAGCAGTATGGGCTGCAAGGCTCCAGAGACATGCAGCAGGCCTGGGCTTAGTGTTGCTGCTATCACATTGCTGAGTTCTGTTTTGTAAGTTTTTTAGAGATACTCTACATATGGAATTGCTGAGCCTGTAGTTAGTAATGCTGTCGGTGCAGATGGCCTCTGGTCCAGCCCACCACATCACAAACTCCTGCTGGACACAGGATTTGCCATTAACCTGCGCAAGCTAAACCTTTGCATGGAATTTCTTCCTACGACACCACAGTCCTGCTCAAAGATAAAGCATTGGGTTTCTGCACACATACAGGTACATACTGAGGAAAAGATGCTGAGCACTATGTGAAGGTGTGATTTCATGGAAGGTCAGTGTTTTATGGTGCTAAAATCTTCACCTATGGGTCTGATCTTCCTGGAGGGAGGTTTCCCAGTGGCTTCAGAGGGAAGAGGTTTGTGGACAACAGCAAGCAGCCTCCAGAAGAATGAGTGCTGTGTGAGCTCCTGAAGGAAGCATGGCTCCCAGGGACAGCACAAGGGAATAAAAAGAAGCAACACTAAATATCTAAAACACTTAATTTAGCAGAGAGAGGGAACAAACTCTGGGGAGGATTTTTTTCTTTTCCTTTAGTTGAGGTCCAGCTTCTATTTTCCAACTTTGAAAGATAAGTGGAAGCATCAAACAGGTTGAACGAGGCACTGTTTTCTTGCTACAGGAACATGGCCCTTTGCACCGAGATTGTAATACAATCCATCCTCTCTGGGACTGCAAATGCTACAGTGCAAAACTGTGTTTGAAAACCTCTTTTATCATTCATCGTCTCCAGACTGAAATCATTTTTGACAACCTCTGCAGAAAACAAGCAGCTTTCTGGCTACTGGCGAGCCGATTAAAGGGAGGAAACACATGTTCACTGTCAGACAGAGCCCCTGGAGAAAGCATTGACAACCTTTTAACCTCCTTTCCCAGTGAAAGTGCCCAAATGTTTCTCTGGAACAAAACCCCAGCATTGTTTTAAGCATCTTTTCATTTAATGCACTGTATTTTTCAAGATACATTAAAAGTGAGAGGAATTCCATTTTAATGGGGAGGTTTCAAAATCTGTTCAATTCCCATGCAAATGGTAATGCAAACAGTTATTAATGGGAAGTAGCTTTCCATGAGCCATTTTTTTTCCCTCCTCTTTCTTTTTCCTTTTATTTCACTTTCTTTTCTTTTCCATTCTTTTTTTTTTTCCCTTACTGTCTGACCACAGGTTAAATGCCAACACATTGAAAAGTTCACTAACCTCTACGGCGATTTCTCAAAACAAGCCAAAAAGCCGCAGGAGTGAAATTTTCTGAACAGTAGGAAGGCTGACTAGCAGACATTATTAGCACTTTGAGCATTCAAATCTGGCCGTGGAAACTTCTGTGAGTTACAAGATGCTGGGGCAGGAAGCACCACACATTACTGATGTATTTGTTATCAAGGGAGCCGGTTTCCACTGCATTTAATCATCAGCAAGAGGGGAAAATAAATTTGCTTTTCAGAAGTAAAACAAGGATTTTTCATTATTATTATTTTCTTTTTTCCTAAGAGAAAAAGAAAAAAAGAAAAAAAGAAAAAAGAAAAAAACATAAAAAGAAAAAAAGAAAAAAGAAAAAAAGTAAAAAGAAAAAAAGAAAAAAGAAAAAAGAAAAAAAGAAAAAAAGTAAAAAAGAAAAAAAGAAAAAAAGAAAAAAAGAAAGGCCTTCGGAGCAATTGCTCTGGCTCTTTGTAGTTACAAACGTCCGCTCGGAGGTTGTTTAACATTTAACCTTGCTATTTTTACCTTAATATCAGCAGCTGGAATAGTTCTGTCTGTTTTGATAAAAATGAGACTTTTTTCCATGTTGCATATTTGCTTTTACAGCTGAAAGGAACTGTTCCAGCTGAAGTAGGTAACTATAAAACTGCAGCGATCTGAGCCGCCTGGGAGAGGAGGAGATTATTTGATTAAATGTTCCTGTAAGTAACTGCACACAGCACTGCCCAATATTTGCTAATGAAAGATAAAAGGCTGCAAGCTCTGCAGGTATGATGCCCCACGGGGGTTTGCTGCTCCTTTCCAAAGGCCCCTGCTCTAACCGTGCTCCATAGCACCGCTGCAATTCCACTCGCCGGGGCTTCGAGGGGATTCTGACTTGTCCAATGATGGAGGCAGTTTGCAATTTCCAGCATCAGCCCCAAAAGGATGTATTCTGTTCTGGCTTCTTGTTTCACTTTGATTTCTTCTAAATTAGCCTCATGCCAATAATCAAGCTCAAGGCTGTCCAAATTGAATCTCCCTCTGCTCTTGGCACCAGTCCCACTGGCACACAGCTCTCCATCACGTGCAGTACATGGAGGTGGCTCTCAGGGACAAGCACCACAGATGTCCCTTGTTGTGCCCTCTGCTGGGTCAGACCTGCTTGAAGTGATCCAAGGAAGAGGAGGAGGGGAGCCTAGCCTTGCAGGGTGTTCAGCACAAGACCAAGTCATTTAAACACCATCGGAAAGGGCCACCCATGGAGGCAAGGCATGCTGCGGCTGAGCACCTTGCGCTGGGCAGAAGGCAAACAATCCCTGCTTTCTTTTGGTCCGCTCGTGTCTTGCCCCAGCAAACATTCCTATCTAATGCATCTCCCACAGTTACAGGAAGCAATCTCACTCTTACTTTAAGTAACGCAACAGCTTTAAAGGAGGAAATTTCCCCTAGAACAGAGTTGCAAGTTGAAAGAAGCAAGAGTTCCCCCTTTCCTAGAGACACTCATTGTGCAGCTAGGACTATCCTGCCATAACCCGGAGAGCCACAGCAAGACCCATCTATTACAAAAACACTGTATTTGCCTTCTTGTTGGATTTGAAAGGGGCTTTCCCTTCTTCTGAACTGGGGTACAAGCAGTTGGTGGCAGGGCTGGCAAGGGGATCCAGATCCCAACCCTCAGCCCCATGCCTCCCACAGCACCTAAGAGTTCCCCTGCAGGTCAGGTCTGGAGGAAGCATTGATTCACAGAGCCTAGGAGTTCACTGCAGGCCATGAAATGACACGGATGGAGTTAGGCATATAGGAAACTGCAAATTCTGTTCAGTCGCTTCTGTGGCTACAGAAAATGCAGAAATCCAGAGTTTACTCTTGTCTGATTTAGGCAAACATGGCTGACCCTCCTCTCTGTGGATAACTGCAAGCAGGTGGGTATAACCTCTGCTCTATTTAGCCACTGTCCAAAGCTTATTTTCTGAAAAATATCCTTTTGTCTTGATTTGGAGATGCCAAAACCTCCTTCCTCTCATATTGACAGTTTGTCTGAGCAGTTATTTATTCCAGGCATGCCTACATTTGTCTCATTTCATCTTCCTGTCAGACTTTGTTGCATGATTTATTCACCAGATTCAACAAGTATGCATGAAGCCTCCTTCCCTTGGTTCATCCCAACAAGCCACTTCCACAAAGCTAAGCAGGGGGTTCCTCACCCCTACCCCTGCAGGGATTTCCTACTCTGCTTGTTGCACTCTCACTTAGGTTTTATCACCACCCATTGCTCTTTGGGGTGCAAGAACTCCACAAGGCAGCTCCTTTCTGTTGACGTGAAAATACATTTGCAAATATCTTTTAATTGCTGTAGGCTAGCAAGAGGCTGAGCTCAACTCTTCCTCATCATTATTTACTGGTGTAAATACAGAAGTAATTCATTGTTATTACCTCATCATTATTTGCCAACATAAGTGCATAAATAATTCAGTGATATTCACATTACTATTATGTATAATACCATGAATTATAGGAACAAAAAAAAATTCATAGTGGTTACCATTAAAAAGTCAACATTCATCAATGTTGGCCTCAAAGTTCTGTATGAGATAGCATAGCCTGCTCAGCCCTCAGAATAGGAAATATATGTGGTGCCTCAGATACCACAGCATGGGAACAGTTGGCAGATGCCGCTTCTAAAACGGTAACCACTGTAACTAGAAATTGAATTGGAAAGAGCATTGTATCATGCTTGCTAAATAACTGTGGCTTTCCACTTTTCTAAACGCTCACCTAAATTATCCAGCCGCAACATCTTCAGGGAAATGTCCACACAAATTCCTCAAAGAGCAACCACATCCCACTGCTTGCATGGGATTCTGCAGGATCCATCTGTCCCCATACAGTGTGACTGGAAGGGAGACCGTACCAACCACATCAGTCAGGACCTGCCTTGCTGCTGTGTTCATTTGGTTCCCTACTGACTCTTCTTACTACTAAGCCCTACTTGAGGGCTCACACATACCTGATGCAGCGTATGGTCACTCCTGACCAAAATCATATGGTTGTAGGTGCGTCACCTTGGATCTTACTGCCATCACACCAAAAAATAATGCTTATGCACATTTATATGCAGATTTATATAAGCTCTTTACACAGTGCTTGGGTAGAAGAGGAGAAACACAAAATATCTGAAAATCACAGAGACACTCTGATGGTTAACAGAGTAGTAAATACTCAGCAAGGTCTCTATCATTTTATCCTGCTCAGCTGTATTTTGATTCAAAATTCAAATTGTATCAGCAAGAACATCACCTTGGAAATAACTTTCTGACATGAAGGAAGGCAAACAATGATGAGTGATTGTTCCCTAAATATTGCGAGGCTCTCTAGGTTTCTCTGCCCCTTTTCTCTGTTATAGAAAGAAAATAAAGAAGTGAAGGAAGATTTTAAGCCTGCAGTGCCACAAGAAGGTCTGCGTTAAAAAGTTCTCCCTTAAAATTTTCAGCAGCAAGTCAGCTTGGGATGCTTAAATTCTTGACTTAAATTTCCATAAAGGGAGAAAAAAAATCCACAATTCCTCATTGGAAAAACCAACAAAACCCGTCAGAAGTCATCAATGAATAAAGGATAAGATTGCAAGAAGAGTGTAGATGATTACTAAATTCAGAAATAACTGAAAAGCTGGTTTCACAAGATGTAGAAATGCATAAGACTTTTCTTCTACCAAATGGTTGAATAGGAAAGAACAAAAAACAAACAAATTACATTAAACTCATGGAATGTTATATTCCTTCAGAAAAAAAACCCAACAAAAAAAAGTGATATCCCTCTACTCAGCTACTCCTTTTCCACAGCTCATCCCTGCTTTTCTCATCATAGAGCATATGCATACAAACTCCTCTTCATCTCTCAAAGTTGCCATGAAATTATTCTTTCTACGACCATGGTAAAGTCTACAGGGATCAAGATCCAGAGAGAAGGGTTGATGATAGAACCCTTCCATTTCTTGAAGGCTTCCTGAATTCATGAGACATTACGAAGCCTTTCATCGACATCTGGTCAAATGACATTTTATGCCATGAAAAGAGTGCTGCAACAGAAGCCACTCCTTGCTTCAGTGCCCCTTCAAGATTTCTGAATGGTTGTGTAGTGAGTATTGGAAACAACAGTCCTGTTTCTTTGATGCACTTCATCAAGTAAGATACAACAGCTACACGTGGTATATTATTTGTCAGATAAATCAACTATGTTTCCATATGCAAATCTCATGCTCACATATTTAGAGAGAGAGATTTCAGGTCTAAGCAGCACAGCTCAGGGCAGGAATGAACCAAAGTGCTCAAAAAAACACAAGTAATTGGTTTTATTTCTCTGGGTTGGGATCATGCCCTTTGTATACAAACACATGTACACGTGTTATTTCCATGTCATGCTACTCAGCTCTCACATTCACTTTTTGAAATAGCCAAAGTCGGTAAAGAAGACGACATCCTGCAGGGACTGCCAATTACAGAGTTCCAGGGTCCCTGTGGAGACATCAAGCCACCTTACAGTTCTTCCTTTCATATGAATTAATATAAGGGAGTTGTCCAGTACCAAAAAATGCAAACTCAATTACTTCAGGGTTGTTTCTCACAGCCGATACATACAGCCTTCTTGTTCTTCCCTAACCTGAAACTTGCAGAACAAGATACAGTTCGGATTCTTCCTCAGGCTCTTACTGAGCTTTGATTCCAGTCACTTCTCCCACACCCAAGTAAAACATGTTTTTTAAATATAAAGTTTCATGCAAATATGCATCTTAAACTGAATGCTGACTGAAGTTTGCCTGATGAAATTGTCTGTCACAAGTGCTGATAACATTGACAATAGCAAGGAATTTGTTTATTGCACTTTGGCTAATTATACTGACCTATTTAGGAAAGCACAAAAGAAAAAAGCAAATTAAGCAAGAACCATCTTAAAGCTCAATAAACTATATAGTGGCTTGGAAAAAAAAATCAGCTAGTGCCTTCTCATATTTACATAGCTCCAACACTTCCTGGCTTTCACTGTCTTCTCTCCCACAAGTTTCCATACACCACATACCCCAGAAGTATCTAATTCACACACAGGTGAGGAGCACCAAAACCCCACAAGGAAGCCTGTCTACAGGATGTCCAGACTTATCCTGCAGGCACTAGAAATTCAGATATTTGGGAGAAGCCCCAGACATGAACTACCACATTTTTGGAGGTTCACCTTGCAGTAAACAAGACCAAACCCAACACACAACTTCATCATCACAGCCAAGCTGTTCCTGGGTGATCTATAAGAGTGGTGATGTGTGGGTTGCTGCGTGGACAGGCTCCCATTGGGCTTGAGGTCAACTGGATCCCATTAGATGTGCTACCACACCTTGGCACAGGGGGTGAGTGAAATACAGGCTGCTGGCCCTGGGCTGGAATTCACCTCGTTATAGCACAAGCCTTACCTGAAACTCAGTGTTTTATGCATTAATAATATATTTGTTACTGCTATGCTGCGTACTGCTTAATTAAAGTGATATTTTCTTTCAGTTGAATAATCTCCGACTGTTTTATTGTCATTTGACATTAAACTGCAATTTGCCATGCCACGTATATTTCTGCACACATTGTCAATATGATCATAAAGGCACCATTACTGACCAAGAACATAATACTTACTGAGTGCCTTGAGAAAACACTGATTTTTAAAGTTCTGCTTTCTCTTTTCTGTTGTTAAACCTCAATCGCTTTGGTTTCTTTAAAGCTCTTTGCTGCCCAATAACTCCAAGTGCGAACAGAATTTAATATTCAGTTGTCATGCACAGCTCAGCTCTCACCCCGGCGCCTCGTGAACTTTGTGCAAGCCCAGGTCAACCTCTCCCTGGTGTGCACCTTGTCACCATGTGTGTCTGTGATAGTGGTGTCCCCTCCATGCCACCTCTGCCCCTTCTGCAAGAGCCGGCAGAGGGAGAGCCAGCGCCAGGGCACCAGCTTTGGGCCCCCGCTCCCCTCTTGGTCTCACAGATTGAGTTCAGGCTCCCTCCTTCAGGCTACATGAATCACTTGTGCTATGAACTTGTGACCCTGCGACGCAGCACGCTGCTCTAGCAGGACCATACGGCAGCTAATGCGCAGTGACTTTGCCCCGTACAAGCCCCGACGGCCAGCAAGCTGCACCAAATTACCGTGAGGCAGCACGTATCGCAGCAAGCTCAGCATGCACTGGGAATAAAACGCTTGGGTAGTGTTTCCTAAAGTCAGAGGAAAGAGCTAAATCCATGCGCTCTCCTATTTCACTCTGATTGAAGAGGTAAATAAAATAAAATGGGCTTACATGAAAATGTTGTCTGTATTAGTGCCATGTTATTTCTGCTTTACCAGCAAGCTGAAAAAAGTTGTTGTATATTTTCTTTGTATTTCCTGCCTTGGTCTTGAATATCTGGGACTGAGCTGGTGAAAAAAAGCTTGTGTATTACACTCAGTTTGGGTTAAGTTCCATTTCAGCTGGATTTTTCCAAGATTATCAGTCTTACATATGCTGTTGCACAAGAAGAGCTCCTGGAAAAAAAAAATAAAATCTTAACTAATTAGAAATTAACGGGTTACCATTGTCCAATGGCAAAGCCAGCTGCCATGGCAAATGAGCATCCCAACAATGCACAGGAAAACTTCAGCAGCCTCATGGCCTGGTGTATCAGTTACAGTAGGGTCACCGTGAGTCACACTTTTAATGGCTCATCTCATTAAATACTAAGATATTGCCTTGCTATTAGGTATTGTAAGCGGAAAAAATACTTAAGTTCAATTAGGGATGCATCTTTTACTGCAAAAGGTTTAATGAAGTTGCAGCATTACCACAAGTAACTAATCATGAATATATCTTTTTTTTTTTTTATTTATGACAAAATCAGGATTCTCATAGAAGTGGCTGACGTGTAATTCAATGAGCTCGCCTAAATAGTTCGTCTGCGGATCAAAAAAGCAAATTATACTCACTCGAACAGTTCGACTGCAGATCAAAAACGTAAATTATATAAGTGGATACTGCAAGGCAGAAACATGTGGACACAGCTGTAGTGTCATGTGTCACAGCTCTGCTCTGTGCCAGCTGGCATCGGCACAAAGGCAGGCGAAGCCAAACAATTCCTGTTATTCATAACAGCAAACGCGCATTCAAAATGCACAGTGCAGGCTCTATAAAATAACTTGGTATTCAAATGGATCCACGCTGAGGGACTGTTTCTTAATCGCACGCTGCTGCCCTATGCCCGTACACCACTGTCCTCATGGTCCACAGGTTCCTGTCTGTCCCCAGAGCCATGCAGATTGGGTCTGCCCGTCTATGGGCTGCTTGTGTTTGGGTCTGCAGATCCTCCTGTACATGGTACATAGATGCACACCATTGGTGCATCCAGCATGCAGTTTTCAATTAACAAGAGCGCCCAACATGCACATCTATGCTGCATCAGAATCAGAACTTCCCCAGCACAGAAAATCACATCGTTAAGAAGTGTGGTTATTGAGAAAGCAAGCAGTCAGCGCAGTTCCACAGACACACTCTTCCTAGGCTGCATTTATATTTAGAACTTAAGTACGAAATGCCAGAGGTATTCATGCACTCCTCTACACGGGGACCTCTTCCAAGTATGCAAATGTGCTCCGTGGATCTAACCTCAATGGAGACTTCATGAAATATGCCCCTACTGATGGAGAGGAGAAGAAAAAAAAATGGAAGAGGGAGTTTCATTCAGCTCTTTTCATTGCTGTTGAGACAGGGCTTACATGGAAATCTTACTCCCAGATCAAGTCAGAAAAGGAATGATGAGCTTTCCCAGCAAACAGAGCTGATGTGAAGGCTCACCCCTATACCATGCAGCTCCTGGGGCAGGTGACAGGCATAGAAACTGAGGGCTGTAGGCCGCTTGCAGGGTTGCCCCTCTTGCACCTGGTCCAGGACCAGCCAGAGGCTTCTTCACATAGAATCACGGAATGGGTTGGGTTGGAAGGGACCTTAAAGCCCATCCAGTTCCAGCTCCTCTGCCGTGGGCTGGCCGCCCCCACCAGCTTAGGCTGCTCAGGTCCCATCCAACCTGGCCTTGGGCACCTCCAGAGATGAGGCACCCTCAGGTCTCTGGGCAGCAGTGACAGGGCCTCACCACCCTCATCATGGAGAATTTCCTCCTAACATCCTCCTAAAATCCAGGCTTTTATCTGTGCCAAGAGCAAGACTTCTTTTTCCTAGGAAACATAAATAAAAGGCTGTGTGGATGGAGGCAATGGGAGGGGTGACACAGCTTCTATCACCTTGTTTACAGTAGTCACTCTTTAATGTCTGGTGCCTCGTGTTTGCCAAGCAGCATTCCATTTTTTCACTCTGGAAACATAGACAAGGAAAATTACACTAATACTACTTTTTTTTTTTTTTTTTTGATGTGTGTGTGTGTGTGCATCGTTTATAGTCTGTGCTCTCAGAAAGCAGCCTCTTTCCCATCTCCAGGATAATTGGCACACGGGTAATGGGTACCAGATATGCTCTATCAGGCACTGTGGTTTCAATAGGCACATCATTAAGGTGGCTTACTTAGGCCATGTCTCCTGTTGAATTAGTGGTCTACAGGCCAGTGCCAGGGAAGGGTTTGGGGCCTGTAGGCTGGCTATTGAAACATCTAAACCTTGGCCCCAACCTCAAAAGGAAGTGTGAAATGCCTTGGAAGAAGTCCCAGTGTTCAGGCTTTCCCTGAGGTTGAAAGCAAAGCTCCTGCAGGCTCCACAGAGCTGTTCCACCCCGAGCTGGAGCAGCATTCAAGGGGAGCTTTCAAGGGGACACCAGCATTTCAGTTTAACCCTTCTCATAACATCTCTCTTAAACTTGTATTACTCTCAGTAATAAAATTGAGTTCCATGTAAACCAGCAGATGTTT
The DNA here is from genome assembly GCF_038088225.1 of Cyrtonyx montezumae. Taxonomy (NCBI): domain Eukaryota; kingdom Metazoa; phylum Chordata; class Aves; order Galliformes; family Odontophoridae; genus Cyrtonyx; species Cyrtonyx montezumae. Next base: position 6,556,849 of record NW_027071981.1, read on the forward strand.
CAGCAACAAGGGTTCAGGCTTTTTTCAGGCCAGATACAATTGCTCACAGATGTTACCTGCCACATCCGAGTGATTCTGTCAGGATTGCTGTTTCATACTAAACTTGGTGATGAGCACATTGGGAAGCAGACTGCAAGGCAGGAACTCGTAGCTGCCCATCACAGCTGACCCATCAGATCCACCAAGCTGGACCTTCGTCTCACGTAAGGAAACCAGAAGCAGAATTTTCAGACATACACTGCACATAAAGCCCTGCCTGAAACTCCTGCTGAGCCTGTTTATGACAGCATAATCCTTACCAAAAAAAAAGGTAATAGAAAATGCTGTTCTTTATTTGACCATGATATAGTTATCCGATGGCAAAATTGGATTGACTGCACCGATAACAATACCTGATTAACAAGGTCGGGGGGGGTCACACATTAAAAAAGGCAATGAAATCTTGAAAACTCTCTGCGACTCCTTTTTTTTCCATATTCAACAGCAATAGATTTACTGAGCTGTGAAAAAAGCATCTCTGGAACAGAGACATATTATTACAGCCTCTGACCTGGCAAACAAATGCTTATGCAGTGTGCCTAACGTGATGTAAAGAGCTAGCAGGGCTGGAGCCACAGCCCCAGGCTGGCCATGTGACGGGTCGTGGCTAGCTCGGTGTCACAGCCTATGGACCTGGCTGTGCCAAGCAGCCCCAAGCCCACTCATACTGCAGAGTGTGGAACCCTGGGGAGGAGAGAGGAGAGAAACCATGGTTCCATTCCTCGTATAGGGGGCTTTTGTTTTCCTCCCTTGCCACATGAACAAGATGATTTGAGTGAAGGACAACATGAATTTAGAGTGGCACCCATCATGACACCACCTCTGTGTCTCCTCTAAGAAAACAAGATACCTTATTCACTATTACTTTTTTACTTTTTTTCTGCCTACTTCCTTCTGCTTGTTAATTTTCTGATTATATTAATAATAGCCTATTCACTTTCTGATCCTGCACTCATACTCACACAGAAAAAAAACTAACCCAGGAATGGGAAATGTGGCTCATTACCAGATATCCAACTTACACGGGTAAGTCAAAGCAGAAAGCCAAGTGAGGTACCAAGTGAGGGGGCTGGGATGGGAGTGGGTTCCTCCTCCAGAATTGATGCCTTGAAGAAGCCAGCTGGGAGCTGCAGCTCCAACTTTCAAGTACCTTGGCAGCTCACATCCCTTATCCTGATATCACCTGCCTCCCTCTTTAGCTCCCATCACCCTAGATGACGAGTCTTAAGAGCACCAAATGAGGAAAACAAACAAACAAACAAGAAAAAGAAACAACAACAACAAAGATAGAAATCCCAACAATTAGTATGAAAATAAATCAATACCACACACACACAAAAAAATTAAATGTATTGCTTGAAGCCATGGTCTTTGCACCTTCAACACCCTTCTCATCTGTCAGCCTTAGATAGAACCTGGAGATAGTTGATGAGGCTGCACACAGCTTCAGATCACAAAAATTGGTCTGTTGTTTTCTCCTAAGCAGTAATACAAGATAAATTGAGGCTATATCCATATAAAGCTATCTTTCGCTGCAGTTCATTCTGTCTTCCTTAGTTACGAAGTATTCCCTTTTCTGCTCAGAATACTTACAGGAGGAGGCTGAGCTGTTTTTCATAACTCAGAAGTATGTTTTAATAAGACTGAAAAACAAAACAAAAAAAACTTGGTCAGCATTTTCTGAAGCTGCTAATGATCTGGAGGCATCCAAGACAATACATGAGTTGATTTTGATGAGGACTGATGCCCTGACAATTTAGGAACGAGTTCACCTGATGCTGAGTACCTAAAAACACTAGCTAACAGCGAGCAGGATTTTATTTTGCAGGTGAAGTCGTGAAAGCCCTAAGCTCGAGATGGCAGCGGAAGCATCATCAGTGAGAATTTCTCAGTAAGCAAAAGAAAGAAACTGCAGGAAAATTAAGTTTGGAAGCAGAACACCACTAGAACTCCCCAAGCCCTTTTGCCATGTATACAACTTCAACCCAGCAGCCTCCTGCTTCTACAGACGTCAAGGATAGACAGCCTGTGGAGTCCTCTGTGTCATCCAAGTTTGATCATTCCTGTTCCCTACCAAAGTGGTACACAGTGGGCTCTCCACCTCCATCCCATCCCTATCCCCATTTCCATTTCCATTTCCATTTCCATTTCCATTTCCATTTCCATTTCCATTTCCATTTCCATCTCCATCTCCATCTCCATCCCATTCCATCCCATTCCATCCCTATCCCACCTCACAAGCTGTTTCCCTGGGAGAAACTCAGAGTCTGACAGCCAGTGAGGTCACCCCCAGTCTCGCCAAGGCCTGTGTGCCATTACAATGAAGTAATAATGTATTTATAACACACCTAACTGCTGATGGCTTCTATTCCAGTTGGGGCTTTTTTTTTCTCCTTTCCCTGCATTTGCACAGATGTTTTTTGAGAACTGGCCTCCAGAAAGAGCCTTGCAGAAAACAAGCTATGTCTGTTGATTCTGGCTGGCTTTTATAACGATAGTTGTTAGCACGCAGGATTTATGTTTCAAATATCATTTTAATTTCTCGGGCTGCATTTTTAACCACAAAATGTTAATTCAATGGTGTACTATAAATGCTGCAGCTCCTTTATAAAAATGTAGGACAAGCTGTTTCTAAGGAAATATTCTGAGAGTCTGATTCATAGAAATACGACTCACATACATTTTCCATGGAATTTGCTCTGAAATATGTGTGGAATACATTCTACAATAAATTATGTACTTTTGTGATTCATTAAATCCCCTCTCCCTGCTCACAAGTAGCACGCTCTTCATTATACACAAAAAAGTGCAATCAGCCAAAACCAGAGACGTTCCCTTTCTTACAGTCAGTGGATGCTCTTGTTTGTGATCTTCAAAAAGAAAAAATTAAAAAGATCTATAAAAGCATTTACGAAAAGACAGCACATAACTTAAGCTGGCATCCAGCTCTAATTTACACGAAGGCGAATTAAGGATATCTACACATGTAATTACTTCCGTGTTCAATTTAAGGTGTAACACTCAGAATGACTCTCATAAAAATCCCAGTGATTATTAGGAATGGATGACTACAGAAAAAGACATTTCTAGGGATGTTCACTCGAGTGTTATTTTTCCTTCTATCACTTCATTCCAGCAATACTAACACTGCTCTAGTGCTGCCTTACCTGTGATATGGTGCTAACAGCACGAGTCTTCATGAAAGGAAAGTTTTAAGGCACTGTTTGTGATGTCCATGTTCCACTTCAGCTCACAGGTGCTCACATCAACAGTGCTCACCAATTAGGCAGCAGAAAATGTAGCATGTGGCCTACTGGGCTGATGACATTTCAGTAACTGGAGCCAACTGGCTGGGCTAGCAGCAAGCCACTCACCAACCTTGCAGTCCCCTTCAACAGTATAACCTATCCTCTTTGCCTTTGGTAGCATTAAAGTTGTGATGAAAGCACAGATATTGCTGTAATCATACAGACTTCAGCTTTCACCTGCCCTGTGCCCCCTGCCCAATAAAATAATTCCTCAAGAATCATCAGCATTTGGTTTAACCAATGTTTCCTCTCGCTGGAGGTAACACTTCCCAAACACATCCCACCCATCCTCCCCATGCGCACCATGGGCAAAGTCCCACAGTGAGTGGAGCCAGGTGGGTTGGGATCCAGCACCAGTGTGCTGTGCGCATGTCCTCAGCTGCAAAGTGGAAGGAACAGAGGAAGAGAAACAGCCTGACTTCTACTTTGAAGCCAGACCCCAACTAGAGATCCCATATGAGCACACACTTTGCAGTGAGAGCCAAGACGTGTTTGCTCCACACAAAGGAGAATAAGAAATACAGTTTCACCATTCTCTTTAAATGCCCTGTCCCAGCATATCAAACTCATCAAATCTTCAGACCATCCCACCGTGCACCATTAACTACCAGAAGACGCGAGCCTGTGTTAGCACAACAAACTCCCGGTACAACCATATCATTTCAATTCTTCACACATTTTCTTCCCGCGCACACAATGCATTCCCTAGCTCCGTACAAGTCCCACTGCCACAGGCTACCAGGCTGAAACAAAGCTTGGTTTCAAAGCCTCAGCATAATGGCAAGGCAGGAGGGGACACATGAAAGACCTGGCTGTGGCCGTGCTGTGCCTCCAGTTCTCCAGGCAGAGCATGTGGGCTCAGCCCCGCTGCTGGGCAAGTGGCATTGAAGTGCCACCTCTTGAAGAGCAGCATGGTGAAGTGAGGCAGGCTGCCAGCCTGAAAAACGTCACTGTATGAAAACCCCAAGGCCCCCACAGCCAAGTTTACTTTTGTCCAATGTTCACTTCTTCTAAGGCAAGTTGGGAAATGGGACAGCAAGGGTCTAGCATTCAGGGCAGGGTGTGGTTGGGATCCCAGGTCATGTCTGCCATGATATGAAGCTTTGGGACAACGCTAACAGGAGTAATACTGTTAGTGAGCAGCACAAAACATAACAGTTCTGACAGGTGAAGAGGAAAGGGGCTAGCAACATCCTTGCCAAATAATCCTTAGCAGGCCATATGAAGCCGGCTTCCTGGATGGGCAGGACTAGGGAGGTGGTGGCTGGAGAAGTGGTTCAGAAGTCAGACTGTAAAAGTATCCACAGAGAGCTCTCCAACAGAAAGAGCAGAAGGAGAAAGAAGGTAGCAGGAGGAACATTTTTCTTCGCTTGAGTGAACTTGAGTCCAAGTTGTGTTTCAGCCAGCACCACTTTCCCTGGTGAGTCTGGATCTGACTTCTCACTCCCTGCACCTTGCCTAGTCATTTGCAATTGTATAGAGCTGAGCCAGAAATAAATACAATCTCCTTCAAATTTGGCAGCATTTTGCACCTCTTCAGTTAATGCAAAACAGAGCTATGAGGTTGGCCAATTTTTTTCCCCTGGTGAGAAAAAAACACGTATGGCACCAGTGTAACCATCTGTTGCATATTCCATTTGGAAAAAAAAAAAAAAAAAAGGATGGCTACTGAGGAATGGTGCTATCCCAAAATGCCCTTTAGAGGAGAATACAGTCCCAAAGCACAGGGATGAAGACAAGAGGATGCTGTAGTGTGGCTGCAGGACTGCTCTGCTTCTCCTGCCGCTCTCAGCATTCTGCATAATGAAACAAATTACACAACTGAAACACAACAAAAGCCAAAACTTTTTTTACAATGCTAAACTGAACAGACTGGTTTGAGTTCTTACATCTCCCAAGCACTTACAGGCACCTGCAGAGGAGCATAAGGACTGGCAGAACATGGAACAAACTATCCCAAAGTAAATGCATCACAATAGAACAGATTTCAGTGGAGCAGCTTTCAAAAGCAATAACACAAAGTCCCTACAAGGAGAAGTAAGCAACCAGAAGTCTAACAGGCAAAGAAGGTTTGAGGGCAAAGTTTTAAGAGAATCACAGACTCAGCAGCAGACTCCTGGAACACAAAAATCTGGGGGGAAAGGAAGGGAAAATCTTTCTCAGATCAGCCTGACCCAGATTTAAGTGTTTATTTCTTGCAAAACCAAAGCAAACACAAATTTGTTTGGCTTGTGAAGGAAATGTTCCATTAGACCTGAAACAAAACATTTTGTTACAGACACTTGTAAGCAAAGGACCTGGAGGCATTTTCACACCACTTCTGCTGCTTTATTCTCTAGTTCTGCGTGCAGTGATGCTGCTTAACCTTTCTCAGATACAAGGCCCATGTAACCTTTCATGTAAAATCAGGTAAAAGGAGAAACAAGTTTTCTCACTCTTAGATTTTTCATTTGACTTTTGTTCATTTGTTGTCTCTGCAGATCTGGATGCCTTCTCTGTCATTACAGCCAACACTATTGAAAATACAGAGCTTTCAGAAAGGCCTGGAGCTGAGGTGCCTTATCACCTGAGCTAGTTCTAAGTCCTGGGGAGGGAAAAGCAATGTGCTTTTCTCATTCCTTCCTTCCTTCCCTTCTTTTTTCTTTTTTTTTTCTTTTTCTTTTTCTTTTTTTTTTTCTTTTTTCTTTTTTTTTTTTTTGTAATGAAGTGGGACATTCCCACAGAAGAGGCCAACGTTGGCTTCCCTCTCTCTAGAGGAAACCACCTGACGACTGAAGTACCTCACCCAGGACTAACCATACATTCCAATCCTGCTAGGACTTTGCTAAAGCATGCTAAAGATTCTAAAGTCTCCCATATCTTTGCGAGTTATCTTAACCCACCAAGTCTGTGGCAGGATTACCATCCATTTCTTCTGTGAGTTTGCCCTTTTGCCACATGTAACTAAACATTCATGAAGAGGCAGAGGTTAGAGGTATTGATTATGAGTTGGGTCATTCACATGCATTCTGTTCCTCAAAGGGAACTGAAGGAGTGCTGCAAAAAAAACAACGGGTGGAATAGGTAACTTTTGGATGGATACAAAGAGAAATGAGAAGATGAAGAACCCTAAAGCCAGTCAATTGGGTGGGGAAGTTGGGGAGAGCAGGGCAAGAGTCAGTGCGGGTTTATCAAGGGGCCACAGAGCCAGCAGTGATAAGAACTGAGGTTTCATTGAGAGGAGAAGCCAGAATCCCACGGTGCTCATGGGAGCCATGGTCCACCAGCTCTATCATTAGCTTTCTTGTGGGATGAAGTGACACAGTCTGAGTATGACATAAAAACTCCATTTACTGGATGTGCCACTAAGTGTACTTCATCACAGTCATGGGATGCTTAGGCAGAGCTGCTGTATTCTCTCCTGATATGAAGTTCTACCTAATGCTGAAGAATTCCCCTTCAAAATGTCAAAGAAAAAGAAAGTCAGTGGGAAAGTTGTGGAAGATGACATGCTACATTTTAGGCAAGCCAACTGGGGAAACAGAGTAATACTACAGCCTACCTAGGCACAGAGGTCTTTATGTGGGTACAAACTTCACTGAACTCACCATCTGAATATTAGGGTTAAAGATGTGTTTAAAGAAAAAATACAGATGAAAAGGACAGATTCCTTTGCCTTGTGACTGCAGGCACTGGGCAGGAACGCTCAAGACACTTGGATTTCAGCTGACAGACAGGGGCAGGATGGAAACCTTATGAAGGCACTCAAATGACATATTACCACGAAACATTGACGTGACCTGAGACCTATTGCTAGCCTAATTTTAAAAAGGAAGGAAAGCTGTTGTGCGTGAGAAAATGAAGGGAAAAAGCTATTCTGTGAGATGCAATGAGAAATCATTTTGACTTCAGCAAGCATTTTGATTTCCTAATGCAAACAAGGAACTGTGCAGCACTGCGCTGATCTTGCGGATGTACAATATGTCCAACATCCCTGGAAGGAGAGTTTTCTTGTGTGATGTTGTGCTGGGCTTTGGTGAACATGAATTTAGTGGGAAAAGGATGTCGTACTGTCAAAGGATTTTGCAGGCTAGACCTTCCTGGGTAATTAACTGAGCAGCTCAGGCTCATAGGCTTTCACTGGAACGTAGTCCTTCCCAGTTCTGTGGCTTTTCCTTGTTTCAGCTGACTTCTTCTCCCTGTACCGAAGACTTGAGAGCAACCAAATAAATGCAGAGGAATAAAAAGGTACTTTCCACAGAATCTCTAGGTTGCACATCATCTTTTGCATTAAACAGAGTGAGAAAGAATAATGCACTGCTTGTGAAAAGAAGGGAACACTGCCTTTTGTGAAACAGCAAAGACTGCACAGTTACGAGTTGAAAATTACAAAGGTAGGACCCTTCAGGGTGTATGGCTCTACTGTTCCTCTTCTAAGCATACAGTCAATAATATTCACTGCAGAATTCCACATGTTTTACTCCATCAAGTTCTTCACCCAAATCACAGACTGTACATGCTTTGAATTGTATGGAATTAAATTTTAATTTTTCAGCTTAATTAATTTATGCAACTGTCCCGATGGTTGTACTTTGCACAAGTAACTGTTAAGAGATGTATGATATCAGCCCAAGCAACACAAATATCTTACCACGAGGACAGCCACCCTTAAATAAAACCCAAATGTTGGAAATAAAACAGAATCCTACTTTGGTCAGAAAATCAGTCATTAAAGTTAGTAGTAAAGAATGTGTCAACATCTTTTCAGAAGCTGAGCTCAAATAGTTGTCCAATAGTTCAGAATGAAGTTTATCCAACTTTTCTTTAGTCCTCCTGCTGGTTTGCTTCACAATTTCTGCAAAAGACTTTGAGTAAGCATAGGGGATGGCTGCTCCTGTGGCATATCCTACTTTGCCAAGCTCATAAATCACAGAATCACAGAATTGTAGGGGTTGGAAGGGACCTCTAGAGTTCATCGAGTCTGACCCCTCTGCCAAAGCAGCTCCTAGACCATAAATAATGGAATATCACCAAACTCTTTTTATTTTTTAATCCAAACTGGTTTATGGGGATGGGACCTGCTGACATGTTAGGCAATGGGCAGAAGGCTTTGTTTTTAGACAATCCAATGCCCACAGACAAACTACAGGCATTAGCTTGCAAGGGTTGAAACTGGGTGAAGATACACTTATGCCACATGCCTCAGAGACCTTGAATCTCAGCGAGGTCACACACTGCTGCCTGGTGCTCCATGGAACTGCAGCTGCAAATCCAAGCTGGCAGGTGCCTTGGGGATCCCTCCACCCAACATACCAAGTCATCATAGGGATACTTCTGGCAGACACTCAGTGAAAGCACAGCGAACCCAGGGAACTGCACAGCCCTGCCTGCACATAGATATTTTTTACATTCCTTATTTTCCAATGGATACTTCTTTATGAGAGCATTCACTCAATGAATCTATGCTGATATAGCCATCATATTCATTGCATTATAATAGCAGCAACAACAATCTAGAAAGTGATTTTGCAGCATCCTTTCACATCGCATGAATGCAGAGTAAACAGCAAACACTGAAGTGCTGATTCTTCACCTGGAACAAATCCCTGCGATGTCATAAAGCTGCAACAATTGCTTCCGATCAGGTCTCTAGGTTTCAAAGCAAGAATTTTTTGAAGGCTAAATACTGATCTAGAAAAACGTTATCGTAAAGAAGACAGCCTTTGTGGTGGTTTTTAGGCTTTACATTTATTGCATAAAATTCCGTTGGTACTTTGCAGCTTGAAGCAACCCAGCAGCACTGATATGCACTGTGCCATTGGCCTTACTGGGGGTGAGAGAGAACGCAGCCTGCAGCTCACTGCCTGCTGAATGCTCTTCCTATGTCTATAGATTTTGCTTAACTGCCGTTACTTTATCTCAAGTAGTTATAAGTAACATTTATTAATTAATGGGATATTTGCCAAAGTTCGTTTCCTTTCTTCTTTTCTTTTACTGAAAAAAAGGCACAAGGGGACAAGTGGGGAAGAGCTGAAGACACGCGTATTCCATTTGAAATCCATGATTAAAAAGCTTAAAAATTCAAATCAACTTAAAAAACTGTTTTATTTTAATACTGTGGAAGGTTTCAGTGAACTCCATTATTTTCACTCACTATTTGCTTGAATAATTTAGGCAAGAAAGCTAAATTATACATAAAGTGTACAGTTAGAAGAAAAAGTTCATGCACAGCCTCGGGCTATAGCCATCCCCTAATGATGTCTGTAGTCAGTGGAAAAGAACTCGTTAGACTGAGAGTAATTTCTCGGGGTTTAAATTTTTTTCTTAAAGCAATAATGTTCTTATAAAAATCTGACAAATAATACGCTAAACCCAAAGCCACAAAACCAAGGCTGTTCCTAAAACCACAGCCTCAACTTTTCATTTCGTTTAACTGCAAAGCTGGCTTCTCTCGTTCTGTATATCCTACGTCTCAGTGATCCAATGGAGCCGATTACATGGAGGGAATGCGTGTCTCGGTACCACACAGCTCTTACTTTGCTTTATCAGAGACCACAAGTTTGCAAGGAGTTAAAATAGATGCCACACAGCTCTCTGAGCGAAACTAGAGCCTGTTGTGAAAAAAAAAAAGTTACTTTAACACTCGGCACACAGTCATTTTGCGAGTGGCTGCGGCTTGCTCTGTGATTGTGTTTAAGGAGCAACTCATACCATTAAACATTTACGGTCTGATTTGCTGAAGCTTCGCATGCCTTTTCAACTTGACTAGAGAAAGTGTGCATGCCAGAATGGAGCAGGTTGCCAAAACTCAGTGAATTCACCTCTGATGTCGCGTCTGTCCCCATAGCCAGGGCTCAGACATGGCAGAGGAGAGCTGCTGGGTGTGAGAAGTGCAGGGAGCAGGGGATCACTGCGTGCAAATCAGCTGATACTGTTTGTTCATCAGACTTATCATCTTTTGATCAATGTAGCTCAACCAGATCAGAGAAAGAGGCAAGGAGTTTTATTCAAAGTGTTCCTTGGAATCCTTTGCATGAAATGAATAACTTTCTATAGTATTAATGATTTTACATCACTTTATCTTTGTTTTATTCTGTCACATTAGTTTAACATTACTACCATGTACAGCGGTTTAGCATTAATGTGATCAGAAGAGAAATTACATGTGCACTTTCATATTGTTATATTGAAATCAAGGTCTTCTCTGACACTACTACGCAGCACACCTCAATAAAATGTATAATTTCTAACAGAAAGACACTTTTATATTGCATTGGAGCAAGCATGTGCATTACTTATTCTCAAAGGTGATAGCAGCACAGCATGGGAACACCCCAAGCAGCCCCATGGGGTGGAGTGTCACTGCCCCCCACTGACACCCACTCCCCATGGCCCTGTTCTGTGGGGGGTGTGAGATGTCTTGTGCCACAAATGGGACATTGCCACTTGGAGCAATCCTCTGAGTCTATTGCATTCACCCTCCTATGGGCTGAGGGTGTTACAGATAGACACAGCACAGAGAAGGTGTACACATAAAACAAGATAACCAACATGGGGGACTTCCAAGTCCTGAATCTTTCCCATCAGACATACCAGGATGCCCTTGTGAGCTCTGCTCCTGGAGCATGCAGAGGTAGAGGGCTCTCTCTGATGACACAGTGCCAAAGATTCCCTTAACCTCATGCCATAAAAACATAAAAACCACCACGAGTACCCACTGACTGCCAGAGAGCTTCTACTGGGGGGCACGGTCAGTGCTGGCTCTCCAGCACTCTTCCTTCACAGAAACTGCCCTATTGTGGTGCCGCTGGCCTGAACTTCACTGCAGAGCTGAGGCAAGAACCAGCCTTAATCCCACACTGCTATCCTAATAAAATACCGTTAGTCTTATGTTTCATCCTCTTAGGTAAAAAAGAAAAAATCCTCGTTCCAATTACAGTTGTATTTAATTTCATGTTTTCCCTAGCCCTAATAAAGATGACACCGGCCTATAGCCAAAGCAGCTTCTCTGTTTGGGCTGATGTGATGCTCTTCCTTTTGCCTGCAGCTGTTTCATTTCTCCCAAGTGATTTGGGGGTCAAGCTCTTTGTCAGCATTGTTGTTACAGAGCCTACGCAGATTCGAGTCCCTAACCATGCCCATCGTGATTGTTCCTCATCATTCACTTCTGTGCAACAGCACCAACACTTGTTCCTCAAAGCCGGCTTTCCCTCTCACTAATGCAAGAATTGAACTAAAGATATGGATTTTTTATTTTATTTTTTTAATGAAAATGGTATTTGTTCCAAGTATCACTTTGGTTACGTTCACAGGAAGGGGATTTTATACAAAATGCAATGCAAATTTATTAAGTTTTTAAACCTCCAAGGCTCCATTTCAGTATTCAAAAGCGTGACCAGATTTTCAGAGTGAGGGGAACTCTTGCTCCTGAGGATGCTTTGGAAAACTGGTTGCTGCCACACAGAAACTGCTACACTTTTCTCCCAAACTGTGGCTGCTGAACACAACAAGACCAAACCCAACCCCAATCTCTCCAGCTGAGGATTGCTCATGACAGAGGCTGAGTCCCCTTCTCTTGGGACCCCACTACATTTTGGGTCTGAATAGATCCAGCTCCACCAAGCATGGCTCAGCCACCATTTGGGGACAGAGGCACAAGTGAGGCACAAGGACAATGCCTCAATTCAGCTCTCTCATCTTTCTTTTCCTTTTTTTTCCCCCTCCTCTGTTAGATTTTTTTTTTAAATTCCACTTGCTCCTGTGGGAAGGCTGCTCCAGTCTCACCCTTCAGATGGTCGGGCATTTTTTTCTCATCCCCAGTGTAATGTATTCATGGCCAACATCTAGCCATTTGTCCCCATCTCTAGCCATTTGTCCCTGTCCTGCTGCAGTGCTGCAGGCAGCATTTGCCAGCCCCAAGGGATGCCGAGGATGGGGATTCTCACCATCGACTCCAGCGCTTCACATTAAGGCACTGCAGCAAGGGTCTGAGGGGAAGGGAAGGGATAATCTTCATGTAGAATGCAGAAATATGAGAATAATCATATTCAAGAAGCTACTTTAGCCTGATTTGTTTATACATTATCTGAGCATTTTATTTTATTATGCATTTTAATAATGCAAGGGCTTAAGAGCTGGAAATGAGCATGTTCCACGAGTTCAATATATTTTGGTTTGTATACCATCAATTGTTTTTCCTTGCGATTATGCAGTTTTATTTTATCATCCCTTTGATAACAATTTCTGCATAAAATCTGACTTTATATTTCATTTTTCCTCGTCTGTTATCTTAGCAAAATATATCCAAAACATTCTTTGTACTGCTGCACTAATATAACAGATCAGGAGAAGCTGCGGCATAAGAAATCAAAACCATAATAATGTCTTTGGGTTTTGCATTTTAAATACTGCATTCATTGTTGCACTGAGGTTTGAGATCCCCTTTCAGACATTACCGAGATTACCTTTGGTAATGCCTATTTCATTGTACTTTGATATAAAATAATGTATGTCATAAATCATCGAAGTGACTGCCATCAGAGTGAAAAGCACCTACTTAGGATACGTAACAATTTGCTTTTCTAATTTGAAGAGGATTGAGGTGTTTTAATTATAAAAGGTCTAAAGCCCTTGCGGATGAAATTAGAATTCAATGTGAAATCGCTTCCTTCGCAGAACTGTAAGCTGGGAAATGATAGCAGCTATACTCATCGATCTGAAGGTTTGGGGTGGACTCAATGCAGGAACAAACAGAAACATTTCTAATGGCTGAAGTTTCATTCTATCAGGAAAAAAAGAAGCAGCAAAAACTCTTCTTGTTATCAACTGGAGTGGTTCTTAAAGAGATCTTCTGATGTAGGAGATGAAAAAAGGAAGAAAACGTCACCTTTCAGGCGAGCAGAAATTATTTTAATGTAAAGGAATGCTGAAATTTTGAGTTGTAGGAAAGTCACGGGAGTACAGACAGGGTTGGGCAGAGAGCTACTTAAAGTTATTGGTGTGCTTCACATTGTCAAGACTGTTCCCATTCGGGAGTGAAGTGGGGGTGCGGAGCTTTCCCTGCACAGAACCACTTAAAATTATTGGAGCACTTCGCTTCGGAGGTGATCGGGGCTCTGAACGTGTACATTGTAGAGAGATTTAAAATTATGAGAGCTCTTCAAATTGCTTAAAACATTGATTTTTTATAAAATTGATTTTTCCCCCCATTTTATTTCTTCAGTGGCTGAGTAATTACAGCAGAGCAGAAGCCGAGGTGCTCCTCTCCCTCCCTCTCTCCTCTCCCACTCTTTCTTAATAACTTTTCTGGTTTCCCTCACCGCTGGGACAGACACATCCCGCTTTGTTCTTGCTCGTAAATCTGTCTCTGGCCAAGGAACCAGGAAGCTCATAGGGGTGAGGAGAAGGTCAGGTTGAAAACTCATTTGGATCAGCCCCGCTGTGGCCAAGGAGTGCTGTGCCCGTCTTTTGGAGAGTGAAACCACAGCTTGCCAGCCACATGGATCTGGCCTTTAATCAGCTCTGCGTCCGAAGGAACCCTCCAGTGCATCTCCCAGCACAGGGTACAGGGGCTCAGAAGGATTAAGGAGCGACCATTAGTTGGGATTTAGCTGTGTGCGTTTATGGGTGCACACACGTGGCTTTTTCCAAAAGCCTTTTTTCTCTTGCTGAACACGAACAACAGCACAGAAAGCCCCACAGGATCATTAGGCAGATTTAGGTGTGTGGTGTTTAAAAGAAGACCGTCTTTTTTCCCCAGAGGTTTGAACTCAGGCATGGCGGGGATGAATAAGTGTTTTCAACCACTCTCATATTTATGGATTGACTTATTTTTTGTTTTACATAGAAATACAAATACTAAGCCTCCAGATTAAAGAGGGCTTCTCCTACAGACTGCGTATAGGATGACATGGATGTGATGGGGCAGAACAGGTTTATATCAGCTATATCTTAGGTCACACAAATCAGCACAGCTCCGTGGGGATCGGTGCAACCAGCAAGTTCTGCTCTGACACAGATTGCTTTGCACAGGTCAGTTTAAGTCCAATGGTTTGACTTGCAATAATAAGTAATTCCTCACATTAGCAATCCTGAGGTGTCCATGTAACTTTGGAGTTTGCAATTTGTCGTAATTCTACCATTCTTGGAGAAAGCAAATGGAAAAACCCCACTTCACTGATGCTCCAGGAAGTGCATCGTGTACTGACAGAGAGGCTGAAGCATTAATTTAGGGGAATAATAAATAGACAGCCTTCTAGGGAACCATTTCACAGATACATTTTTATCTAAATTGGTATTTGGTAATTTCTCCTAGTCCACAGCATCCTCCACTTGCCTGTGTTTAAAATAAAATTGTTTTGCCAAGAGTCAAAGTAGGGCTTTATGTATTTTGTAAGAGGCCATATCAAAGCAAAATGAACATATTACTGAATTTTTGTCAGCTTGAAATAACACCTGCCACACACAAGGTCTTTAGCCTTTCATGCACATCATAACTTCAGTCTAAATTTAAAGGAACAGGGAAAGCAATAGAGCAAAGCTACCCAGATGTTGTACGGTCTGTGCAATTGTAAATTTAAAAGTACCAGCTTTCCATCCAGATTTTAATGCACCAGAAACAATATGAAAATTCCAAGCCACACCAGATTATTGAAATGTCTGGCCATTTTGAAATGAATTTTGGAACAGATGTACAGAGGTAGGCAATAAAGCTGTGATAATAAGGAACATTTCTACATCATCTCACAGAACTACTAATCTATAATGAGGACCAAAACTATTCATGGGAGAGGGTGTTTTTCATTATTTTTTTCTCAGCTTTAGTTTGAGTATTCCAGTTCCTTCACTTGGTTGTTGAGTTTTGCTATCATTGTAAAGCATTTGGTAGCTATCTGACATTATCACTTCTAAACCACAATGCAGGCAAGCAACTACATAACTTCATTTCTTCCTCTCCTTTATTGTTCATAAGTTCATAAGTTCATAAGTTCATAAGGTTGGAAAGGACCTATAAGATCATCTAGTCCAACCATCCTCCTATCACTATCTCTACCCAACTACTAAATTAAGTCCTTTAGCACCTCATCTAAACGCTTCTTGAACAGCGCTAGGGATGGTGCCTCAACCACCTCCTTAGGCAGGCCATTCCAGTGCCTGACCACTCTTTCAGGGAAATGAAAGGAAATGGCTTAGAAGGAAAGCAGCCCAGCTAATTTATCCTGCTTTGTCTTATTGTAATTAAACTACCAAACTTGCACTTTTCAAGAGTGGCTACTGACTTCAGATATCTCTTTTTCCAGACGTCACAAGAGGCTTTAATTTAAAGACAATGCTGAATAAGTGCATCATAAAACAAATGGCCAGCCAAGGTCTGCATCCCAAGCCTCAGATGTCTGGGGATTTTGGGTGTTAACACAGAAAAATACCCCATAGGAAATAAACAATCATAGTTACGTTTGGATAAGACAGCCATAAGGTAGATGCAGGTGGAAAGACTGGAAAGAGCAGGCAAGCCCTAAGCTCCAAACCATTTCAGCAGGTCAGCTGACAGCAGAGGCACTGCCTGCATTCTGTTCAGCTCCCAGGTGACCTGCAAAAGGGCTAATGTGCCTGAACACTTGTCTAACATTCCTAATAGAGCCCGATAAATTACTTTGTCTAGTAAAAGATATCATCACTTCCAACAGCCCTCATCACGGTGACACAAAGCAGATTAGTCAGGCAAGTTGGGTGCTGTGCCGGATTAGGCTGCATACCAAAGGTCTGAGTTTAGACATATTACTCACTACATTTTTCAGGCTATCTGTTCAGATCATCCAGTTGTGGAGAAAAAATAGAAAAAAAAAAAAAAAGCACAGACTCATTAGATCAGGTCACTTTTAATTTCAAGGTTGCTAAATTCAAGTCCTTTTTGTTGTCATGGACAAGAAATTTCAGCCCGGATCTCAGTGTCCCTGAGCTGCACAGTGGTTCAGAGTCACCTCCCTATCCCATAGCCTTCAGGGCTGCCAAACCCTGACAGCTTGAGAGCAATTCCCAAACTGTTTAGGCAAAGCCGACAGCTCCCGAATCATTGCTTCCCACTCTTCTTTGCTTTTCCTTGGAAGTTTCCCATCCTCACGCTGACCAGGCCCAAACCTACAAACACTCATGAGGCAGGACAGGAACACAACCCAAGGTAATTTTGCTTTGGTATGCACCTGCTCATTTACTCCAACCCCACCCAACAACTGGGGTTTTAGGTGTATTCTTGGCTTTGTTTTTGCTTCAGGTGTGTGTGTAACACACCCTGTGTGGGTCACAGAGGGTGGGAGAATGTCACAGAACGAGTTTACTGGTTTTTTAACCCAAAGAAAGGCTTCACTTTGAATGCTCTTTCACACCCATGTACGTCTCCAAGATAGCACACATTTCTACTTGGACAAGTATTTTAGTCATACTGAGAGGATTAAAAAATTAAGTCAAATAAAGATTGCCAAACAGAAATTTTCATCTGAATTGTGCAGTTTAATGAGCAGAGAAAGAGGAGAGGATATATCCAAGGAAGTCTGCTGCAATCTCTGCCACCTTGGCTGGAACTGCACAGCACTTTTTAGTGGCAGGACAGCCAGAGGTCCAAATGCTGTGATTAAGTATAGCATAACAATTTGGAAAGGCAGTAGCTATTTCTACTTGAACTTGTAACTGGAAAGCTGGACAACACATCACGAGGTTCAGGCTTGAATCCATGTTTTGCCACTGTTTGCATTTCTTTCTTTCTTTCTTCATTTTTTTTTTTTTTTGGACAGGCTCTGTTCCCTGTGATTCAGCTCTCCCTCTGTAAAAGAAATGCTTCTCTCCTACATTTTGCTTCTTGAATTACATGCATTCACTGGATCAAAATCCAGAGAGCTCAAACTTATCCAGAACTTTGAAGAATTATGTGAAAGAAACCACTACCATTACTTAGGCACACAGAGACATGAGAGCAAGCACAACAAACCAGTGACTGCTCCAAACTCAGTCACTGTTTCCAAACACAGAAGAATGTTCCCATCTAAAGGGTCATCCCGACCACTATAACGTTTGCTCAGCCATTAGACACAAAAATCTAGACAATTTTTGAGTAGGTAAATAAGGTTTCTCCAAGGATGGTGAAAGTTTGGGCTATTTACTAGTTTTAAGACATTTTCATGTGTCAAATGGAGGAAAATAAACTGCAATTTTATTTACAACAGCTGTGAACCGTATGCTTTTCCCAACTTTTTCTTTCCAAACACTACACTGTGTTTCCTGGGTGTGCATCAATGGAGAGATCCGACTGGAATGGTGCTTGGTGTCAGAGGGGAACAACCCAACTGTTGTCCTGGGGACCCTCTACCTAGCATAGGCAGCCTCTGGGTTTTATGTGGAGACAGCAGCGGCAGAAGGGAAGCAATGAGGGAAGAAGAGAAATAGGGCTATAAGTGTGTTTGACACAGCAGTCATCATATCTTTGGTCATTACCTTTTTTCCACAAAGTGAAGTAAATAATAATAAGACTGCAAGCATGGCACAAACAACACCCCCTTGATCTCCCAGAACATCAAGCTGAATGCACAGCATGCAAATTCACATTTCCAGCTCCTTGATCATATTATCTAAGGCTGTATATCTGTCAGGAGAGAACCTATCCCACCCAGCACGAGGAGCAGGCGTTCATATATAGGGGATGCTTCTTCCAGTCAGTCCATTATGAAGTAGAAGATACTAAAATAAAGCTTTTTAACTGAAACTGTTTACCAATTCAACATAGATTTGAAACAAAGTAAAAAAAAAAAAGGTTTTGACAGGAGAAAATACTGCCAAGTTCTAGTCCAAAGTCCTCTTTTCAGCATAATAATATAATTGGCAACAAAGCTTCACAGAAAACAGTGCTGTGTCTGGAAATCAGGTTTTGTCAAAAGAGCTAGTTATACAAGAATACTATTATTATTTGTTCCAAGCATAATTTACAACAGGAACCAGAGTCCACTCAGCTTGTGGTTTTTACTAGCTTCTAGAATAAAATGAGCGTAGCGGCTACCAACTGGGCTGATGTCCCTGGATGTGTCCCTAGATGTACTCCCACTCTTCTGCAGTGGCTGAAGGCTCTGGCTGCACACCAGCAATGCCATTCACAGTTACCTGGAGGGATGAAGGATTCAGGTGCCAAAGTAGAAGGTTTCTGGAGCTATTTGAGGCACCACAGGGGTATCCCACAGGGCTATCTGCTGCTCTTCTAGAAGGGCTCAGGTCTCCTGCAAGGGGTTGTATCACATCTGCAAATCTTGTCTGTTTTTCTCACATGCCAGTAGGACTCAGAATGGGACTCAGCATTTCTGTGCGCACACCCAAGCTGCTCCCAAAGTGCCCTGATTCTCACTACTCAACAGGAGCCTGGAAACATTAGAACTGAAGCAATTCAAGGCAAAGTCTGTTACAGTAGCACAAGCATCTTCTTGGGCAACTGCTGCCTCTGGGTATTACTCCAAGCACTGCACTGATTGCTCTCAAATCATGAGACTGCAAGACAGTAGTGACTACATTCATTTGACTATGACCAATATTCCTTGAACCTGTTCCTACTGCTTGCCAATAACAGAAATCTCACAGCTTCACCAAACAATCTATTCTAGTTCATTGCTACCAGGACATCTGGAGACCTTTTCCTAGCATCTGATCTGGAGCTCCCCCGCTGTGACTGTGGCTCCTGATGCAAACTAGTAACACAGGTCATTAATTTTCTCAAAAGTTCCCAGTGTACAGGAAGATAACTAGGTGTGACAGCAGATAGCATCTCCTCAAAGACATCTTTATTTTGTCAGATTCCTCCCCAAGAGCAATGCTTTGCAGACTTGGTTATTCTCAGTGTTATCCTCTGAACCTTTTCCAGCTGACCCACATTATTCAAAGAACAAGAGTAAAACTAACAGAGAGCTTATCGCTGCCAAGTAGCATATACATGGTGTCTCAAGAAGCAGATCCATAACAAACTCCTTGGTCAAGGACTGCCTCTCCTTACAATACTATCACTTTTAAGTGTTTTATCTGCATTCAGCTTGAGATCAGTTGTAATTCACCAAAAGTTTTCTGAAGCACTATTATCTGCTCATCAGTTACACGTCCCATGCTCATGAAGTTGATTACTTCCAAGGTTAGCCCCGTATTTTTCCCAGTTTTATTTTCTTGAGACTTTTGTGTTTGAGCTGTGTTTTTGTTGCTTTTTTTTACCCACTCCTCAACTTGCATATGCCCTTCTAAATTCCTGATCCTGTCCTCAAGTATATTTGCAGTCCCTTCCAGCTTTGCGTTGTCTGCAAATTTAATAAGCGTGCTCTCTACTGCACTGTGCAAGTCATTAATGAGAGCACTGAACAGAGCTGGAAGCAGGACAGATAGCTGTGGAATATTACACATCACATCCTTCCAATTGGATAGGGGAATGCTGATAACAACACTCTGGATACAATTAACCATCTAGTTTTGCACTTATAAGAGGCTCATCCGGTTTAATCTCTTTTCCTTTCCCCAATTAAAGTACACGCATTCCATTTACTCTTTTCTACCCTATTCTCAGTGGATTTTCAAAGAAGTTAATGGCTCAGGAATGGCTTCAAGAGCTACAGTTCAGACTCTACAAGGGAATGCCTATTCTACCTAGGACTTCTTCTGTCCCTATTGCAGGTTGAGATCTAACATATTCACTGATGCAACATCCCATTTGTTCATCAAAGTTTACTTTGAACATGTGTGAATTTTCAGAAACATCAGAGAATTTAGCTGTGCATCCAGCACTTAAGCCTGGCAATTTAAGATGAAACTTGAGACCCTCATGGCCCGACTTGAAACTAAAACAAAAGGTCAGATGTACCACAAATCCAAGTCCCGCCTCCAAAAACAACTTCAAGAATGCATTTTCATGGACAGAATGGAAGAAGTCCAGGTTAGGTATACTCACAAGTTCTCTGTCCCCAGTCCTGATGTCTAAGCTCAAAATATAGGGTGTTACAGAAGTACCATATTTTTTTCACATGCAGCAGCTTCCCAGAAATCTCTAGTGTGAGTTACCATGAGAACTAAGCACTTCTGTCTCTCTGGAGACAGCCAAGAAAGGTAATCCAAATTAATTTTAAAGCAGGATTAGTTAAGTCAGCTAATTAGCTAATCACATCTCCGTGAGGAAACATTTACCAAGGGCTAGGGTGGATTGAATCAAAGCCCAGCAAAATTCAGACAACTTTCATTCCACACAAGGGTGTCTACACAGCTTGTACTCTGTAAATTTGCACCTAATTCAGATGAACTTCCTGAGTGTCCCTTTGGGGGCAAACTAACACAGAAAGGAGTGAGCATCACAGATTTTATTTTATTTTATTTTTTTAAATGAATAGCTCGATGATTCAGACTTGGACTGAAACCTATTTCTTATGTGTTACTTAATCAGATAGTTTCATTTGGGCAAGCAGGGAGCCAAAAATAGAGCTGTGCAAAGAGCTGGAACAGCAGATAGAGTGGAACTCCAGCTCTCCTTCCAGGCCTGGGAGGACTGCATAACTCCATGAGGGTTCAGGACAACATGACGATGCCTGAAACATGGCTTTGCACTGAAATCTGGCATCAAAAAAGACAAGAAAGAAGGAGCCAAGCAACTTCTACAGCACTTGCATTGCACAGCAAAAAGAGTGGTTGGATTTGAATATATTTGCTATGAGAAAGACAAAGGACTACTCACTACTGAATCTTCCCTCATCCCTGCAGCATTTTGTACAAGTGGTGAAGAGGAGCTGACCTTTTGGAAGTAGTTAGACAAAGATATTTTTGAACTTATACCTAAAAACAGATTCAGTAAGAGCACGCAAAGATGGAACTGCCTTACCCACCAAGCTAGGCAGTTAGTTTTTTCACAACCAAAAAAGGAATTTTTGATGTTTTTATGGCCCTCAGTGCACTGCAAAAGTTTGTACCAAATTCTCTGGCATCTAGTTGCACATCAAGGAAAGGATCATTTACAAATGACACTGGAAAACTGCCATCTCATACAGGACACGTAGGGAGTGGAAAGTCTGCATTTCCCCATAGATTTTTCACACCCTTTTCTCAAACAAAACCCAGTTTTATGGGGAACCTCTGAACAGAAACAGAAGACTCTCTGCCAACCTCTCTGGATGACCACAAATCCTAGCACACTCTGTAGGCAGCGTTCTGCATTGCCATGGCTTATTCCCAGGCAGGCACAGACAAGCTTTGCTCTGGAGAAACTCTAAGATCTGCACATCTTAAGGCGAGATGGTCCGAGGCCCATTGACAGGTTGCTTTGGCACCTTCTCACCTTCCTGCAGTGGGAGGTGCTCTGGCAATCTCCTCAGATGGATATACATACTGCTCCTTGGTTCTGAGTGATAATCATCCCAGCCAACCTGTTCCACCTGATCAAGGAAGGCAAGCAGGCAGACCTGCTCTCTTCTCCTCCAACCCAGCCTGTTCAACAGTGGACATCAGTGTCCACTAAGTACATGGATATGTGCTGTCACAAAGCAGCTTCAGCCTTGCTGCATTCCTGCTTGATGAACAGAACCAGAAGTCACATCCTGACCTTGCAGAGATTAAAGTCCACCAAACAATATTGACAGTCAAGTAAAAAACATTTTGTAAGGCTGTGAGTGTCCTCCTCGCTCTCTGACATTCTGCAATTTGGGGATGTACAGACCACTTCCAGAATTTTGCAGAACTGATTACTGCATGAACTTGAACTAAAAGAGCATCCCAACCTAACACCAGATAGGAAAGCTGCTGTGCAGAAGGGCTACTGGAAAGGAAATGTCAAGGAAGAATTTTTAGGGTCTTGAAGTGCCTGGACTTATGGAATGGGGACCTAGGGGATCTGACTTCATTTTTCTCTATTAGCCCCAAAAGTGAAAATGATCTGCCAAGCAAGCAAAACATTTTTTTTATTTATTTTTGTAATTCCTTAAACGAATGCACATGTCTTTTGTAAGAGTTATTTTTCCCAGGAATTTAGAAATATTCTTTTTTTTCTTAATTGATTTCTTCTTGGGAAGACATTAGAGCAATGTGTGAAAAGTTACGCGTGGCTATACAAGAAGATGGTTCTAGAGGAATCATCTGATGGAAATGCTGACACTTTGCTCTGCTCATCTGGGTGTTCATCTTTCGATCAAACCACAGGGACATCAGTAACTGCACCTTCCTGGTGGACGCACTTCTGTGAAGCAGAGGTGTGATTATCTTGAGACACAGCTCTATTCTACAGCCCTCCCACTGAATCAGCTTTCTTAGCACTACTGAAACACTTGGATGGTTTTGCTTTTTTGCTTTCTCATGTCTCGGTACAGCAGAACAGCTCTGTGAATAACCTAAGAATGAGGAGTGCTGTTTATCCTAACGAGTCCTCCAATGCCTTCTTACACCTTGTCTCTATTATTTCACTTCATTTAATTCATAAAAATACAGAATTTATTCCTTGGCCAACAATTCACGAAACCGGTTGCAAATAAAATATGCCTTCATTTGAGAGGTTCTTTCATGCAGAAACTCTTTAGAAGTGCACGTACATGCAGAACTCCTGGGGAAATCCCTTCCTTTTCCGCTGAGGAGTCTCCCTGCAGCCACCACTTCAGCAATTCCAGCCAAAATAAGAAGGCACACACAGATGAGGTGCTTGCTTTGCCAAGGGGTAAATCCCAAAGTGCTCCCAAATGTGGCTCCAGGAACACAAATTCTGTGCTCTTCTGGGGCAATCAGACCTCTCCAGCCCACAGACAGCATGTAACCATGCTCACCAGTCTGTCTCAGGTCAGACACTGCTGTGCTGAGACACAAGCACCAAGCACAGTGTCCAGAAGAAGCACTTCCAGAAGGTCAGCAGCAAGAATAGGGAGGAGGCATCTGGAATGGTGATGGTGTGGTGTACAGTGGGACTTGCCAACCTCACTGACAGGGAATGCAACTCCCTCTGACCCCAAGCCTGTGCTTCTTGTAGTAGACATTGGCCACCACAGGGGTTTCTAACACATTCCCAGGAGTAACAGCACAACTGCATCAACTTCACAAATTGAAGCAAAAATTGTGGAAAATGGGGTAGGTTTCACCAAACTTGAAACTCGCTCATCAGTATGGAACCATAGAATAGTTTGGGTTGGAAGGGACCTTTAAGATTATGTATTTCCAACCCCCTGCTGTAGGCAGGGACACCTCCCTCTAGAACAGGTTGCTCACAGCCCCATCCAGCCTGGCCTTGAATGCTTCCAGGGAGGGGGCATCCACAACCTCACTGGGCAACATATTCCAGTGTCTAATCACCCTCACATTAAAGAATTCCTTCCTAATATCTCATCTCAATCTACTCTCTTCCAGCATGAGCCTGGCTGCTTTGCCATTAAGCCAGCTCACCAGATACTAAATGAAATAGCAAGAAGATGCCTGAACTTAGAGAAAACCAGCTGAAAATAAACAAACAAGGTGAACTTAGGAACCAGCAGCTTCAGGGAGCTGATGTGGGTATGGTCTCCCACCACTGAGTGTACATCAGAGCGCCGGCCGCTATTCTGACCTCAGTAGCGCTCATTTATCCAGGAATGAATATGAGATTTCTAAGCTGGATTTGTGAATTCCTGCGGAGGCTTTGATTCAGCCCCTGACATGCTGCGGGGAGGCATAACTGGAGTCAAGGGCTGCATGCCACGCTCAGAGCTTAATCTGCTCTGAAAAATGCTACGAAAAGGAGTGCCCTTTCACAAGAAAAAAATGCATGCAAAAGGGCGAGAGCAGCAGAAGACACCAAAGCACACCTTTCTGGGTGTGTGGGAGACTTCTCTGTGTCAGAGGCAGGGCTGGTGGGAGCTCTCGTTTATGCACACAGCTAATTACCCGGGGTCCTCTTATCAAGCAAATGGACTGGGATGATACGCCAATAATGGGAGGAAGGATCTAATTGAGGCATACCAGGGGGTAACACCGATCTTCTTGTTAAACTAAATTTGTTAATCTAGTGTATATGAGAAAAGGGCAAATGGGAGGGAGAATTCCTCCTTGTTAAACATTTACCAAATGTTGGGTTATTTGAGCCCTGGGGAGAAGTAAATGTATTCACTACTTAAAGGCTGGAGCATTTGGTCTTCTCAGTTGGAATTTATCCCCGATTTGAAAGGAACATTTTTTCCCACTTGGAAAGGTTAGCAGCCTTTGTCTGTGCGAGTGATTTAATATAATGGACCATGATTATTGTTGGATTATTATAATGGCACATTGGCACAGTTATAGTTAAAGTTTTGGCAGAGTTTGTCTCATAAACTGCTATTTTACAGCTCGGCTGTAAAAGTTTACTTCAGTCTGAAACTTGAGATACAAGATCTCAGTCCAGAAGGAGTCTTTTTTACTTTTTCAAGCCAAATTAAAAGAAAAAAAATGCTTAAAATTTCTCCTGGCTAATGTTTAAGTTATGCAAGCATTAAATAAAAATTTAAATCTACTGGCTGAAGACACTTGACGGCATTCGCTTGCTCCTGAATGTCTTTGAGTTAGATCAAAATATTTCAGCCTCTTACAGAGAAACATGGCTTTCTCACTTTTTGGAAAAATGTGGAATAGTAAAACAGCTGGGGTATTAAACATTGAAAAATGAAGAAAGGGAATGCCACAAGTGCTTTCCTCAATAGGGTTACTAGTGTATATTTGTTATTAAGTTTATAGTTGACTTTTTTTTATTATTTTGCATATGTAAATACATTTGTTTTAAATCAATATCACAATGAATTTTGCAATATAGTAGTATATTGAGCAAAAATTCATCTCGTTTTAAAAGCCCCTCTGGCCATTATAGAGTATGATTACAGGACAAATCAAGTCTTACACATTATCATCTGCACAAAGCCACCAAGTTCTGCCCAGATCCTTTGATTCTTAAAGGCACAGTAGCCAAGTGACCACATCATTTCTCATTTCTGCTTCCCTGAAGAGCACTAAAGGAACTCAAATAGCAGACTACCGAACAACCACTTACTGGTACTGTAATCCAGCCACCTGGTGCCAAAGCCATTGCAGATGGTAAATACAGCACAGATCCTAGAAAAAAAAAAAAAAAAAGGGCTGCTGGAAATACTGGGCAGGATGTAATTTCTGGACCAAAGCTATAGAAACTATAATGAAGAAGAGAATTATTCAGGATGAGGATAAATGCAATAAGTTGAGTAAGGGTCATCGTAAGTTTTGAAGAGGAATGTCGTGGCTCCCAGATCTGTTAGAGTGCTCTGAAGGAATCCGTGTAGATAGGGGTGATACAAGGAATATAGAGCACTTGGATTCCTCAGAAGTTCATAGAATCATAGTATCATCTGAATTGGAAGGGACCCTTAAAGACCATCTGGTCCAACTCCCCTGCAGTGAACAGGGACACATGCAGTTCCGTCAGGTGCTCAGAGCCCTGTGCAGCCTGACCCTGAATGTCACTGAGGATGGGGCATCCACCACCTCTCTGGGCAACCTGTGTCAGTGCTTCAATGCCCTTATCATAAAAACCTCTTTATATCCAGTCTAAACCTTCCCCTCTTCTAGTTTGAAACTTCTCAGAGTCTCTCAGCAAAAGCTCTTACAGAAGCAAGGCTGGTGTACGAGAAGTTTTAATGTAGTTGCATAGGTAGAAACAAAACAGTGATAAATTGTTGTTTCTCACACGGGGAAGAAGTTTTAAAAGCAATCTCCAATAATCACTGCTGCTAAATATATTCATTAGCAACCCAGAAAAGGGGATAAATAGTTTCACAACTTCAATAATTTCATATCAGCAGCCAATAAGAAGTTAACAGCAAAGAGCTGCAGAAGGACTCTCTGCAATGAGCAATGATAAAATGACAAATGAAATTCAGTGTCAATAAACACAAAGTAATGCACTGAGGAAAAATAACTGGAGCCATAAATACCCAAGGATAGGCTTTAAGTTTGCTATAACTACATAGGAAAGTGGGCTGGGGGTCTAAGCAGACAGTTTTGGAGAGGAAAGCTCAGTGGTGCTTAGAAGGGAAAATGAGAGTTAAGCATTTTTAGGGAAGGAACTATGGCTGAAGGGATGACCTGGTCATTTCCCATACCCTACCTTGTGTAGGATGTAATTCTCTATTTCAAAATAGCACAAACAAAAAACAAGAAGGGAATAGGGTCAAGAAGGACACATGCTATTTGAGACAAACCATATGGGTAAGGACCTTTGGTTTTAGGGAACAGAGATACTGGGAGCACTACTGGCAGAGCTCTGTTAAGCCAGAAGCAGCACAGAGAAAGGGTGTAAAGATCAACTCTTCATCACCGCTCACTGTGCAAGAGTTGGGGCAGGTCTAAAACAAGAGGAAGTCCCTATGTCATCTTTCAGGGTAAAAGAGCAGTACCACAGGAACCAGATGCACAAATGATTTCGAAAAGGGATCGGGAACTTCACAGAGAAAAGTCTGCTGCTGGGTCAGACAACTCAGTTGTTGCCCTCAGCTCTGCCCGGATTGCTACTTACAGGTAGGACAGATCTTCTCCCACTTCACCTCTATCTCCCCAGAATTTCTGGCTATCCACCCTCCTCCCTCCTGCCCACTGCTTGCTCCCTGCCTCACTTCTTTACCACAAGCAGACAACGCTGCCTACTGGAGCACCCCCGCCTGCATTCCCTCTGCTGTCAGCCTCTGTCCCCAGCAGAAATACCAGCTCTGAGCACACATCTACTAGAACACTTTCCTAGAGCATCCATCACTGCAGAATGTTACTGTTCTGGTGCAGGCTGAAGTTTCCAGACTCATAACGTGTAGACTGTTCCTGCCTGATGCTTTGAGCTTAACCTCCCTGTTTTGCTTGAAGCCACTCTTGCAATATTGAGACTTTTATATGGCATGGAGCTGATGCAAACAGATATGGCTTGGGAGACCCAGAATCAGGGACCTGTGGACACCTTCTGTGAGTGCTTGGAGCTGAGGGGTTCTTTCCCCTGTTTCTGTACAGTGGGGAAAATGCTGGCTGCTCACCAGTGAGAACTCACACACCCAGCGAGGCAGGCAGCAACATGTTCCTCTAAGAAGGAACCTTTACAGAGAAGTCTGAGCAGCTGAACCCCACAGCTCTTGTTGCATAAAAGAATGGGTAAAGTTTCTCCTCTCTCCTCCTTTTTCCTGCAATGCATTTGATCAGAGCATGCGTAAGAGGAGCAGCACACTGCACACATTGCTGCTGTCCTTCAGAAGCAACCAACGAGGCAATGGCCAAACATGTGCTGGCCACTGGGACATGCCCCTCTGTGAACACACAGAAGGTCAGGACAAACTCCAAATGAAAGCAAATCTGCTATCAACCACAAGACAGATAGCATTTTTCACAGGATAAAAAGCACTAACGGCAGCCTGTAACTTCTAATATTGAGTTAAATTAATTTTTCATTTTTTAATCCTGCTCTCAGCGCAGTTTGTAACATTCCAAGTCATATTTATCTTTTGTGTATTAAAATACTATGCCCTTCTATAAATAGCTACAGGTTTCTTGGCAATGGTGCTGTGACGGTGGATTAATTAAACTGGAAAGCAGAGAGTATGAGGACTAGATTTATATAATGAAAACAATATATCTGCTAACATGGGAGAAATGCTGACACTGTAATAATGCTGATATTAATATTTAGTGCAGAATTCTCAGAGCACATTACCAAGAAAATCTGGTGGGCTGAGAAATTATCAGAAAGCAGAAGTAACCAGGACAAAATAAAACTGTTGCCTCACCGTTAAAGCCATGAGTGTCACTCCCACTCAGGAAGATTCGTGGGTATCTTGCACATAGGATACTCTGAAAGTAATGCCTCCTATTTATTTCCAAGGAAACTGCAATAGGTATTAAAGCAAGAATGCTGTTTGATAGAGCAAGTTCTCAGCTACAAAACACTGTTTTTCAACACAGTCACCACCACGAGCCATGCATTTTCACCAGCAATGAACCAGAGCCTCTGTGCTGTGCTCACAAAAGCATGCATCGGCAGAGCTGACCCACTGTCTCCACTGCTGAAATGTATCACTCACTGCCTCACAGTTCTCACAGCCACTGTTTGGTCTCCATAAACATTCAGCAAGCACTGATGAATGCCAATGGGTGACATTGTTTCCACACAAAATAATTCATTTCCACAGCTTTGCTTCACACATGCTTCTGTGTCAGACCCCATTCTGTCAGATTGCCCCTCCTCTGCCATCTGTCACACAGCAGCAGGTATACCAGAATACAGGGGGGAAGGTTCAGCCTTTACTGTCACATCACCATCATCTGCCTCTGACATTGCTGGCCAACGTAGCAAAATAGGAGGCATTATTTTCGGAGCAGCCCTAGTATTTTTAGGCCCAGCACCTGTAAAGAACCGTCCACTGATCTCCATGTAAAACCTACAGCATCTGCAGGAATATTCGGATGTTTTCTGGATTGCGTACCTAGACAACGCCACGCCATGCTGGAGTCAAATGTGGAAAAATTAAAATTAATGAGAAACAAATTAAAAGAAATGCTCCCCTCTTTTGGCAGACCAGGTAACTCACATGGACAATGTGTTATGTGGTTGTACGGTAGCATAATCCTACTGACTGCAAAAATACAGTTGCAGTGTGGAGAATGAACAGCCAAACACTACATCATACAACCTGGTTTGACCTTATGGACCTCTTCCAGGATCTTGTAGAAAGTCTCAGGTAAAGAGAATTGTCTTCAGAGCTCATACTAAAACCAACCAAGCAAAAACCAGGGAAAGCAGCAAAAAGGCAAAGATTATAACTGAAGGAAAATCCCTCGCAGCACCAAGATGTCCCAGGGCATTTAAAGACAAGAATGTTAGAACTCATTCAAACTTTACCATACGCAAAATATGAAAGCACCAAATAACTTCCACTTAATACCTTTTGCACATCAAGTTCCACCTCATCCCACAGTATTGCACATGATGGAAACAAACAGGAAAAAAAAAAAGTTATTTATTAAAATGATAGAATAAAGAGTAAGAGCAAAGATATATACACATGTCAGTGGCCCAAATAAATTAGGGTCATTTGCATCGGTAGATGACGACAATTTTTACATTTATTATAATATTTTCCACATAACTATTCTATCCAGTGACATTTGTGCTCATATATTAAATATATGTGACAGTATGCAATATATTGCTAAATATTTGACCATTGCTAAATGCTGCAGTGGTTTGAATACATTTAGAAACTGTCAAATATTTTAGACTTTCAAGTGATGTATTTTAGAAACGAATATAATGAAGATAACTTACAGAGGAAGAGAAAGATTCTCTTCCTGGCTGCTAATAAGCAAGCCCAGTCTCCCTGCAGGTTGGGGAATAGCAGAGCACATCTTTAATCCCCTTGGAGTTAGGTCTAACAGAGGTGGGATGATGCGTATAGGATCTGCTCTGTCTGTTAAAATCAGTACAGAGCTTTTGAGAGCATTACAACAGTTCTCCTCAGCAGAGAGCCCAGCCAAATATCTTAAATCCCAGCTCACGTAGCATACGTGTTGACATGGGAAGAAGGACATGACATAAGGCAGCGATATTTGAGCTTTTAAGGCAATCTTTCTTCTGGCACTTGGCGTTTTTATTTGTTTTTCTTTTAAATAAACAGGTTTAGCCTGGAATTAGCAGAGATTAAATTTATAGCAAGAACAGCAGAAGAAAGTACTCAGAAGACAGACTCTCTCCAGTTCCATCTACTTCAACCCAGGTCTTGTCCCTCTTCTCCTCCCCAGCCCTCACATTTCCAGATTGGCATTCCTTACACCACGATCACTACACCCACCAGGCTCCAGCCTCATTTCCCAGCCTCAATCCTTCATTCCCAGACTTTCTGCCCAGAGCCCAGGATCCTCACCAAGCCCTCTCCAGGGCTTGCTGCCTCTCTGCTCCATCTGTTCCACCTTTGAGCTCAGGTTTGGAAAGTGCCCAGTTGTTCTCCTCCACCATCCAAATCTGACAATGGGGCATTTTACTTTTCCACCCAGCAGCTTTGAGGGCTACAGTGAGGTACAGGCTTCCTAGCATGAGACTACACCCCTACAAGCCCCAAGGAAAGGAGCAGCACAAAGCACAGCTTCCACACCTTCCAGCCCACAGCTCTTTCTCCAGGGAAGATGCAGAGGCTCTTTTGGGCAGGCAGCCTCATGCGCTACTAAAACCCAACTCCTTCCTGCTGAATATGCATGAACTAAGTTTGTTAAAAGCCTGACAGCTTTGCAAATGTGGGTGGATTCTGACAGAAACTGCAAAAGGCATAGCCATGAAACAAAAGGCCAGTTCTCTGCCAGCTTTTATGCCTTTGCTGCAAAGCAAGGGAGTGCCATGCAGTTATAAAGAAAAGATCACCAGAATGTTTTGTGTTGGCTTTTTTTTTTTTTTTTTTTGCTTTTATTTCATTATTAGTTTTACTTTGCTATTGCAAAACACTGTTCCAGCCTTCCCCCCACCTCCACCCGACTGATTTTGTGGGGTTGGTTTGGCTGAGATCTCACAGCCTGAAGCAGCTAACCTGGTGCAAAAAGCGTGTCACCCAAATGGTTAAACTTCAGCAAAGAAGCACACACCTGTAAACAAGGGTCTCCTGAAAGTGCCCTGCTTACAAAACACACATCCAGCCTTGATCCCTCAGAGCTCAGATCATGCAGCATATGCTGTTTTTCATCCCAGTTTGGGCTACTGCTGTTTGCAAGGTCAACTCCAGCAACGGAAGGGAGACATTTAGGGGAGGTGCAGGCTTGTGCCTGTGTGGCAAGGTGCTTTGCTGTTCTGTGGAGTGAGGCTCTTAATTAAAAACCAGATCCAGAGAAAGGGATGAACTGAAACATGAAACTGTTGCATCTAGTGCTAGTTAATGGCTTATTTTAAACATTTGTCAGGTGCTTTGAGTCCAGGCTAAGTTCCAGGAACACTGAATAAACATAAATAAATATTCTCCCCTCCCTGCCCTGAACAGGCTATAAGCAAAGCCCTACAAGCTGCCTGCAGAGTTTAAGGAAGGAAACAGATGTAGGAGATTTTACAGGCATTCCCTCAGATTCACTGAGAACACTGGATAAGCACTGAAAAAGAAAAGTGAGCAATCAGGTGTGCAAAGCTTCTGTTCAGTGCCAAGATTAGGCCCAGCCTCCACACTGCTGGAGATGCCATCCCGGTCCTTACTTCCTCCCAGGGCAGACAGCACCTGTCTGAGGGCACTGTGTGTCCCAGAAGCCAGCACAGCTCATCCATTTGTCATGAGCACCAGGAGCTCCAGCTCCTGTCAAATCCAGCAGCGGCTGCAGCTGACAGGCCCTCGTGCTGCTCCATGCCATCCTTTCCTCTATCTCTGCGTGTGCAGAAGTTGGTCACTGGAGCCCGGCTGGCTCTCATCACACTGCTGAACGTACCCAGAGGACATGTGAGCATCCCCCAGTTCAGCTTTCTGCTTGTGTGCTGGAATTCTCAGCTTGTCTCAGGCAGCCACTGCTGCCTCTCAGTCAGCGCCAGGCTTTGTCGGTGGTTCCCGATGAGAGAAACATGGTTCAGGCATTACAAAGTAGCTCAAACGACGCAAACAATTATTGTTACAGTATATCACAAAGCTCTGCGTATGGAAACACAGACAGCCTGGAAGGTCTCTGCCCATTTACACCAAGGCAGAAGTGGGTGTTGCTCGACAACATTCTCCAGTTCTGGGGATTTGGGGCTCTGTGCTAACTTCCCCAGTAAGTGCTCGTCTCCACTGTGCCGAAAGAAGGAATCCATATTCCTAAAAGACCTGAGGAACACTTTGGTGTCCAGACTCCACACTGAGGCCCAGGCCATTGGGACACACGTCTATTCCAGCATCCCACCCAGATTCTTCCCTGGGAAGTCCACGCAGCCCCAGGCTGGGCATTAGCTCTGCCACTTACTTCCCTCTGACAAAGCCCTCGCAGGGTATGCACATTAATGAAATTCCTTCTTTCAGGGAATGGTTTACGTTAGGACATCCAGAATCAAGGCTTTTGCTACAGGCTCAGCCCTGCTGGATGTTAAAACACCTCTTTCTCATCCAATGAGCAGCCCCAGCTGAAATCTTCTAAAGTCAAAATCTCATTGCTACCTTGCAGAAAGATGATTTCATCCACAAACCATTACAGGTCAAACTAGTCTCACTACCAGGAAAGCAGCACCAGCATGGCATTTCCTATCAATAAGAAACAATCCTGTTATTTAAGAATCAATCGATAAGCATCCCTTTCTTTTTTTGGATATCGACTCAGTGTTACAGAAAGAAAGGTTTCTTTTAAACTCATCTGGTTCAATTCCCCTTCTAACAAACATATGCGTGCACACACCCCATCCTAGGAAGAGGAATGGTAATTATTTCCCCAGAGAACAATAATTTTGCAATAAATTTCAGAAGCAGCATGATTTGGCAAATTAAGCTGAAAGCCAAGGATACTAAATACAGTCGATTTCTTTGAAGCCTGTGGTATCAAAATCATTTCCCAAATCCCCTTAAACACTTTCACTTTGGAAGGATGAACACAGAGATCATCACATAGCTCCTGGCCTGTGCTTGCCAAAGAGCAAGGGACTGAAGTTGAGTCGAGAGCAGCATCCTCCCAGCTGGCAAGTCACACACGCCTCTGCTCCTCCTGCCACGTGCTAGAATTCCATTTCATCCCAATGAGCCATTGCTCATCAATAAGCTGATAATAGGAGCACTATTGATAGTGGGCTCAAAGCAGCAGGATTTTCACTGTCATTCACATTGGGCCTTTTCCACAAGTCAAACAGCCTTTTCCAGCTCTTCCTATTACTTAGCTGAAAGCTAATGGATAAAAAAAATATATGTCTAAAAGCAGAGTTTTCCTTACAAAAACAGTGTCCTGCCAGCACGCAGCCTGTTGGGAAGTTATAACTCCTGGAGCATTTCTGTGTGTCTGGGGGGTTTTGCTCAAATGCCTTTATTTCTTCATTTTCCCTATGACATGGGGAGGAACACATTAAGCTCCTAAAAAGATCCATCCCTCTGTAAGTTGTTCCTTCTCTCTTCACTAGGATAAATGCCATCTCAAAGACATCGATGCCCATAAATGTGGAGGATTTATAGTGCATTTCCAACAATAATATTAAACATATCCTTTAAACTTTCTTTTTGGAAGGCTTTAGATTTCTCCCTCCCCCCTTTCAGAATCACTTAAGAGATGTTAAGTCACCTTCAAAGAATTTGAAACTCCTTTGAAGTACAGTACAAAAAAAAAAAAAAAAAAAAAAAAAAAAAGGAGACTTCAACATCTTCCGAACAGTTGCAGGTAACGTGTAATAATTTTTGAAAGCAGACATGGAAAGAGCTGTTTAATGCCAAGTTGCTACCTCTTACTCTGAAAATGTACTCTTGCCGAAGTCGGTTTTACAAGCATGCTTTTGTTCAGCTCTCTCCTTACACTCCAATGGCATTGAATGTGAACGACAAGGATTCCCCCCCCCTCCCCCTTTCTTTTTGGATAACTTCTACTTCATTTTTTAAGAGAGAAGATGCTTCTACCATCAGCCAATCCCTCTGCAGCAGCACTTTGGTTTGCAGCAATGCCTTGCTTTCCCTCCCCAGAGCCAACACATATCTCCACTGCCTAATTTCTTACTTACAGATCCAATTTAGTGTTGTTAAATGGGAAGGCGTCTTCATACTTGTCAAAGATTTTCCATTTTGTGATGATGTTGCCAGGGATTGTCAGTAGTAAGTCTCTAGGAACAAAATGTTCCTGAGCAGAATATATCGCTCATTCTTGGTCAATTAATAAAGTCTTTAAAAACGTCTCTTAAAAGATTTCAAACTTTAGCTCGCTCCCAACTCCCTCAGCACACACTGCAGACCGACGCTACTGCCCAACCACCTGAAAAAAAATATTTCTGGCAAATGAAAAAATGTTTCTGTTCTTTAAAGTTCAGAGTGCAGAAGTTTTGCATAATTAAAATGTTTTCCAATTCTTACTAGCAGTCCAAAGGTTAAATACTTCTTTTTGCTAGTATACACCACATAATTGAGAGGAAGCAAGTGAGTTTATTCTTTGAAAGGCCATGAAAAATAAAAAAGAAGAAGAAAAAAACCCCAAAAAACAGAAGTTTATTTGTGCTTGCAAATCCTTTCAGGTCTAAAGAACCAGTGAGATAATAAATTGTTTTTGTTGAAAACAGGAAGTTTGGCAAAAATGCAAAAGGACAGCTAAACTTTGGCTAGACAACCCAAAACACTGTGTTCTACTTTGAAAGCATTTCCAACAACAAAAAAGAGTGAAGTGCCTTGAATCCATAGAAAGCTAAAGGAACAGCAAAGGCATCTGGCAGCAGGAATTTGTTGCCAAACTTGTGGTTGCGTTGTGCTGGCTTATGGGCTGGTTTGCCAGTTTTCAGTAACTTGCATCAAGCTCAGCTGAAACTCACATTTCTAAAGCCTCAGATGGTGTCAGAGCTAGAGAAGCCTCAAGGAGTCTCCCTTCCTCTTCTCATCTGGTCAATACCGAAGGGATAAATAAATAAGCATCACCACAGCAGTCTGACCTTGAGAGGGAGATGAGCAACCCTTGACAATGCATCCACAGTGCAGCATCCTTCCTGCCCAGCCATCAGGACACCAGGACCCTCTCCTGGGAGAAGGCATCACAGTTTACAGGACACCTGTCTTACACGGAGAATCGTCCGACTTTGAAAAGAATGCATGCTCAAAATACAATGCATGCTCTTTGGTCACCACTGGAAAAGTTAAGATGATTCAGCCTTTCCAAGGGATTTCAGATGGGTTATAGGATTAGAGTGGCTGCTACAGTCTGGGAAGAAGCCAGTGATTAAGCTTACGGAAGGCTCCAGCACCATGCCTTTCTCTGTGGTACAATTTTGGCCTGGATGAATGAGCTGCCTCCCAGCACACACACAGGGCTCAGGTGCTGGCACAGCCTTGGACCCAACCCAGGAAGCTGCTCACACATTGCTGCCTTGTTTTGAGGGGGAAGATTTCAAACCACATGGATACAAGCTGTACCACAGCGTTTCCCTGAAGGAATGGAGAACAAATCCCCAAGCACCTCACTAATACAAATCAAGGAAATGAAGCAAAAGGTCCCTCCCAGTACTGTGACACATGAATGAACATAAGGAGAAGTTAAATATATGAACTCTGCTTTAGCAGATAAGAACACAATTAATCTAAGAGCCTTCTCTCCCAAACCAACTATTTTTTGACCTCCATCCCCACCTTATGTTTATTATGAATATGCATCTCCAAACCACTTATTGCAGAAGTCCACAGGACTCTTGAGGATAACCAAAGCATAAACACACCTTTGCCTTACAGTGTCCACCATGGGACAGCTGAAAAACATCAAGCTTCTAGAGAGCTGGAACCCTGATGTTCCCAGCCCCTTGAAAACCTAAGTGAGGTATTTCATATTTAGTACCCAGATCTTCAACATTTGCTCAGGAAGAGCAACAGTGATGACGATAATAGTATCCACACCTTGCAATGTAACAATTATCCATTGAAAGCAAAGCACTTCACAAGGGAGGCGAAACATCAGCGTTCCTGTTTTAGGAACTGTGCAACCAGAGGATGAGAAACTGAGCCACCTACCAGGCCCAATCAGCTGAAGCAACAGCAGAGCCAGAGTCCCTGTGCAGATCCCCAGTGCAAGCCTTGATGTGCTGGGCCTACCTCGAGCAGGTAATGTTATGCTTGACTCTCTCACAGAGCTGGATTGAGCTGTACTGAGGATCAGGGAGCATTTCAAAAGCTGTGGAATTAAAAATAAAAAAAGCGCCGTATAAATGCAAAGCGTAATTATTATTCCACAGATATTCGGAAAAAATTACTGCAGTTTGTATTTGTTTTTCTGTATTTGTGGGATTTATGTTGTTTCAACACTCGAGCAGATTTTGATAATGACACCATCTGTTAATTCTCACCCCTTGCTAAATTAGAACAAGCGGTAGAATTGTTTGATTGTAGCTTTGCAGATCCCAGCTTAACAAACAAATCCGAGCCCAGGGTCAGCTCAAGGGATTACCAGCAGTGGGACGCAGCATCCAGCCAGGCTGATTTGCCTTATTTAATTTCCCAGCTCAGGGAAGAGCATGAGATCAGCAGGAGCAACACAACTCCCACAGAACCCTCTGGAAGAGATTTTTGGTAGGTTATGTCCCCTGTCCTATCCCCACCACCTGAAGTTGACTACGTTAGGAGCTGCTGGTAGTCAGCAGCAGGAAAGTAGTTCAGATCTGATTAATCAACAAGATGGGATGGATAGCTGGGTACAAGGTAAAGGCTTGCTGGGTACAAACATCTTCAGGTGCGTCTGCATGAGGCAGCTGATCCCCTAGCTAGATGACTCCTTAAATTGCTAGATTAGGATCCAAGATGGTGTAAATTATGATAATTTCATACCCAGAAAACATGAACTGCCTGAAAAAAAAAGAAAAAAAAATCCTTTCCTCTGCTCTTAAGATATGCTCTTCCTTACTCTCTGTGAAGGTTATACGAGTTTATATTTGTTTAAAACAACATGTGCAAAAGGGTGTTTTTGACACATGCAGGTCACACACTGGAAACAGATGGCTCCCGGTCTCTGGACAACTTTTTGTATAGGCTGTTGGACATCCTTCTGTTTTTCTTAGAGCCTTTTAACTCTCTCTTCCTGAATTTGTCTTGAACATGTCATCCTTTTCTTGGGTAGTGAATCAAATTTGATTCAGTCAAAATCTATTTCATGTAGCCATTTTATTATAAGAATGGACTTCTACCACAAGCTGTAATACAAGAATACCTCACTACACAAGGCAACAGGGAGTCTGTATATGTTATTTATGAATGTTTGGGACACATCTACAAGAAACTCAGCCCTCCATGCTGCTGATTATGCAAGTCAGGCACAATACTGCTACTTATACACTTGTCTAGCAATACCCTTGGTGGAGCTCGCCATATTAAACTTGTCTGATATTCATAATCACTGTAACACCTAATTACCTTATGTCCAGGAATAAAATAGGTTTCCTAACTGCTATTAACACAATTTCTCATTGTCTTATAAGGGCTGATAACAAAGTGGATGTAATGCAGGGAACTAGGCTCCTTTTCTCTTTACAAACAAGAATCTAAAGGTATATTTCAGGATATATTTTCATTAAGAAGACAACCTGGTGAAGCACAAGGACAATTTGTCTATCCTAAAGTTACACAAAACATCAGTAGCAGGCTTATGCAAAAGTCTTTAGATTTTCTATATTCTACTTCCATGTCTGATGTGGAAAAAACCCTTCCAACCAGAATTTCCTCCAGCAGCAAAAGTGTGGGATCTCACAAAGTCACAGAACTTTAGGTGCTGGAAAGGACCTCTGGAGTCCAACCTCCCTGCTAAAGTAGTGTAGTAGGTCAGAGAATCATGGAATTGTTTGAGTTGGAAGAGACCCTTAAAGGTCATTTGGTACAACCTATTTGAAAAGAACAGGGGCACCTACAGCTCTATCAGGTGCTTACAGCTGGTCCATGCTGACTCTGAATGTCACCATGGGCAGAGCATCCACCCCCTCTCTGGGCAACCTGTGCCAGTGCCTCACCACTCTTTTCATAAAAACTGTCTTTGTATCCAATCTAAATCTCCCCTGGGCCTACTGCTCAGCCTGTTTAGGTCTCCCTGAATGGCATCCTGTCCCTTGGGTGTATGGACCACACCACACAGCTTGGTGTAATCCGCAGGCTTGTTTGTTGAGGATGCACTTCATCTCACTGTCCATGTCATTGAAGGAGATGTTAAAGAGCACTGGTCCCTGCACGGACACCGAGGGACACCACTCTTCACCACTGATCTCTATCCAGACATTGAACCACTGACCACCACATTCTGGGTATGATTTCACATTGAGTTCCTCATCCATCAAACAGTTCAATCACCTCTTTGCAAGTTGGAGGAAGGATGTTATAGGAGGCAGTGTCAAAGATCTTTCTGAAGTCCAAAGAGATGACACCAGTGGCTCTTCCCTTGTCCACTGACACACTTATACCATCACAGAAAGCCACTAGGTTGGTCAGGCTCTCTCTGTAGCTGTGCTGGTTCTCTCATATCTCCTTCCTCTCTTCCATGTGCCTCAGCATAGCATCCAGAAAGATCTGCTTCATGATCTTCCCTGGCACTGAGGTGAGGCTGATGGGTTGGTTTTTCCCTGTATCATCCTTTCTACCTTTTAAAATGGGTGTGACACTGCCTTTTTATTCAGTCATCAGGGACTTCCCCTGACTTCCGTGACTTTTCAAATAGCATTGAGAATGGCTTAGCAATTATGTCAGCCAATTCCCTTGGGATTCCGGGATGCATCTTAATGGGACCCATAGACTGATGGGTTTTCAAAACTCCAATCTTTGCTTACTGTGGGAGGGGCACTGTTCCCCCAGTTCTTCTGAACTATCTGCTCTACGTATGTGTGAAGATCAGTTGCCAGTCAAGACTGAGGCAAAAAAGTAGCTCAGCTTTCTCCTTGTCCATTGTCACCAACATGCCTGTATTGCTCACGCTGACTGTGGCTATTTGAAGCATATTGCAGATAGCTCAGTGTGCACCCTAAGTGACATCAAGTCACTTGCTGCTGTTATTGAGGGGCAATTATTCCTAAAAAGGAAGAAAAATGAAGCATTTACTGGGCATTATGGGCACATGGTTGACATCACTGGGAGCCAATCAGGATCCATGAACTTAGGCCAGCTTTCTAAAGCCCTTTATGTCATTGCTTTACAAAAGGTATTTGATACCATTGCTGCATTCTCAGATATGATCTCATCCCTGACCCTGTTTGGCACTCTTAGGAATAGCTCCCTCAGGTTTACTTTTATCAGGTCATAAAGGACATCGTATTCCCTTGCATATGAGATGTGCTAGAACTTGTATCCTTTGTAACTGGAAATCCTGTAAAGATGCCTGACATTTTTGGTTGACAAAAATCTGAAGTCAAAGTTGGAATGGACAAGGAGAAAGCTTCTAGGATTACAAAAGGGTGTGTTTGGTAGAGGAAACTAAAATCTGGAGCACTATTCCCTAAATACTGTAAGGGCCAAGATTTTCTGTAGTAACAGCAGGGCTGTGTCCCTTCTTGGAGTAATAAACACATGGTCTCTCACTGACATGTCTCAATAAAATTACAAATACATGTTATGTACGGTATTAAATATTTTCAGCCTTTCCCAGATCTACCCTAACTGAGTGTATTTTTCAACAATTGCTGAATTTTTTGACTAAGCTTTCCATGAGGAACCAGAGCAGTGCACAGACAGACACCTCACAGTGACCTGGGGACTCATGGAGTTACCCTTTATTTCACAGAGATGCAGACTAAGTATGTGGAATTAAATGGTTTGCCTAGCATCACAGAGTGGTCAGATTTTTGGGGCAGTGTATAAGTAATGCACTAACCAGCAGTGTGAATCTCAACAAGCTGGCAGGTTGGGGGGTAGCACCAAGGGGCCGGAAAGGCTCAAGTCACAGCTGGCACAGGCCAGCATACAAGATGAGGGGCAGAGAATAAGCTGAGGCTAAATATACTCCAAATCCTTGTAGACTCCATGCTGGCAGTGGGCCAGCCTGCTGCAGCAATAGCCAGGGTAGATTTGAAGCGCACTCCCCTGCCAGTTAGTCAGCTCTGCTTTAAACTAACCCAGCTGATTTTATACCAAAACAGATGATGGGTCCCCATAAAGCCAATTACACAAGAAGACATGAGAGGGGAAGGCTCTAGATGAAGTGTAGTGCTTTACAAATATCTTGAACCTTCACCATTTCCCAGCAGTGGCTGTTGACAGTGACCTAAATTCTTAAATCCATCAGAAAGACAAAGTTTCTGGTTAACCTAAGCTACATCACTTTCAGGGAGCTTTGTCTAAGAGCGCTATACTGATGATGAAAAGAGGCTTTCTGAGACCATTCTTCCATTTGATGTCAACACACAGCAATGAATTCACTCAAGAAGTTCCTGTGGATTGCTTTCCTGTTAGAGCCATCCATTTCTCTGGGCTCCTTTTATTACAGTCTCTGATCTCTCCAACTAAAAGAAACCACAATACTGCTTTACTGGAGACTTGTTTAAGTTCTGATATAAAATGATGCTCACGTATACCACTAACAATTCTACTACATTCCAACCACTTAGTATTAAATCAGTTTAGA
The DNA here is from genome assembly GCF_038088225.1 of Cyrtonyx montezumae. Classification (NCBI taxonomy): domain Eukaryota; kingdom Metazoa; phylum Chordata; class Aves; order Galliformes; family Odontophoridae; genus Cyrtonyx; species Cyrtonyx montezumae. The sequence continues at coordinate 6,597,384 of NW_027071981.1, forward strand.
TAAAATAAAACCCCTGTGCCTGTAAAAGTATGTGTATTTGCATGGATATAAATATATTTCAACTGCTGAATTTACACGCTGAGCCTACATTTTCTGTAATAAAATATTTAAGTGGTTTCAACTCTACAGTAAGATTTAGAAAGAAAAAAAAACCACACACACACAAAAACCCCTAAGGTAGAACAAGACATCAGCATAGGACAGTACTGACTGGACACAATTAATCACCCGTATGAGTACAAAATAAATATCTTCACCATGGACTGGCAAGTGCTAATACAGATCTTCAGAGAGAAATGGCTTCAATAATACCACCTAATGTATCAGTAAACTAGGATTAAGTTTTCATTTTAGATCCTAACACTTAAATATCTGGAAAGTCTGACAAAGAATTGACCAAGGCTGAGCCAAAACAGAGTGAAATATGGGGCTGGAAGCTGGTGGAGGCCTACGAGAGCAGCTAGCTGCTACCATGGAGTCCAATAAGAGCTAAATAATTTGTTTCCCTTCCCAGTTCCTTTTTTTCCTGTGCTTTGGAAACTGGCCTTTCCTGAAAAGCCACCTTCGGGGTTACTCGGTCATCACTGAGGCTGGGCTGGTGGCAGGACTTGCTTGAGCTGAGTCCTGGTAGTTCAAGTGGAAGCTCTCCCACTTGTCATCACAGAATATATGACCTTATTACTCCTCCCTCGGTTCTGGCACTGACTGCTAACACTGTTTGCAGCCAGTGAAGTTTCCTCAGCGCTCTCTGCTGTCGTCTCTCCCAGCTCCTTCTGCTTTTGTTTTCCAATTGCAGCAAAAATATGTGAATCCCATTTTCTGCCAACGCCGAGATGAACAATCTCCAGAAAACAACATGAAAGATAGCAAAGCAGGAAGAAACGTGATAGTGTTATGTTTCTAGCTAAGGACACGTTCAAAGCTGCAAGACTGTATCGGTGTGTGGATGAGATGATGCCACTTGCTGCTGCAGTGTGTGGACAGATTAATGAACCGTGGCCCTCAGCAGTTCGGATTTATCTTGAATTTTGCTGGCTGGGAGCACAGAGTTGGAGAAGCCACAGGACAAGCCCATGATCATGGAGAAAGCAGGAGGCTGAGACCTGCTAGCTCACTGCCCTAGGCTCTGAGCTTCCTGCAAGCTTCCTGCTAGCAAGGGGCACTGCAGAGAGCTGAGGACCCAGGTGGTCTGCAGCAAGGGAGCCCCTTTTCCACGGGCTGTGAGAAGGTGTCTGGGTGGGACAGGGAGATGGCAGCCCAGCAGATTCTCGCTGGCTCAGAACAGTCCCTCTGTCTGAGCGAGCTCCCCTTGCACAGCCCTATCCAACAAGCATTGTCTGGAAGCAATTAGAGAGATTTTTATTTTTTTTCCATCGTTGCCTGACAACTTCAGCAGACGCACATGTAGTCATCCCCCTCTGCTTCTAAAGAACTTTGCTTACTATTAACTATTTAAATGTTGAAAGTATTAAAGCTAATTGAACTCACTGCTCAGAGAACTGAGTCTGAGGTCAACTGTCGTCTATGGTAACACTGTTTGGGTAAAAGGACTTGGGGGTAGTCTAGAAGTCTTTAGAAAAGAGCTCATGCCTGTCCATATACTTGTCAGTCCTACTTGTCGTTAGTGGTGGGAGTTTTGGTCAGGCAAACACATGGTGCTGCTTTCAGAACTCCATGAACTGTTGAAAGAAGCAGACACAGAGTCAGCCCTGAAAGTGGTGACACGAGATGCTCCTTGGCCAAATGTAAGCATCTTGCTTCAGTTGCTTAACTTGGGACAGTCATTCTCTTGTCCCTGGTGAGGCAATGGAGGAGGGAAGATAATTTCTTCCATAGGGCAATATTTAGATGCCTTCTGGAGAGACTTTTCTGACACTGTTTCTTTGTCAGCTTTATGAGAAACCTAGAGAAATTATCCTCCAGCTGTAGATACTGAGAATACCCTCTTGGAGGGTCATACTGAGAAAGGCTCCCAGAAGGCAAATGAGAAAAGCTGTCTTGACTTCAAAGGTGTTATTGTTGACTTACATCCTGCTGAGGATTCAGCCCAGTGTTTTTAAAATGCTAATGCACTTCAGCCTGCGGTGAACAAATTTATTCTGATTGCCATATATTCTGGGAGAAAAAAGGAAAGGAGGGAGGAGAACTTGGTGGGTGTTAATGGAGCAGCAGAGGGTTCATCCCTAGAGGTGGCAGATCACTGGCTGCTGTAAAACCAGAGTGATACCAGGACCAGATCTTAGAGCAAAGCACTTCCCCCAGTGCTGTGAGAGCATCTCACAGAATCATGGAATCAGAATTGCTCAGGTGGGAGTGGACCTTAAAGATCACCTAGTTTCAACCCCACCATCTCAGCACCCTCCAAGTAAAAAAAATTCCCCCTAACATCTAACCTAAATCACCACTCTTTTAATTTAAAGCCATTCATCCTTGTCCCATCACTATAAGACTATGTAGAAAGTGAGTCCCTCTTCCTCCCTTCAAGTACTGGAAGGCTTCAATGAGGTCTCCCCAGAGTCTTCTCTTCTTCAACCCAGCTGTGGGAGAGGTGCTCCAGTCCTCTGAGCATCGTCATGGCCCTCCTCTAGACTCATTCCAACAGTTCCACATCCTTCCTGTATGGGGGGCCTCAGGTCTGGATACAGTACTCCAGCTGGGGCCTCACAAAGGCGGAGATCATCTAAACTGGTAACTTTGGGCATATGAGATCTTCTGTTGTTGCCTGGAAAAAGCAGCCTGCTAGAAATAAATAGCAGGTGTTGTTTTTTTAGAAGTGTGAGTTGTCTTTAAGGTACGCTGAGGAATGTGAGCATTCCACATGTCCAGAAACTTCATGCAGTCAAAGACAGAAAAATAAAAGAAAATGAGAAAAGAGACTCCATCAAGGAAGGTTCATGCTTTCCCATCTCTTGCAACTGGCCAGGTCTAAAGTGGGTAGCCTGGAGTTCCTCTTTTGTAGGAGGATGTGAAGCCTGCTGAAAGCATGATCCCAGAAGGTTACAAGGAGATGTCCCACTGTTGGAGTGGGTATCAAAGGACCAGAGGCAGCCATATTTAAAAGAAGATTGGAGTTATGGCAAGTCCATGCTGTCTTCACATTATTCACCTAGTCAACATTCTGGGATATGACAGGAAACCTCCCATATCCCTTCACATCTGTAAGTGTGGCCTTGCACAAACTTTGCAAAGAACAACATCTGAGCTTCCACCAGGTTTGAACTAGGGTGAGAGGCTTATATCCCCAGCAGCACAGGAAATGGTCATGAATGTCTCGCTCTTTACTTACTGGGTCATCAGCCAACATTTGTAATGTGCAGAGAAATAATGAATTACTGCCAAAGGGACATGAACTCTACCTAGCAACTGCAGGGCTCTCCTCAATGAAAGTGAAAGTCTTGAATTTGTCCTCCACATATCAGAATGTGAATAACCTGATGACCTAAGAAGTGGAGTCATTTTTAATACCTGCTCCTTTCTCCCAGTACCTGGAGGGGTAGTCTTGCATGCCTCATCTCACTGGTTATCATTATTATGTCATCCAGATCAATCATTTCAATCTCATTGGGTTGTAAATGCAGCTTTGATCATTCGTTACACTTTGTTAGTATTTATCAGAGCCAGGGCTCTGCTAATTTGAAACAGCAGTACTCAAAAAGCAAGGAAACCTGGGCTCCACGAGTGCTTGTTTGGAGGGGTAGTGTTTTGTTTGTTTTCTAAATTATCCACTTCTAAAATTTTGCAGACTGCTGCAGGATACAGCTGTGAAGGGCAAGAGGAAGTTTTCCCTTTTTCAAGATGGACTCAGTGAGATCTAAGCACCTGATGGTTGCTGGAAGCCCATAGCTGCATGAGTGTGTTGGAAATTGGCACAGGAGAGGAAGTTCTCCACTGGCAAAGTCTCTCTTTGCTCAAAGTATGTCTATGGCTACTGGAGCTGATCTAAATTGTGCTGAAGTCATTGAAATCAATAGGTCAACTCCTAAAGTGCTCAGGAGCAGGTCTTTTGCCTGTTTTAATTCCTTGTATGCATTGCCTACAGTTTACATTTCATTAAGGACAAAACAAAAGCACTGAATTTTAATCCCAAGCCCAGGAAGTGAAAGGAGGACTGCACTCCACATGCTCTCCTTAGCGACGACAAGCAAAAATTCTTTAGCACCATCTAGCTAACGTCGAAGGTAACCCACACTGACACTTGCTACAAATCTCTGCCACCGACAGCACTCCCTGGCTCTAGCATGCAGACTTCAAAAGCCGAGGGATAGTCGCTGCATGCTGATGAGCACCGAGGAGCAGGGCATGCATTTCACATGGAGCCAGACGGGGCACTTAGTACTGGGCACGTGAAGTAGGAGAGCAAGTTCCTTAAGTTCCTTAAAATGGTTTGCATCATATCTTGTTTCACCAACCTGGGGAAACCCAACAGCAGGGGCACGGGGAAAGAAGAGAATACCTTTGTTTCCCAAAATGTCATTGAGAATGACAAGTGCTGTGGAAGGAAAACTTAATGCAGGTAAAACCTTTGAGGGAACAGATGGAGGAAATGACAATCAAAATCCTTCATAAATTCAATAAATATCTGCTGAAATGCTATTGTAGGAAAAAGAAAAGAAAGAAGAAAGGAAAAGAAAGGAAAAGAAAGGAAAAGAAAAAAGAAAAGAAAGGAAAAGAAAAAAGAAAAGAAAAGAAAAGAAAAGAAAAGAAAAGAAAAGAAAAGAAAAGAAAAGAAAAGAAAAGAAAAGAAAAGAAAAGAAAAGAAAAGAAAAGAAAAGAAAAGAAAAGAAAAGAAAAGAAAAGAAAAGAAAAGAAAAGAAAAGAAAAGAAAAGAAAAGAAAAGAAAAGAAAAGAAAAGAAAAGAAAAGAAAAGAAAAGAAAAGAAAAGAAAAGAAAAAAGAAAAGACCATAACAGGGACAGTTCAAAACAGCCAAATACTTTGAAATTAAAGAGAAAAAAATATAAAAAGACTTCTTATTGGTCTTTAAGTTCTGATAACAAATCAGCAACACTGCTGTTGGCACTGCCTGATGGATAAAGCACAATCCTCTACAGGAGCGTGAGACTTGGGAGCTCCCTTTTCAGCCAAATTGCTCACGAGCAGTAAAATATGAGTTTACCAAACCTCCTGTTTCATATAGGACTGAATCTTCATCTGAGAAGAGTACATTTCACCACTTACGGTTTTATCAAGGAAAAAGCCTTGCGACACAAAAGAATTGGAAGCATTCCGATGGAGCACTGGCCCCATTACCTGTTTACATGGGGACCTTCAGAAAAATCATCAACTGAATTTTAATTTCACCCCCAACTACAACACTACATTCCATTCTGATACTGATCTTTCAGCCTAGGTTATTCAGAAACATTTGCCAGACATTCTTATGCCCCCTCCACCTATTATTTTCTTTAATTTAATGACCCCAAACAATAGCATGCCTCATTTACACAGGCAAGGATTTGGGCTTGTACAAAATTCCCTGTCAAAATGCACGTGTTGGAATTGCCTCTGAAACTTTGTGCGTATGCTGTTCCCACACTCTCTCACTCCCCATGTCAGGCTTTTTATTCTGTTGCAATTCAGACTCAGGAATCAGTCCTTGCTTCCATAAAATCATGCACAGCCCTACATTTAGCATTTTGCTGCTGCTTTTGCTTTACCTGATGAGAACCCTTTCTCCTTCCTGAACTGCTTTTGTATACTGTCTGAATTCGGACTTCACAATTGCTCAATTAAGTCGTGCTCTGTATTTCCTACATAAAATAGCTTGTGAAATCACTGTGTGGACCACTGCTGCAAATCCAGAACTTCATTCACATTTGCAAGATGTTTGTAGAATGCATTGCTCATCATCTTATACAGTATTTCCAGATTTCAGATGAACATTTAGACCCCCAGAGCCAGCTCATATGGCTTTATGCCTGCAGAAGACAGGTGAGTATCTCCAGTGCTCCCAAGTAAGCAAGGCACTTGTATCTCCACGTGCAGAACTCACGTAGGCAATGAGGTGTCTCAGCTCCACTGAAAACTAATGAAAATAAACTAAAATTGAGATTCTTTACCTCAGTCCCACAGACCATTTGCAGTATTTTATAGTCTTTATCTTAAATAAAGTTGGCACACTGGACACCTCAGCCTGAATTTATGACAACTTTGAAAAGCCCATAAGAAAGGAGTCGTTCAATAGCAGTGGCTCAGCAGAACCCACTTTTAGTAATTTGAAACAATCAGAAATGTAATGTTCGTGCAGGAATATGATCCAAGCCCCTCTTCAGCCAGCATGCTCCCCATTTAATGTGAAAGACATGTGATCAAGCTTATATTGACTGGTGGGAGGACAGAAACTAACTCTTTTGGCTTCAAAAAAGCAAATGTATTTTTTTTCTCTGAATAATTATTATTATCGTTCAAACAAAATGTATATTTTCTCAGCTTTTTATTTACAATATAAAGTGCTTTCCACAGTAAATCAACAAATATGAGTATTCATGTCACCAAGTGCTGATGATTAAAAATAATTACTTTAATGGTGGCTGGCCCGATGCCAAACATGATTAGCTTTCGCATTTCAAGCATGATAGTGGATAATTTACATCTCCTTTCACACCAATACCAAACTACTCCTAATGGATTCTATTTTAGTTTTTATGAATTAATAGAAATTTAGTGTCCAATTTGGTATATTATAGCCCCCATTTGCTTTCAAAACCAAAGAATTGTTTCAAAAAAGGGCACTATCAGAATCACATGGGCTCTGCAGGATCCATACCAATAAACCCAGCTTTCACATTGACTGTCCTCAGCTATGCCCTTAGAGATGTTGGAGGCAGAAGAAAACTTTTCCAAATAGGGCAGGGAAGCCTGTTTATAAGAGGAAAAACCCCAGGAAGGTATGCAAGGACAAGAGCGGGTTGGAGTCCCGTTCTCCTGAAGTGAAAGACAATCCTCCCACTCACTGAAGTGGACAGAGTTTTATTCTGGAGATAGTGAAGGAAATTGGACATTTGCCTTTTAAAAACACAAGAAGCTGTTCAAGGACCTGGTGGGTAAAAACAGAAAATATATTTACATTCTTCCCAAGTAGCTTTAAAACCATTTCCCTTTTACCTACTCCTTAGGTCTAAACCCGCAGTCCTGCACTTATCCCGTGGGGACAAACATTGATCTGCACACATGGGATCACGTTTGCATTGCAGGGTGAAAAGCGCCCAAATGCTCTTTGAGGGAGGAAAAGGAAGAACCAATATTTTTTCTTCCACTTGGTTTTGAAGCTCAGAGACCATATAGAAATAAAAAACACAAGAAAGTAGTTTCATGGACAAATGGGGAAAGTCAGAAGGACAATGTGAAAATATGGGGATGGATGCAGGCTGGACCCCTGCTTCTTAGCTGGGCACAAATCCAGGGAATGACTCCTCGAGCATGTGAGGAGAGAAGGGAAAGCCAGGTAATGCTGCACAGACAGCAGGCAGGGAAAGGACAAGTGAAGCTGAATCTCCTGCAAGAGCAAACCTCAGCAATTTGGTTTCTTCTTCACCCCATGCCTGTATCCGATAGGTCCAGTGAAGCTCCAACCTATGCCTGACTGCCATCAGGCCCTGATCCAAAAGGCTGAGCTGCTTTGGGTTGCCACAGGAAGCTGGCAATGTTTGAAAACGTTTGGGAAAAGTATCCAAGAAAAACACAAGTAAAAAGAAGGAAAAAGAACCACTCTCATCCAGCTCTCCTCATACTATATGATACCATTTCTGCTGTCTATGATGGCCTAGGACTGTGCTTCAGGGCTGTAGTAATGAGCTCCAAACAAGCAAATATCCTTCACAGGACCTGTAAACAGTTTGTTTTAGTGTTCATTTTCTTCTGCTGGTCATCGATGAAAAGCAAATATATTTATCACGTGTAAGTCTTCACCTTTCAACCTACTGCTGATGTAGAATATAAACGCTCTTATGAAACCTTTCCAATTTACATTTCAGCTGACCACAACCCTCATATATACTGACAGACTAAAATTTCCAGAGCTGGCAACCTCAGAAGAAGCTCAGAGCACACGGATGTGGTGCTGGCTTCCTCGTGCTGCCTCCCAAGCTTTATTCTTGACCTTCTGTAAGTTTCTGTAGGGGCTGATGGGAACCCAGATCTCCCCATGAGGTCAGCACTTGGCTGTGCACATCCAATCAGCAGCAATTAGTGCTGCTGTAACGTGGCTGTGATGCTGGGTTTTAATGGGTGGACAGCTGGTAGAGCTTTCCACAAAGGTCGCTTGCATCACTTCCCAGAGGGCGTACAGCAAATATTTGGAGGAGGGAAGAGCAGACAGAAGTGGTGGTCCCCACCAGTTGGAGCAAGTCCGGAATTGCATACTTAGAGATAAAACTCAGTATCACAACAGGAAATCCCATGGCCTGGCCCAGTCCCCCAGATTACATGCTGTTGGTCTGGCAGCTCAGCCCTGCTGCTGAGCCATCTCCTCTTGCTACAAGGCTCCCAGCACCCCCCCGCCTCTCACTTTGGCAGAAATCCGAGCATGTCCTCCACGCCCCAATTTAAAGCAAACCGCCATGTCATCGCTCTAGCACAAAAACACACAAATACCCTCCCACCTTCGTAAAGAAGCAAAACATTAAGCTTTATGGGTACAACAACTATTATAAAAAAAAAAAGAAAAAAAAACCCTGACTATTTAATGCAATGTTGTGGTTGAGAATTTAACCACACAAAAGCAGAAAATTCAAACGTACAATTCCCACAGAAACCATAACTTGGCCACGTTTCACATACACGTCAATGCAGAACTTTAACAGCGCATTCCTCAATCTGAACTATTGCATCTGCAGAAGAGGTACTGCTCTCCTCCTCCTACCTTTGCTTTTTCCGGCTCATTTTTTACTCCTATCCAAGTCCCCACCGGGGATATTTATGAACATTTAGAGAAGAGGATGCCAGGGCGAAGGGCAAGCGGAAGGGCACAGTGGGTACACATATGGGGTGGTCCTCATGCAGAGATTGCTTCACATCCAGGCTCCCAAGCCTCCCCTGGGACAAATGCCACAATCAGCATTCTATCTCATGCCCTGATGATACAGCACCTAGCAACAGCTAACCCTGGATGGTACTGCCCAAGGGACTGCCCTATGAATCTCAGCTCTCTTCTTGCTCCTTCAGTGTGGGCTGGGAGCCTAACAAGGCTCTACCTGAGCCTACTCAGCCCCAGGTGTGTCAGGTTCCTGAAGCATATGCACAAGGAGATAAGATAGTTTGCAGCTTGCCCACTTTATTCCACAGTGTGAATGAACATTATGAGCCATGGTGAGTGAGGTCAGCCTTATACAAAAGGCTGGAGTGAAGATGAAAGTCAGTGCACGAGGTTACCTTCATCACTACAAACTTGGCAAGACCAGTTCTACAGAAGATCACAAACTTCAAGATTATCTGCCCATCTTTTAGAGCACTATGCTCATGGTGGCATACACACAGGTAGTTAAACCTCCCTCCATTCCCCAGCCTCACTGTTTTGTCCCTTCCTTCCTGCTTCAGGGAAGGAGATCTAGCAAGCAACCAGCTACTTTCTTCCTGAATTTCCAGCCCCAAGGTTGGAGTTAACTTTGCCTGAGTATCTTTACTCATACAAGAAAATGGACATTTGTACCTGGAGGGACGCTGTGGGTCCAGCTATTAATCTGGACTGCACACTCACTTGGCCTGGGGCAGTCACAGCAATCCTAATGGAATATGTTGTATTTAATGTGCCACATCACAACTGTGATGGCTCTGAGAAGCTTGTCCTGAGTGGCCTGAGCAGTCTGAAATCTGAATTTTTGGCACTAGTGAATTTCAGCTTGTAGGGAGGAAAAAGATAAGGTAATTTCTCTGTTCTTTGTACAAAAATTAAGAACATAAAAATAGAAGAACCATTCTGAGCCACCCAAGGCTCATCTAAGCCAGCATACCATTTCTCCAGCAGTCAATGGTGGGTGATTCAGAAGCAAATATAAGAAGCATAGCAATTACAGCAATCCCTCTTCTGGTATAACCTCTCAGATTCCAGCAATCAGCAGTTTTGGGACTTCTCGAGCCAGAGGTTGCATCTGGACCCTCGTGTTTAATAGTTCCCAGTAGACTTCTCCTCCATGAATTTGTGTAATCCCTTCTTGAACCCATTTATACTGTTGGCTTCCTCAACATCCTGTGACAAGGAGTTTCACGCTATAATCCCGCACTGCGGGTGCTGGGGAAGCAGGCAGGAAGAAAATCTCCTTTTCGCTAATTTAAATTCGCTGCCTGATTATTTCAGGGAGTGCCCTCCAGTTCTATCAGTGTGAAGAGCTGAGAAAAGCTGTTCCCTGGGAACTCCACACTGTTCAGACCTTTATGAGGCTCATTTTTCGCACCACTTTAGCTTCACTTTTACAGGCTAATCAGTACCTCACTGCCTATTTACTATCTCTCATAACAAAGTCACTCCATGTATTGGACATCTCTGTGCTTCTCTGTTTTCACTGTAACCCCTCAGATAAAGGCAATTTTTCTTTGGCAAAGGACAGTTCTGACAACAAATCAGAGTATATTATTCACAAAAGCTTAGGAATAAAATGATCTACCTTAAAAATCCAGACCTACTTATAGAAAAAGAAAAATTCATTTTGCACTTTGATGGCTTCATTTTCTTCAATTGCACCACTGAGCTCTAAGCAAATTTATGTTTGATCTGCATTCAGCAACCCAAGTATCTCCTGAGCTTCTATATACACCTTCATACAATCAGACAATGATATATTTTTATGTTATTAATTACTCAATAATCACTATAATTGAACGATATAATAACATAATTATATAATAAAATGCTGAGACAATACACTGCATAACAGACAAATGCATATAACATATGCTTGTTATACATATGTATGCATGTATGCACACTGTATATAAACATAATGAATGTGACAAATATATAATATGACCTCTGTCTGTGAATAGCTTCCTTCAGCTAATTACCCCATTTCACCCCAAATAGTGACGATTCACTCATTAGGAAAGCTGATGGTGCACTGCACATGGCACAGTAAAGTGAATTTGGGATACTGGTCATCAGACACAGCAAACAACAAGCCCATAGGTTCAACTTGGCATGGGGGCTGAGAAAAGTCCAGAAAGACCTAGTAGAGTTGTAAGATATGTCAGACATAAATTTAGTCAAATGCAAGCACAGCAAAACATGATATGTACACCACCATGACAAAGATTTCAGGGCATGCACACTTTTAGGACCTGCAAAGCATTATTATTGGTTCCCTTGAGCTCACGAGCCAGGAGGGAGTTTTGTTGTCCATCCCACCTCCTCTGCAGTTTTAAGTTGAATACATTTCATCTGGGCAAGTCTTACTGATCTATGTTCCTTTCATGGTCAGTGTAAAGGTTAGAAGCGAAAGAGAGTAATCTATGGGAAGAGAGGAGGATGACCAAAAATTAGGGGTAAAGGACCAATAGTGTGAGCTGAAGTGCTTGGGGTGGGGCTCACCAGTCACTACATCCCCTTAGCCAGCACCACAGCAAAGATGCATGGCTGACAGTAACCATTTGGATCCTGACCCAAAAGAACAAGAAGACAGGACTCCAACAGAAGCACCAGGTTTCGGTGTCACCCTGCAGCAGTGGCCTCTGCCACAGCCTCACACCACTCCCTCCTCTCTGCTAACCATTCCTGACTTCTGCTATCCTTTTGCAGATGTATTCGCAATGCCAGGTGAGACTATCTTTTGCCAGGTGTCTGTGGCCACACACAGTACAAGGAGTGACAAACAGCAACACCAGTGGCTCGATGCAGCTGAGTTTGTCGGGTCTTGGGGCAGCAGGCAGGAAGGACTGCAGCCAGCACCAATCACAGCAATAGCTTCTGTCTCTGGTGCTGACCGTGCCCTGGGCTCACCCTCCCCCCTCCCCGTCTGTCTGCTTTGCCTTCGTAGAGAAAGGCTTGAGCTGCAAGAGCAGAAACAGCAACTGCAGCCCAGCTCAGCTCACTTCATTTCCTTCATCTCCCAATGAACATTCATCCCATTTATTTAAAGTCATTTTAAAAGACTTGCAAGCTAAGAGGGAGTTTATAAAAATCCCCCGCAGCGAATGGGAAAGGAAATTGTATTAAAATGAAAGCAGTACTTTACCACTTCTAGTGCTTTAACTAATTTTCTTACCTTCCTCCATTCATATTTTTTTAGCAGAAATTTGCTGTGCCAGGCTGCGACCTGCATCCAGCCCCCAAAAAGTTGTCCAAGAGTTGAACATAAACATCCTGGCAGGGCCAGTGGTATCCCTTTGGTTCAGACACTATTTTTTCCTATCTAAACAAGCACAGCTGTCCCATGTGCACAGGTCCCCGTTGCCCTACGCTCTGCTGGCAGCAATGTGGGGGTTTGCTGGAGGAAGGTGAATGCAGATGTGCGTAGAGACTTCAATTTAACTTTCACCAAGATTACAAATAAAAGGATGTTTTAAAGTTCAAGCTATGCATCTTCATTCAGCAAAGAACACAAGGAGTAACAGTTCCACATTTGCTAACAGAGATTTGGAGAACCAATTTCTTCCAGCCAGCAATTAGAAAGGTGGAAGACAAGAAGGTATGCTTAAATCAAAATGCTCCACCAAATGTTACTGCAACATACTGTAACATACACCCATGTTACTGCAGAGTTACTTACGTGCAAGGGTGGAATTAAACACCTGAGAACAATTAAAGGTCATAAATAAATGAGATTTTCACAGGAACAGGTTCTGGCCCAAACTTATGAATTGAGACACCATACTTCTTGGCCTCTCTTTAACCTTCCATTTCCTCACTTTTTCCTTCTATCTTAGGGAAAAGATACGTACATATGAACTTCTCCAAATGTATTTATGAGTGTGTATACTAAATACAAATATGAATTTGCCCTGAAGGGACCTTATGAGGTCTGTAAATCATAAAGAAGACTGAAGGGCACTTGGCATAGGAACTGTATCACTTATTACACCGAACAGAGGTTTCCCTATCCTGTTTTAAAGCTGAACATGGACAGACACTGGGCTTCCCAGGCAATCTGCTCAGTGTTTCACTAACCCACACCATTCAGGAAGTGCCTCCAATTGTCCAGTCCCATTTTTTTAATCTTAAAGGGTGAAAGAATAAGAGCAAGCAAGCTAGAAGCCTTCCTTAGCAGTTATATTCTTCGTTGCTGTCTTCTTCGTTGACCTTGTCTGCCACAGCGTACCGAGAGCTAATAATAATAATAATAATTAGCACTTATGTAGCACTTAATCCTCAAAGCACTTTACAAACATTAGCTAATTAACTGAAAGGCAGGCTATATATGTGTCTGTGCATATAAATAAATAAACAAATAAATAAAACAGATCTGGGAAGTCTGCCATGTTCATTCTTGCAGAAGTAAGGCCTTGCCGACCATCTGCACAAAGCAAAACTTCCTGCTTTCAATTACACTTCATGCCAACTGAGTTCAAGACCCCACTTTAGCTTATGAGTGTGCTCTCTGCCATCTTTGTAGGCCTATGGAATAGGGAAATATCTTTAGGACAGCCCTGAGGTAGTATTAATTGAGCAGTCTGAGTTAATTTAATATTCAATAGGCTTTTTCCAACATGAGGAGTTGCTAATGACTGTAAATACTTGTGTTATCATTGCTAGCCACTTTAAGTAATTGCTAGATACCAATTAAACTAGTAGAGAAAGAAACAAGGTCACAGAAATAGCAGCATTTTCCATCTTCCACCATCTTGCACAAAACTCGTGTATTTTCTTTTCATCCCAAATCCCATGATTTTCAATTGGACAGACTCATACTGGGGAAGGTTACTGCTCAGCCTAATCTGGGGTTACTTTTGTCACCTCCTTGAAAACCACAGCACATGCACAAAGACCTTGAACTGATGGGTAATGCAAGGCCAGAGAGACTGGGACTGACCGTTTTGGCTGCTCTCATCCATCTCACAGATAGCACAGGCATCCAGATGGGGTCTGCATGTACTTGTTTCTCCTCTCCTCTCAACTCTCCCTCTTTTCTTTCTTCTAAAGATATAACCCAGTTAAAGAACCAGATTTGTTCCAGACTGGTAGCCTACAGCAGTGGACTTGGGAGATGAGGCACTACTAAGATTTAAAACAAAAATTAGTAAAGAATGGAAACATATGAAATAGAAAAGCTACCTTGCTGAATAATTGTGGCCAAGGTGGTTGTGATACAGTGTGATGAAATCCATGCTTCATGTGCTTCCCTCAAAGGACAAAACAGAAAAAAAAAAAAGATCCTCTACAAAAATCAAATAAAGAATACCATTCTCCTTGTACTTGGTGTATGTGAACTGTGACTGCCTGTGAGATCCCTCCCTGGTCTCAGCTTTCCACTCCCACTGGAACATGGACACACACGAACACAGAATGGACACATGGTTCTGCATGTACCAACACCCTCATCAAAGCAAGAAGAAGATTTCAAGCTCTGTGAGAGTAGAAGTGAAGACTCCACCTCTTCACGTGGCCTCTCGTAATCCTGTGGTGGAGCAGTGTCAGGACTGGTTTTCCTACAGAAAGATCTAAGAGAAGTGCAACTTCTCCTACAAGCTGGATCCCTTCCTCAAAGAGATCTCTGCCTTGCCATCCAGTTCTTACAGTGCATTCTGCCCAACACTCAACCAAAAAAATGATGCATGTAAGAAAAGGTAATGGGCAAAAACTGAATATGTTCTTATCTTCAAGAGAACTGTAGCTAATTCTGCATCAAGATAAGTATTACACATTGTTACACCACTGCAAATCCATACTGTCACCCCTAGATTCATATCATGACACCTGACAGTGCTAATAGGACTCATTCAGTTGCAGGGGGAGCAAAATCCTGCTTCCAACTGCTCAGGTGTAACAACCACAGAAGGAAATGGGAATTGTACCAGGCAGCTGAGAAGAGAACTTAAAGCTTTATATTTTAATTTATTCTCTTTTAAGAAAGCAATCAGACTTGAATATGAGCCTGAGGTGTGCTTGACGAAGACCTTGAGTATTCCTACCACCAAAACAAAAGCAGCACTTGTGTCAGTTTCTATTCTATTGTATTTATTTCTCCGAGTTGCAGTGGAGTCCCTCCCTCTCTGGATACAGCTGGACCATCTATGCCAGAGGACATCCCTGGGGCTCAGAAAAACGCTTCTGAAGAGCTTTTTTTCTCCTCCTTTTGCATTCAGAATGCAGTAGATTATATCAAGTGTCAGATATTTTCAAAACACTTCCCAAGGGACAGTCCTTCTATAAATTCTTCACACATACACCGCCTCACTTTACACACGCTGAGTGCTGTGCTGCCCACAGCCCCACTGGTGTTACTGCGGGAATCAGAAGGATGAAGATTTGCGCTCGCTGCAAACTGGAGCGGTGGCTGGCAGTACCTTCTGGGGCTGTGCACAACAGAATATAAGCTGTATTTTAATATATGAATCCATGCGACAGCAGTTCTTTCTGTTCTGCAAATTTATAAGCTAAGAGACTTTTATAGCTGCTGAAATCACTAATTTAGTTGCTGTCAGGTCTTTCTAAACACAAAGAGCATTACTATTTTTATTTTTGTTTGAATTAATGGAGGATAAGTTTCAGATCTACACATTTCCTGTGAATTAACACCCTCAGAGGAGGACTAGAAAGAAAAAAATTAGTTCACAAATATGTACACATTATAAGAGGTGCACCAATACCAGATGACTAAATCTACCTGATCCCAGGGATGGAACATCTCCCTTTGAGGAGAGGATGAGAACTGGGGTTGTTCAGCCTTGAGCAGAGAAGGCTCTGAGGAGATCTGATAGCGGCCTTTCAGTATGTAAAGGGGGACTGTAAGAAGAAAAGGGCAGACTCTTTAGCAGAATCTGTGGTGACAGGACAAGGGGAATTGGTTTCATACTGAAAGAAAAGAGATTTAGATAAAGAAGAATTTTTTTGCAATAAGGATGGTGAGGCGCTGACACAGGTTGTGAGTGATGCCCCTTCCCTGGAGGGGGTCAGGCTGGGCAGGGCTCTAGGCACCTGATGATGTTGTAGGTGTCCCCTTCATTGCAGGAGAGTTGAACTAGATGGCCTTTGAGGGTTTCTTCCAACTGAAATAATTCTATGATTCTATCCCAAGACCTTGTCAAGTGAAATTTGCAGATGCAGAAGAGATGAAGGAGGAGAAGGAATCTAGACAAGAGGAAAAAGTACTTGAAGATGCTTCACCAACGTGCCAGCACCTCATTCCTTCAGGTTACCCATCTTATGGAGGGTTCGCTCAGCCCCCTGCCCCAGGGCAACACCAGGATGGCAAAGGATGTAGGCACAGCCTTCTGCACTGCATGTTTCTACAAGCTGAAGACACTCCTCCTCCCCCTGACAGGGAGGTGCTTTGTGCAGTGATAAATACTCACCCTGCCCACAGGCTTCCCAGCCCTCACAGCCTTCTGGCTCAGCCCACACCTAATCCTTCCTTTCTGTAATTCCCCCGAAATCTGGCATTAACTAACTTTCTTTCCACCTGCCTCAATTCCTGGATAAATCCCAGGGTGAAGTCACCCCACCCAGCCACCCCTTGCATGAAAAGGTTGCTAACAGATGGCTGCCTAACCAGAAGCAACACTCAGAATGTATTTGAAAACAGATCGTAGTAACAGACACACACAGAAGAACCTTTCCCAAAAGGTACGAGTCCTCTCTTTGCCACCTGATACCCTATGAAACCAGTGTGCTATTTATGTTGAAAAATAAAAAGCAATTACAAAATAAAATAAAAATAAATGCTGTTTTGTGCTGCTTGGAAAGCAATAGCACACCTACATACAGAATACTTTAGTGTAAGGGTCTTTGCACACTGGTCTAACATTTCTTTGACTCTGAAAACGTGAAATAAAATCTATTTCAAATATATTATTTGATGAAAGCAGATGTCAGCAGATACTGCCTATGTAATTGATATTTGATTTATTCAAGATTTATGCATGCTGTGCCTTAGATTTATTAATGATAATCCCCTGCTCTTGTGTTTAATATAGTGGAACCAAAACATAATTTGCTGGGATCAGTCAGAAATGCATCAAAGTGATTAACTCTACATGCAAACCATTATCCAGTGACATCCCTACTGTGCATAGTGCAAAAGGAGGCAATAATACAGTAATTGGCTTCACTTAAGCAAGTCAGATATTTGCTGTGATTGCTGGTAAAATTTGGTCCCTTTAATCTCAATGGTGCTACTTCCTTATATCCTTCATCTTCCCTTGATGCATCCCTTTTCTCAAAAGTCAGAAAGTTAAAACTAAAATAAAATTTAAGAACTGACATAACCAAACCCTCCAACAACCTAGCAATTTACTAGGAAGAACTCATCAGGATCACATACAGCAAAGCAACAAAACACAGCTCTGTTCTTGAAAGCAGCTAAGAGGGTCTGTCCCCCCACAGTGACCACAGTATTCACAGGTTGTCTGTGGCATCCATCTCATTGCAGGAATGCCAGTAGGCAGGTGAGCTCTACAGCTAGCAGGACACTGTGTGCCTGAGGAGTGAAGAGGAGATCCACATCTTTCCTGTGGACCCCATGGCCTGTACCACAAGGGGAAGCATGCCCTGAGGAAAGGCAGGTGGGGAGCTGGGTGGAGAGCAGCACGGTAAGAAGAGCTGGAAGAGAATTCAAAAAGGGGATTAAGTTCAATGGGGAGGAGAGGCTGTGACTCTCAGAGCAGTCACATATCTTCTCCCCATGGTTGAAATGCCAATCCTTGAGCCACACAAGGAGTCTCCGCACCTTGAAAGCAAAAGAGCCAGTCTCCATGGGCAGGATGACCAATGCTGTTATGAGAAGAGGTATGATAGCCAAAGTCTCGATTTGGTCAAATCAATTTCTCTCACTCTTTAATAATACAAATTCAGTTACATGTCTTATGAGTTGTTACATTCTTGGGCAGGTTCACTGTCATTGAAGAAGCAGTCATATGTTTCCATGCTGAGAGGCTGAACCTTTTAGCCCACAGACAGCATGGTAACACTGCTGACTTGGTGATATACAGGACAAGCCAGATTCCCTCCTGCAAAACCATGAAACCACCTTTCCCCTGAGTCACTTAGGCAGTGTAGCATCAAGCACCACCCAAGAGCAGGTCACTTATGAAGTTAAGTCTGCTAATCCTGGGAGCAGGGTGAATAAATAGATGTTGAATCAAGTTTAAATTCTTACGAAATGCTCTTTCACCTTTACCAGTACAAAGCAACTCTGCATGGGTCCAGCTGGCTTAGAACTTGCAGCAAAGCAGCTCTGACATAAAAAAGGGAAAGGGAGAGGGAAAGGGAGAAAGAGAGAGGGAGAGGGAGAGGGAGAGGGAGAGGAAAAGGAAAAGGAAAAGGAAAAGGAAAAGGAAAAGGAAAAAAGGAAAAAGGAAAAGCCCCAAGCCTTCCAGAACTCCTTATTTCTATAGGCAAAATTTCTGACGGTCCTAGGGACAGTGCTGCCCTGAGAAACAGTAAGGGGTGTCCTCTGGCATTGAGAAAGGAGTTTTCTCAGGAGAGAGGTATAACCAGAGAAGAGTTTTTAAATGAGATGTTTAAATGCTCTGTCATTATCACTTACAGAAATTTGAGCTCAACATGATGTTCTCTTTCCTTCTACGTGAAATGACAAAACATAAGAGAAGGTCTCCACTTAATTTTTCCTAAAGCAAAGATAATGTGCTGTGATAGTGACTTTCGTCATCAAGAAAGGCTTTGTTAGAGCCAATATCCTGTACTGAGGATGCTGGAGGAAGAATGCAGTACACTGCAAGCCGCAACAAATTTGACAAAAAAAAAAGAGCTGCAGCAGTGAAAGCCATGCATGGGTCTGCCTTGCCCCCAAAAGCTTTGGGACTTGTCAATTACAAAAGGAGAATTCCAGCATGGTTTATTAGAACAGATACTGCAAGGAGGCAGAGGTGGCAGCTGTGCAAGAAAGGGGAATTGATCTCTTATTTTCTCATCTCCTCATTTCACAAGAAGAGAGCAGAGCGAGAAGGCATCAAGTCAAGCAAGCCCCAGCAAGGAAGAGGATGGATGGATGGATGGATGGATGGATGGATGGATGGATGGATGGATGGAAGGAAAGATGGGAGGAAGGAGATGGTCTATTGTACACACAGAGAAGAGAAATTCTTGGTCTGAAGTAATTACTAGTGTTTTTTTCCTCCCCTGGAGAAATAAGCCCACTTCCCTTTCCAACAGTTACCTCTCCCGTGATATCAGATTAGAAGAAATAGTTACCACCCCAGTGCATACCTTCCTGCACCAGCATTTATGGCTTTATTTCCAAGATAATCATTTCAGTACAGTACAAAATTGTCTTCTTCTCATGGGCTGAATAATTCTCCAAGAGTCAATGCACCAATGAACAACAGCAAGACTTCATCTTATTTATCCGGTTATTCAAAGAAAAAATTATCCTGCATTCTAGAATGGTGTAGCTTTCAAGCTAAGAAAACAATGTCAATTCTGTCTGGTAGGAAGGAGCTGCAATTCCCTGGTGAATTTATCTTTGAACAAAATGAAGGGGGAAAAAAATGATAGCTTCAATTACGAAGGGAATTCATATCACATGCAGTTTTAAAAAATCTTCATTAATATACTTTTTCCAGATTGAGAATAATCACAGCCATCTGGAGATCAAACTATAAAATGGAGACTGGTGCAGTAAGAAGAAATCTTGTCACTCAAGCCTTGTACAACTTTGCCCTTTAAACAGATTGCTAACATTGATTTTATAATGTTCTGTTTCATCCTTGTTCTGGAGTGCTTTATCTTTAATTAAATATTGTTCCAGAACACAGTCCTGTTGTGCCTGTGGAACAACGCAGACAGCAATAGCTCCTGATCGTGTCCCTTCAGCCCCTTTACACGCTGCCAGGATAATAATAATGGGATATATGGAATAATATAATAATGGGAGCAGAGAGCATTACCAGGAGGGGCACAGAGCACAACAGAGGAGACAAGTGCACTGGGAGGAAAGGATGTCCCAGAAGCCAGTGAAGCCATTGGCATACTGTTCCCCATCAAGTCAGAGAACTGCCAGAGACAGCTGCTGTCCCCTAAGCCCAACAAGCTCCAGATGGGGTCCTCTCAGGGTGCCAAATCCAGAGAAGAAATGTCCCTGAGCAGTTGTAGATGCTGCCAAAACAGGCTGCTGGACCCACAGATGCACTCTGTAACTAGCCTTGCTCTCCTCAAAGCTGTGTGTTTGCAGCTCCTCTTCATCCTTAGCAAGCCCCTTCTCATCCTCACCAGTGAAAACAACATGTTCAATGACATTTAATGCAAGCTCTCAGGACCAAATATCTGGCACAGCCCTGTCCTGCTTCAAACTCATCACCTGGCCTAGCATGAGCAGGGCAGGAACATATGGAATGTCCCAGATGAAAAAGTTCCTCTCAGGCGGCACTGAGGGCTTAATACTCCCGAGGGACAATCCAATTGGGTTGTAAGAAGGCAATTCTGGACCTCATCAAAACTCCTGACTTCAGTAATACCTCCGGAGGAGTACATAGACAGGAAAGCACATGAGACTGTATTCCTTAATACAGCCCTAGCCTCCAGCCTAGGCTTAGGACATAAATAAGAAGTGACTTTCAGAGGTGCTGTATCCTTGCAGTGACACAAGAAGAGGGTGATGGCTTTACAGAACTGCTAGTGCTTTGCTCAGAGTCATGCTGACAAATAGAGAGTGGTAAATTGTAGAGATTGGATTTTACCCTTATGTCCATGCAATGAGACGAAAAGCTCCAGGCTCTGCAAATGAAATGAAGTATGGGGGTTTTCAGGACAGACTGTCTGTTCTCTGAAGGAGTACTGTGAGCCAACTCCTACAAGGTGCCCTCAACCATCAGACAAGTAAAAAAGATGAGGTTAAACTTCAGGGGAAAAAGTGAATGCTGGCTGAGTGACTGAGTCCAAAAGAAAGTACCACATCCAAATCGAAAGATGAAAAAAACTCATACTGCTAAAAAACAAAAGCAAAAAAACAATAAAACACCCCACTCATTCAAAACCCACTAAAGAAAGCAAGATTACCAGTATCTTGCATCTCAGAATGACAGGGCAGTCATCCCAAAATCATGCAACAAGATGAGAAAGAGTGATATACTAAAACCCATCTATTCAAAACCCTTTAATATGCCTTCACATATGTGACACCCTGTAATGGTCACATTTTCATGGTCTTTTCCACAGCCAAGACTGGCAGTTCTTCAAGGTAAAGCTGGGGATTTTCTTTGAACACATCATTTCAGGAACTGAGAGATGAAGGGAAATACAAAAGAAAACTCAAAATATCAAGTATCACAAGATCCACAACTGAAAAAAAATGGATGAACTGACAATGAGGACAGAAGGTCACCTCATTAGAGAACTTCTGATACAAAAGGAGGGTAGCTTTTCTCAAGAAAGGCAGGAGAATAGCAGTTTAGATTACATATTAGACTTCTCAGTGTTTAAGAAGGGATGGCCTTATTTAAGAATCACTTAAAGTATATAAACGGTTAACAGTATGTGACTTCTCACACAGAAAGCATCATCAATTCCCCATCACCACTTCTGTTCTATGACCAGTATTATTACCACTGAGGTAAATGTTACACCAGCAAAAATGATTTCCTTCATTATACACCAGGAAATGTTTGGACAAGCAGAAGTACCACTCAACTCTGCAACCATCTGGACCATGGACTTTTAAAACAGGCAGTGCAAATCCAAAGCAAGCAATGGGATAGCAGAACTTGCATCCTACCAGCAAGCCAGCTTTGTGCTCACCAGCTGTAATTTCCATACCCTACAAGACTTTTAGATGAGCTGATGCAGGATGCTCAGACAGTGGGAAAGGATTAAAGTTGATAAGTGCTAAACTGTAAAATTCACTGCTGAGCTCACTCCTGAGTTACAATTATAACCCCAAGAAACTTGTCCCACATTCAAAACACACCAAGGGAAAATATCAAATATCTTTTTCAACACAATCATAAAACAGCTTTGACAGGCCCCTAATTAGGACTTGCCAGAGAAAACAGTTTCTCTGGGTAATTCAGTTCTCTATTTGCTACCAACTTCTTTGCACACCTATGTACACAGCTGAGCCATGTCTCTATTCATGTCATTTGTAGCATTCCATTTCTCCGTGGCTTCCAAGCTTATCACCCCACCCCCAGCTACCCACCTCTCCAAACCCAACAGCTGGTGAGCAGCTCTTTGCTTACAATAAACTCCACGGACACGCTACACAAAACATTACGCCCGTTATTTCTACTTGGGAGAAGCAATAGTGACTTTGAAGCCCTCCTTACATCACCCTTTGCAAATGGTGCCAGAGCAAAAGGACTTCTCGTCCTAACCCTGTGGCTTCTCACATAAGCAGGCAACTAGGGGTGCAAGCCATGAGCTATGTGGGGCAGAAGGATGCACTGCATGGCAGGGTTGGTGCTGATGAGTGAGATTAATCACTGCAGTGCATCCTCATGTGAAGACTGCACGTCTGGATGAGAACATTCTAAGGATATGAGGTTGTTAGCAAGGTACAATGCTGATGATTGAAGATAGTGTTTTGCTTAGAGCTAGGTGTCTTGCATTGGCAGAGTGATGATGTTAATGCTAGAAATATTAAGCTAGCAAACTCTGTGGAGATACATAGGCACAAGTAAGAGAAGAATTCAATACTTTGCCTTCAGGATAAGTCATCAAATAGATGCTCCTAAGCAGCAGCCAGCTATATATCCGCATCTACTGTTGTAGGTGTTAATGGAACAGCTCCCAAATATGAATGCTGAAATAACATCCTGATCTCCTGTAACCAGAGCTAAGAGGATTTGCCATTGATATACCAGCCCTGAGCTGGATTTGCTTCAAAATTCTCAAAAGCCCCTGCAATGGCATAAAGCATGTTTTTGTGTCGAAGGAATCCAGATGAACGCTCCACATGGGGCACTGGGAGATATGTAATGAATTCCACATTCTGGTTTTGTCCCTGGAGAAAGCTCACACAGACTCCACAATGGAACAAGAGGTTTATTGAATGGGACAATGCAAAAGGAAATCTATTTTACAACTTTAAGCGAGCTTCTGTCTGCAGAGGATGAGCATAATTTGCTGTTGAAAAGAAAACTAATACAAGAAAAAAGGCCAAAGTGTAAAAGAAACAACATTTCAGCTTTCATAGTTCTTTAAAAAGAAAACAAACACCCAAACAACTTACTTGTCATGTATGTGCACTCATCCATATGCATGTGTATCTATGTAGCATGTATGCACAGATATTATGTGTAAGTACTTTCCAAACACAAAGAAGCTAAAAACAATCTAATCCTGTCTTCTGGAAGTTCTTGGTATGGAAGCAGTAATTAGATCAGTCTACATTTGAATGTAGTACAGTTAATCAGAGCTTTCCCAAGGGCATTTTAGAACTAGGAGAAACACTACTAAGGAATACAAATGTTTTATTTCCTAAGCTGCCAATAAAAGGACATGATCAACTCAAATAATAATAATAAAAAAGAGTGCAATGGAAATAAGTTGCTGAAAAAAAAATAAGCCCAATTCACTCCAATGTCATGAACCTAAATAGGATGCCATTGTGCCAGGGAATTAATTGGGTAGTAAATAAAAGTGAAACCGATCAGTAAGTTTTTATTGCTCGTGATGAGTGAAATGCTAGGAGTGTACAAAGAGCATAAATGATGAAAGTTGAATTTGTTCTGAAAAATTCTTTCAGTTTGAATAATCTGCAGGGTATTAATGGCGCTGGTAAGAATTTTTATTACAAACATATGAGGACAGCGTGAATGAGGAATAATTCTATTGAAATCAATGGGATTGCACTGAGGGAACATTTTTGAGGGCTGGAGAATGGAAACTAACAGATCAACATACCCTTTCGGCAAAAGCAGAATCAGGCCCATGGTTTTCTTTTTGTTTTCCCCTTGCTCTACATTGCTTTTATAGAAAACTCTCTTTTCCTGAGCTGTTTGCCCTTTAGATTTACATCTGGGTGCTCATGTCTGACTGTGGTGACATCATTTTCAGCTAAAACAAACACAGCTACCAATGGACCCAGCAAACCTGATGGAACACAGGACTCAATATGAACCGAAGTGTGACAAAGAAATACAAGACAGCACAATCCCAAGTCTTTTGAAGGGGTGTCCAGGATGAGACAGAGACTTCCTGAGGTGCGACAGACTGGGGGCAACACCTCCGGAGGAAAACACTTGAAGTCAAGAGTCACAAAATAGAAGAAACAGAATGAGAAGCTACATGTTGACATCCTATTTTAAGGAGCTCTTCATGCTTTCTTTTCCAAATAGAAGAGAGCAGATGCTCAATAGGACTATGTGGATGGCTGCCATGTTGGAAATCTTATCTGTTGAATGGAGGTAAACACCAAGCATCTACTCAGGCTTCAGCACACCCTTCCTCAGAAGCTGATAGTGCCAGAAGGAGAAAGCCTCATCAGATTCAGATGCTAACTTATGGAGGGAAAAACCCTTGGGGTTCAGCTTCTTAGCCCAGCCACTTTAGTTAGATTGTATAAATACAGCTTCTCCTTTCTTCCTGCACCTTCCAGTTATCTAGAGACTGAATGTAGTATTACGATCTATGTAAGATAGATCAGTTTCAGGTAGCTTAATTGCAGCTAGAGAACAACAGCACAATAAAAGTGTAATTGCTGACTAAAACGTGGTGGGATAAAACACCACAGGAAGAGAATACCTTCCCGTATTAATGGATGACAGTACAGCTGTGATTTTATTTAAGCTTCAGACAAGCAACCAGCTTGTAACCAGCAGAGCATTCATGTCCTGGATTGAACCCCTAAGAGGTGCCACAGCCAGCACTCTTGAAGATGGAGTCCCATAATATATTAAAGGGTTTCCTGGATGATAGCAGGTGGTTGTGCTTGCTGAACTCCCGAGAACTTTCTTGATGGTAACAGCAGCACTTAACTCCCTTCCCCTGCTGCAGCCCAGCATATCATGGGATAACTGCACACAGACCATTGCAAGGCCTGGCTGTGCAGCCAAAAAAAAGGCTTTAGGAAACCTGTAATACTTTGTTTCTGGAACTAAAACCTAATTTGTTTATCTCGCCTCTTAAAGAGTGAAATAGCTCAAGGGAAGGAAAAGCAGAGAGAGCACATGCGCAAGGATGGACTCCCCTAGAATAACATGGTATACTGATTCATTCTGATATTGCTATTTAGTACCTGCAAAGTCTACCATTATGCATTATTAAATTCATGTATTATTGAATCACAATCCTTGTTGCCTGGTAAGAAATGTGGATGATTTCTTAGCTTAAATTAAAGCACTGCTCCCCTTATTTGAATAAAACTGCATTACTGGCTGCCTAGCATGGTAATCAGAAAACTGCATTAGGCAGGTAGTACTGTATGAATTAAAAAATAATGAAACAAGACTTTTCAGTCAGACATTGTTCCCTTGCCTGCTTTTTATGACAGCAGATTTCCTACTTTGAGTTGATAAGACAACAGCAAATGAAGATAACAACATGAGAGCAAAATCATTCACTCTAATAGGCTCCACCTGTGCAGACTTCAGCTCATTTACATGACTGCAGAAAAATTAGAAATCGTGCAGCAATTAGTCTCTTCTAGATTATGCACTGTGTCAACTGATACCACTCTGGAGAGCACTAGTGCTAAAATGGTTTCAAAAGATAAATCTACTAGCCTGTGCAAACATTTTTAATTACCTGGAAAACCGGATTGCCTGTTTAGAAATCTCTGCTGCAAACCAGGCTGCCCACACAGCACCAGAATCAAATGTCTCCACAAGCAGATGTTTATATAACTGACTGTTATCATGTTTGATGGCTTGGTGAAAGAGAGCTCACGTATCTGCCTTTGCAGCTGAAGAAGCTTTAGAGAGAGGTAACGCAACCTGCGGTGGAAGGAATTCTTCCTCTTTTTGTGTTAGCGGATATCGATCCCTTTAGCCTCGGATCACATCATCCTCTCTGGTCATCCATCGTAAAATGATGATCATTCACAGCACTGAGTGAACCCAGCAGCAGCAATTTACAGGATGAAAATTAAGGGCTGCATTGCGAACCCGGTACTCCTGCTGCTAAGGAGTTCTTCACATACGACGCCCAGGGAAGCCATTTTAACTGCTTGGGAGTAGCTGCTCATCCCTGCAAGTAAGCAGTTCACAAGCTGGGCTTCAGTTCTTTGCCAGGATTAGCATATGTTCTGGTAGAAAGGCAAGTCTGTACTCCCAGCTGGTGCAGCTCTGCAGCCTTCCCAAGCTTGCAGAAGCTCTGCACATTCGCCCTCGAATTCAGCCTGTTCTCACCGCACCTTTGCCATCATTATAAAGAGTTTTAAAAGTGGCTACTAACATCTGAATGTTAAATGGCCCTTTCTGGATGTAGTTAAATTTCCCTCAAATTAAAAAAGCCCTTGACTAATTGATGCAGAAGAACATAATGAAAGCACAACAGAATTCGAGAGCTACAGAGCTGAATTCAGAGCCTGGCTCTTTCAACCTCTTTGACTATTCCTCCCAAATTCAAAGTTCACGTTCAAAAAGAACTCCACAGCAAGAAAAACCCTAACCATGACACCTGCCCTCAGATCCAAATTCTCTATGTGATTTTTCCTCAGGGCATAATCAAACAGCTTTATAATTTGAACTGGATGAACTCACAGAGAGCCGCCTTAATTGCACAGTCACAGTTTTGGTTACATAGTCTCTTCCTAGCAAGCTGAGTTTAGATGCAGGATGTAACCCTTGAAGGTTCTTCCTTTCGCTCCTTGAAATTTTGCATGTTGTCTTCTCATGTCATTCAGAATAAATTTTTCAGAGTACAGAAGAAGGTTGGGAGAGTTTCACCCCCATACCCACGAGGTATTTACACAGCTCAGTTTGGAAGTGACACCAGGCTTGCATTAATTTCAGTGTTTAAATCAGCAGGACCCCTGAATTATATCACTTCAGGTATCAAAGTCTCCCATTAAAGATTTTGTAGCTTTGAAATTTTTAGCTGAACGCCTTCAGCATTTCCAGTTACAAATTACAGAGTTCTGAGCTCAAAGCAAAGTTCTTTACATTTAGATGGTCGCTCTCAGTCACACCTCTGTCTGGGGCTCCCGTGCAGATGCACAGCCCCCCAAAGTCCCAGAATCCATCTGGAGCTGGCAAATGCTAATGAAAGCTGGATTATTTGAATATTAAAAGTGCTGTGAGGACACAAAAACTGGACTAGAAAATATTCAGGGCTAGGTGGGCCTTCTGCGTTCAGGTATAGGTCCACAAAGGTATCCCGCTCTCTCCTTGAGCATCTCACAAGCTGGGCTGACACCAATGAGGGGGACTCCACTTTACTTACTCACAGACTTTCATGGGGTGTGGTCACTCTCAGGTTCTCCTTTTGGGAGTCTGCTTGAGTGTCAGAACTCTGCTTGTCCATCAGCAGCCATCATGTACAGTTTTGCTACTGCTTTTTCATGCACACTGCAGTTTAACCATATTGAGGCTGAAGTATATTTGTATAAGATATAAGCATAAGCAGCCGCACAGCAGTGCTACACGGGAGAATGAAGGGAGGACTGGGCCCTTCAGACATATGGGGAAAGTTGGAGAGACAGAATGCAAAAGCCTCCTTGTAAAGCAGCCAGAAAGCAAGAGAGGCTCCAGAGGTGTCGCATGGAGACGTGTACACAGGCAACTACACTGCAGCAAGCCAGTGCAGCTGAGCTTTAATAGGAAGCGCTGGCAAGAAGAGCCTTCTAACAGCCTTAATTTATTCCTTGATGATGCCACAGTTGGTGGTAGTGACTAGGATTCAAATATAAAAAGGAATTTATGGAGAAATTTATGAGTTTAATGGAGAAATCCGTTAAGAGCCCTGAAAGCCCTCATATAGCTAACGAGGTGTTTTAAGTCCCCTAGCAAATTCTACACTTGCCTGATGAGGTTCAAGTTTCACAGTATAGCCAGACAGCAAGGGGAAAGAATGACAGTATATGTGGCAAAGCTGTAATGCTGACCATGGCCTGCTCATTTGGAAACCTCTTGGAAGATAAGTTATGAGGTATGTTTGTCTGTCATTAGTATTGACTGAAATCAAAGGATTAACTGGATGAGCCTGATCTGAGACTCGTGGACTTGGCATCGTGCATGGAAACTGCAAAATAATACATGGGGTTTACTACTAAACAGAATCTTAAAACCATCAAGGAGAAACAGTGAGAGAAAAGAGGGTTCACACTTGCCACTAGGATTGCATTAAGGACATATGGGTGAACCCAACACTGTAGAATGCAAGAGTTACCACAAGATGGGACATTCAGCTCACAAATACGAAAGTTGCTGGCAGAACACTGAACTTTACATCTAATGAGCAAAGCTGGATTGATAAGCAGCCACTTAAAAAGAGTTAATCCTTCATTCCCTTTGTGAATCACCTGTTGACAGGCTGCTGGTAAAAGCCTTCTGTTCAAGTCAGGGGTGATGTTGGGACAGCTCAGAGCTACGGTTCCCTTCCAGCTCCCTGTTTGTAACTGACTGGTGAAAACTGAGAATTGGGCATTTCATCCTGCAGAAGGTTTCCAAATTGTCTGTTGTTTGTCTTCCTTTGACTGCATTAATGGAGACATGTCTCTGGCTGTGAAGTCAACTGTCCACGTGGTGCCTCTGCTGGGGGAACTACTGCAGCCTCCTCCTTAAATGAATCTTCTTTTCTTCCACAAATTAATAGGTATTTTCAAGCACTGCTGTGGCTAAGCAATGATTCAGGCCACACAGATTGAGCAAGAGACAGAACAAAATGATTCCCTGCTGCAAACAGCACATATCTAGGCTCAGCCAGGGCAGGAGAGCAGAAGTTGAGGAATACCCAGAGTAAGAAATTTGCTTTTAGACATCAGTATAACATTCAAACCACTGTTTTCAGCTCCATTCTTTGGCCAGTATTTCAGTGGCAGCTGGAGTCCTAAGGGTAATGCAAGCTTCTTCTGGATAAAAGGTGATGGATGGAAACATAGCTTCTGCGGTGTGTCTCACCACGAATGGAAGGAAATGAATTGAATAACTCACCTAATGCACCATATGGAGATAGAAGTGAGGAAAGTGCGGCTGCTAGAAGTTAATGCAAAAAACACCAACCACAAATCCAGCACAGGGCCAGGCTCTAAAATGTAAGTGGAAGTGGCCTAGAAAACCCACACAAAGACAGTACTTTACAAGCAAAGGTTCTATGCTTCTGGAAAATAAAAACTGCCTGTGTTAGTAATCTAGGATCTGGAGCAGAGTAACTAAATCTATTGGGCTTAGACTGCCTGAAGGCATAACATTAAACTGGGGAGAGACATTCAGTTTAATCTCCGGCATGACAGATGTCCTTAAGGGGATTCTATGTAAATATGCAGTGTATTGTTTCTGCCTTCTTAGAAAAGCGGCGGGAGTTGAACCACCTTCTCCCATCAGATGGCATGGATGTTTTGCTCTGCCTTGAAGGAGTCTTGGTGGAGTGTAAGAGCCTCCTCATGATACAGTTCAACTCTTCCCCTGGGCCCATGTAAATCAGCTGCAGGGATGTTGTAAGCAACCCGTGGTGAATGCGCCTGCTTTATGCTGCCTACGGATATGCCTGCACCCAGGCAACACGATGCGGTATTAACAGAAGCATCTCTGACTTTTCAGTTTCGTGTAGGAAAGAAAACAAGCGGGGGGAGATGAGAGGCAAAGAGAAAAGAGAGAGACGCTATAATATTTCCTGGAGACCACAGAGTACAAGGGCCCACACTGCACGCCCAGTGATAGCTAATGCACTGAGTTTCTGGGTCATCTGCAGAAGAAATGTTCTGTTTTGGCAGTTTAAACTGCAGCTTAGACAGCAGCATTCAAGATTTGACAATTCAAGCAGCTCCAGTTCATATTATTGCCTAAAACTATTGGATGGGACTAAATGAGTTAAACTCAAGGGCAGGAGATAAAGCCAAATGAGTCTGGTAAGGAATGTTGTTTTTTTGTTTTTTAAAGTACTGGTTTGGAAATAAATAATGCAGAAAAACACTTAGGGAAAAGCCCGAGAATATTCCAAAGCAGACATGGAAACAGATGATTGTGCAAATTCATCTGAAGCACAAGAAGGAAGTTCATGTGTGCATACTGCACCCTCCCAAACCTGTGATGCATGCAATTTCTGGAGAACTGACATGTTTAAGGTTTTATAATCCAAAACTAAGCTGATTTTACATTGCAACCGCATTATTTTCTTTTTAAAACCAATCATGTCACTGACAGATCCTTAGCAGGTGCAAATCAGCACAAGCTTCAAGGGAGTACTATGAGCTACAGCAGCTGAGTGTCTGGTGTAAAATGAGATCATCTTCTGAAGAACAGAGAGAAAGACATTCCGATTTGTCATCTCCTCTCTCTTCTAATTGCTTAGTAATATCTTCCTAGCTGCTCTAGAGATCAAAGTGATGGATGCGCTTACTATTCTGGCTGTTCACACCCGCAGAACACCACTGCACATTGCTCACACCAAGCTCTATGTGTTGATGTCTCCTAACTAGGGATACTCACCCAGTTATAGTTATTCCCTAAGGATTTTGGCTGGCTTTTCTTTCAGATAGAAGCCATCAGGCCATAGCCCTATCTCACGCTCAAAAACCATTGCATAATCTGAAGCACTGATCCCCATGCTCAAACTGTGAAGAATACTCTTGGTTTCCTTAGCAAGGATGACATCTTAGAGGATGTAACATCTTACAGCCAGAGGAGGTGATATGACAGAATCCCTTCCACACAAGGGCACTTTTCCCACAGCAGAAAACACCCTTCAAACATTAAATTGCCACCACAATGTCTGCTTCTGCTTTGCTGATCACTTGGTGCTGTCTCCCTTCGTTATAATAAAAGCTCACAGTTAACACGGAAGGAAACAGAGCACCAAGGCAACAATACTAACAGCACCATTTAAGACACCAGGGAGGTTTAAACTGCTGTACCTGGGTGGATGCCCAGTGTCAAGGAGCTTTATGGGTTAGTTAATGCTGGCATCTTCCTTTTGTAGCAAGAGAACTGGCAGGAACCATCTGTGTCACGGTGTATGGAAGGCCGCCATGTGACGTGCAGCCCAGAGTGTCTATTCTGAGCTCCTTTGTAAACCACAAGAAACACAATACCAAGGGCACAGAACAAACTAAATAGCATTAGTTTTTCCACATCTAATGCATCAAAATGTGCCAAAGGATGAGAACAGAAGAGAACAAGGGAAACACCAAACCCCAGTTAAGGAGAAATGTCTAGATGAACCATGAAGGCCCCCGCCCCATGGCACAAGAGAGTGCAAAAAATAAACAAAAAGTCCAGCAGAAAGCTGTGATTAGTTTAATCTTGAGCTCATGAGTAAGACAGCAAAAGTAACATTCTCAGCTCAGTATATACGTTACAACTACTCTTTTCCAAATACAGCAAATTCCGGTCCCTTTGGAGGAGGGGAAGCCCATCAAGATATATTTGCAGGCCAGAGAAAAGGAAGTTATTTACTGGCTGCTCCATTGCTGGCACTGCAAAATCCCAATCCCAGAAAATGTGATTATCACTTTTAACCTCCACTCATCAAAACATCCTTTCACAACTTCAGTTTTAGCTCCTACCTTGTTTACAAAACCCTACATGACAGTCAGAAGGTAATCGGTTTTCACTACCAGTAGAAACAGTTCCTCACCATAATGACCTGAAACCCCTCGTGGTCCACTTCTGCAGAAATACCTGGGACTGAACTGGACCCACTACTTTTCAGCAGACTTGAGCTGTTCACAGCCACACTCAAAACCTGAGTTTGTAACAACCTTGTTAAATCTCATGCAACTTTTTGAGACTCTTAGGAGTGAATGCAACGTTTGGGAAAAGTGTCCAGTTGGCAAAGACACACACTGTTCATTTGCATAATTATAGGCTGTGCATTAACACTACTTACATTTGAGGATGCCTGACACTTTCCATTAAGAAACTCAGCTTTGATCTACTAAAAACATTGCCAAATTCTCTCTGTTTGGTTTTCGATTTTTCTAGCCAATGCCTGTCTGTCTTGGGCTGAATTATTTGGGAAGGTTTCAGTTAAAACAGCTTGGCTGTTGCCCAGAATGAAGTGATGGGGGAAAAGAATTTGCAAAGAAAAAAATAAAGGAAGAAGTATAACCTTATAATGGAGAAGTTCTCACAACCACACGCTCTAAAGTAGGAACTTAAAGCACTGGCAGAGCTCTGCCTCTGATACTCACTCCCAAAAACATCCATTCAGCCAATTTCTGCTTTTGGTCGACCTCTAACCCCACAATGGCATGCATGCTGGACACTTATTGCAGCGTGGCAGCTAGATTTTCTCAAAATATGTCTGTTCTGAATGCCCTCCAGACTCACACAATTCTTGTAGGCAGGGAAAAATTCCCACTACTCCAATTTGTTCAATTTGTTTGCTTTCCTCACCTCCTCAGATTCTGCTAAAACCCAGGAGGTCAGAAGAGAGGCAAAGACATGAGTAGTCCTCTTCTGTTCTTCCACACAGTTCTACCCAACTTTTTCTTACCACTTCAGAACCAAAGCTTGCCTGCTGAGATGGATTGCTTGATTCAGGGTGTCAAGATACTATTCTGTTCCTACAGGCAGCAGAAACTGCTCTGCTATTCTTTGAAAGGAGACACTAATATAAATGGTGTGGTTACACTCCGTGGTTCAGAAACCCGGTGGTCACTTATTTATCCATAAACTTGGTGAAAGGAGCAATCCTAGTGAGCAGCCATAAAGAAATAACAAAGAAATAGATGAACTGAGATAACAAAACACTCCTTCTCCAACAGCAACCAAAGAATCCCCAAAACAAGAACTCCAAATTCCACATATTCTGATCAACACTAAGAAAACCTCACAAAACCCATCATGCATGCTTTCCATATGAATAAGGACTGTATACAGTGTACTGAGAAGAAGAAACGCTGCCTAGGAGCTAAAACCACAAAGTCCAGAGATTCAACTTGTATTCCTGGCAAATACACAATACCAGCATTCACAAACCCAGACACCTGAAGAGAGGCACCAACATCCGCATTCAGGCACTTAAACATAGAGGTTGTATCCAGCAGCCTTGCAAGGCCAGTGTCTGTTACGTATGCTTTAATATTTCCTCCTTAACTGTTTGGTGTCTTGGGTGTCTCCATTAGAGTTAATAGTGTTCTAGGTGTTGAACCAGTGGAAGTATTTGGTGTGGGAAAAAAAATCCAACAAAACGCAATGTTTCCTCCTGTGACTTCCCCTTCTGGTCTCAGGTTTTCTTGCAAGCAAGCATGTGGAAGGTCTGGTTCCCTATTTAATGTCCTTTCTGCAGAAGAAATCTGCCAGAGTATAGCAAATAACTGGGGTTAGGAACCCTCCAACACTTACATTTACCTTCACGGCACAGCCAGCTATGGATAGAGGTGGATATAGATGCTTTAGGAGCTGTAACAAGCTCAGGTAGTGATAGCTCCACTCAGGTGGAAAAGTGCCTCACTCTGTGGGGAATCCCATTGATCTCAGTGGCATTATAAGCAAGAGAAACTGCTAACTGCTATGAGCTAGGAATTGCTGGCAGGTCTCTTTAATTTAATCAGAATGAAATGTACTGTAGTTTCAGATTCCCAAAGGAAGGATGTCTATAATAATAACCTGCAATTATGTCCTAAATATTCAGAAAGTTTTTTTTCTTTCTTTCTTGCGTCATTAATAATTTTGCTTGAGAGAAAAAAAAGTAAGAAAAAAAAATCCCAAATGAGGATTTCTCTGAGCAGTACATGCACAGAACTTTTCAGTGGCATCAGACAGTATTTTTTGAGTGCTATTCAGTAAAGTCATTGTACCTATCAACAAAAGACTCAGCTGAGCTCTTAGTTTCCTTCACTGAAGATAGCTACATCAGGAACAGCTCATGAGGTAGGGTCTGCTGGACAACACCACATTGCAATTCTGCCAGCAGGTGCTGCTTCTTGAAGAGTGACTCAACCTCTCACTGCATGGCCTCCAGGCACAGGGAAAAGCAGGGGGTGAGCAAGGGAGGGGTCTAATCTGCAACACAAGACTCTGAAAAGCTATTATTCACCAAGACAGGCTGTGTCCTATTACTAAATGCCTTCATCCTAACTCCTCACCTGGCAGTCCCAGCCACTCCTGCAACCAATCTTCTTTCCTGAAGCCACCATTGGCCCCAGAGCCCCAGCAGGAGCCCAGCCCAACACACTGGGCAGTACTGCACTTTCCCTCACATAATAGACAATAGTCACAGAGGGGCAAAGCTACCTTACTGTGGGTCATATTTAAGGATGGCCTTGAGGCAGATGTTCAGAGGCAGCCCCTGCTCATGATGAGCTATGCCTGTCTATGAGCACCAATTTAAATTTTGTCTTCTTCCTTAAACACTGCATCATATTTGTTAAATGGGCAATAGATGCAGCTACATTCCTCCGTATGCTATTAGAAAGCATTCCTTTTCCCTCAAAAATAAATAAAATGAATGCATAGTAAATGCCTAACAGATGAAGCTGTAACAAGCTGTTGCAATGCATATAACATGAAGATATTGTTAAAACAATGTGTGTGCCTGTTAAATGCAGAAACATTTAATGTTATTATTAGCTATGCTATAAAACCCGTCATAATTTATTAAATAATATTAAAGTATTTATAGATGGACCCTTCTATGCTACGTCACCGGTTACTACTGCAACAAACATGCAATGCCAAATCTATCATTTAGGCTTTTTAACTTTCCCAAAGCGTTTTTTTCCCCGCTTATGAAAAAGCAGATGTTCTAAAGCAACGGTAACTGTAAACTCTCAGTACATGCTCAAGGACCGAGATCTAATATTTAAAATGAGCTGTTCCAGTACAAAATGTCTCCATGGTGACCTCTGGTAGCTGAATGGGAACTAGCTTTGGCAGTGAGTCCAAGCAGACTGCAGCTCCTGTTGGTGGCATGCACTGACCAAAGATGCATCTGAGCTCCAGACCAGAGAGAGGCATCAGGTATTGCTCCATGCACTCCCCCTAAGGAACTAAAGAAGGCTTTTAGCAAACTGCTCCCACCAAGTGAATAGATAATATGTCTGCTTTGTTGTGAATTAGTAATTTATGTAATGAGGTCAGGCTTTATAATGGTTTTTAACCCAAACAGTAAATCTTATTGAGAGCTGCTACCAGCAATTAACAAAAGCTACTTTTTCTAATGAGGTACCCACAGAATAAAGAATATGAAATTCTGCATTCCTAAACGGCTTAAATATCTGTACTCCTAAGCACCAAGAAAATGAAATAAAAGCTTTGTTTCATTTTTTAATTAGGGCGTTCAGATAACTCAAGCCTCCAACATGTGCGCAGTGGTTCAATAACTAAACCCATCCTCAATCAACTAACTAAGCATCACCAGCTATACTAAGATCAGATTTGTTTTTGCTTAGCACAAAAGACCCTGGAGTTCCTAAAAATGCTTCTGCATTTTTAGTTTTAAATGTGTGTGTGGGGGGGGGGGGGGGGTGTAAAAAAAAAAAAAGACAAAGAGAAAAAACATCAGTTCTCCTGAATCCAGAATAGCTCTTTTAAAGGAAGCTGGATTTACTCCAGCATAGCTGACAGCCTTTGTCCCCTAATGGGAAACACCAGAAAATTGTTGCTGAAAATGTAGAATGCTACAGAATTTGATTAAGAGTTGTAAGTAAAATTTTCTCCAATACTTTTTCAGAATTGAACCTTCCTCCTATTTATCATACAAGTAGGATAACGTTAGCCAGGGACTAGAGGTGGTTACCTGCTCATTGTAGATACCCCACACCTTACAAGAGACGATACAGCGCATGTGCCTGATCCCTATATTGTGCATGGGCTAGAGAAATCTGGAGCTGAAATTAAATGCAGCTGAGGAGCCACTCTCTCAAGCTGAAGGAGCTTATTAAAACCCACCCAGGAGGTGAAAGAAGTTTTATTAACCGCATTCTCCACCTTCTGAAGGTCTATAAGCCCAGGCAACTGAAAGGAAGTCAATACATTTTTAAAAGCAAGTCTTTTCTCCTGGTTCCTATACAGACCTTCACAAACCTCCCAGGGGTGAGAACAATGGAACAGTGCTGTATTCGATAAAGCAAGGTGGGCAAAATCTTTCCTGTCTATCTGCAACAGTACTTTGAGTTCAGTTACAAGGAAATGGATCTGCACCAAAGCCAGGTGCACAGTGACAGATTCACCCCTAGGGATCAGAATCTGATCATCCAGGAAACAAAAACACTGCTGGTTTTACATCTATATGACTTTCACACTCTGCAGTTTTGCTAACTTGACCATTTAATCTACAGCTCTCCATACTCTTCTCCCTCAGCACACACACACACACCATCCTGATTCAAACAAGTCATGACGCAGTGACCTCATCTAAATAAGAGGTTTTGTTTCAGCAGAAATGTTTAATTTCTCACTTGTGAAAAAGCATGTTGCATTTTGGAACAGTTGAGCATTTTGGTCACAGGGGGCACAGTATGAGTAATGCTAAATGTCCTTCTGCAAGAGCTCCCCCTCCCCAGCCTCTGGACACCTAAAAAAGCTGAGAAGCTCGGCATGGTCACTGGTCAGGACGTGCACATCACACAAATGCAGTTTGGACAGCAAGGAATTTGGCTTAAGCAGATGAACAGATTGGTCCAAAACAATGATCTGCCAACTAAAACAGACATCTCAGGCTTTAATTCCCCTTCCCTAGCTCCCATCTCTATCATCACCTTAAAAAAAATGGCTTTGGCCCACCACTCAGAAGATCCACAAACTATTTCAGGACTAGAGAGTGAGAGAATGCTGGAGCTGAGACTCTTGCTTGGAAAGCCCTGAAGGACAAATGAGGCAGCATCCTTCAAAGCAAGAGGCAAGTCCCATTCCATTTATGGCTAAGATTATGACTGGGAAGGAAAAAAAAGAAAAAGAAAGGAAAAGAAAAGAAACCTCTCCCTGTAGTCAGAGATCAGCCAGCACAGGAGCTTTGGCTGCAAGAACTCAAGGGAGAGACCAGGGCTAATAACAAGCAAGCTGCCACGTTCTGGACCATATCCAGTTCCCAAGTGGATTGTAATACATAGCCCTGTACTTATTTATTTTTACAAAGATAAAGTGTGTGTATGTTTTAATTTCTTGGTCAAAGGCAGCTGACCACAAAGAAGCAAACAAAGAATGCCTTCCTATTCTCTTCTCACCCCATGAGATCTCATCTGAAACTGCACATACAGGGTGCCAGGGGTGTGTCTGATGTCCACAAAGGAGTATGCTCAGGGCCCTTCAGATAAAATCCTCAGCTATCCCAAAGCTGTGCTAGGTGGTCCCAGTCTGCTCTTGCTGTTGTCTGCAAGCTGTAACTCAGTGAAGCATGTCCTGTGAAGGAAGTGCTACACCTGGCAGCCCCAGCCTCAGCACCACAGTCTGCCCTGCTTTGTTAGAGGTATCCCAAGGAGGGCTTACCTCAGGCAGTGCACAACTCCCACCTGTACCTTCAGGTCACATCTGAATGACTGTTTTGTCATGGCTTCAACACTTACACTTCACTACACAGAGCCGCTGGAGTTTTCTCTCCTACTCCATTCACCTCTTGGTTGACTTGGCTTCTCAGGTTCTGTCCTTCCTCTGAGAGTGCTGTCCCAATGCACCCTGAGCTCTAGCATCAGGGCTGTGCCCACTGTGCACATACAACCTCAACAAAACATTATTTCAAACAGCAGAGAAAAAGGACACACCTGGCAAGGTCTGTTGCAGGCAACGTGGCAGAATCATGGAATCTTTCATGTTGGAAAAGACCTCTAAGATCACCCAGTTCGACCATCCACCTACCACCAATACTGCCCAGAAACCATGTCACTAAGTACCATATCTCCACATTTCCTACCATCCAGGGACAATCACTCCATCTCTCTTCCAGTGCCTGACAGCTCTTTTGAAGAAGGGTTATTTTCCCTAATATCCAACCTGCATCTCCCCTGGCTCAACTTGAGGTCATTCCATTCTTCACTAATTACACAGGAGAATAGGCTGAGAAGTTAATGGAGTTTGGGCTCATCAGCTGTAATGCCTTAGAAGTGAGGCAAGGATGGAAAATGCAGTTGGTGCAAGTTCAGATGCGACTGGTGTCTTCTCAAAGCATCTGCATGTCTGGGCACACCAATTTCTTAGTGGACTTTAACTCCTGAGTGCCTGTCATTTCTGAGGAGAGGCAGACTCCCATGTAAATTGGAGGCTTCTGTAAATGCTACCTAACACATCTCATCCCTACCACCACTCACAAACAGCTGAATGGATGGCAGACAGGAATTGAGCAAGAGTGTTGGCCTGTGGGTTAGACTAAAATAGGTAGACCTCAAGCATTCTAGGTGAAGTAATTAAAGAGAGATAAAAAGTCATTCCAGCAGAGGCAGCAGCTCTCAGTTTCTCTCACCTTCTTTAGTCTCCTCTTTTTTGTTTTGTTTTGTTTGGTTTTGTTTTTGAAGTAAACCCATAAAATAAGGGAAAATCAATATTTAAAGCAGATAAGGACATAGAAAACTCAGAGCTCCTCACATCTTTCAGGACAAAGTTCCTACAATTTGCAATTGCTCAACACAAGAAAAACAATGCTTGGTGTGCACAAAGTAATTAGGATACTTTCTTCACTTCTGAATAACAGTATCTGGAAATAGTGAAGAAGATGCTCTATATATTGTCTTTCTTTTTTTTCTCCTGGTATGTATCAAAATAAGAGGAAAAAGAAGTACAGTGCAGAAAAGCCATCATTAGTTTTGACATGAAAGCCAAAATTCAAGCTACAATGTAGAACTAGGATGTGAAAAAATAGATATATCTCACATAGAAAAGAAAGTGATGTTTCAGGAGAAATAGCTTGAAATAAATTAACTTGCTATTCCTGTGTATATGTTAATTATAATGTAATTAACACAGTATTAAGAACTAAAAATAAAGTTTGGCTTGTAATAGATGGGAATTGTGATTGCCAAATGCCGTAAATTCTGACAAAGTCACTTCATTTGAAATGTGTTAGCTGGAGCAGGCAGAAAGTCTGAAGTGGGGCAGTAATAAGATCACCTTATATAGTATTCTAAAGTTATTTTGCTCCTTTTAGTGAGCAGAAATGGTTTACATAGAAGTTACTCTACCATCTTTTTCCAAATTTCCTTTTTTTTTTTTTTTTGTTTCTTATTTCAGGCATCAGGAGAAAAAAAAATGATACGAAGTTAAAACCAAACCCAATGAGAATAAATCTCACCATTTTCCCACTTCGACTCACTTCTGTTGCCTGAATATTGGGCTCAGTGAGGATGAAAGCCCTTGAAATCAGTGCAATTTTTAGGGAGGGATTAAGGTAGTCATCGAGATAATGAAGGGCTCAATTTTTGTCGCTGCTATTCTGATTCAGTTAAAGTTATTGTAGTAAAATTAAAGGGCATGATTGGGCAGCATGAAAGGAGCGATTTTTGCTGCCTTATTCACATTCAGGGAACTGCCGAGGCTTTCATGTTAAACTGGATCCACATAAGGGCAGGCTTTGGCCCAAAAATGCATTTCAAAACAATCCAAACAGATGGTAGCACTTAATATATCCATGAGAAGTGTTTCTCACTACCATGCAAGCTTTCTGAGTGCTCAGCTGGGCAAAAAAGGGAAAACTTGCTTTCAAGTCATGTTTGTTTTATGTACGAACGTATGAAGTTCTATTATGGAGGGAAAATTGGTGACAAACTATCCAATGTCAGCCTTTAATAGGTCATACCAAACAGAGAGGAGCCCTTGAAGACCCAAACAATGTGTCCATGTGCAGTACTTCCCTGGGAGGTAATTTTAACTGTGCAGTTCCCAGTAAATCCTTGTATTTTGCACTAGATATTTATTACAGCATGAAACAAAGGAGCTTTGTTCAAGGAACTTAATGCCTAATGATTAATATGAAATAGTTTCATCAAGTGACTCTTTTCTCAGATAGCAATTTGTCACTGAATTGCTAAAATCCCTGCTTAGGCTTTATGCTCACTCAGGCTACACATGTGATGGACTTCAAAGTGAGTATTACCTTCATAAACAGTTCTGCAGGACAGTGTTCAATGGATTGCTTGTTTCTTTCAGTTTGCTAGAGAACTGCTATCTTTCTTAAGGCACAAGATCCTGGATTCATGCAGATTATGAGATGAACTGCAGTTATTGGAGCTCATATGACTACAAAGCAGAATAGGAAAATATGATTTGAAGGGAATGCGTAGAAAGAACTGAAAGAACCTGTCCACTTATAAGTTCACTAACACTATGATTTCTAAGGTCTGATTCAAATGCTATGGCTATTTGGAACCTTTTACATGCAAATTACACAAATGAGCTAATTTCTGGAACGTCAGAGAGGACCCCGTTTCTGCATAAAATATATCCTCTGTTTAAAAATCCATTTCCCTAGGAAATGTTTCCCTCTGCAGCAAACCAGCTGGGGAGACAGCTACGGGGGCTCTCCAAAAGCATTCAGGAGATCCTTGCAGCTTTACAGCAACCAAAATGAAGTTTAAAGCAAACCACAAGTTAGTGCTTTCTTAAGTGGCACAAAGAGTTCATGCGTGTGTAATTTGAAGAAGAAAGTGCATTAATATACTTTTCAATTGCTATCTTTATGGGCCTTCTGCCTTCCTTTGTTGCACTGAAATCCCACAAAATGCTGTGCCTGGTTTCAGAAGATGGGCAGCTCTTCATTTTTTCAGATCATTTATCTGAAAGGTCACCATGCCTCCTGCTGTCACACATTCCAAGCTTGCTCTCTGTCCTATTTTTCACAGAGGAGGCTTCAAAAGTTATTCTTATTTTTTTTTAACAAAACATTTATTTCTCAGGATGTAATCACAACACCCTGAAGTCGGCAAGAGTTTTATCCCTAAGATAAAAGAGAGTTTTATTCAGAGGGGCAAGATTTTACCAACTGCAATTCTTCCAGACAAGTGAAGAGGAGAAGAGACTCAATGTAAACAGGGAAATTAAAATGGTTAGCAGCTTTCCCCTTAATTTTTACACCAGAAGTAGAAAATAGAATTATTCAAATTAATGCAAAGCTACTTGAATTTCTGTACTTATAATATATATCAATTATATATAATCTTGTCTGTGTATATATCCATTTCAGCTTTGTGCTCAACACCGCCCAAAGAAGGTCTTCCTTTCAGTCACAGGGTTAAAAGCATATTTTGCTCTGAAGCAAGATTATGAGTCTTTACTGTAAGAATAGGAAAGAAAAAGAGACAAAAGCCTTAGGAAGCCTCACTCAAAGTCAATCTCTTCTCCTAGAGACAGTTCCTCTCTGGCTTTTTAAGGGCCATGAGGATCATGCACCATTTTCCCACTGCCCGATGGGTTTTGGTCAGCTATTTTAATGTTTCCAATCCTTCATCTACATATGCCACTAGACATCATGCCCCAGGCAGCCTGGGAACGTGGCCATTTGTTAAATCTTGCTGGCGTCAGCTACAAATTGTGCCAGCTTGAGTCTTCATTTTCATTCAAGTGTAACTATTAACTCCACCACTAATAAAAAGCCTTTGAAGATCCTCTCCCTGTTCTTCTATTCACTGCTGACTTGAAATCCAACAGCGGCATGCATCCCGAAAGTCCTCACACCTGCTGGAGAAACCCAACAGATTCTCTCTTCATTCTGTCTCCAACATTTATCTGTAAGAGTATGGAACCATTTTTTGGCATCTTTGTGCTGTAGAGAAAACTTACTGAAGCAAACAAACATGAACTAAGCAGCTCAACTCACCTGCCTGGATAACATGAATTTTATTAATTTTCCGTTGTCTGCATCAGAATTTGCACTGAATCACAACCCAATCTGAATAGAGTGCTTAAATCCCAAGGCCAAGTTTTAATCAGGTGCTTTGCATCATGCCCCTCACACACACAGCACACAGAAGGAAACATCCATTCAGCTAAATGCAGGCCCGAGAAAAACAAAATCGCTATTTTTGCCTGTCCCCTTAGCACCTCTTTTTGGTTTATTTGAGTCTCTGGATCCACTTCAGTGTTCAGAGAGCCGCGATGATGAGGTGACTTGGCTGATGGCGAGAAGCGAGCTCACTCTCCCCAGTAAGATCAGAGCATTGCAGCCAGGG
This sequence comes from Cyrtonyx montezumae, assembly GCF_038088225.1. Classification (NCBI taxonomy): domain Eukaryota; kingdom Metazoa; phylum Chordata; class Aves; order Galliformes; family Odontophoridae; genus Cyrtonyx; species Cyrtonyx montezumae. The sequence goes on from NW_027071981.1 coordinate 6,639,613, forward strand.
CTCCAGGCACAGACACAGACCTGCATGCAGACAGATTTTCTAAACACAGAGTTAATGCAACCATGTCATCTCATAACCACTCAAGTGGTTATTTACCCCTTCGAGTGTTTCTTGCTCAGCTGCTAAGAACAAGTTCAAAAGGCAGGAAAAGTCCAAGCGGAATATGAAAATATTGCCTACCTATTTGGGGGCATAATCTGAAGCACATTGATTTGATGGAAGGGCTCCAGCTGGCTCTGAATCAAATCCAGTACGGAGGTCCTTAAGTGTTACTGAGATTTTGTGCCATTAACTGCAGAACAACTAGTACGGAGTGTTTCAGTTCCTCAAAATATGAGAAGGCCCTTTGTATCACTTCTACCTCATGCTAGGAGTTGGTGAAGTCTACTGTAGCAAGAATATTAGTCACTGATTGTAATCTTTGCCATTTGTGATAGCACTTAGAGTTTCGTTATTTGGGTTGAAAGAACAATGAGATGAATAAATAAAAACACAGACTAGAAGGGAGAAAGGACAGACCTCCCTTCCTTGCCCAAATGCAAAGGAGGCCAAATGAGCTCTCTGCCCTGCCAAAACATATGTGAGAATAACAGCAAAATGTGTATGTTCAGGGCAGTTATCATGCATGTATTTTGGACAAGCTGCATATGTTTCTTGAGTGCTTTATCAGACAACAGAGGAAACCAATGCCAACATAGTAAAGTGCACACAAAAGCCTGGGGTAAGCCAGCCCTACTGTGCACTTTTTATGCTAAATTAGGGATAAGATGTTGGAAATCTGCCCTAACATAGCAAAAAACAAACAAACCATCCAATGATGGAGCTGTGAACAACTTGGTTCAGAGATGAGGCCACAATTTCTTTGTTGTTCAGACCCCATAGGTTTCTCTCAACAAACATTCTGCAAGGTCTGAAAACACGGTGGAATAAGGTGGGGAAAGGGATTCATCCTCCTTCTTTAACATAAGAAATTCTCTTCAAGAATTTACTAGAAATATAAATGTCCACTCTAACAATTTTCTTACCTGCACCAAACATTATATACTTTTTAAACATGTAATTAAACCACAGAAACTAGTACTAGCTATATATACAAAAATGTATATAGCCAGTGAGTATAAATAATTTACTGTGGAATAACAACAAACATACTAAGCTATGGAGGGACCAATTCATTGCCATGTGTGAGGTCTTTTTCTCACTGGCTGATACCTCTCTAAAAAGGGAGGAAAAAAACAACAAAAAGAGAAAACACCCATAATATTAACTTGTAAGCAAAAAATGAGAAGTTTCTGTACTCCTGAGAGCCCAGTGTAAACAGAGATGTACCTTTACACAAATGCAGAAGAAACTCATTATTCTAGAGAAAAAGCTCGGAAAAATCAACCTGACATGCCTATATATTTTCAATACAGTGTCGTTAATAAAGAACAATGTGAGGATCGATGTGCCTTTGGCACGTGGTACACGGGAACCATAATTGCAGAATCCTGTATGTTTGGGAATATAACAAATTCATTTGGAATACCTATCAGCTAGAGAATGCATTGTGAAAGGCTGTAGAGCAGCACTAATGCTCTTAGATTTAACGCCACTCTGAAAGCTTTTTCATTGCTCACCTGAAGACAAAGCATTTTACTTAATTTCTTTCTTTTTTTTTTCTTTTTCCCAAATCTCCCCCTTTATTCTGTGACTGATGAAGGTTTGTGTGGTGTTCTAGACTCCTAATTTCTTTACCCATGCCCTCAGAGCCCTCATTAGAAGGACAAGTTGACAGTGACCTACTGCCTTTCTCCAAAATGAGTACTTACATCTTTCCTTCCTCAGATTTGTCCACCAGGGTTCCTCACCATCCTTATCCCAGCAGAATTGCCCTTGTTCCGCACAGCTGGGTGCAAGCACGCTTAGGATTAGAGAGCATTTTGATTTGGAAAATGAGCTTGGATCCATCTTAGCATATCCTATACATTAATTCTGTGATTCAACCAAAATACTACAGCTAAAATTAAATAATTGATGAGAGCAGCGGGATAACATTAAGAGCTGAGGGGGAAGAAGAAAATACATTTTCAAGTGACTTCTAATGGGAAAAGGAGTGAAGGACACAGAGAGATACAGGAAAACTGTTTCAGAGAGCAGAAATAACAGAGGAAAAGCTTCTGTGGCAAGACAGCAATTGGTCTAAGGACACAGAGGTGAAGCCAGTATTGGAAATCAAGCAGGATTTTATCTCTGTTATTTGAACGTGAAGCAGTTGTAGGGCCATCAGGTAACACAGCTAAGATCTGGTCTGATGTGCTTGAGATTGCAAGCGTATTTTTCCATAGGTAAATGAATTTTTCAGACGCAATGGGACATCACTGGTTAGAACTTGGTGTCACGGTTGAAAATATCCTCCCCTGTATAAGTAGCTAGATATCTATAAGTGGGCAAACAACACACATTACCCTCTTTGTAATTCATGTTTGATGATCAGCAGAAAGATTGATAATGAGAAGGACTCAGAGGCAAAAATCCCAAGGATATAAGTCCTGTATTTTCAAAATAAAATGACTTCTACTTATTCTATCGCATTATGTCAGGGGCAAGTAGCAGGAAAAGTAAACACCTAAGCACCCTAAGATGCAGGAAAGCACAAACGATTACTTGAAAGATGAGGTTTCGAGGAAGGAAACAATGAATTACTGATAGGCTTAGCCAGAGTGATGTCAGCTGCCATACAGATGCTTACACTGCCACTCCCTTCTCCTCTCCCACCCTCAGACTGACAGTCATACACCTGGGCAAACACTGTACTGCTGACACACTAATCTTGACAGTTGTGACATGTGTGGAAATGAAATGCTGTGCCTTTGCTGTAAAATAGGTCCCTGGGCTAGCTAGGACTAGCAGAGAGAGGGCAGAGAGGGAGGGGAGCACATGCACACACTGCAAACGTGAGTTTCTGGTGAGCTGGCAGCTGGGGAAGGGTGGAAGGAAATGTGTTGCCCCAAAACAGAAATCTCTGATATGGCCATGAAAGCACATTGAATCTCCCTGAAACCTTACTGCGTATGAACCTCGATATGCAGGCTGTTCCATTTGTTTTGATCCTAACTGATCTCTCGATTCACTGGAAACCTTGTTTAAATAATGGCCCTCGGTCTCAGAACTTTCTCTCACATTAAAATTCAAGCTTAGACTGATGGAGATGCAAATTAGCCCCAAATAAGCTGTATCAGCTCTGGGATGAGCCGCTGTCGCCCAGCTCTTCACACCTGAAGTGGAAGGTGAGACATGGAGGCAGAGCCCATCCACCTGTGACAGGAGGACACTGGGTAGCTGCAGACAGGTCCTTTTATGTTGGGTAAACCCTGCAAGCTCCTGGATGTCTCTCCCAAGTTCTGGATCTAATTACTCCTTCCTCTTATTCCAGAAAGACATGAACAAAATCACTTGTGCTGTCACCAGGTACAAAGCAATTGACTTCAGCTATCAGCTTCAGATTGTTCTGACCAAGTAGTCTGAGCTTCCTCCTGAATTCCAAATACCTGCCACAGAATTCATTCATTCAGGGTTAATCCAAGCAAGTGTTTTCATTTGCTGTCCGTCACAGAACACAGGAATCTAATTTTTTTTTAATAACTGTAACAACTCCTCTCAAAAGTTTCTATGAAAAAATACTCTTTCTCATAAAATAACTGGTTTAGAATGGTTGCCTTCTTTTACTGAAGTTTTGAGTCCACGCCTATATAAAAAACTGGCTGATCCCTGCTAAATTCACCAGTGTTTTCCATAAGAGGACATGAAACAACTTATGCCACTTTCAGCTTGCCATCTCCCTGTTCTATCCAGAAATGGAGGTAATGCATTCCTGCTGCCTACCTGCTCCTGCAAACCTGGTCTAAATCTGTCGCCCAGCTTCGGACATGCTCACTATAAGGCTACAAACTTCAAAGATTAGGAAGTTCCTATAGATTTCCTGAAAATCAGGCAGAATGATGAGAAAGGCCTGAACAAGCACCTGACTTCCAGCAGAAGAGCAGGCTCAGCTGTTGCAAGTTCTGCTCAGGAGCGACCGGCCAGCTGACCAGCAGTCCTACTTTCCCTGCAGCTTGTGTGTGTGCAGCTCAGGCAGCTGCTTGGGCAGGATGATGTGATCAGACAGAACATCCGCTGTCACAGGTTCTGCATCTCACAGCACAAAGCTGTGAGCCTCTTAAAGGCTGAGCCCAGGTTGCGCAGGTAGTCCAAAATAACCAATCTTTGTGTTTGCTTTGACAGAATTTACTGATGAACAGCAGATAAAAGAGAGAGAATTTCCATTTTTGAGATAGCAAGTGGTTATCTCTTTTAGCAAACATGAGCCAGAGGCACCACTTTCCAGGAAATGAGGTTGGAACTCTTGCTTCATTTAAGCCAGGACCATTCCTGCTGATTTCAAAGGGTCTAAGTTTTCAGTCCAAACATTCAGAACTATTCAGCTTCTGCTGAATGCTGTTTTCTTGTGCTGCTGTTTCAGGAGAATTATAGCTCTACAATTGAGAATAATGTTCATGTTGGATGTCCAAAATGACTTACCCTTCACTTAGAAATAACCAGGATCAGGTGGCCATGTGATTCCATTATTTATGTAATGCCTCAAAATATCATTTGTCTTCTAATATGGGATGACAGGTTTCACATGTACAAGTTTTCTATGAGAGTAGCACGCTCATCTTGATTCACTCAATACACACATTGCTAATTTGAGATAAAAGATATATCAAGTAGATCCTGTAGTTAATTGGCTGCAGTAGCCCCTTTTTTTCTTTACTACATAGATTTATCTGGAATTTCTTTATAGATGTGCCAATTTTCGTAACTGATGTATTTGGATCACAGGTTTCTTTGGGGAAGGCTTTTATTTTCACTTTGTACATGCTCAGCACCTAACAGTACGTGCTCCTGGTGCCTACTTGAAGCTCCCATGTGTTCCTGCATGCTCATACAAATAGAACAAATTTCATTATCTTTAGGGCCTGCTAAGAAAATTGGTTGTTTTGTCTATCAAGCCATACTTCTTTCACACAAAACTGTGCTTGTGACTGCAGTGGATTCCACTCCTGCACACAAACTAACATTTAACTGCTGTTAGAAAATAACAACAGTGCTATTTTTCCCCACAGTGATACTTCTACCAAGTGCAAGAAGCAGCCTCCATCATTATTTGCCATTAGCGTCCAAATATTTGACAGCAGCAGGCAGTACACAAGAGCTGGAACTGTGACCTGGAAAAAGTCACATAATCACAAAATGATTGAGGTTGGAAAGTGTCTCTGGAGATCACCTAGCCCTGCTCGAAAGAAGGCCAACTACAGTGACATTTTGAACATCTCTGAGGATGGAGTCTTTACAGCCTCCCTGGGCAACCCAATCCGGCGTTCAAGCACCCCCACAGTTATCTGCGAGAATCTGGAAGCCGCATCAGTTCCCGAGGATCCTTAGCAGTATGAGATAAAGGGGTCTGGTGCAGTCTGGCTTGGCTAACCTGCTATTTAAAATCACAGCTGAATCCCAAAACAGCTATTGAAGACCGCAAGCTGCATTTCCCCTTCCGTGCTGTCTCTTCTTTCAAAAACCAAGCCCCTGCTGAGCGCTGCAGCCAGATGGTTTCTCCTTTCTCCAGCATGTACGTGTACTTGGAAGTCCTTTGCCTTTGGCCTGCCCAGGGAAGCAGTGTTTGTTTGGGGTTTTTTTAGCATTATAGATTCCTTCTCTGGCCATGCTTTTTAGAAGCCCAACTCCCTTCTCAGACAATCCAAATCTGTCCTGTTTGTGAAGGCACTATGTCTAGGATGTCACCTCAATGTAGTTTGCAAGAGAAAGAAAAGAGTAAATAAATGTATAACTCATGGAACAAAACACAAACTGTTGACATAAGCCAATATAGATAGCCAATATATCCTTTTATCCAATATATCCTTTTATCCACTCTTTCACCTCAGAAGTAAAAGAAATCAGGAACAGAGGTGTGAGGCAAAACCTCACCACTGTTTTGAATGGGGAGTCCTCCTCTCTTTTCCCAGCAGAGGCCAAAGGAGAGGGGCTGACACTTCATCCACCAGGCTCCTTTAATTATGCACATTTTTAAGAAGACCCCTGGTTTAACAAGAACATTTTATGTGAGGTTTGAGGAGCTTTATTTGGGATATTTTTGTTGAAAGTAACCTAGCACAGCCTATACTTATTGGGACAGTACTCTGATCTCTGTAACAGAATGCTTAAATCTTTGATAGCACTTCTGAACAGAAGAAAAATCAAAAATCCAAGGCTGATATGAACAGAATGTCAGAAGTGATCCTGTATAGGGTCACCTTTTTAAAACCTGACACAAGTTCTCAACATTTGGCAACCGGAGTGAATGTGGCCTTCTCCTGGAGAGGCAAAGACAAGTAGGAGAATTAATCACAGCCTTGGAAAAGACACAGACACCTGACATTATGGTAAATAGAGGCTACCCTTCCTGGAAAAGGAACACTAAGGGACCTGAGGCCAGTATTTGACCCGTGCTAAAAAACATGTGGATATTTTTATGAGCAGCAGGTTCATCAAGAATATTTCTCAGAGGTTAAATCTCACAGGAAAGACAAAATAAGGTGACTAAGGACTATCCTTGTGAGCAAAGATGTACAGGAAGAGGCCCAAGCCGGTGTGTTGATCTTGCATTATGGAAATCGATTAAGCATTAATTATACATGTTGCCGAAGGTTAAGTGAAGTGTGCCGTGCTCCAGAGCCAGCAGCCTGGAGGAGCCAAAGGGCTTCCTGGCACGGCAGGGAACAGCTCCCTGCCTCTCACGCTAGGGTAGACCCAAATGGTAGGGAAACCAAGAGCAACCAACAATTGTGGGCACTGTTTCACCCCTTCACGTTGAAGGACTTAAATCCCTCCAAGCCTCATTCCTCACCTCTTTTGGTGCAGTTTTCAAGCTCTTCCCACAGTGACTATTGCATAAACAAGCCACAGGGCAGGATTGAGCTTTGCCACTCTCCCAGCCCTGGCACTCTTCCCAGGTGGAAGGCTGGCAAGAGAAGGCCTGAGTTTCACTTCTGTTTGCTGAGGATGTGGTACGCAATGTTGATCACACAGTTTCTGCCTTCCCTGCCATGTAGTTTCCCAAACAGGGCTTCTCCTGCCCTGATATCTCTGTGGACTAAGGTGATTTGTCTCCCATGCTGTGATTATGTACAGCTTAATTATCTACTAATTGCACTTGCCTTCTTGAATGTCTCCAGGTAACAGGAGTACTGCTTTCTTTTTGCTCACTGGGCCGTGGAGGCAACCAGCTTGTCTCATCCTTTCTGGTATTTTTTTAAGAAGGACCTTTTGAAAGAAAAACACCCTGAAGAGAAAATCAAAGTAATCCCTCATTCTACACCCCAAACAAGACAAATAAATGTGTGCGCAAGTGTCCATACTAGAGGCAGCTCTTGGTGCAATAACTTGAATGTACCACCCTCTAGGATTTGCCTGTACCTAGAGGGAGGAGCATCCTGCTCCCACAGTTACATTTGAAGCTATTTATTAAAAGGAATCTGCAGGATTGCAAGGCTAATCCTGATGGCAATACCTGCTAACAGCACAAATAAGTGTGTTCTCCCTCACTGCAAGTGAGCCAGCTCACGCCCAAGGAAGTGCTTGCCCATTCCCTGTCTCGTGCAAAGCTCAGCAAAACTGATGACAAATTAGATGCAGATATTTGCTTTGCAAAAAAAAGGAGTGCACGGTCCATCGTTGCATCTTTGAGAAGGAGCAGCAGCCCAGGACAGGGTCACTAGGACAGGGTCACTAGCTCACTTGCTGTGTCCTCATCCCTGTGGTGATGGTCAGAAAATGGCACTTCAGATGCTCTCTTCTTGACACAGTAGTCTCAGATACATGCCTTGTTTCGGGAATATTGGTGCACCTGTGCTCTTCCCTGCATTTATACTTCCCGAGTTGTTGGAACCTCAGCTCCAACAGGCTGCATGCCCTAGGGACATCCCAGCTGGCTCTCAGGCTCAGTTCTTCCAACTGAAATGATCCAATCGTGCTCCTAAAAATTCAAAAATCCCCTCCAGCTGAATGACATTCCCCAGTCTTCTCTGAATAGGCCTTACTAAAATCTCTTTTGGAAAATTGATTCTGGAAGTCGAAATTAGGAGTAAAGCTGCTCTAAAAAGCATCTGAGCGCAGTCCAGATCTGGAGACCCTGGGATGATGGATACGAGATGCTTATTGACAAAAATGTCAGCAGGACTTCAGTTTTATGGCAGCTATCAGCCTGATGCTCACTGGAAATCAATATTTGCAATTTAAATTTTGTATTTTGTGTGTTGTCAGTTGAAGTTTAATGTCTGTTTCTCTTTCCTGGACTGTTTCTGGGGGGTTATTTTTCCCCAGTCAACATGGTGAGAAGCAGAACTGATTACACACGATGTCAGCACATGCTGGCTGCTGTGCTGGTGGGAAGAAGCAGATTCAAGGGCCCATGTTGTTCCACACCCAAGACAGCAATAAACTGGTATTTTGTTTTATTACACCAGTTTAGCACCACAGCATGTGTGAGATTTCCCCTCGTGGGTGTCAGGGGACCAAATCCTATTCAAGACCTATAAGAAAATAAACACATCCAATATGTGTGCAATGGCAATAGAAAAACAAGACAGTGAAGCGGGGTATCCATTCCCAGCCCTTCCTGGACATTCCTGGGGAAGTTACGGTGCTGCTGAGTGGACGTGTTTCCCATCTGCCAAGTTACAGCGATAGTATTTCCCATCCCCACAGTGATATTTAGTGAGCTAATATATTTAATCCCCTTGATTTCTTTCTCCTGACATTCACCACCATCCATCTCCATTTGCTACAAGTTGAACTCAACTCATTACTGAATAATGAAAAATATCAAGTCATCTTTCCTCGCTTTCATGGTTTTCTTACCCTAAGTGCATGCAAGCCTCCTTTCAGACTCTGCTTCCTTCATCAACACTCCTTCTTTGTGGTCTTTACTTGTCTTTCAATGGAATAGAGAGCTCAGTCCTATTTAACACAAGTGAAGGCCCTGACTCAGCATGCTGAGCAGGACCTCAGAACAGGGCTTCTGCCTTTCTGAGGGAGAATTCAAACTTCTCTCACCTAAAAAAGGGGCATTACTACCCGTCACTGGATTGGTTTTAGGTCCAAAATAAAAACGGAACAAACAACACAAAATCCATGAAGTATTATGTGGGGTCCAAACACAGGTTGTGAGCACTAACTAATGAAGGAGACTATAAAAAAGTCAAAGTGAATCTTTTCTGGCTTCCACGGATGCTTACGGGGAAAGCAGGAACAAGCTGCTCAGAGTACAGTAGGAATGGACAGAGAGAATCAGGTTTTCACGTTACTGGGAAACATGAAGCCCAAATCCATGAGCTGAAGACCATTCATGGTAAAAGTGCAGCCGAACTGAGAGTTAAAGATCCCCACTCTGCTTGGGGGAAAAAAAAATGACATTTGGGTTTTAGAGCTTCTCCTGTTTTCAGGGACCTGCAAAGTCCTGCAGCCTTGGGACACTGAACTGTCTCCTTTTGTAATGATCTCACAGCAACTATTCCCACTAGAGATGAAGGGCCACAGTGTTTTTCCTCACTTTCTGCTCCTTATTTGAGAATGGGGAGAACTTCTCCTCTCACAGGCAGCCAGATTCTCTCAAACCCTTTAACTTTCTCTGATGAATGTATTTGGGTCTTATTCCTCTGCACAGGATGTCTGACATAATAATTGAGACCATTTGCTAAATGCAAGTAAGGTCTTATCTGTCACCCTGCACTGCAAGCAGCCATACAGAGACATGGAGAGCTTTATGCCACCTACAAACCTTGACACACACTCAACATGCTCCAAACAGAGGCATTCTCATCCACCCAAACCAAAACCACCAAGAAATGTTATGAAGTCAGCAGGCAGACAATGAGCAGAGATAATGAATGTAGGAGTAAAGAAGAGAGGAAAAACCTGATCCCCTTTTTCCTTTTAGTCAAGAGCTGAACATGCATGGAAGCTGTTAAATACAGATTTACAGAAACAACTCCCTTCAGAGGAATGGACTAAGATATTCATAGACCTAAGCCTTGGCCCAGACTACCTGAGGAGTTTATGAACAACCCCCTCCCTAACAGCAAAGTTCCCAGCAATGAGAAGAGCGAATCTTTTCATTGCATTCCCATCTTTGGCTCATTGCAGAGTAGCAGCACCAACAGAAGTGGGAGCCTGCCGAATCCATTGCTCCATGGCTCATGGACTCAAAGCACAGTGCCCTTGAAAGAGCCACTTTGATAACAGTTACGGAGTTCATTTACAAGAACAAACTGGGAAGGGGAGGGCTTATTACAAACCATCTACCAGGTAGTTTACTCCTGTAAGAGACAAAAACTAAAACATAGCATGCCTCTGAGATTCACACTGCCCAGACCAAAACCATCTAATTGAGCAACAAGTGCTTTATTTGCTCTCATGCCTGAAGGCGACCAGAGCTACCCTCATAAAGTGCTACTGCTACAGAAAATAGAGATTACCAGGGAAAAAGAAGCTATCACACACATGGGAGGACAATGCCAACCAGTCAAGAGTAAATAAAGTCTATTAACAAGCACAGTTTCAAAAGGCAAAAGCCCCCTTTTAAAATTCTACCTTTGCAGTGGTCTTGTGAAGACACTTCATATTTCAGCATTCAGTGATGTGTTCAGCTGCATTCAGCAATATCAGCTGATGTTTATTTCAAAAATAAAAAAAGCCTCATAATTCATTTGTAAGGCTGTACATGGTTAATTCTTGTTGGCTTGTAAATGCTAATTATGAAAGAAAATGTTAAAGGGTTCCTTAGGAAATCAATACTTTATTATACAATAATTGCATCTGCAGGTTTAATGTTCTTCATAAGACTTGGAAAGAATGGAAGAGGCTGGGAGGTCAGATGATGCAAATGGTGGTTGCATGACCACAGAAGTCATAGAGAATCTGAGGCCTAATAACATGCCCAGACGTCATTAAAATATTTTCACAAGTCCACACTTAGTATGGAAACCAAGCTGCTAGTACGTCTGTCTGATGGCACCGTGGCCCAATGCTGGATATAAATCTGGGCACACTTATAATGGAAATGGTTGTTCCATTATTCGACCAAGAACTTTGGTTATTCCTTTGCCTGAATGATTTGATGCTCTTGGGAACAGCATTTCGGTTCTTTCCCCCCTCAGCTTCCCCTGGCTCACTCCCCAGTTGTTCCAGCTTTCAGCATGGGAGCCAGCGAGGAGCTACTGTTAGGGTTATAAGCCCTGGAGACAGGATGTAGCTGAAAAATCATTCTTCCAAGAATTTCTGGGTCACTGTCTAATTGTTACTAGCATTAGCATGCTTCATATTCATGTTCCAGCTCCACAGGCGGTACTTACTCTGCACCCAGCCATGTGGGACTGCTCCAGGCAGTGAGTGGGAACCCAAAACTCTACTGTATAAGCCTAAGAACTCATCAGCCCTAAGAGTTTTTGCAATAACAAAACAGAGAAGAGTCTTTCTTTCCACTGTGATCATCAGTGCAGCAGTGTATTTCCCTGCTTTTTATTGCATACTTTTAAAGGAAATATTCCATGTTACTCAGCTTATTAATTTGCAGAGAAACCACAAGTTATTTCCTTACATCACGACAGTTTCTTTTAATTTATTTTTTTAAAACTCTTACAGTCTATAAAAATCAAGGGGTTTCAAAGGAAACGAGCTTAAGACTCAGTATGTTATAAAAGGAATCCAGGGTATGTTCACAAATTAGATACCCTTTGCTAACAGCAAAATATTTCACAGGTTGTACTGCAGCTTATACTTTGTTGAGACAACAAATGAGAAGTGAGCAGTGATTCATAAAACAAGCTGTACATTTAACGCACGATAAAATAAGACAGTATTGCACAGCTTTCTTGGAGAACCAAAAGGCAGTGCCCTGCAACCAGCAAGCTACTCAAATAAAAACATAGTAGGAAGGGTGCAGTGGAGAACTGTTGCAACCACTCCTAATGATTCAGCTGTTCTTCAGAAACTCACCCAGTCAGCACATCCAAAGCACAGCATGAAAATCACATGCGTGCCCTTCCCAAAGCTGGTGGGGGAAAAAAAAAAAGGACAATACGTGTGTATGTGCACATTTGTGTGCTGTGCAGGCAGCATTTCAATGTGAGAAGAATTCTCGCTTCCATGCACCTGTAAGGATTTCTGCTTTGCTGCCTGCAGACAGGTTGGAGAGAATCTGCTTCAATTCATCAGCCATATGCCAAGGGAGGTGTCTGAAACAAAATTTGATGCTCAGTGTAGCAAACTCCCCAATAAACCCCCAAAATTGAGAATCCTGGCTCAATGAAGTTTTCCCTCTTCCCCTTTTGCCCTATAATACATTTTTCTGGCACTCGTCCACGATAAGCAAGATGTAATATACATTCATTTACAAAGGAATGACACATGACTGCTTGACACCTGTAAGCAAATCGTGCAGAACTAACTACATGCATACTGGAGAACTGGTAATGCCAAGAAGTCTTTTTGTCCAGCTAAGCTGACTGAATATCAAACACAACTTCACTCTAAACCATTAAGAGTAAAGAGCTCTACTTCTCTGCTCCATGAAGTCCTCCCTTTGCTGCAGAGCCTGCCTGTATAAAAGATGCTTTAGTCATACTTTGAAAACTGCAGCAGCAGTCAGCACGGGGAGCAGAAGTGAACCCACTGACTGTTCCCAAGCTTTCTGAAGGATCTCATTGCCACCTGGGATAGACTTTTCAAAGAAAGCTTGGCATCTAGATAGGCAGCAATGTCCTGGGGATCTGTGCCCTGCTGAAAACCCAACCAAGAGTGCTGATGCAGAGCACTTTGGAAATCCTGCTTTTGTTTTGAGCCCTATTGAAAACCTGACTCTGAAAGTGAGCTTGAAGGGAACAACTTCTCCACATTTGAACACAAGACTAATGTAAGGTCAGAAGCCAAGCAATGAAATTAGACGCTTAACTATCAAATTAATGGTCAAAATTTGATAGGAATGAAGAAAAGTGCTTCCCTCAAATTATCCTTTCTTTGGGGACAGTATCTATAACTCACAATAGGATGTTCACAGCTAAGTAAGAAGCCTGTGGACACAACCCAGGCAAGCCAGCCACTACCACAAGCACAGCTGAAAATGTCTATTATCTCGACTCAAAATTTTTGATCAGAATGGTGTCCTGGGCAATGAACATCCTTCTTTCAGCACTGAACACTGTGTATAAGCTTATGGAGAGCAAGAGAACTCTGCCATTCAACTACTCAACAGCAAGTGCTTATCTTTGAGCTAGTTCATGACATGTAACCAGCATCACTACCTGAAGAAAGGAACTGGCAAGGTAAATAAATACCTGAATGTTTCTTCTGTTCTTCTCCTCAATGTAAGTCACAAGGAGACCTTATCATCCAGACAAGGTGTGGAAGGAAGTGAGATTAGCTTTATAAACATTAGGCCAATTTCAGATTCTGAAATAGCTAGAGACTTTTCAAGGATGTAAGCAAAGTTGATTTGGCACTCTGGAGTTTATTCTTAATGGTAAGACTGAGGAGGGAAGACGACAGAGACAGGTGCTTCTGGAAGGGCTGCCCAAGTCCTACCAGAACTGTCCCTGCCATCAGAAACTTTGTGCTGAATACTGGAGGCTATAGACGCAGTTTAAGAAATGCAACCCAATAAACCCAGTGATTGCCTCACATATAACTTCTCAAAAGAATGCTGCTTCCCAAATAGTCCCAGAGATTCCAGGATATGGAGGGCATGGTCTTTATCTGTGTTTCTCAGTTATATGCCTTTTCATTTTTTCAGAAATCAAAGAGTCCAGTTCATCCCAGGCAGATGATGAACATCACCAGCTACAGGCATAATGTCCATGATTTCAGTGCCTTTATGATCACACTCCCAAAGCTGCTGTGTAGACATTTCATTAAACTGCATCTCTTTGATTGGACACAGCAGCTTGGGCAAGGGGGTTGCTACAGTCAATAAGCAAAAGAAAGAAAGATGAAGAAGAACTGGACCCCAAGCCATTCTGACAGTATCAAAGATTTTAACCTGACATCCCCAGTCTGGGGCAGCTTATATCATCTCCCTGAGATAATGTTATACGAAAAACCCTTGACAGACAATTGTATTTGTCCTCCAGCTTTTACCAGGGGTACTGCTCAAGAGGATAAACTTAATAGTGCTGTCCCCAGGGAGCTGCCTATCTACTGCTGCCTAACCAAAACCCACTTTACAGAAGTCTAAGAATATGGAGGAAAATTTCCACAGGTTTTCAGTATTTTCTCCCAGCACCTGATATTGTCACCTCGGGATGATCCTCTAGGAACCAATTAGGCCACCTCAAGAGCTACTTTCAAGTGGAAAAGGAACTTTAGAACAGCCCACACTAGAGCAAGTTGCCAATTGGCACTCCTGTTTCCAGAGGAAGCAGGCTCCATATCAGACCCATTTGCAAAGGAAATGCACTGGGAATGACCACTCCTACTACTGACACGTGGAGATATACATCTCAGTAAGAAAATACATACCCATCATCCTCATCTGGGTAAGATGACTTTATCCCAAACACAGAGGAAAGCTGAGAGGGAGTAAGCGATTGCCTTTCAATGGTCTGACACATGTGGATGCAGACTCCCAAACAGACAGCCCTGAGTGTTAAAAACAATTCTTTGGATTCCTTAAACATTGAAAGAATATCTTACTAAACATGTCATTTAAATGAGGAATCAAAGCAACGCTTTTTTTCCTACTTTCTTTGGGGATTTGAGTCTTTGGGGTCCATGGTTTCTTTCCAAAGCCTTAAGACCTCATGATTTAACTGAAGATAAGACTGTCAAGTAACATCTTGGCTTCAGACGTTTGAGGTTTAGCAAAACACAACTATTGCCAGATAGGACTGTAATAGTTGGCCCTTCTCAAATTTGGTACAAATACCACCTGTTGAGTGATTAGCAGATAACCCCAGCTTTACGTTTGGGCAGCACTCCTTTGCTACTAAGTTTTTCTTATGCCATTCTGAGTAAGAGAAGGCCATCAGCTTTAACTTATAATCATCTGGTTTCTGTCTTTTTTTTTATTTTTTTTTTTGTCACAACTTTACTGCTAGTGTTGTCATCCCGAATTTGGCCAAAATCATAGATTTTTATCAAGTAGGCTTTCACAGCGAGTTAGAAGAGCCAACACATTCCTCTTACTTTAAAGCAAAAATTCCAGAGGAAACAGTTGTTTTGGAACAAATAGAGACTTCAGCAGTGGTTTCAGCTGAAGCACCAGAGAACTTGGAGGTTGAACTGATTATAGACAAAAGCTAAAACCCACTTCAACACCATGTTGAAAAGTAAATACCATGGGAGTGGTGAGGGAAGAAAAGAGCAAAGGAAAAAGTTAACTGTTCTAATTTTTCCCTGTCGTCTCATTTTAAAGATTTTATAAATAACACATTTTTAAAGATTCCCTTTTCTCCGCTTACTTGTAAGTTTTAAGTCTCCAGAAAGTTTTCTGCCGTACTACAGTTTTCTTTGTGCAAAAGCAGTAGTTCTACTGTATCTAACTCCGACGGATCTTTTTTTTATTTTAAGTACACTTAAAAGTATCATTATCCTCATTCCATAGGTGAGGAAATAGCTTATGGAAATTGCTGAAGGTCACTAACCAGGCAACAGTGCAGGCTCAAGGTTCTTTCTCCCCCTCCACCACACTTTACGGGAACAGAAATTAAGGAAAATTTCCAAATTAAAAATGCTGTTATTCCTTTTAAGTCCTGCCCTTAATAACTGACCCAGAGACCACCAAATTCTGTGTTTTGAAGTGCTTGAGAAAGGAGACAGATCTGAGCTGAAGCAGCCAGTGGGAGCTCCTGTCAGTAAGCATGTGGGAGAAATCACTGCAAACTTACTGTCCTCCTGATGCCAGTACCCTGCTCCACATTTTGTCTGACGTGGCCGGACACGGGTCAGCCCACATACAGACAGCGCACCTTTGCTGAGCAGCAGTTTCGTGCATCTCACTTTCCCCCACACCCATTTCTAGCAGGGCCACCAAAAAAAAAAAAAAAAAAAAGGAAGAGAACAGGAATGCTCTGCTCCATGTCTTGACCAGAGTAAGAGGGAATCTCACCCGAGGATGCTCCTGCTGCAGCATGTCCATTTGTCTTCAGGATTAACAGAACGAAAAACACTAAGTTCACAGAGATCTGACACCTCATCTGCTTTGATTTTTTTCTACTTTTCTCAGCTTTCTAGTTCAAACAACAAAAGACAGCAGTGAGAGGTAAGAAGGGGAAGATTGCTGCTGCTGAAGATGCCATCTCCAGTGGGCACTGCGTTCTCCCAACAACTTGGGCCTCCCTATCAATTACTTATCCTTTGTTGTTAGAAGAAATTAACCTTTTGCTCTTCCCTCCCATTGTTTTGAACCAGAACAACCCTTCTAACAGTGTTTGGAGGAGCTCATTTATGCAGCAGAGCACTCTGACTTCTGTCTACCTAGCATGACCCTCCCTCCCTGCCTGAAGAGCCAGCTAAGGAATAAAACAGGTTCAACAGGCTCTCTGAGACAAGAGATTTCCAGCAAAACATCTTCCTGTGAAGATCAAACATTTTAATCTGCCTCCCAGGACACATGGAGAATTTTTGCAAACATAGGTTACATGCCAGCAGGTGTTGACTGCTCATCAGATTAAAAATAAGTAAATCACAGCTGGCAAGATATATCTTAGCATTCACAGAACTTCTCTGCTGGTGGCCCTACCATCACGAAAAACCTTACATGCTTAAGACAGCCCAAAGAGGGATGCTGGAAACTCAGATCAGAGAGTTTCCCAAATAAGAAAATAGAGCCAGGCTCTTCTCAGGGATGCCAAGTGACAGGACAAGAGGCAATGGGCACAAAAAATAAAATCCCATTACAACACAAGAAAATACCTGTTTACAGTGACGGTGGTTAAACAATGAAACAAGCTGCCAACAGATTTGTGCTGTTTCCACCCTTGGAGATATTTAGTAGAGACTACGGGGTCCTGAAGGAGCTGGCCTTACTTTTAGCAGGTCAAGACCATCTCCACAGAGATCAGCTTCCATTACATTGACTCTGCAAGGCTGTGAATTTTAGCTTCTGTAAACTGAAACAAGTTGTTAATTACTAGCAATCATGACTGTTAATGCACCAAACACCTCAGCAGCTGGGGATGGGGATTTACTCCAGCCTTCCCTGCCCTACACCTTGTCTATGTCAAGTTATATCTCCTGTCACAGAAAGCCATACCTCCTGGCTCTTGACATCAGGGCCTGAAGGTAAAAACTGTGACTCCAACAAAGGATAGACAAATAGGACATCAAGAGCTAAGTAAGTAACATGAAGCATAGTGCACAATGACCTAAAAATCAGTGACACCTTGTGCTCTCAATGCCACTGAGCTCACTCTCAAGTCTGGACTACCCACACACACAGTGCTTTGTCATCCCAGTAGCTAAATTCAGCCTGGCTCAAGAATATCAGTCAATCAAAGTGACAAAGTGGGGAAAGGCATTGAGATAAAATTCCTTCTTTGACTTTTTTTTTTTGGACCCTTCCCTCATAAGTAACCCTAAAAAAATTCTCATTTAAGAAGCAAAACTGTCCTGTTCTCAGATTTTCCCTCTTTTGCCCCCCAAACATCTGCGTTTGAAGGGCAGGAAAACCAGGTTACAGTATAATCCAATCAAGCAAACAGGAATGTAAGGTGCACAAGCCATGCCCTGAAGAAGGTAATTATTAGGTCATCCCCAGAAAAAATTGATGAACCTAAGATAACACTCCCATACAGATCAACAGTCTTCATATAAATTTTGGTCCTGGCTCCTGTGAAACCATTAACATTCCCTAGCGTTGTAATTTACAGCCTGATGATGCACTGAATCATACTTTAATTTACCAGGAAGGTATGAACAAACAGTCTTGGATGGAAATTAATACCTGATCTTTGGCTACCTCTTGTGGTATAAAAATCCAAAGAGTGGAATTACATTTTAGAAACGTAACAGAAAATCATTGCCCAACGGATGATCTTGTCAAGTATTTCTAAGTAGAAAACTAGTTCTTGTTTGTTTGTTTGTTTCTTACTTTTTGCATGTAAGAATCCTAGAAGGCCTTGCTCTGAAAATGCATCTTAGAGTATAAGCTGGGTGAGAACTTCTGTAAGCATGTACTGTTGATGGCATCTGTTTTTAAGAATGGTTCAAAAGGAGTGCAAAGATGTAGTGTATTTTTGCACTGGATTCTTTTCTATCTGTAGAGTGTTCCAAAAGGAGATAACACAGTTACACACCCTAAGACTTTTGTCAATTCTGTGTGGACCCCACATTAAAATCTTGCCTGAGCCACTGAAGAAAAATACAGAAATTACATATGTGTCTCTGTTTTTAAAGGCAACATAGGAAAACAAAAGATACAAAGTTAAAATGCTCCAGAAGGCTTTTTTCCTGTCCTTTGGGACAACCAAAAAAGCAAGAAATAGTCCATCTTCATACACAAGAAAGTGGAAGGCAAATAAAAAGGATTATAAACAAACCTCACATGTTCCATTTTCCTAATGACCTGTTCTCCAAAATATATCATGCTATTGTACAATTTTACGTTTAGAGAGAAATCTGGGAAGCACTGTGGTTCCCATAACCTGAGCAGCAAACAGCCAGGGAGCTGATGAGCCTCTGCTATGCAACAAGAGCTCTCCTACATAAAATCAGACTAAACAACTACCAGCACCTTCAAGTATAGTAAAGGTACAAGATATATAGTTATGGAGAGGAGAATCATAAATGTCATGCTGAGAGAACATCTGTACACTTATGGTACCACTGTTCATCAACTGTTTATTTCAGCAAGCACCATATGAGAAGCAGAAATGGAGAGGCTCAGATATAGAGTCAGATGGGAGATACATGGTTTGAGCTAAACAGGAAAAGCAAAGTCTCTCAAATTAAGACTGAAGATCTATCCAGACTTCAACTAGGGCAAATCAGTGTGGATCATGGCTATGGTCTACAACACGTAAACCCAAACCTTTCCTCTGTAATTAGAACAGTAGTTTGAAAAGCAGAAGCACTCCCTAGTTAAGATAGTAATCTGTCCAAAGAGAAATTGAATTTGTGCAACTGGAGCTTCTTTATGGATTTTCAAGAAGGTCTGATGATTAAGTTCTACTGCAGAAATTCAGGTCTTGCTCAGTCATCACTGTTGAATGAGAGAACCAGCAAGATCATCAAATCACATTAACTGGGTAAGAAAAAACACAAAGTTTCTTTCCTGCACAGTCAAATCAATACTGGGGAGACAATTCTTTTTGCTGAGAAATTAGCATTCCCTGGCATTCAAGTAAATGTTCTTACCCATGTTGCCAAAGCCATCGTATCAAAACAAGATACGTCAGTAGAAGTTCAGTGTTGCCCGTAGAGCTATGCCTGTAGAAGTATATCTGTAGTCCAAAATCATCCCTGTCTGTAACCCTGAGCATCACAGACCTTTCTCCACAAGGTAAACTACACTGTTTAGTAAACAGTGAGAGAACAAGCCACAGAAATGCTTGATATATCCAAGGAATTAAGAAAGAACACATGGAAGAAGTGAAAACACAAAGAACTAGTTCAAACGAAAATACCAGAGAGAAAATAGTAACACTTAAGCAGTCCTAAAATTAAGGGAAGGAGAGGGTGTCATAAATACTACTTAGCAAGTTCATTTTGTGGCCAGTGCCGTTTTTTATTTATTTTTTGGTAACAAAGATGGTAAAAGATTTACTTACACCCTATATCCCACATAATGTGCCATGGAAGTCAACCCACACCCATAAGCATTTCTACTCCACTCCTCAGCGTGCTGTGGGTAGTAGGAAACAACCTCTCCAGAAAAGACAGGAAAGTATCCAGCTGCACGTGAGTAGAAGCCAACGACAGCATTGACTGCAGCACACCAGAGTCCCAGAGCAGCTGTGGAAGTCACCCTTAGGATTTCTGTGGAAGGAGAAGGTAACAGGAGGCAGGTAATGCAAACACTACAGCAAAAGAAATGGAATATTCTGATGGACATGAAGGAACCGGAGGGTCACGACTCCTGGCCAGCCAACAGCAGGCAGCAAAGGACATCTCTGCATGAGATCTTTCAAGAGAAGGGACAAGTGGAAAGCCTTGGGGTCCCTGTAACAAGGAGCAGCCCAGAAAACCGGAAACATGCAGCTATGTTAAAGCTGTTCTTCTTATACCCACGTCCTTCAGTAAAAGCCACAATCTCGTGCTGCGCTAATCTCTTGATGGTCAGCACTCACACTCGTATACGTGCAGGTACAGAAATAAGATTTCATCACCAACTCAAAAAGCCATTATAAAATTTGCTGAGGAAATTGCAAACCCAAAATGGAAGCCAGCTGAGACCACAGCCTGCAGGGTCATGTATCATTAGCACCAAGTGAACCAAGTCCAAATGTCCAGCTTTACTGTTCAGGAGGAAACAAAAGCACTACTGTACATGTGGGCAAAGTATCATATTTTTCTAATCAAACCTGTCTTAGGCCCAGGTTCAGAAAACCATTCAAGCATGTGCTTGAGGCTCTTCTTATTCACTTGCTAACGGCTGGGAATAACAGTAAAACCATAACTAAAATCTTCTGAGAGGGTGTTAAAAGAAAGAGACCTAAACATGATGAGATGTGATTGTCCAATGCTTTGCCTTATCTTCCTGTCAGGAACACTGTGAAATAAGCAATGAAGAAGGCAAGGCCGCTCCCAGAGAAGAAGGCCTGAACCGTTGGACACTAAAAACATACAATCAGCTCACCAGCATTTCTTGGGTTTATTTAAGGTATTGCCACAGACCCAGTGGAAAAATCACGAGAGCAGCACCAGGTTTGAGCCCACTCTTAGCCAGCATTCAGAGGGGCCATACAACTTCCAAAAGGAGTCTTTCTCAAGAGTCTGAAGGAAAAGTTATTACCCCATTTAGTGCCACTCGCTAACGGCAGTGAGCGTGGCACAGTTTTCACACAGCAGCTCCACACTGATGCCTGCGTGCAGTTCATTAATAATCATGTCAGAACTGCCAAGGGGACGCAACACTTGCTGCTCTGATGGTGCTCTGTTCCCACTCCATGCAAATAATTTACTTTTCAACACCAGCAGAACTGTTTTTGGATGTTTCTGTTTGACTTGGTGACTTCCAATCTCTGGCCTAATATTCTATTTCTCCTTATAAAGAAAAAAAATCCACAAATCTGAATAATAAACTAGAAAGTTGAAGCTTAACAAATCTATAAGGCTGTAAAAAAGTATCACTAATTTTAGTATGTGATTAATATAAGCTGACTTACATCCCGAGGAGACAATGTTACCTCCCTGGGAAATGCCCTTCTGCACCAGTTATTCTTAGGTGTTATTTCTGATTAATTATGCTCTCGCTCCATTAGAAAACTGATGGCCAACTTTGCATCTGTCTCTTTGCTTTGCATCTTACAAAGACAGAGGCTATAAAAAATTCATAGAGAATGAATGAATAGATAGCTGGTCAGCGTGTCCGAGCTGGTGCTGCAGTTCAGGTTTGCTATGAGAGTATGTGGTATGCAAAAAACAAAGGTCATGGAGGCATCAATTGATAAAGCATCAGATCTTCTCAGGTACAGGTGTGGTTTTTCACTCACAAAACTGCATCTAGAGTTTAACACAGTAGAATTATTAGTAATCCCATGTAAAATATCAGATGCATCTTCAGGTTTTTGAATGCAAATAGCTCTATTGGAGCCAAAGGGAATACTCACATGTGTTTAAGTTAGACACATGCATAAGCAAAGGCAGGATCAGAGCCCCAGCTATAAATATTTATGCCTGCAGTAAAACACGGCCTCAAAAATGCATTCACAAAACAGACTATAATGCAAGATCCTGACAATACAGGTTACTCCATAGAATTTCAATGGGAGGCTTTCCCTTCTTAGGTCCCTTTGAAAGTCCCAGTCTCCATTAAAGCCACCACTGTCATTTCAGCAACCTTGGCCAGCAGCATCCAAAAAAAGGGAGACTGAAAGAAAAGAAAATATAATTAAAAATCATTTGTCAGTACCAGTGTAAAAATCTTTTCAAATAGTCCATTGCTATGTGTCAGAAAAATATATAACCTTTTTATTATCACATCACATTATTTGTAAAAAATCATTATGAAAAATGGTACTGAAAGGATCTGGCTTTGGAGCCCCAATGTACATCTTCAGCTCAGATGAACACAAATCAGGCAAACTCCCACCTCTCTCTTCCTTAGAGATTTAAAATTAGATTTGGGTGACTAATGAAGACAAAAATATTCATTTGCCTCAGCCATACAATCTGGTTTCCTGGCACAAATGTTTGAAGAAAACAAATGTCAAAGCAAATGCTATTACTTACTTTGGAAGAATATTTCTATACATCCAATCACAGAAGTAAAACAACAGCATACGACTTATGTGGCCAGTCATAAGTAATATCACTCAGGCTTGAAACAGACAATTCACAGAAGAACATTTGGGGGGAAAATTTATCAGATCCATTTCTACTCCAAATAACAAAAAAGAAACCAGAAAAGTGCTGAAGGAGAACAAAAGATGGAGTTAGTCAAAATAAATATTTCACCTTCAGCCCAAGGTGATAGAAGGCTTTTCCCTTTCAGCTGGGAAGGTTTGAGATCAGATCCCTCCAGTTCAGTTCAGGTTTAAAGGCCTATATGAATTTGGGGAACCATCCTGCAGGTGATTCTCAGGCTCTTGAACTGTTGCAAAATTGCAGGATCAAGTCCTGCAGAGAATCAAATATGTGTTGTAATTAAAATAATTTACATGTTTCTAGCAAGTGAGCTAAAGCAAGCACACCAAGTTCCCAGCATGGATTTCAATTTGCTCAAAATTACTCAAGGATAGGAGCTCATACTTTTCAACATCATCCTAATTAGCCTAGGAAAAATGCTAGACCCAACTGACAGCTGTTTGATTGGGAAGAAAGTGGGGGTGGCATTACTTGTAGGTATATACCTTGACTTGCTGCCTGGACCCATTGTGAGAACAAACAGACATATTATTGGGAGGATTCTTGTTCTACAATCCTGAAAATCAATTACCTCAGACTATGTATTCCTCTCACTTCTGGGGACAAAGTTGCAACAGTTTTTGGCCGGTTGAAATACTGATTAACTGGAAGCACCTCTGCAATGCCCATGCAAAGCCTGGGAGCAACAGGTACATTTCAGTACTGAAACCAAATGCTGACAGGCTGAGACCAAAACAAGAAGAGCAGGGCTGTAGATTTACTTTCTATGCCTTTTGCTGGAGCCTTTGCTCTTGGATGTTTCTAAAAAGCCATACAGTCTTGATGGATCTCACAGCTTATCCACTGTGACAGTGCCTTTGTTTCCCACATCAGTAACACTAAACTGTATCTACAATTTTTCAACAGAGTGGTTTGCATACTGAGTTTCATTTGTGCTGTGTTAAAAACCTCGCTGACAAGTCACTTAACTACTACATTTCTGAGAAGGCAAAAGTTTACATGTTGTCAAGAACATAATATGAAATATTGTTCAGCAAATATTAATTCACGGGATGCCAGCTAAAACCAGAAGATCAAGTGTGAAAGTTCTTAGCTAGATCGAAGGCAGACTTTAGCTGGAACAACGTGGGCTCTCGATCTCTTTGGATTGCGTGGTCAGGAAGGAGATATCTGGTTTGGGATTCTGCACATCTGTCAGCTAAATCAGAAATCCAAATGCAAGCCCCAGCATGAAAGAACATTATGTGGATTTGTGACCCTCTCCTGAGGATTTGGGGTCCATAAACCAATGAATGGATTACAAAGAAACATGGTTATAGTATATTTTTCATCTGTGAAAGATACTGCTGCAACTCCAGTGTGACGCACGGTATTTAAAGGAGAACAGTACCCCTTCTCCACACACAGGCCCTATGAAACTACAAAAGGCATGCACCATTCGGTACAAAGAAACTGGAAAATGCATGTTAAAACAAGTTTAGGACCTAATTTGAAAAATGCAGATTCCTAAAACCAGAACTAGCACAGTATGGGAGTTTCTTCTTTTGTAGTTATTCCATATATGAAACTGTTCAGAAGAGACATTGGCTGTACACCCTGAGCCACACACAGCTGAGTTAGACACCTTCAAATAAGCATGCCAGATGTGCTAGGACTTCTTTTAACCCAGGTTCAATTACATTTAGTACCTGAAGTACCTGCCTCTGCTGGTGGACATTTCCTATCAGTCCATCCCACATTTCCCAGCCTCTGCTCCAAATATTTTAGCAGGTATACTGCTGCATTTCACATCTACTTAGAGGCTGTCAAGGAAGCCCAGGACACAGTGAGAGCTGAACAAACGGAACTTCTAGATATATTTTGGAACAGCATTTCAAAATACCTACCATTGAATTCAGCAAATTACCTAAGGGAAAGCTGGGAAATTAAAATTCTAAGGGAATTTAAAATATCAAACAGCACTCAAACCACAAGGGAACAAGAGAAAAACACTACATTTCTGATTGACACCAGATAACAAAAAGACAAACCCTGTAGAAAGAAAGGAGTGGGACAGTAGTACCCTCTAATTCAGTCACACACACACTGGTGGCCCACTTTCCTTGGGAAGGCCAAACCCAGGCTACTCCTGCCGTTTGAAAACTGAACAGCTTTCAAAGCTTTTTGCCCCTTGGAGAATGAACTGCTGAGCATTGTGTTTTCTCTTGGTTTCTCCCACTAAGCAGCTGTTAAGCCAATTCTCTTCAAAAATTGCAGAAAATTGTGCTCATGCCACAGATCATCTTTCTTTCCTTTGCAACACCTATGCCTCTTGTAGTCAAAAAAAGTCACCTTCCTAAAAGATCATGCACTTCAAAGCACTTTTCTCACACAGGTTCTTCCTGTCAAGCCCAATTGCACGTGTAGGCTCCCAATGAAGTACAAGGCAGAGCAGACAAACAGCAGTTTACTGGAGGTCTGCCAGGGATTTACTCACTAGAGTGTCAAACGTACACTTCCTTTACACTTGAAAAGCAAGGAAAGCAACACACGAGCTTACTTAGCCATGTAGTGTAAAAAATCTTGACTTGGCCCGCTGGGCTGACATCCTCAGAGGGTTCTTTGCACCAGTGGTCCCCGGGCTAGCACTTCTAAGAGCCCTACCTTCAGATCTTGCTGGAAAGGCAGGCGTTTTAATATGAAACAGGGATGGACATTATCTGTATCAAGACAAGACATTATCTGTTTTCTGAGCTCTCCTGTTTATATTTAATAAAAATGCTCTTTCCTAACTCACGGTGGGCTAGAGAATTCCCAAATCGTTCTAAATACTTTAAAGTTCTTTTGGGACATAGCCAGATACTTAATATTGTATTACATTTTATAGTTGTCACTTAATCAAGCTATTTAATATTATAGTACATTTTAAAACTGTCACTTAATCACATTTTCTTGACCCTTTTATGTGAATTAAAGATCACTGTAGATAAAAAATGGCATGCTTTAGTTTAAATAGATTCAGTATGTCCAGTTTGACAGTTACTTCTGAGACATTAAAAGAATTTTCTGTGATTAATGTGACCCCCACACGTTACATAGTATAGTGTTCCATTTCTTCAACCATTAGAGGAAACAGTATTAGACAGAAGGAGCCAAAACTTACCCAACTGCATGTAAAACTATGAAAGTCAAAATATAACGTACATGTATGTGTGGTGTATTATGAGACTGAATTAAAGCAAGTGGGTATTTTTTGTTTCCTTACAACTCAAGGCAGAAGAAAAATGTTCAGTAACAACACATTATGCCTATATCTCACAACAAAAGAAAGTACCTTAGTGCAGCTTGCTAGAAAGGAATAAATGCACTTAATGTCATGACAGGTGAGCAGGACTATCTGTGCTTAGTATAAATGATTGATAACCATGCATTCTAATTTTGGAAGAAATCCTACACAGGCATTTACTCACAAGAGCAAAAAAGTGTATAAGATATGTCCGTCTTCAGAAACATTTATAATGCAATCATCATCATTTTATGTGGTTGATCCAGAACTGCGTCATTGAAAGATTTGATGCTTTTAAGTCATACATAGTAAATCACCCTCTCTTACAGTCATGTTTAAAATGACTGCCTTTTTCTGTAACCTTGGGTCTCAGATCCTACTTAATCCACCTAACTCTAATCATTCTCCCTTTGTATATCTTAACCTCAAATCAGACGTACCATGTTTATTAGCAGTCGCAACTACAAGTGCTGCCCATTCTTGGAGCATTTTCTGTTCTTTTCTTGATAGTTTAATGAGAATAATACTCTACTTAATCTAAGAAGTAGGATGTAGCACAGTAACATTGATCTTTCATAAGACAGCAAAGTTGTTTGATAACAGGATTTAGTGTAACCAAATCAGCAAGAGTAATTCCTTTTGGACCACCATTTAAGTAGTTAATAGTGTGTATACAGTACCTCTGCAAACAATTAACAGTGGACTAAAAGAAGCAAGACTTGAAAAGAGCCTACTCAAAATCAGGATATTGATTTCTTTACAGCATTAAGATGCCAGGTACCACTTTTACCACCAGTAGACAACTCCATTCTCCATCATCCATTTTCTCCCTTCCTTTTCATCATCAGCATTCTTGGATCTTTCCTTCAATTAGATTGTAAACTCCCTGGGACATAAACCAGGTCATTATTGTGTCTTCATGAAGGGATCATTGCAAGGGGCCAAAACTGTGTCAATGCTGCTTGGAGCCTTTGGGCACAATATTACTAAATTGCCCTTCAACTGCAACCCAAAATTATAGGCATGCTGCGTGCAGTATTTTGTAAGCCATTGTTTTGCAACGTGGAAATATGCAAGTGAACATGATACTTGAACAACATAATTCATTTTCCATTCATGAGCCACAATGGGTATCTCATGGCACTGTTTGCTCTTCAGTTTCAAATGTGAACTTGCATACAAAGTCAAGCAAATGAGTTTTCCTTCACGTTGTTTTATTAAGCTCTTGGACTACATTCTAAGCCCTAGAAAAAAAATTACAATTGCTGTTTTCTCACAAAAGCAGTGAAATTTCCAAAGAACTGAAGGATTCAGCCCAAAATTGTGTACTTAAAGGGCTGCAAGCTCCCTGCTCGACCCCTCGGCATGTTCTCTGCTTATCACTTCTCATGCCAGAACCACATTCGTGATCAAAAGTGAAAATCATGTCTTACTGACACATCCACTAAACACTCATCTTAACTTTTGGGGAAAATCCTTAATGATCTTATTGGTTTGAATGGTTCAAACATCTTTTTGTTTCAATTTCTCTTTAGCTTTTTACTCAAACTGCCCATGTCTTATTACAGTTCTTCTACCAGCTTTATACTCCTTTATTCCTCTACTATTTTATTTATTTTTTTGTTCTTGAGCTAATATTGCATTAATGAAGTCCTTTGTAGTTTCTCTTCAAATCTTCATTTGCAGCTTCTTTTTCTCCTAGACCTGGAAGGTGTTGTGTTGCTTTTTCTTTTTCTTTTTTTTAATCATAAAAATTATTAACATCTCCAGAATGCTTCTGACATTCTACCGTCAGCTTTAATATGCTCTATTACTATTTCTGATCTTAAGCTGCTTTCTCCTGACCCAGGAATATTGGCAAATTACTGACCTATAGCCAAGCTTTTATAGGGAAGGTCTTGCATCAAGTGGTAGCCTTTCAAGTGCTTAACCACCTAGTAATAATCTTTATGACTAACAGTCACCTGCTTTGCAGTTATGCCTAGTTTGCTATGCATAGTGCTAAGAGAGTGTCCCTTAGAGTGGTCAATCACCACTCTACCTTGAGTATCATGCTGGCTCTTACCCATCTTGCAACCAGCACAGCACTGGACACTGCAGATCAGGATAACCCTTTCTGACCATCTGCCAGGTTATAAAACACAGGGTGCTTTGTTCGATCTGAAGCCATCAACTTGTCACTCTGCATCATCATTCATTTGTGTTAAGCAATATGCATCATCTCCTCATGATCAATGCAGAGCCAATGCTCCTGAACATTACTGCAGCTGATCATTGAGATGAATTTAATTGTTAAGAGTACTGACATTCCTTTCACCCACTTTATGCAAAGAATTAAAGTTCCTCTACATGCAATTTTGAATTTTGCTGTGAATCAGAAATTTCTTCCTCTTCCTGCCCCATTACAGCATTGTCTTCAGAGCAATGCAGTAGTTTAAAACATCACTTTAAGCAATATTTACTCTTTACTAGAAGCAACTTTACAGAATATTTCAGATCATTTCCTTTGATCGAGAGCATGAGTAAAATTACTGCAAACTACTATAAGCCATGAAGCAACATGAAGCAAAATGTTCCGCAACAGGTTCCTTCCTGCTCACCACACTCACATTATTCTGGATGAATGGAAATTGTACAAGCAAACAACATTTCACCTTCCCACCACAATTCATTGCTTCTAAAAATTGCTTCATTGTGACCAGAGATTTTGTCAAGGCTTTCATTAAAAAAAAGCAAATCCAGAAACAAACACAGATGACAAGAACTGTGACAGATGTCTTTGTTTGATGCAGTGATCCTCCCTATGAGGATAAGGAACAACAGTTGAGAATGGTATCTTTTGATGAATCTCATTTTGCTGAAGTGGCAATATTGAGGGAGGAGGTGGCTAATGAAACTTGTTCTCTTAATTAGAAAATCTTTAGCTATTCCACAGACAATGATATCCTTTTGATTTTCTCTAAACTGGGATACAATTGTCAATAAGAATAATCTTTACCAAAAAGATAGAATAATCAAGCTTATAAAATGACTTTTTAACATCCAGCTACATTTTTTCTTTTAGGCTATTTGCATTATTTGCTGAGCTTAATCTAAAAGCTGAGACAAACACTGCACTTGAATGACGAACATATGGTAAATTCCCTGTTAGAATAATCCTGTTCTCTCATATGCCCACAAGCACAAGACCCTTTGCATATCCTCAGCACTCCCCAACACAAAAACCAAGCCTCTCTCCACTCAGGTTATCTCCTACCCCTATTTCACAAAACACAAAATTAAAAGAAAGTCTTCAGCATTCTCTAGGCTTATGCTCTTTTATCCTCTTGAAGCTGTTGGGAGCTTCACAGTTGATATACATTTGGAAACACAGACACACGTGCAATTTTGCTGCTCCAAAGAGGAGCTTTGAACATTAAGTGCATACACCAGTGGACCCAAACCAAAGCTAACAATTTGTTTGTGGTAGAAAGCTGTTCATAGCCAAACTGGGGGTTTAAGTCTAACCTTGTGCACAGGCAATGTTGATAAGGGAGGGGAGCAAGCTGAATATTAAAACCGCTGCCTCAAGAATAATATCATGTACAGATTTAATCATAATAAAAAACGATCTGCAAGTAATTGTAGTCATTACTACATCTGCTCAGAGCTGTGGGTAATCATTATGTATGAGTGAATTAAATCAAATTCGGTATCATGGCCCTGATCCTGGAATTTCTTGAGTAAACTCACCTCGTATTAATAATCTCCCTGAGTGCAGTGAGTCTATTTGCTTCTATGGTCATGTTTCCCACAATAGAGTTCTTTGACCTTTCCTCACTCTACGTTTAAATGTGAATTAAAACATAATCCCAAAAAATTAAGAAGGTATAGGAGGGGGGAATTAATTTGTTTCAGGCTGCTCCTCAGTCTGCAAAAGTGCTGAAGGAGACAGAGAGAAAGACGTCTTGTGGAGCCAGAGTAATGAAAAAGGTAAAGCCTTCCAAGATAAAAGTTAGGCTCAAATTCTTTCCTTTTCTCACTAAATCCCAGGCATTAGCATCAGGCTCGAGACACAGGTGTAATTTATAGCACAGAGTAGGAAAGTCAAATCCTGACTCATGTAGATAAGAAAAACCTGTTTACAGAAGCTGCTGAAGGGCAAAGTTGGAGCCAAATTCAGAATAGATCAATAGCCAGATGAATTATTAGTAAAAGAAACAAATTAGTGGTGAAATTTATTCTCTGACATCTGTACCAAATGCTAGACTCTACATTTTCACATATCATCATGACAATCTGTCCAAGAGCCAAAGAAAGTTTTTACTCTAATAGTACTGTGCTGACCTCTATGTCTGTTCAGAATGAGGAGGAATAGATTAAACCCCCAATGCATTCTTTGTGTAAGAGGCAGGAGCCCGAGGAAGGCACCATGCTCTTCCAAAGATGCAATACAGAAAAGGAGCTAAGTCTGAATTATTTCTTGCGCACTTTCTGTGAGGTCACAAGAAAAACTGTTTTACAACCTGGTTATTTCTTTTCAAATGTCTTTTCCACGGTGGATATTCCACCAAAAAGGGTCTTGACGGCAGCTGGAGTAAGGAGAAACCTGACTTGTCTGTCTCTGCAGCTGAGCTGCCAGGAGGAAAAGAAGAGCCCTGAGCTGGTGGCAGAGCTCCAGAGGAAGGGTGCAGGCGTGGGGACACACACTGGCAGTGGGATAGCTGCTGATCCCTCTCCAGGCAGAGAAAGCTGCTCAGATTTATTTCTGCTGCCATTTATTTCTGCTGCCTCACTTCATGAGGAGTGGACCACAACACAGGTGGAACTTGGCTTTTCTAAGTAGTTGTGAAGTTTTGTTTCCTGCTCAGAGACAGTAGCAGTCCTGGATGGGATGTTCACTGAAATGTAAGTAGAAATTAAGGAATTTGTTTTTTTTTTAAAGGGTGAAAGTAGATAAAGGTGTATGCATCACACATCTGAAGATAATGCATACATACAGGCATACATAAATCTCCCTTCCACCCACATCTGTGCGTGTATAATCTCAATGCTAACACAGATAATTGAGTACAGTAACACAAACGATCTTTTTTTTTCGAAACAGAGATGAGCTGGCAAGCATAATCAAAAGATGAAGATCATTTTTTCCAAAGATGAGTGAGAGGAACAAGAACAAAAAAAAAAAGTCCAGTGAGAGTTATGACAACAATGTAAGAAAGCAATCACTAGAGAAATTCTGATGAATGAGGAGCTTACATCTTTAAATGCCTTAAAAACAGTACAAATAAATCTAAATTTGAGCAGAATTCAATGCACAATTGAATTAGAAAGGAAAAATTCAACCAAATTGCTACAGAACGTGTAAGTGGTTTATCTAGACAGAGCTATAAAATGAATAAAACAGCAGCGAAAAGGGCTGAACTTCTGCTGTCAGTAAGAAGTCCAAATCATGGATAAGAGTATTATGAATGCTGCGTAAAGAGCTCTGCAAAATATCCTCCAGTGAGCAGGAACTAATGATAGATGAATGTGCACATGTAATTGAATATGATGAAAAGAAAACCAACATCCCAAGGAGGGAAACAGAAAAGCCATCAGGAGTACTGGTTCACGCTAACATCTCCAAGAATGAGGAGCATACAAGACAAGAAGGCAAATGACAGAAAGCGTGGGCTGCTACATAAAATAAAATACATGTTTGGGGCTACATGTATTCTTCATTAGATTATCAAGGGAGCATTTGTCACACATGCAGTCTTAAGGAATGCTGGCAGGAACAGTCAACCACATAAAGCTCACCTGGATTTGGGTTTCATTGCCAACGTTGGGCGCCATGTTGTTTGCATCTTAATTGGTGGCAAGCATCTCTTTGATTTCACAGAAACCAGGATCAGGCCCATGCAATTCAGCTGGCTCAGGAAAGGGGTATAAAAAAGGTGCAGAAACCCTTGAAGTGCTCCTCAGCCCTAAGTCAAGCCACCCTGAAGTACCGATCCTTTCTGCATCCCACACCATAGGAAATTGGATTTTCCTAGCTGTGTTTCATGTTAAGTTGTTGGGCTCAGCTAAATCAAAACTCAAGCAAAGCAAACCCACACGAACTAAAATCAAATGAAATTTCACACTCCCCCTGCAAACTGAAACGGCTCCATGCAAAGGTGCTTCTAGCAGACTAAGCCGGTACACCTCAGAAGAGCAAGCAGAAAGTAGAGCATATTTGTAACAGATGAATTAGAAGTGCATCAAGGTTCTGGATGAAAACATTTTTTGAATGTAAGCCAAGTACACAGTAGGAATAGGTTAGAAGGCTAAATCATTTCTAACCACAACTTAAAGACGACTTCATTGGTAAAATATCCTTTTTTTTTACTTTTTTTTTTCCAAGCACACATCTCAACTTTTGTTTCCGTTTGTTTTATTCCCCATTTCAAAAGCAGCATTTGCTGTAACAGCTCATTTTTTTCATGCAAAATACTGAATCTAATTGCGGAAATATGTCATTCCCTCCTCTCCACCACATGGCATGAGTTAATGATGATGAATGAAAGTAATAAAACCCAAATCTTTTTCAAACTAAAGCTCCTGTTAAATTACTGGAAATTATATGCATGCGTCTACAATGAGGACACTGCAGAAGGTCAAAGATCTCGCTTCCTGCTTTTGGCCAAACTATTCAACAGGCAGTGTGGCTGAACCTGCCCAGACACGTTTCTGCTGAGATCTGGGGGAGCCACCTACGAAAAGCAGCTCAGCTTAAGGCTGGTGATTTCATTACCATCATTCTCTCCTTCCCCGCGGAACAGTAAATACTGCTCACCAGATCCTAGGACCTGCTTCACGTGTCCTTGCAAGCTGTTTTTGGATGTTCCGGACTGGGGGTTGTAATATATCATCTAAAGTGGTGTCCATTCGTAGTGACGCTCTAAATTTCCTTAACACAAAACTTTATTCCATGGCACTGATGGGAAGCAGAAGGAATCAGCAAATGTAGAGCCAGATGCGGTGACTCTCCTTCACTCTATATCACAGCTGATTTCTCCAGACGATCCACTGAGAAGACAGACAAACCATTCAGAGTCTAAGGTCCTTTTAACTACAAACCCAAGTGGCAAATATATTCCTTTCTTTTCTGAAAGTTCTGTTTCCAATTCCACATATTGCAGACTGCATCAGCTTCTTGCTCATCTCCCTATTCATTCACTTCCTCATCTCTGCTCAATTGGCTGGTGGTGCCGCTGCCCCACCGCTGCCTTGGGCAGTTGGACACTATGTTCTTTCCCCTGGCTCTTCTGCAGCTCTCCTCAGTCTTTTTGTCTCCCTTCCTTTCATTATCAGTGCATGAAGTTTCATCGTTCTTGCCTCCCCGCTATGCTGATCTCCTCCTACTCCCTCGCACGGTCATTTTCACAGATGGACCACAGAAGACAGAGAATGAAAACATAAGGAGAGGAATTCCTGCTAACTTCCCTTAATTTCTTTCTTTCCCACAGAAAAGTTTGAAAGCCTTGAATATCATACTGGTGTCAATCAAGGTGTTACTTTGTACAATTTGTACACAGATTATTTTGGCAACAGACATTTGTAGTACAAGTCTTACTGGCACAGAGCAGAATTTACCATCCTTGCAAGTTTTTATTTCAGTCTCTTTCCATGAAAAACAGTTTGCAGAATTGAAGTGTGTAGAATTGAAAACATCAGTTTTCAGAAACAAAAGAGCTAAATTCTGCCACTCAAGCTCACAGTGAGGGGTAACTTACTCTCTAAGTAGTACTCATCTCGTTGCAGCCATTAAATTGTGGGCAATTCAGCTCTCGATTCGTCGCTTCACCACGCAGCGCAGATTGGAGAAGTACAACACAGCTCCATCCACAAAGTACAGCAGAAAGGATCCCACTGCGAGAAGTCTGTAAGAGGATGGCTGCAGATAATCACTATGAGTGCCCTTCTGGAGTAAAAGAAAGTGAAGGAAGGCTCGATAAAAGAGCTGAACTTTTTTCAATACATATTTCAACACCAGTGAGGAATACAGGAAGAAAACATTTTTACAAGAAAAACCTTCTTACAAGAAGTGAAAATTAAATCACTTTTTAAAAGCTTTTCTTTTTGCATTGCCAAAGTGCTTCATGCAGTGTCACAATATAGGATGTGAGTAACAGGCAAGATTTGCTCTACAGGTATGAACACCGAGAAGTTATTAGAGGCCAAAAAACATATGGCACAAGTCCTACAGTTTCCATGGGACTTGAGAAGCCATGTGAACAAGAACCTAGAAGCCTTCCATCTGTTTCAGACCTTTCCACTCCACACTTGGCTTTCAGATACTGCCTTTGGGATGAGCTCCTACGTCAACCACTACGCTATTGAAAATTGCTAACTTACTTCACACTGTGAGGAAGCCACTTAGTTTTGTTCCTGAGTGCATAGAAGAGGAAGAGTAAATCTCTCAGAGCCACTCGGCACTGTATTTTGCTGCTTATTTTTGAATGCAAGGGATGCTCAAAGGTTTTGACAATCTCCATCATCTCTGAGACAGAAATGTTCTAGTGCATGTAAGAAAACTAACCACATAACACTTTTGCAAACACAGCCCTGATTTTATTCGTTTAAGAGTAGGTTTTTTGGTTCAGCAGTTTTGCACAGAGCTTACAAATATCATACAGAATACATTGTGGTTTCCTGGCATCCCATGTCCACAAACAGAGCCATGTGTTGGAATGGGATTAAAGCCATTTGCAAGGCTGAACGTCTGTTTTAATATCCAAGCTCTAGTGCTTTGCAGGTTGAGAGAAATAGCCTCTACCCACAAATGGGACACCCCTTCCAAACATGGGCCTTGTAGGAAACAAGCAAGACCAACTTAAAGGCACAGGTTTTATAACCAAAACTGTGCTGTGTGAGCTTTACCATGTTAGCTGAGTATTTGTGAGAACTTATCCTCATTTACTATGCTTCTGAGAACATTTCCACAATTAAAAAACAAAACAAAACAAATTGAAAATAATCGTCGACATACTGACAACAATTGGCAGCTTTCAAAACAACTCACAGTGCCATCTCCAGGCCTTCAAAATCTCCCCCACAGTGACACTACATTACCATCTTCCCCAGACGCTCATGGCAGCCCTTGGAAACCCCCTCCATTCCCACAGCCCCATCTATCTTCGAAAAGTCCTAAGCAAGAGTCGATACACAAACCATAAACCACTTTTAGGAGTCACAGAGAGGCAGTAAGGAATAGTCTTCGCTAAATAACCTGCTTCAGCCCCATGGAATCTTGTTCATTAGCACAGTAATACCCAGAGCTGATCACGTTAAGATAATACGGAAATATGGAGAAAGGAAATTCGTGGCCAACGCTGCCAAAAAGGAACTGTAGTGAAGATACATTATAGGCAGCACTGATGTAGCTGCTCTTTCAACAGCTAGGACATCTTCTATGTAATATATGGCACAGAATACTTCTCATTCTGCATTTGCGCTAAGTTCATTGAGTGGAGAAGGGCCGTTTTGTGGTTAGGTGCCTCTTCTTTACTCTGAACTCCTTGCTTAAGAATGTCTCTCTGTAGGATCAGAGTTACAACACGCACAGCCTCAAGCACCTCCTGTACCAAGTCTGAAGAGGACTCAGAACACCAGAGCAGGGAAGCTGAAATTTAATCTGTGGTGACAGGGAGGCTGAGATTTTGTTCAAGATGACAGCAAAGCAGGAAGCCAGACCAACCTATTTTGCCATCCCCAAAGATAAGAACAGCTCAGAAAGCACTACAGCTCTTGTAGCAGAGGCTTCTCAACAGATGAAAGTTAAAACCAGAACACCTATACACGAAGGTGCCCTGCATAGACAGAAAAAGGCTATTTCTAAAATGCTAAGAAGCAAATTTCACCTGAATATTCCTACTTTGTGCAAAAAATTCTATATAACTGCAATCTCACAATGTCCAATGCGCCTCGGGAAGAGAGGAAGGAGAAATGTGTGGGGCAGAAGGCTCACTTCTGGCTTCTGCACAGGCAATGTCACGAAGCTCCAGAGGCATGAATCACAGCTTTGCTCCAGGGGTGCTGAGTTGTGGAGTCTCCGTGACCGGCACCCGCAGAGACACAATTTGAGATGAATAGACAGCTCTGAGAAGGACTGCAGTGAGCGATGTAACACTTACACAGATGGCACAGTCGTAATCATTAAACAGTTATGACCAGCTTGAGCAAGAGACTGAAGAATGAGTGCCCAGGGTGAAAAAATTCACCCATGAAGTTGAGAAAAATACACATATTCTGATTTTAGATGCACAGGTTATCTAAGATAAGGGAACCCTCGCCACCATATGATCTGTTATCAAAAACCTAAGGCAGCTGCTTGGTTTCTGAACTTTGACTCACAAGTTCCCATATGGTCACAGTTTGCTGGAGTGAGAGAGGGAAAGAGGGGGGAAAAAAGCCATGAGCTCCTTTAGCACAGCAAGTATAGTCCAGTCAAATGGCTTCTTCTCCATCCCTGACCCCATTTAAAAGCCATCTTAAATAGTCCTAGGGTCCCACCGGTCCATAAAGAAAAAAAGCTAAAGAAAACATAATCTTTCAGGAGCTGACATTACCTAGTTCCCAGCACAGCTACATGCTAGTTGCAGTGAAATGCAACCACCTGATGGGAATCCGAAAGCTGTCTTTGAAATGCCATTATTATCTCTAAAATCTCTCTAACAGCAATCCCAGAATATAGGCTTAAAGAAAAATCATTTTAATGCAGGTCCCAGTACTACGTTTTCATATTGCGCCAAGTCAAGGTATTGATCAGCTTTACATTAATTCTAAAAGCACCAAGAGTTTGTCAAGCTTCTTCTCCCTTTGATATCAGAGTCCATCAGCAATTGCATCAGTTTTCTGCTGAGCTGCCGAGCAAAGTTAAATGATGATGCACTTCCTCTCCCTGACTTTTGATTCCAGCTTGGTTCAGCAATCCCAACCAGCCACTTCCTGCCTCTCCTATCGCACTGTCTGGCACTTACTTCAGACGAGTCAATAAGTTTAAATTATATCTGTACCAGGCATAATTAATCATAAAGCTTTCTGCTTTGTAATGTCATTTGAACTTGGGCTTGGTGTCTGCAAGTCAAAAGCAAAAGAACAAAAGTTCAACTGCAAAAACCACACCGCTCCACACTGCCTCCTCATTGCGTTGGGGCTCCGTGGGTTTCAGAATCAGAGATGATTACTCAGGAAGTCGCTGCTCTCTGGCGGCTCAAAACTCAGTCATTGAACTCTGGTAGGACAATGACAGGATGAGGGGAAAAAGCTCAAAGGAGAACAAACAGCTTTACAACCACCTACACACAGAGGCACTTTGCTCAGAACCGGCCCAGGGTAGTTTCTGTGTCTTCAGGCAGAGCCTGTTGCACTGTACGTAAGGGAAAGGCCCTGGGGGTTGTGTCGGAAACCCACCTCGGAGGTGCAGTTCCACCTCTATGACTGCTGCTCTCTGGGCCCGCAGTAATTTATGGCCCTTACAGGCCAGTAGTAAATCACAACCCCCAGCCTGGCTCTGAGTCAAGCTCCCCAGGCAACCCCAGGAGACTCTGTGGGAGGGAAATGTGGAGAGCAAAGGAATGGTTTGCACTCCCCTTGCCCTTTCCAACCCTGTCCACTTCTGGAAAGGAAACAAGCAACCAACAACGTTTTCTTCTTCCGAAGTGCTCAGCTCAAAAGTCTAGGGCACAAAAGAGAGCTCAGGGTTTCAGGACACAGCATCTTGACACCTGAAACATCCTCAAACCTGCTTCTCTTGAGTTGTGCACAACCCACAAGATCCACCCTGATCCACT
Organism: Cyrtonyx montezumae; assembly: GCF_038088225.1. Lineage (NCBI taxonomy): Eukaryota > Metazoa > Chordata > Aves > Galliformes > Odontophoridae > Cyrtonyx > Cyrtonyx montezumae. Next base: position 6,677,275 of record NW_027071981.1, read on the forward strand.
CAGATGGCCCTTCAGTGCAGGGGCCATGGGTGCTTGAGCAGTGCCATTCCATTTCATGTCTTCGCATGGAGAATCTGTCCAAGACCCGCTGCTCATCCTGTGGGACAGAAGGCTCAACCAGTTCAGCCAGCTGCTGGTGTGGTTCCTTTTGGATTTTTAGGAACAAAGAGATGCAACTCAGCAGAAAGGAGCCTTTCGTGTCATCTATGGCATGGGTGTCCTTAAAACATTTCAAATAAAAATAAAATAAAAATAACAACAAAACCTCTTTTTCTTAAAGCATCCCAAGCAATTTTACAGAGATTAATTATCCTTACTCATTTTTGTCTTTCCATAAATTTCAGCTCTCCCACAGAAATTAATCCACTGGATTTCAAATTATGGCACAATTAGCATGAAATTAATTAGCATCTGACCTATCCCCTACTTTTCCTCCAGCCGAGACTGCCAACTTTAACACAAGCCTAAAGCAAGAACTGTAAGACTGAGGCAGCAAATGGGACAAAGGACTTTTAAATTAAAGAGAGAGAGTTTTAAAAATGCAATTTACTGCTGTAAGCATTTCCCTGACAACAACCCCAAACTCCAGTCCTTGAACAAAGTGGAGAGAAATACTTCACCTCCCCACAGCTCACAGAGTTCATTTGCAAAGTCTGCAATCATCCCTCCCACCTTTTAAAATACTCATGGCCTTTCAAGAGCAGACTCTATAGTTATCAATTAGCAATGCCTTTTAGTCCCATCTTGCTAAGTTCCTCTTGCATGTAACCTCTCCAGACGCCTGTAAGGATTTTTAAGTCCATCGTATATATATAATCAGTCCCCCAACTGTACCTTAGTCTTCACAATTTCCTGCATCATTTATGGACCTCTGCAGTCACTCTCTTTGCTACTGAACATATTTTTCAAGTTTCTTCAGGCTTCTATTCACTAGTGCTCAAATTTGTTTCTCTCCTTCCTCGTCAGAAGATTTTGGTCATCATTAACCAAACACTCCTGTTGTTCCTTCTCATAGTTGCTTCCATTACTGCCATCCTTGTCTCTCACACGAAGCATGTGATTGACAGATGTCCCACAACAGTTAATGCTTTCATTTGCCTAGGCTGGAGAGGCACCTAGCAGCATGGGAAGATCAACTCCACCAATGGAAAGCAAGCTTTAAATCAGAAAACAAGAGTTTTGCTCACAGAATTAGTCCAAATGAGCCTTCCCTCTTGAGCTGCCATGGTCACAAGTCAGTGCTGCTTCAGGAAAATTGAATAGCTGAAGGTAAAAACCCTTGATGCAAACCCCACTGCAGCCAGTGCACTGGGAGGCAACAGGAGGGCTTTACAGCATGGAAAGTGAGCCATGCAGACGGCAGTACCATTACAGCTGTATATCAAGTGCCTCGGATAAAGTCTGCAATAGGAGTGGGATGAAGAAAAAGGACATGGACAGGCACTGCAGGGAAAACAAGATCTGAAAAATGAATGGTATAGAAAAGGCATGCACCATACAGAGATGTCAGTGCATCTGGATATGCCCACGTAGATTCAAATACATACAGTATGGGGACTACACCTCATCAGCAGATCCTCAACATTCAAAATTTAGATCAAGGTCTACAGAGCTGCAATGCTGTTAGCCTCCAAGACCACTAAAACTCTGACAGCATGGAGAGGAAAAACAGCAAGAGAGGAAAAAAAACATTATATACAAACACAATATATTTTCAAGATTAGATTTTCATTTCACAAGTCTTCAGTTCACCTAGACATTTACTGTTGTTATGGTCTGACAACTCTGTTTTTATAGACTGCATTGACTGTTCTTTCATTCTGTGGTTGCCAATACTGTTTTGTTTTGTTTTGTTTTTCTCTCTTTTTTTTTTTCTGGTTTCTTTTCCCCAAATACAAACAGAGTGGGCTCAGCTTTTTTAGATGGCAGTGACCAGTCCACAGCACTTCAAACCATTCTGACCTTCAGTTATCTCCCTCAGTCACCCTCTGTTGCTATTCTCTTTCTTTTTGGTAAAATAAAATCAAAAGAATTCACTTGATTCTCTTACATACTCAGACAGAAGAGAGGTCCTTGGAAAATGAGAGAGGGAAAGCAGTATAAAGAGCTGCAGCCTACTCTAACAGCGGGATGAACCTGCTCCTCACCCACGTGTTTTGGTGGAACGGGTAAAGGTAGAAGTACCATCCAGCAGCTGGGCTCTGAACCTGCTGGGGTTGCTCCTGCATACCAACGCCACCTATTATTCAGACTAGGAAACAGAAGAGGAGAAACAGAAGAACTTGTTACAAAACAAAACTCCCGAGCAGGTATTGCAAATACACACACTGTCACAACATTGTGTTAATGACTTTCTTCTCTTCACATTTCCACTCATTTGCCTGGTTTCCAGCACCAGTATACAGTTTAGAATTCTTTTAACAGGGTGCCAAACTGATGAACCACAAGAAGGTGTCCTTTAACTCTATTTCTCTTCTGCTACTCCTAAATAATTACTACAAAATGGAACTGTTTAAAATAACCTGGCTCACACCAGCACTTCACCCCTCCAGAATTTACAACATTAATTCTCATACTAAAAACCTATTTTAAATATTTTTTTGATCTCTAAGAAAACCAATTTCATTCTTGAATGTTCCATTGATCTACATTAAATGAATAGACATTAGGGAGAAGCATTGTTTATTTATTTGCTTGCCACTTACAATTTAATCCTGGGATTCTAAAGGGATGATTATAAATTTCTCTAACAGTCCCTAGGGTATGTTTTGAATGTAGCTATTCAAGACAGGACTCGTACACTCCAGGATGCCGGTGCATTACAGCTTTAGAAAGATTGGAGCCAAATAGCTCTCATTTATTATAAAGATGGAAGAGCAGTAATGGCGGGCATTCACTAGATGAGATTGCACCACTACCCAGTCCCTGTGTAGTGCAGAGCATATCTGGGAAATATCTGGGAACAAATCCAAAGCCTGCTTACAGAGAGTAAAGCCTCACTGAGAGTGTCAGGTGAAATCCTGTTGGTAAAGAAAAGGGTTTGGAGCTTCCTCAGTGGAAGAACAGCTTCCATGTGTTGAGATGGGTTTGTTTGGCCATAGATTTCCAAGGTTCTCAGTAATCCAAGGTTAGCAAGATCTTCATTCAAGCATTTACTTCTCTTGAAAACTGAAGGACAAGGGTTTCTTTTGGAAGATAGGCTTAGGCATGCAGTGCTGGGAGAAATCAGAACATCCCAGACAGTTGTGTGTAATTGCAAGCATCAGGTCTGCCTGAACATCACCTCCTACCATGACAGGATGTGAAATCTTCCCCTGGCACCAGAAATAAAAGAAAAAAGAAGCAGCCTCATCTCCCATTTTGGCAACTATTTTCAGTAGAGACAAAAAGCTATCCTTCAATCAGGAAGCCCTTCTTCACTCAAAGAATACCTAGGACATTGTTAGGCCATGCTATTGGATAAACTAACCCTACTGAGCTCCTGTGACTAGGTTTTTCATCTCTCCAGTCCTTTTCAAGCCCTTCCTGATTTGTCAGCACTTCTTCAGAAAAACTACACAGCAGTGGATCATAACAAATGAGTGAACTCTTACAGCAACCTATTTCCGCATTTCCAAGGAGTAGGAGGACATAACACAGTGTAGAGAAGTGAAAGAAATGGCTGCACCATATGCACCATGCACAATCTTGCCTAAATGCTTCAGAGACTGCAGATCCCCAGCGTAAGTCAATACGCAGCCCAAAGAATGGAGGGGTGGAACACTAAGGTTGCATGCGAGCTAACGAAACTCTGCTGTCTCAGCATAGAGGGGATGGAGTCTGCTTTGTGTCACTGCAGAAAATTAGGCTGATATCTAACAGATGACATTTGCTAGCAAAAAAGTGGTTTTTCACATAGAGTTTGCCTCCTGGGAGATGCCACTAGTTCACAAGCAGCATGTGTGCCTGTGCCATACGTGCAGGTACTGAGTGCAGCCTTGCTGAAGATTGCCTCCAACATGCTCCACAAGTCCTTCTGGAATACAGTCTCAGGATAACAGTCTTTTTTTTTTTTTTTTTTGTCTAATTTGTTAATCTCCCTTGTGCTCATGTTAATTAAAGACTAGTCACATTTATTTCAGCCAAGTGCCAAATGCATTTCCCATTTGTCTTCACTTCCCAAGACCGCAAAAGTTCTGCTTATATTAAAGTCAGCTTCTCTCAAGTAGAGATTATGGAGCCATGTGGCTGTAGTATTTTGCAGAGATGTTAAAGGTGAATGATTAATAGCATTTTTGCTAGTGACTTCTGGACATGGGTAGCTGGGGCTGAAAGGCTGGAGTACTCACTAACCCTCACACCATCTAGCTCAAAGCAGAGAAGATCTTCAAGAAAATAGATGAGTCAAAAACAAGCAAAGCCATGTTCACTTTTGCAGCAAAGCAGAAGGGGCTCTGGCCAGGAGGAGAGGAAGGCAGGAATGGAGATCACCTTTGTTCCTGCATTGTGGTCTTCTACCGCTTGTTTTGACATAGATGCTCAACACTGCAGACTAGAGCTTCATTCCATAAGATGTGCTGGGAATGCAGCAAGGTCTCTGTTCCAAAATACCAGTATTACCTGTTACGAAGGCAAAATGCAGTCAACTTGTCTGCACTACAGTAAGATTTCACTCCTTTAACACAGAGGCTCTGCACTGCAAATGCAGCTCTGGTAACCTAATGCTCACCACATAAACAGGTTGATATTATCGCTTTTGGTTTAATTTGGGGGAAATGAAGAACAGAAAGGTCAGTGACTTGTTCCAAATCACACTGGAAATTGATAGCATAACTGGGAACTGAATCCTTGTCTGCAGAAACCCACTTGGCGTCTTTTTTGAATGCTCAAAATAGCTCAAACTGAGAATTTAGCCACTGACATCTGATTGCACATAGGAACACAAGGGCTCAGTTTCCTTCAATTTATTTGCAAACAGAAATTTGGAGAATAAATTCCTGTCCATAGGTAGGCAGAGACTCAGTACTTGGAAGCATAAGGTATGGAATGGGAAACTCCAGTCTCTTCTAGATCCTATTTAAGTCAAGTTACACACAGTTTAGTCAGGCAGATCATGCACGCAACAATAACTTGAAGCCTATGAGAAAAATCTCCAAGGACTCATCTTGCTTCTTGAAGAGCCAACACGCAGAGGAGTTCCCTGCAATGCCTTTCATGATCTCTATTGTTCACAGGGTACTAAAGTAATGAATAGCTTTTATTTTTCCAAGTTTCAGCCACAGAATGCACATGCTAGCATTAAAAGGAAAACAAAAGTGTAGAAATGCCAAGATACTATGTAACACACAGCCCTTCATCACTTGCATTGATGCACAGTGTTACAAATTTTATCTAATCAATTGACATTTTAAGTAGTGGAGAATTTAACAAGAATAACAATGTGGTGACAATTTAGTCTTTCTTCCCCCTCCATAAAAACACTGTCTTCTGTTTGGTCTAGATTCAGGTCAAGACATTTCACTAATTTGCTAGTCATTAAAAAGATATTTTTATACCCAGCCTGTAATATTATACTCTTCAGTGATTATGATAGTTCCCAACAGAATTCCAGACTTGAAAATGAAGGCTGGGAAGCTGAGCTGCAATTATGATACTTTAAATAATTCCACAAAAGTAGAACCACTGTTAAATAATTTATAGTCTTTGATCTTGTCACAGATCTACCTAAAACTTCATATCACTCAAGCCAAATATTTTCAAACAGAAATGGAGTAGGTTACTTCTATCCACTCCCTTCTGTCACCACAGAAGCAGAGGAAAATAAAGGTGCAAGGGGCCATATTCTTTATACTTCGGTGTAAGTTCCTTTGGAGCAGACTACGTGAAAATCTTCCCTCCGGGGCTGAAGCACTCTCAGAAATAAGACTTTCACAAGAAGCATGCTGAAGGGCTAAGAGATAGTGGTTATTTTCCTGGCAGTGGTTATATTGCCCTCCGATGCGATGTTATCCCTGGTAGTTAAGAAAGACCTGCATCTTGCGCAGCCATAGGGAAGCAGGGAGAAGAGATGCTCTGCAAGCTGCTGGTGGTGGCTGTGCCCAAAGAGGTCTAGTCAATGCCAAACCTCAGCAGATGCCAGAGGAGCTCCAAAGGAATGGCAGACAGCCAGAAGCTTGCTCAGGGGAGGGTCAGACACAGAAAAGGCTGGTAACCAGGGACGTGGGTGAGAGTGCAGTCTGAGCTAAGCTACGTGGTTAAAAAGGAAACAGTGGGGGAAAACTGCAATTTGTGGTCTAACCAGTCCCAATCCACCTCAACCCATCAGTCAGGGATATGGACTATTCAGTCACTATTGGGAGCTCTCGCAAAAAATCTACTTTGCAGTGAAAAGTGCACTTCCCAACTGAAAATGTCTTGCAAAGCCAGATTCAGAACACTGTTGTAAATTAGAGGCTCAGACACAGGATCATAGCACAGCTATGCTGCGCAAAGAAATTATCTCTAACTAGCTGTGCCACAGCAGGTTGTACAGGACAAGACAACACAGCCTCAACACTTTGCACTGGAGGCAAATGAAGCAGAATCACATTGCAGCCCAGGAAGCCTTCGTGCATGGAGATGTACAATTATAACAGCTCCACTGACTGATAACTTGTTAAATTGACATTACTTGACTCTGTGTCAGGATCCTAAGACTAATGAAACATGTAAAGTATGGCAGAAGTAAACAGCAGCTTTCCAGGAAATCCTTAATTTACATTCTAATTAAAGCAATGTGGGGCAGAAGTCATAAATAAAGAATTCAATCACAGCTCTCTGTATAACAGGCAGACTTGCTTTTACACACCTGATATGACAGCCAAGTGCTAATGTGGGGCTATGGAAGATGCCAGACCCAAACAAGCTACTCACATCGGCATGTGACAAAGAGCTGCATCACCAAAAAAAGGTTTCCACAATGCAGTTCATCTTCTAATAACTTTCTCTCCATGGGAATAAATCACATCTCTTTTTTTTTTTTTTTTTTTTTTTTGGAGATGAAGAATGTTTCTTCTAGATGAGTTCTTGAAGGTGTGACTGGCAGAATGGGAACACTACACCTTCATGCTATTTACTGCTGGAGAGCAGCAAACAGCCTGAAGGTGTAGGATGAGAGGGGTTCTCTCAGGTTGAGAGAGCAATTCTCACCCCTGGGTGCTCTGGTAAGGATTCAGTGGGGCAGTAGAAAATGAAGCTGGTTGCATTTATCCACAACAAACCCATCTACACAAAACCATTTTGAAATTCAATTCTAATGTCCTTTCTGGGTGGGACAGTACATATGCTTTACGTTACTTCAGGAACATTTTGGTAAGTCCTCTGTTGTATTTATTAAATGTAATCAAGCCACGAAAAGACCAAGCAATTGAACTGCTTGCTTTCTAATTAAAATTAAACTGAATTATTTAAAATATCCTGCTTTTCCCTCTGCTGAAAGTACAGTAGGAATACAAGACTGTATACGTGACAAAAGGTTATTGCAAAACAAGTCTATCTAATGAAAGCAGAGTAAACATATGTACCACAAAGGATGTAAAGTCCATCATCGATTTTGATCACTTTGCTGCATTTGCTTCATGTTTCCCCACTAACCTGCCAAAAGCAGCAAGTCTTTTCATCACCCTCTTTGCTTTCATTCTGGTGAAACATGTTTCTTTAGTGGATATTTGTGGGGGGGGGGGGGGTTTAACCATGATAATAAAATATACTACTGGCAGCAGTCTTGAGATTATAAATGGGTATCAGTCTCTAATTTCAGTAAGCCAGGATAAAATCACTGAGGTTTCCACATACATGACTTTCATTAGTACCACTGAAAGCACAGCAGGATCGTGCTTTTTACTGTGTTTGTTTTTTGTTGTGGTTGTTTTTTTGTGTATTGAGGAGGCCTGAAAGTTTTGGGGGTGTTTAGGAAAGGTCCTGGGGAAGAGCCCCAGTGACTTTGGAATAGGCAAAGCCACTCACACCAGAGCAGAACTTACCAATCTGTTGGGAAAAGCCAAGTATATTGTGTTGAGATTTTTGCTTGCTTCTATTTTGTTAAATTGTTTAAGATGTGTTACTTTGGTCGATATCCATCTGACTCCAGGCACTGAACAACACCAAGAAAGAAAAAAGCCTGTTCTGAAATTTAAGACATCTCTCCAGAAAGCTGTGACCAACAGACAGTAACTGGTGCCCAGTGCCCTGGGCATTGAAGCTATCAAAGATCAGAACTGATGTTCTTTATATTTCAAAGTGCTGAAAATACCCATAAAAATCAAGTGCAAGCTCTTTTTTGGGTCAAACCTTTCAAGTATTTTCTTAACATTTGCATAAACACGCTTTACACGAGGGCTGGGACTTGGAAGCGGGCTGCACTAAGGACAAAGATAAAACAGCCCAGAACTGATATGACAGAAGAACTCATATTTCTGGTGATTCAACGTGCCGACTTTCACCATTCCTGTGCCATTCTGCTGCTCCCCACAGGAGGACATGGCAGCCTGCTCCCACAGACCCCTTGGAAGTAATGCCCTCCCAAGGCAGGCCTGTGGCCCACAGACAATGGGGAGATGTGCTCAGCACAGCTCTGGCAGCCACAGCTGGTGGCTGTGTCCAGCCATGGCAGCGTTCCGTAGCTGAGGCCAGGCCTGCAAATGCTTATAACAAACCCCAGGGTGATGCACACATGCTTTCTGTCCCCTACAGCCACGGGCAGACAAGCCATCATCGGGATGAGTAGATGGCAAGGGGTTAATCAGCCCTGACCAGCTAAGGCACAGGGGGGGGGCATATTCCAGATTACCAGAGAAGCGCACAGCATTCGTTAGAGAGGAGCTAAAATGATTTGCCACTTGGAAGCCATTTCATGCCACCCTCAGATAAATGCGTTGTAGAAGCCAGCAGGATGCTCCTCCAGTTATGGCTGCAGCGGGACTTGGCTTTGGCACTGAAGAAAAGGGATTTGTAGGGGAAGCTTCTGGTAGCAGCATGTACACAAGGGAAGTTGGGCACAGCAGCAGTTTTCTTTCAAAATCTCCCTGCTTCTGAAAGGCCACCCATGGGAGGCAGCCATCTCTGGTGCAGCTATTGTTTGCGGTGGATGCATGCCACTGTTTGCAGCCAGGGTGGAGCAGAGGGAGCTTCAGGCCTCGCACACAGAAGATGAAGACTGCCCTCTGCCTTTCTGTCTTCAGAGGCCACTCACAGCACAAAAGATGCAAAAAGCAGAGGATGGTAAGGCTGTCCTACACTAGGCTCCAGCAGCAGCCAGTTCTCTCCTGCAGCCAGAGCCTCAACAGGAGCTTCTCTGAAGGAGCCAGACGGTGCTGGAGCAGATCATCCGAGACTGCTGACTGAGGCATCATGTACTCCTGTTTAAGAGACACAGGTGACATAGCAGTGAATTAGGAGAAGAAAGGGACCATTTGACACTCACAGTGCATTTAAGTTCATTGCTACTAGGTTGAGCCTCTCCAGTATGGACAGGACATTTGCATCCTGAGTGCAAACTGAAGCAAGAAGAGCCTGGAACAAGGCCCCAGATGAGACAGTGTCAGAGCAGAGCTCACTCCCCTGGTCCACCACCAGGACCCTTCTCCAGATCCCTCCCTCCAAAGAGGAATGCTCCAAGCCCCCAAGGCCCAAAAGTCCTCTTTCTCAGAGCAGTCTTTCAGTTCAGCTTCTTCATTTCCCTCTTGGCTTTCTTTTGGGGCCAAGGTGAGCATTCCCCAGGGAAGCAGAATGAGATTAAAAAGCAGCAGTTATGTGAAGCCTCGTGCACTGAACAAACACTTAATTCCCTCCAAACAGAAAACATACAGGAAGGACATAAATCAAGGCCCAGCTATGAGAGGTTTGTCCCTGGAAAGGTGTCGGGGCACATGCATTTGGGTGGCTGCTGCCTTCGGGCTGCCTGGAGCAAGTTTTGACCCAGGTTATTAATACAGCTTATTTGATACAGAGCTAACCAGGCATGAGCTCAGAGGTCTGTTTATATTACAAGAGTGTGGGCCTTTGGGAGATTAACGCCTAGAGAAAAAGCATCTGTATTTGTTTTGAGGGCGAGGCTACAATTTAAATTCTTATGTTATCACACAAACTAGACAAGATAGATAATCAATGCCCTGTGATAGCTGGTGCTGAGAAAGTGAGCTAGTTCTGTTCTGCAGAATCATTATTCAGCATATAATTCTTTCTGCATTCATTTATATTTAAAGTCAGATCAGGCATTTATTTTCTCAAGACTTTTATGAATTCATACCTATATTTTCATCTCTTATCATAAAGCAAAACTGCCTGGATTATGTCAGTTGTGTATTTTTTTTTCTTTTCAGCAGCATAAAAATATATTATATTATTGCAAAACACTATGTCACAGAAATCATATAGATGTCAGGCTAAAAGGAAACTTAAGAGGGCATCCAATCTATCTTCCTACTCAGAAGCAGTATTAAGTTTACTTCCAGCCATGACAGATGCCTGTCAAACTTCCTAAAATCTTCCGAGGAGCATCTACAGCATCCCTAGGTGACCTGTTCCAGTGCTTAACAGTCTTATACAGACAGACATTTTTTAAACAGCCATAAGCCTTGTTTTGCTACTAGCAGAGCCAAACTCTGAATTCATTTTCTTGTCTTTAATCCACACTTTAGTTAAGTCCAACCCTTTGCAAACATCTGAATGCAAATCCAGATGCTCTGCACCTTTAAATGGTAAAGCAGTCACAGAGAAATGACTACCAGGGTAAAGAGAGCAGCTAGCACACAGCACAGTCAGTAGTACTGTTGAGAGGTAGGTGTGTGACACTTCTCATTATGCCTGAGAAAGTAAGAACACTGATTTGCTAAATCTTGAGTGCAGTTCTGTTTTCAGAGCCTTCTATTAAATGGGTGAAAATACAGTACTTGCTATGTGATGCTCAGAGGACATGTTGACTGATAGATCTGCATCCTTTTCCTAACAGCGTCTGCCTACTAGAAGACTTACACCTTTCCTCAGACATCTTTTCTAGATGAACACACTAAGTCCTTCTGCACACACTGTATTTTCTAAATCTTGAACCACTTGCAGGTCATCTTTCTGGAATACAGCCTGTTTTTCTGCATCACTTTTAAAAGTTCAAAAACAGACCCAGAAATCCAATTTGTTAGTACTGAATAGGGATGCCCTACACAATACAGCTTTGCTCATAATCTGCACACTACGTGTTGTTATTTTAGTGCCACTGCTGCATATTTTATCCCTCTTCTATTTGCCAGGGTCCACTACACCACATTCTCTCCCGCTGCCAAATCTCTGTGCATTTACAGATTATCAGATGCATACTGTCTTGCAATTTTATCATCCAAATTCCATCGTGACAATAACTTTTTTTTTTTTTTGCCAACGTATCGTGCTCTTTCCTACTCCTGTTCCTGTCTTCACAAGAATTTCTGTAGCCTCTTGACCTAGTACCCTCCTTAAATCTTTTGGTAATAAAATTGTCAGCTAGAACCAGCCCATGATTATCCCTGCTTGGAAAGCAAAAGACAATTCTGATTTTAGCAGGGCGCTTAGCAGAGCACAGGTTAATAAAGAAGCAGGCATTTCCCTGTTATTCAGACCAGATTTCTGCAGTTTACCTATGAGACACAGTATCAAAAGCCTGGCTTCAGTCAAGATGCATCACGTTTCCCATTTTCTCCTTATCCACACTAAGGCAGTTTCCCTGTGAAGGAAGACAATTAGATTGGTTTAACATGATTTGTTTTTGACAAATGTGTGTTGACTCTTTTTTTATCACCTTATTATCTGGATGGTGCTTACACACAGATTGCTTAATAATTTCTTCTAGTATCTTTCCAAATATCGAGGTTAAACCGACTTGTGTAATTCCCAAGACCCTCTCTTTTCTCCTTTTTATTAACAACCCAGTGCATGAAAAGATGCATGCCTCGAAGAGAAGCATGAGATTGTGTGCAGTACAATAGCTACATATTTAGACAAAAAATAACTAAATATTTTCTAAAAAGCTCAGGCCAAAATGGTAAGTTGAATTTATCTTCTGCATTATCTTGGGATGAGACAAAAATAAGCAAAGTCTAGGGTACATGACCAGAAATGAATATTATATAAACAGAATCACTCATTGTCACAGAAATATGATCGCTATTATATAACCCCTTCCAACCTCCTGCCAGTGGATGATTATTTCTTACGGAGTGTTTTCCATTGCTTTATTCAACAGAGATTTAAGCAAATCAGTAAATAGCTCTCCCCTGCTTCCCTTGGGAAACTGTTGCGTGGCTATACAACCATCACTTAGATCTCACTGGAAAACATAAAGTAATACTGGAAGGTATTTAATAACAGCTAATTGTGACAACTGTATGGGAACTGCTGAATCATGACCTGAACCACTGATTGGTCACCTGAGGTGAGCACCGAGTCAGCCATGGGGGCACAGGTGAAGGTGATATACCTGTGTGATTGGAAGGGGTGGAGCCTGGCTCCACCTCTCCCAAACCCCATTTAAGGGCTGACCACCACCAGGGAAGGATCTCTTCTCAGAGATCCCTCCCATGTGGAGTCCCCTGTGAGCCTTGTCATCCTGAAGGTGAGCCATCTTTTCTTTTGTATTATTTGTATCCTATCTATATAGAACTACTCAAAATATATCATCATCTATACTATTTCTTTGCAGAGTACCATCCTTGGGAGTTATTTACCTCACAACAACCAAGATGAAACAGTAACACTACTCCTCTTTTCACCAACACAGCTCTTTCTATCCACAGGTGTTGCACCTGATTCAGATTGGATATTAGGAAAAAACTCTCTGAAAGAGTGGTCAGGTTCTTGAATAGCCTGTCCAGGGAGGTGGTGGAGTCACTGTCCCTGATGTTCAGGAAATATTTAGAAGTTGTACTGAGGGATGTGGGTTAGTGGGGAAATATTGGTGGGAGGCAGACAATATTTAGGAACGAACTTGGGGGGGAGCTTTTCAGGGTTTTTTGTTTGATTGTTTGTTTTTGTTTTTAATGGAGATTAAAGAAGCCTCAAGCTTTACTATTTTTAGTAGACTGGAAAAAAAACCTTCCTCTTCATAAAACAATTTTGATTCAGATTAAGCATAGCTACAATGATGCACTGTAATACATTTCTATTTGTTCAGTCAGGTTTGAAGGAATATATCTTCTGCCTTTACCATCATTGAGAAATATACACAAGTTTACACAGAGAAATATACACAAGTGACTGAGTCCAGTGAAGCTAAATCTAAACACATCTAGATATTGTCCAGATACTTCAGTACACCTGTACTGAAATGCCCAGAACACAGACTCTGTCACTGAAGACTTTGTTAATACCAACCTGTCACTTTTCTACTTTTATCCTGATTTACTGCCAGATCCAGTTTCACCCAAATTATTCAAGTTATGGCAAACTGACAGGTCCAGAGGAGAATAGGCTCCCAAGCTGCTTACACTCCACATCTACCACTATTCCGGCTATTTCAGATACAATCTGGCCATTTCTATTTGTTCAAAGACTCAGAGGTTTGCAACCAGCTGAGGATGCATTGAGTTCTCACCATCACAGTGTCTAAGATTTATTTCTTTATAGCAGCCCTTGTATCTATTGAAATAAAGTGAGATTAGTTTTGATGCTGACTTCGGATTCCCTGTAACCTGTTCTCACGTTCAGACAGCGGCTGGAAGTGAAGCATAGCTGCAGTATCATATGACAAAACCACGGCATGAATAAATGCTGTTTCCCATTCTCCATGCATTTAAATCAGAGGTAGTTGACCCGTTTAGGATATAATCTATTCGGCTAATAAAATCCAGCTGGCACATAGTAAAATGTTTTAATCCATGATCCATGCATATACATCTCTAGAAAAATAGATGGTTACTGAGTGTAGCATATAAAACTTGCCCTGAGCTAGAGAGCCAAAGCCCTTTAGCACAGAGACATTTCTGAATTGTGAACTTTATAAAACCCAACCCATAAGTTCTGCAGATGTGGCTTATTGCTGAGAAAAATCTAGGATGTTAACTGCCAGTGTTAGCTCATATAAGTTGGTATTTGTAAGAAGTGAGCTGTATAACTTGTATTATTTCTCTCACCTACCCTGTATAGTAAAACCCAGAAATTGTAAATTAAGGCTTATTTTTTTAATCTGAATTGCTTTGGGGATTTAATGATGGGGGTAAGGATGTAGTTTTGTCCTCTGCCATTTCTAAAAACTGTACAAATCAAAGTGCATTTTGTAAAAGAATTTTACTACTTGTTTAATAACTTTTTAAAACATTCTACTATTGCATCGTGGGACTACATACATGGCAAGTCTTTTCCTTCATGGACAAAGAACATACCCAAGTAATGCTCCATAACATTAATAGTACTGGCCATTGAGAAATCCCTTTTGCATAGTAAATGAAGATAGGCAGAAAAACTCATCCCCTGGAAACTTTATTTAAAGACTCGGGGTTTGGACACAGATCCATACAAGCTGTTTAGCAGCGGATTATCCAGACTGTATTGATTTTCCTTAATTTTATGGCTATCTGACCATAATTTTGTATTTATCCAACAGAAGAAAGAGAAAGTAAATCAAAATAATGCACAGGGATGAATGCCTTATGCTGTCCACTGAAAGCTATTTCCTTCATCTGGCTGCAGATACCACTTGAATCTAAGTATCCACATTAGGACTTATGCTTTTGGCATTTTATACTATCAAGGAGGTTCTTTGCATGCTAATAAAGATGCCAGGAAGACCAGCTGCTCCTAAAAAGTTTGCAGGGAAGCAGATATAATTAATTCACAAGTTGGAAGCACGTTTGACAGAAAGTTTTTGTTACTCCCAAACAATTGAGAAGCTCATACGAGAAATGTAAATGCAAGTACATCTGCTCTCACTTAAATCCCATACATTTACACTAACCTAACTGAAGACAACTCTCATAGCTAGCCATGAAGATGATCTGCAGAATAATCTAAATACTGCTGGGCAAGGAAAAGCTTGATCAATAGGCCCCATAAGTTAGAACGTACGAATTCACGACATTTTAATGGCATGTCCACGAATGTTAAGATCAGTCAAAGTCTACATGGCTGAGCATGTTTACCAGAGCTTTGGTCTCCTTTGGGTCATTACAATCATGACTTCCATCAAACTCAGTGTTCAAGACTCACAGCAATAAGAAAAGGATTATTTAAGCATTTTCTTCTTGCTTTTTCTTGTTTTTATCAACCACATTCCCATAAACTTGTCACCCATTTGCATACATTTGAGCAGTCTTCCTGACTATAAGGCATCTGCACTTTTATGTTCATTTCCCTGACATCTGGAGTGTTATAAATTCACTGCTTACCTTACTTTTTCCCTTCTCTCCCTCTCTCCCCCCCCCCAAAGAGGCACTGACAGTGGTATGGATCAATCCAGTCACATTCAGTTAAAAACTCATTGAAGATTTACAAGGTTAAATGACTCAAACTAGACCAAAAAGTTAAAGTAGTGGGAAAAAGAAAAAAACACCAGTTGTGTCTCTAAGGAGAAAGAAGCATTACCATTCCACCACAAGATTATTCAAAGACAAATATTAACAAGAAATAAGTCTTAGATATGTGACTAATGTCATTTCAAGACATGCTGGAAAGGGACAGGAGGGCACAGATGACCAGCTCCTTTTTTGGTAAGCTGGTGTTGTTATCAGCTCCATGGGGCAAATCTTGCCTCAGGGAGGCTCTGGAGTGATGGACAGAGCAATCCTGCAGCCCCCTTTTGGACTACCAGGCTGTTGAGACCACCAGGGCACTGAGTGGGGGATAGTGGACATATCACTGTGAATATAGAAGCTGTATGTTTGCTTAATGGGGTGTTCACAGTAGCTCAGCACCCAAAAGGGACATACAAGAACCACTCTGTAGATCTCTAAAGTATTGCAACACACAATGCAAACATACAATTAAGTTTTGCAAAGCTGGCCAGACGCCAAAGGATTTGAAGTTGGCTGAATATAAAGTTCTTCCCCTGATTCTCAGCTTTCCCTGCAGACTGAATCAAAAAGTACAGATAATACAAACAGTGCTGCTCATTCTCCTGTTGCCTGAACACTGATCCATTTTTCTTGCTCCATTGGGACTGATGAAATAAGAGGAATGAAAACAAGGCCGGTCTGGTGTCTGCTGAGGGATCATCTCTTACTAGCCAAGAAATGGCAAAATCCTCCTAAGGTTTCTTTGGGGAATATTTATTTTGTCCTGAGCTTTTACTATGATTGTGTTAATCCAATAGATTTGCTAAGCAGTAAAGTGTTAACTGGCACGTCTGAAGAATGCTTATTGGGTAATGCACCTGCATGGGAAAAGGACTGAAAACACTGTTTACACAAGGGCATGGACCATATGTGACAAAGAATACATTATATGTTTCCTTCATGGTAAAATATGTTGAGGTAATGGGGAGCAGGGTTAAAAGCTGAAGAGCCTGTATTTATGCATCAAGTTCAAGAGGTCGTTTTAATTTCTACCCCCAATCAATGACAACAAACTTCAGCTCTGCTTCTGTAGGCACTCCAACAGCCTGTGAGCAGTAACTGCCGCGTGTTCATCTAGCACTCATTCTTGTGTGGGCAACATCTATTCCCTTAAGCTGGCAATAAGAGGATAACCTTGTGCCAAGCATGACAGAAAAGGCAAGTGGAGAAGGGGAAAAAGAGTGAAGTCAAACTGCGTGGAACGACAACAATGAAAAATTAGGGTGCTAAATCACATCCACAGCCTTTCTGCCTGTCACTCCTCTCCACATTTTCTTACACCTGGGCCACAAGTTGCCTGTCCTGATGGTTGCCTCCACAAGCTGCGGGTGCATTGGGGAAAACTTCACCAGACTCCTTGCCTTTCCCTACTGAGTTACACTGCCCACAGCCTCCAGCATCACTCAGGCTCCCAGAGCCCACAGCTTTTTTCCTTCTTTGCTGTTGTTGGCTGCTCTCAGTGCTAGGGCTCAAGTCCTGTCAGCAGAAGCTTTGCAGCGGATGCACAGCGAACCTGCCTGACATGTTACAAACTGACACAATTCCAGCAGTAGCCAGTGGTCTCGCATAATGCAGTTATTTTTTCCAGGCCTGTTTTCCTCTTCCAGCTGAGCTCCCAAAAGGCATCAGTGCTTTCATACAGTGAAATCTCAGACCCACGCAGTGAAAAAAAGAAAAAAAAAAAAGGGCAACAGCAGCGTCTAAAAGGCTTTTGTTCATTATTGCATCCAGCTCTCCTGAAGTGTTCAGACGAACCAGAGGGTGAGCTTGGCTAGCATTCCCCGACTGAAACACTGAGAACTCCTGACCAAGACTTCACGTGTCGGAGCTGCCCTGCTTTCCACAGCACTGCTTAAAACCTACGAGAAACGTGGTTGGCAAATGAGAGCATCAAACCACACAAGGTCTCCCAATTTCTGAGCTGTCTGCTCTCCCTTCTCTTCTGAGGACATCTGGGGAGAAAAGCAGCTTTGCCACCATAAAAGGGGAGGTAATCTAGTATTCAGGAGCAATTATTTATTTATTTAGGAAGCAACTTCAGATGATCTTTATTTTCAGCAGGATTTAGGCCTCTAGAAGCCTGTGTCAACTCCGAAAATGTCCGCTGAGAGACTTGCAAATCCAGATTTAACCAAAATTACAGTATGTAATTTCCATCACTTATGGAGTTCTGGGTTACAGTGTAGCTTGCAGCTCCAGACAAAACCTGGTCCACAACAAAATACAAGAGGCTACCTGAGAGAGAGACAAGGAGGGGGCTTGCCTGATCCAGGTGAAGCCTTGTGGAACACAAAGCCAGCAATGGGCGTGCCAAAGGTGTGCACTGGCTCAGCCATACTGAAAGGCTGTCTGTTCCATAATGCTCTCTTTCTCACTGCAAAAGCAAAGCTGAAGAAGATAACCCCATAACACCTATTAAGTTCCATACACACAGCTACCTACACGCAGCACATACACCTCCCTGCCTGCTGTCCCTCTGCTCCCCCAAACTGTGGGCACAAAGCTCCAGATGAGCAGTTTCAATTACTTGAACAATGATCTTGGAAGTAAAATATTTCCCTCATCGCCACAAATCTTTATAAGTAGCGAAATAAACACCACAACATGCCTTCTTCCAACAGCTGGAAAATTATGGTCTGAGTCGAATGACATCATTCTGTTTTCCTATGGAATTTTAGAGCTGTGAGATTTCGGGGAGAAACTGTGTGGTGGCTTGAGGCAGCGTACAAGACAATGTCGTGGTGAAGTGGGCAAACCAAAGGAAGGTGAAGCTACTAAATAGGTCTTACTGCAAGATAAATGTTTATAGGAGAAAAAAAGGAAGAAAAAAAAAAGATTCCTTAAAAACAGATCAAACAAGCTGTTCTTCTGGCTTACAGCCATTCCTCAGTTCCAGCCCTCAGCAGCCCCATCCTATCTCTAATCTATGACATTGTGTTGTTTCTCAACATCTTTTATTGTTCTTCCTCTGTCTTACTACATTGCCTGAAAAAAGATATAGAAGATGTACCCCAGTGAGGAAATACCTCTGCCAGAGCACCACTGCAATTTGAGGAGCCCTTCAAAGGAGCCGGCATTAAATCTAAACCTTTAATTATATGCTCTGCTGTGGATGTCGTCAGAAGGTGTGTGACCACACTGAGTATACTGCAATTGCTTTTATTGCAGAGAGGGCTGATGGAAGAGAAAGTCTCGGTCCTGGCAAGTTACAGAGCCAAGTCCCAGAACGTGTCTCCAGACTAGAGAAGACAGTGAAACATTTGATGGTAACTCAGTCAAAACTGCACTTGGCCAGCTGCTGAGAAGAGACACAAGCAACAATTTCTAGCAGTGGAAGCTCAGGTTTTCAGGGTCACCATAATCAGAGATGAAGGCTTCAGCTAATTTCTATGCTAAGCCTGGGCCTCACCCACAGTAAGACAGTCAGAACCATCAGATTTTCATTCCCTGATCCAACAACCTGGTCATTCGAGGTTTGGTCAGCTGCTCTGAAAATGTCCTGAGCACTGTTCTAACTCAGCGCTGCTTGCAATGTTTTTCTATATCCTTTTTCTTTATTTTTTGTCATGCAAAGTAGTGAGCATCACACAATAGAACCTGAAATTCCATACTTCATGAGTTAACTTTGTTTGCTGTTATTATTTATATGCAATTCCAACAGCTTATTAACTTTCAATCACCGTAACCATTTAGTGGAGTCAAGAAGAAAAAGCAATGGTTCAATACTTCAACAATGAGGAACAAAATTGATGGATAAATGCGCATATCACTTTAATGTAGCCAGTCCTATATATACACATAATTTTGTGTGATTTATATCCCTAATTAGATTCCCATGGCAACATTCTTCAGCTAACAATGTGTATCATAATCACCTTTTCTTCATACAAATGATTTCTTTAACTTTGCATGCATAACTTAGCAGCTTTTATTTTTAAAACTCCTGTTAACAGTTTCTCTCTTGTTACCAGTAGGGGTGCTATGATAAGAAACTAATTTGCTGTAAAAATTACTCATTTGTCAAATAAGCATTAAAATAATTGTTCCCCTTTTGACTGTTACCCTGCTGTTTCCAGTCATTTTCAAAAACTAAATTATTTACTCATTTGAAAGTTCAGCTGTGCATATTTTAATTGATATTCCCTCACAGGACTCGTGTTGTTAATGACAATAATTAACCCAAAATGGCTGCTAAATAATTATGCTGAAAAGATACGAAGTATTTGCATGGAAAGTAAAATCAGCATTTGAGAAACTATCAAAAGGTACAACTTCCCTATTTTATGGTAGAGCGTAGTAATAGTTCATAATCAAATTAAGGATGAAAAGGAAAAATGTAGATTACACGCTTTGATGCAGAATACTTTATGTTTCCAATATTGCGTGGTATTCTCGCTAACAATGAGTACTCCGTCATTTTAATAAATCCCAAGTATTGCTATTCCAGATAGTAATATAAAGTATTCTCATGAAGTCAGTGCAGTTAGGAATGTGGTAAACTATCCATTAATAACATTTCTGTGCCATCTATCTCCCGCATTTCATTCCAAGGAATCAGACCCCTGTAATAATTTATAGCTTATGGAATTAATGCTGAAGGCTCTCTTCTGGCAAGTGTTGTTGATTTCAATGCTAATAGCTGAAAGCTATTTAGACCCAGCTTCTTTCTCTGGACACATCACAGGCCAGATGCATTACCGACCTATTGTTTGTGCATCCATTTGTACCGGAGCAAAAATGATATCATTTTTTATTTAGCTCCTTTACTTGTCAATAGTGCAAGTTAAGAGGGAAGCAAGCTCCGTATGTACTGCTAAATAAAGAGACAGGATAGGCTTGTCTGCAAGGGAAACGATCCGAGTTAACTAAGGATGTGATTTTAATGTGGGTTTCTATATACAACTATATTAAGCCCATGTGGACTCACTCATTCAGAATTAAAATAGCCCTAATTCACTTTAATCTAATTCACTTCCAAAGACCACAGAGGGGTTTAAAGTTGTTTAATCTATTTGAACAGCTCATTTGAATCCACATGCCTGACTGTCCCCACAGACACCCACTCAGACAAACAAAAACCCAATAAAGCAGCGATGAGGTTAAGAGCATGTTGGCAGAAAGTTTAACTTCATGGCTTTTTGATGGAAAATTTGGTTTTCAACTATACCATTTCTTTGAAGAAGGCGCTGACAACAAGCACTCCTGAATTTCACTTGGAAGCTATCTTCCCCTTCTTAAAGGCATCCTGAAATGCTGCTGTGGTACTTCTTGGAGGAATGCCCCCAGTCTCATAGCCTGCAGCCTGAGCAGCTGGCCCAACATGCCATGGGACAAAAGTAGAAACCCAGGTGCATCAGACAATAGGTATTCTCACACCTGACTAATTTTTAGACTAAAACATTTTTGACTTTTGATTTGTTATGGAAAATTCATAATTTTGCATGGGGAAGTATCCCTTGCTCCTCCCTTGTCTCCTACCCTAGGGTCAGTCCTACTCGGAAAGGCCATTTCCTACAGATCGCTCCAATAGAAAAACCCCAAGCCAACAGGTTTGGGGATACTGCCAATAAAACCAAATACTTGTCGTCCATTTGGAAAAAGTCCCCTCTATCATCTGTGTTCCAAGCTCTTCTACAAAGGACATGTCCAAACTCATGGCTTAAGAGTCACCAGCTCCTTACATTTAGCTCTGTTACAGGAAAGGGTAGCCTTGAAGGAGCAACAGGATCTGTGATCACCAGCTCTGCAGATGATACGCAGTGTACATTGGTCATATTCCCGATTCAGTACAAGGACAGGATTTTGTAAAACAAATTGATTCTCTGCAGGTGTGAAGCTTACAGATGTGAGAAGCAAGCAGCGTGCCCCCCCTCACAGGTATGTTGCAGACTGAGCATAGATATGGTGACAGCCTTTGCAATTTTGAGTTTGTTCCCTCTCTTAGAATCAAAGGTTTTCAAAGCAAGTGTATTTCTACCCTTAGTTGCAAAAGACAGCACAACATTCTCACCTTTGTGAACTCCAAAGCTTCCAAAAAATACACATGCTTAAAAAAAAACAGGTTTGGTGCTTTTAGAGGAGTAATACCTAATGTTTGAATGCTTTCAATCAGTAAAAGGCTTCATGGTTGCAATTTAAATCCTTCTAGTCAGAGAATGTTAATATGAACACATCTGTCTTACTCACTTAAATTGCCTCCACAGTTCTTGTACGTTTTCACAGACACCTCTGGGGGTTTGCATGTGTAATCAGCAGCATTCAGAACTCCAGCATGCCGTTCTGAGAGTTTGGCTCATTTAGAGCTACCTTCCATATCTACTAAGTCACATTTTGGAGTTGGAAATCAAACACAAATAGCCAACAGATGAAGAGCACATTCATGAAAAAATAAAGAACTTTCTCTTATTAATTGCTCAACCTTTTGCTGTCTGAAAAATAAGTGCAAGCTATTCTGGCACCAGATGACTCCCGGTTTTCACCGGCCAGCAAAGCTGCATCTGCAAGTTCAGTGAGATCAGTAAACAATGTAGGTTAAGTAACTGGTTACTAATATTTTCCTTAAGCTACAAAACTTTTAAACAAACAACAACAACTGTGATCGCAGTAACTTTCCAGAGGTTAACAGCATGCAGGTGGTCAGTTTGAACCAAATGCAAAACAGACGGCTGCAGTGTTATAAAGTGAAGACCTCAGCTAAGTTTGGTTCAAGAGCTGAGTCTTCCTTTTCAAAATCCTCAGTGATACAACACAAATGTCAAAATGACAAAAATAAGGAAGTCTGTCATAGACTAAACATTTTAATGCCCTTTCTGGCTCACTATTGCAGGCTGAAGTGTCTGCGCTGACCACATTTGATGGCATCAGTACTGCCTGCACGAGTTTTTAACGGATGAAAAAAGGAGGTGTCCCATCGAGTACTTCTGTGGGCTTTTACCTTAAACCCCTGGCACAATGCGTTTTATGTTTCAATTGCGATGCCACTTGGCAGATTTTGTGAGATAGATCCAACTATCAGCAATGAGATACTGAACTGCAAACAGGTTCCAACCCAGCTAGCTGTGGTGCGAGCGAGCAGGAAGGAAGCACTCCTACTAACACTTTAGCAAAATGATTTCCAAAGGCAGGCACTCCCTTCTGGGGCCTCTGCCCACCCACACACTGGGTGAGAGGTGCTGCACAAGCCAGCCCATGCCACAAACCCATGGATGTGCAGGAGCTGCCACCACAAACACGGGGTACAAGTGGCAAATGTCCCAGGACTGCAACTTGCTGCACATACATACGAGCAGCCAGCACTTGGACTCCATGGAAAAGCACCAGCAGTTCTGAAATCTGACACAACTCAGAGGTTCACATTCAAATTGAGCAGCAGCCAGTAAATAAATATAAATCCGTTGTCAGGGAGTTTCATAATGACTAGCTCCTTAAAGCTAGTTATCCCCTGATGAAGCAACATCCCTCTAGGTACAATTGCTTCTCAAGCTGCAAAACTATCTCCGAAACTCCTGCACTGCAGCTTAACCCAAAGATGAGTCACAGGTGGCTCCAGTTAGGGCACATGCAACCATACGTCCTCCAGTGGCTCCTCGAAACAATGCTGAGGTTAGAGAGACCTCAGATACATAAACTGCAGCAGGGTGAAACGAGATTCCCACCCAATGCATTGAAACATGTGAAGATATTCTTTAGCTATGTAGAGGTTTCCTTGGCATGCGTGTCCCATCCTCTACCTGTGCCCCTGCCATGCAGCCCTGTGTGAAGAATAGATCATTGCTGCACATGTGCACATCACCAAAATGTGTCCCCTGGCCAGTGAGGATGGGAGGCCAAATCTGATCAGTGAGAAGATAAGTTGTAGCTGTAGCCTTACCCTGGCTGCTGGCACCAAGGCTATGCCCTTGTCCTTCTGCTTGGCAGCATGTTTTTAGGAAGCCTATAGGAACTTCATTAGCTCCATAATATCTGGTTTAAATTGGCCAGTTTGGGAGTGAATAGAGGAAAAAGAAAACATTCTAACAAGCTCTTAATACACTTGTGAGCTCTCCTACTTCTGCAAATCCTCAGTCAACTGAGTAATAAAACAATTAAACACTGAAAACTTCAAACCTCTTACAATGCAGGTTAATCTGTGGTGCAGTGAATACCCAATATTATCCCTTCCTTTACCCAAATACACCTGTTTTCTTTGCCATTTATTTGCTTTATGTGCTTCTAATTCCAACTGGAAGAAGATGCTTCTCCAAAATCCAGCCACACTCTCATCACTTTGACACCGAAGGAATAAAATGCTGTGTCTCATCTGAAGCGCTGGAGCCTTGATTCCATAGCAGTACAATGACTCTGGTACATAGAGCAACTTTGGCTTCAGCTCCAAGGCACGAAGCGATGGACTGCACACCAGAAAGAACACTTTTCAGACCATCCAGCCTCACCCTGCATTACCTGTGAGTGATGCATTACAAAAACGAATGCCAGAAAAGCGCATTTTAGAATAAAAAGTATAGTATTTCATAATTTGATTTAAATCAATTATACCATCTCTCACTGGAACGCTCATGAGCTTCAGAAATAAAAAATATATGAGTGGAACCAGCTGCTCTGAATACTCTTTCCTTGGGATATATTTCACTTGAACTCAATCAGCTTTCTTTTGCAACACATTGTTGTCATGCAGCATCAGAGTGGAGAGCACACAGTGCTGTGTGAGTGATCGCAAGGTAACCAGCTACGGTTGGGGGAAAAAAGAAGTAGATTAAAATTCTTTCCCACAATGGTTGACTAAACCCTGAGGAATTAATTAATTCCTCTGAGACTGACAGGGAAACTGAGGTAGTTATTGGCACTGTAGCAAAAATCCATTAATTTATGGCTATTTACTCCATTGTGTAATTTTTCTGATTCATCCCAGCCTGGAGTCCTCTGTGCCCAACAGCACGGAGGTCTGCAGTGTCTGAGATGAAGAATAATTACAACTGGAGAAGCAAATGCAACCAAAGCTCCGTGTTCTTTAATCTCTAAGCATAATGCATGTGTAGATTTTGGCATCACTCTTAAAATGATTGTTTGCAACTAAATACCTTATCTCAGCACTCAGATACCATAATGACTGATCTTTTCATAAATCAGAGTAAATATATATGGCCAAATCCCAGCCCTACTGAAATGCACAGGAGCACTGCCAGACACACTAAGGGAGCCAGGGATCCACGCAATGGTTTTGCAGCAGCCCGTGACATGGATTGCTTATTTTTTCAGTATTTTCAATTCCTTTTCTCCTCAAGCTCCCTTTTTTTATCCAGCTTCTCCAGTATGGCAGTGCCGAGATGGAACTGCACAATGAGCTCCTAGTTTAAGTATATTAACATGAAAACACCCTCTGTTAAAACAAAATACAATTCTAGCTCCAGCTGAAAAAGAAAGCAACCTGTAGCTTCAATTCGCTCTGGTTATTGCACAGAGCAGAAGGGAATATTCATATTGGGTTTCTGCTCCCCAGCATCCTCAGGAGGAATTCTCCAGCAGCCCTCTTATAGAGGCAAAAAGCCGTTAACATAGGCAAAGAACTGCCAGGCAGCAGTAGGCAAAGAAAGAGGCTGAGGGCATTAAGAAACATCAGAACTATCTCTAACATTGTTTTTAGGATTCATATTATTTTAGAGCTTATTTTGAAAATATTCAGAGATGAAGTAAAGGAAAACTCCACCTCTCCTTTTTTTTTTTTGACACTTTCCTTAAAGAAGTAATGATTTTTTAATGCAGCTGTGAAGCACCCTTATCATATCACCCAACTATCTTATGTTTCTCTGTAGATCTATACGTGCGATTTCCACTCAAAGTAAGCAAATACCTCATTTTACAGCCAGAGTGCTGAGACAAAGAAGGGCAAAGAATCTGTAATCTTTAAGACAAAATGTTCCCATATCTGAAAATATGATTTCCACAGCCACCACATACTTTCACTGTCTCCAACAATTTATAATGTAGAAGTAAGTATTGTGCAATAATTAGTGACTTGGGGAGAGTCAAGTGAAATACTGACTTATCCACTAACAGGCTATCAAACTCTGCTTGCATTAATATACTTACAGGTTTGCATCCACAAGCAGTCAAGACTAGAAACGTGTTTGTATAGGATTAACAATGTCAAATTAAGATGTATGACAAGACAGCAGCTTCTATAGCTTGACAATAAAAGCAAAAATGAAGACATAAATCCAAATGGTCTTGTGAATGAAAAGAGAAAAGGAGGAGGGTACAGAAAAAGACTTTAAAAGAAAGGAAAAATGAGCTAGTATTCCCTTTATTCTCTTTAACAAGAGGTAGAGCAAGTTAAAAAGGTGATTTCCTTCTTGAGGAAATTGAAAATGTAGTTAAACCAGTTCTATAGCTAACACATTCAAGGTAATCACTAACAAACCAAAGGACAAAAATGGATTATTACTACAAGTCTTAACTAAAGAACAACATCACAGAGAGGAGATGGGAAATTTCTGAAGTTTGAAGGATTACTTTCCTAAAATTCACATCTGACCTGGTTATTGCTGTAAGATCAGGCAAGACTGAGTTAAAGTGGAAAGCGAGTTCCACAAAACAAGCTTCAGGTTTTCAGAAACAAAGACATTAGTCAATTGTGTCCTTGGATTTAACTGCACTGACCTCCAAGCTCTCTGTTGTAACACTTCAGACAGCCGGGGGCACTATCCAATCCAAATCATACAAAAAATTGTTGGATAGATGTGGACCTCCTCTTTAAAATTCCACCCTTTTCCAAATCTCAGCACTAGACGTTTTGCCTTTTGCACCATCCAAGTGAAACACCCCACTGGCTCTACCGAGTTGAGAGCTCCACCCCTATTTTCAGTGCAAGAGGTAGCAGTCAAGGACCATATGGCAGTAGGTGATGGCCAATGAAAACATTGTAGTTCCTTAGAAAATAACAGTGGAGGACTGAAGAATATGGTCCAGAGCCAAGCCACAGAGGAAGAAGCATTACTAAAATCACCACTTGGATTCCATATCCCTTCAGGTTTCTCATATTAGAATATGAGCTATTGAACTTTCTCCTGGACTGAAGGCTAATAGGAACTAAGCTTCCAACCATTTTCCCAAAGGACCTGCAAGGTTATTTATAAGACTTTAAAAGCAACCCTTCTCTCCTTCACACGACAGAACACCACGAAATGAAGTAAGATCATGAATGCTTTCAGCATACCTCTTAAACACACATTGCAGAAGGAACAGGTGAGGATTAACCAGACCATTATAAATAGTCACACTGAGGAGACTACTCTACCAAAGGAAAAAACAGAAGGTGAGGCTGAAAGGTGAACTAGGACCCACAGGAAAGGCCATGAAGATTTGGGAATCCTACATTCCTCTTTTTTTTTTTTTTTAATTTACTCTCCTTTTACCATCCTCCAGGAAACAGGAAGGCAGAGAAGCTCCTACAAACCCCACACTTCCATATTCACCAACCACCATGGGAAGTTGTGTCAAACATTTCTTGGGCCCTTGGGAAGCTGATGAAATTCAAAAAACAAATAAAGCACACAACTTTATTGAGGTCGGCACAAGCCCAGAGATTTGCAAGTTGCATGTCACCATTAATCAAAGTGACTGTGCCAACATGATTAGAATACCCACAAAGCCAAGCCAATCAAGCAGCTAACTGAGTGAGACCACAGAGCAGATCACAAATACCACTGGAGTTGTACATTGTCTCAAAAGATTATCACTGCAGTTGTTCAAATTCTTGTGACCAACAAGGGATTCCATTGACTCACTGCTATTGTGTTTCTGCAGCTCAACATTATGTCCTATGCATATTCTGGGGCTCCATAGCACCACATGTGTATAACAATGTGCCGCACTTAAAAAAATATCTTTGTGGTAAAAAGAAGTACCAAAAATATTTGCACAATAGCAGAATGCCAACCAAGCACTGGACTAGATTAGAGCGACTCATTGGGTGCCATTCCAAAACAGCATCTGCCATGGCCCCAGGAAGTAACTTTAAGAAAAAAAGAAAAGAAACAACATTTTTCTTTAAGATCACAGCTTTTAACATACCGAGGCAACTTCAAGAAGAAATTAACATATGACTCACCTCCCTGAGGTCTGTTCCATGGTTTCATTATCAGCTGAGCGGAATCCCTTCTTGCAAAAGAAGTTCAAAGTGGCCCCTCCATTCATGTGCTGTGCTTAACACACAGATAGTCTTCATGTATGTACAGTTTTCACCAAAAAAGAGGATGAAGGCGGGACAAAGTTTAAAAAGAAATCCAACAACCCCCTCCACACTGCAGTTGGAAAGGCCAGAAGTCCATACAAATCAGCAAGGGCTAGCAAAGACGATGGTCACTCTTCAGGCGTTCTCACAACTTTCCAATGAAAATTACTGCCTGCAGCTGGGGCACAACAATCAGATGCTCTGGCATAGGTCACAGACGAGAGGATCTCCTGCTAGTTCAATAGCAGTGCTTTCTTAAATAATCTCAGAACAATGAATAGCATGCAGTCCCTTCTTCCTGTAGGATCTGAGAAGGAAAATAAGGCCCATTCCTCAGCTGCTGACCTCCTCCTGGAAGCATCGCTGCAGGCGGAGTGGAGCATCCTCTGCAGAGCACAGGCATGCTGCAATGAAAACAACAGGCTTAGATGACAACTTGGGGAGGAATTACGGAGGAACCCTATCCGAAAGACACAGCTTGGGCTCCTGACACAACTAAAGAGGCAGATGTAACTTCTGACACTGACAAGTGCTGCCTGTAATATCAGATGAAGGTAAGAGATAAGAGGGAAAGCCTCTATACATCAATCATGTCACAGAAAGAAGGCATCACATGTGGCAAGAATCTAGGCTGAGTTCAAGGTTAAAAGAGAGGAAGCGCAGCATTAGATTTTTCCTTGAATAACTGAGGGGAAGGAAGCAGGCAGGTCTGCATTTTCCAGTGAAACAAAGTCCTGACAGAAAGCTGCATGCACAAACAGAGGGTGCTCTAACATCAGATTTGCTCTGTGGGAGGACAGACAGCAGCAGGTGGGAGCCCTGTGGGGAAGGATTGGTCTCTAGGGTGGCTCCTTCTCCATTTCTCTCCCAGCTGACAATGTGACATGAGCCTCCCCATGTCAGGCAAGGATGGCACTGAGAGTATTCCTGCTATTCTCCCTCCTGTATGTTGTTTGTTTGGGTTTTTTAATTCATCTACTATATCTACTTAATTTTTTCTTCTTTAAATTCAAGGGAAAAAAAAAGAGAAGTTAGTATTAAGTTTAACAAGAGAGCATTCCACTAGTCAACCTCATAATCCAGGGCTGGGCTGACAAGCAAGTTGTGAGGAGCTCTACCGACCAGACACAGAGTACACACGTGCCCCAAGCATACAGGCAGGCCTTCCTCTCCATAAATAATAGTCTTTCCTCCATCTGCTCATCAGACACCAAGGGAAGACCCCAGCTGACAACATTCACTCTCTTGCAGACATCCAAGTCTCTGGTGAGGTAGCTATTTGCCACCACTGTGCTATTAAAAAGTCTAAAATACAGCAGTGAGAATCATGTTCTTCATGATTAAAAAAAAAAAAAAGAGTAGCTAAAAGGATGATATAATAGAGTGGAACTTCACAGCTTCTTCCACAAAGACACAGCATCCTGCTCACACTGCTCTGCAAGAGCATCCAAAATACACAAAACGTGGAGCAAATGTCTCAAACTTTGATGCGTGACCGAAGCTTGCCATGAGAGCTGAACTGTGTATGCACACACAACAAACTCTGCGACCCTCAAAGCTTTCTGCAGATATTCAAGAGACCCTTTCAACTTTCATTCACTTAGGCAAAACACTGCTGAATCAATGTTAATCCTCTTGTTTACAGATACGTCCACAAAAGAAAGGGAATTCGCAGCTTAGATCAAACAGATGCACCAAAGGGAGCTGTTTAACATCACTAAGGATTGTACCCTACTATTACTGTATCAGAGAGGCTGGATCTTTCAGCACAGCTTTTGCTTTAAATAAAAGAAAGGAAATAAGGAACTCGGTTCAGCTGTTCTTGTCGCAACCTTATCCACAGTTTCACGCTAAAACTAAAACAGTAACACCAAGTACTAATTTACCAACCACTGTTTCAGGATCTTAGACTATACACAATGATAAGAGGCAATGCAGCTAATGCGACATCGAACATGTTCAGCAACCCACCCAATGCAGCTGTACTTCTGCACTTGCAAAGCCAGAAGAGCATGTTGAAAATGGGAGGAGAATTCTCAAGGAGTTCAGTGCAAAACATGGTCCTCAACGGCAAGATCCTGAACATCCTTCAGTGTTATCAACTTCCACAGAGCAACTTTCTGAAACTGCAGTCACATACCAACAGGAGGTGGTTTTCCAAGCAGCCTTAGCCCCAAAATGTCGAATAAGGTGTCTTAGTAATACAAAATAGATGTCCAGAAAGGCACACAACCCAAATTTGGGACCTTCAAATATAAGCTAGGCTTGACACTTCCATTCTTGATGGCAGCTTGAGGTTCAAAGTCAGTGACAAGCTACTGTAAATTCTCTAAACTAAATGAAAAGGAGAAAATCTCTGATTCCAGTTTCCACTAAAGTTAATCAATTGCTTTACCTGAAGTCACCAGAAAGCCCACATAACACACATAATTCTCATGAACACATTCAGCATCAGCTTACACACAACCGTGAAATACCCTCACATCCTGAAAACCTCCCCTATGAACAGAAAAATAGAAGAGAGCTTGCTCCTATGAAAAACCAACGGACTTTTGCTAGCAACTTCACTAGAATAATAACATCTGTTGCATTAAAATCCCAGAGATGCAGTTCCTCTGTGCCCTTGAGAAACCCCATTCACTTTTAGCAGCAGAAGCATTTAAGACCAACGATATAAAACAATTGAGTTTTGAATGCAGGTTGCTTCATTTTAAAACATTACTGCTCTTTGATGTTTATCTGTTTAAGAGAGTTTATTGCAGCTAATTCGCAGCAGGAGTGCCCTGTGGCATCCTCAAAAATTATATTAAAAATATAAAAGATAAGAAAGGAAAACATTATAATTATCTAATCTAATTTTTTATGGCTGCACAACTAAAATTAAATCCTAATTCTGTAATGTATATGCATTGAACTATTTCTGACACATACCAAAAGCATGAAGCCATCACACACAGGCCTTTTTATTGGAAAATCTGACAAACTGAAACAGCAAGAGCCCAAATCCCATCTTAGTTAGGTTTCAACTTTATTTAGAAAATGAGCTGCAAGGGTAAGCCAGAAACATATGGATGGAAGGTTGTCATCTGCAAACAGAACCAATGTGCAAATAGCATTTTTGATTTACTAGAAAGAATGTTACAGCAACTGCTGCCATCACTCCCCCGCATCATTTACATTAAATTAATTACTGACCAAAAGTTGCACTTTCTGTACCAGCATTTTGTTCCACTTCCTTATGCCATCCAATGGTTGACAGCAGCAACTGCGTGCCCCAGCAGACCTGTAGGTTAAGTGCTCTTCCTTCAGTTGAAGGAGCTGTTAGATTATCTATCCCAGAAGCAAAGCCTGGGGAGATAAGGTCATTCGAAAGGATAGACCAGAAACGTGTGTTCAAGACCCTTTTTTATACTAAAGGAAACAAAAATTGATTCAACAGATGTTGAAAAGTCTGCTCTGAATGCCACAGTCAGAGATTGGCATGTTGTGATCAGCACAAAATCTTCCCAGCACAAGGAGGGTTAAAAATAAAGACTGACTAATGTTACAGAAATATATTCATGAAGAACCTAGTTCCTTGAAGACAAGAGACAAAACAGCCATGGTTTAAACAGCTTGAGAACACTAGAGCTAACCTGAGAATGCGATCTTTTCTTATTTGACAAACAGCCTAAAAAAACCTTTTGGGTACTACTACTGTCGAAGAAAAACCCTGTCAGAGACTTCATTACAGAGTCAGCATGCCCTTCAGTTCCAGCAATAAAGACTTCTGTGGTAAACCTTATCTCCTAAATAGAAAATGCCAACAAGGATGTTTCCTTGCTTTTCTAATGCAGAGATGGAGGATGGCCTGAGGAAAGAACCCTTGTCCCAGCTATTGCAGTGAACCTATCTTCCTCATTTTTCTGTGAATGAACACCATTCCAGACCAAGAGCAATGACACTATTCCCAAAGTCCAAGGTGAGCATCCTCTTCATTTCGAAAGTCACCAACATTGGCACTTCTAGACACACTGAAATCATCGCTTTCAGAATTATTGCATGAATATGCCCAAGTGCTCCTTTCCCCAGAATTGCACATGCTGGCCAAAGCAAAACAGGTTGAGTGCTGCTTAAACCTGCAGTGTCTCCAATGGGACAGGCACCTCCACCTCAGCTCCAGGCAGAGGCAGGCCATGAACCCAGCTGCACGTTTAGCACAACCAATTGACAAAAACACATCCTTGCTCTGCAGCAGTGATGTGCAAAGGCAATTCTGTTTCCATCCTAGTCTTTGCAGCTGAGATACCAGGGTCTTTACTTGTCCTTGGTTGCCATTTTACTAACACCACACATACATCTTGGCTTTGCTAGCCAGGGGAACTTCTGTATGATGCTGTTGTTGACTGAAAATTTCTGCAGAAAATTTGAATTAAAGAATTCACATGTAAGCCCAGTTTATGTATACATATTTCCTCTCCTAAAAGCCAACTCAGACTTGAAAAAGAGGAACAAGTGAATCTCAGGTTTCCTATAGTTCACTTTGCCTCCTTAAGCTAAGGCAAGGGGAGTGAACAGTGTTTGCAATTCTTGTAGTTTCTATTTTATCACTGTCACTAAGGTAGCTCTTCATACAAGAGAGAGAGACGGAGGAGAGAGGGAAGAAAAGATTTAATAAATACCAGAGAGGAAAACACTGATGACGTTAATCTCAACCACAGCAAGACAATAGCCTGAGCATACGCCAGGTCCCTCTCTAGTCTGGGGCTGAAGCCCAGCATCTAGTTCATTAAAGTAAATAAAATATAACGGTGAATGAAAAAACAAAACCAAGAAGAACGACTGCATGAATAATAGAGAGAATCTGAGAACAAGTCCAACTGAATGATGTCAACCATTATTGAATTTTTACTTTGCTTTCTCAGAGAAAACACCAGAGAGAGCAGGGCCGGGGGGAGGAGGTGAGGAGAGATTGTGTAAAGAAGAAAAAGGCAAGGATATCCTGGAGGAGTTTTGGTGACATAATCCCTGGAGTATTACACACATATTTTTAAAGTGTTCCAACCTTGTTAATTTCTTTCCAAAGGTAACACAACGGAGAGTTAGTGGGGGTGGATGATAATAACAATAGTAATAATAATAACAGCAACACTAACAATCATATCTACAGGAAATTTTCCATTGAAATAGCTCTGGGCCATTGCACCCCAAATATGACTTTAGTCAGGGACAGCATTCAGCCCACTGAGGACATTTGTTCATGTAATTGTCTGATTGATTAAATCTCTTCTTGACAAACTACAGGAGGGACAGTCAGTTAAATCAGCCTTATCTAAAATTAATAGTATTCAGCCAGGGATTTGATTTTGGATATATAAAAAAAAAGATGCTACAACTTTTTCTTCTGGTTTAGGAGTGTGTTAATCAGAATCACTACAATATATCTCTTCTTTGCACACACTGTATGGGAACTGCTGAATCACAACCTGAACCACTGATAGGTCACCTGAGGTGAGCACCAAGTCAGCCATGGGGGCACAGGTGAAGGTGATATACCTGTGTGATTGGAAGGGGTGGAGCCTGGCTCCACCTCTCCCAAACCCCATTTAAGGGCTGACCACCACCAGGGAAGGGTTTCTTCTCAGAGATCCCTCTCATGTGGAGTCCTCTGTGAGCCTTGTCATCCTGAAGGTGAGCCATCTTTTCTTTTGTATTATTTGTATCCTATCTATATAGAACTGCTCAAAATATACCATCATCTATACTATTTCTTTGCAGAGTACCATCCTTCGGAGTTATTTACCCCACACACACCTGGTATTATCTTTTTCAGTCACCTGATACAACTTCTAATACACATCTTCTTGCTACCAAATCTCAGCAAAATAGCCTGACTTCTACTCATAGACTCATAGATTTATTAGGTTGGAAAGGACCTAAAAGATCATCTAGTCCAACCATTCTCCTATCACCATCCATACCCACTAAGCTACTAAATCTTAGCACCTCATCCAGATGCTTCTTGAACAGTGCTAGGGATGGTGCCTCAACCACCTCCCTAGGCAGACCATTCCAGTGCCTGACCACTCTTTCAGAGAAAAATTTTTTCCTTAAATCTAACCTAAATCTTCCCCAGTGCAACTTGTGGCCATTCCCTCTCGTCCTGTTGTTATTTATCAGGGAGAAGAGGCCCACCCCCTCCTCACCACAGCCCCCCTTCAGGAAGTTGTAGAGTGCAATAAGGTCTCCTCTGAGCCTCCTCTTCTCCAGACTAAACAATCCCAGCTCCCTCAGCTGCTCCTCATAAGACTTGAGCTCCAGACCCCTCACCAGTCCTCAAAACCATTTGATTCACCATTTGGTTTGGAGATACTAAAAAAGACCCAGGAAATCTGGTCTATCAAGGACCAAGGAAATTGCTCTCCGAGAGCTCAGAAGGAATGACAATGTTCTGCTAGATATTGGTAGTGAGTATACACAATAAAGAAAGAAACAAACAAATAATGGCATTTGTCAGTATCTGAGTACTTTGGGCTCTCAGGATCTAGGTTGCTTGGGAAGTTACATAAATGTAATCATAACATTACTTTGATGATCAGATACTATCCTTAAAACCAAACAAACAAGCCTACTGACTGCTATTATCTCCAGCAATGTCAGATTTTCAACTCCAGACGTGTAAAGATCACTGAAAAGCAAGAATTTCTCACTATTACCAAGTTCTAACTTATTTCTATGCATTGAGGGAAATCTTGGTCAGCTTTGCTTTCATGCTGTGAATTCATGACAAATAAGTTATTTTGGGCTGCGCTGAGTATGAATCTTGTAGAAACCCAAAATGGAAGATGGGGGGAACCTATCTCCAAATGCACATTTAAATGCAGCAGCACAGATTTATCTCTTTGCTGTCATTTTGGGTTTTAATTTGACTGACCTTCTGTGTCATCCACATTCAATGGAAATTGGATTTGAGTGCCTGCTTACAAGTTGGAACTTTGTTCCTTGTGCATGGTCAGTGCGAGCTATCAACTGTTGAAAATATTAAAATTTAAGTTTGAATAAATAAGTAAATGATATCACAACCATTTCCACCTGACCATAGAACTGCAATGTTCAATTGTCTAATCTGGGAGCAAGCAAAAAAAAAAACCCAAAACTAACACAGATAGAATGAATTGCAAGTCATGACTGCACAAAACCAAGTATTTATGAGCAATCTTCAAATGATGAATTATTAATTGAAGAACTTTGTGAGCAACTTCACATAGGAAATAAATCAGAATTCCACAATCTCTGCAAACAATCTATTGAATAAATGATTCATTGTGAATCAACTATTCACTCAGATCTGGATCTTCCACTTCAGGTTTCTCTTTTGCTTAATCACCATTAAGATTATATTCTGCCTAATTTTATTGCCTCATTGTAAATTAAAATGAATCAGTAAGTGAAACTTTGTTAGTAGTAGTTAAGCACAGGACAGAAAGTGATTGAGGTCATCTAAACCATGATCTAGTCTAAATAGGTTTTACCATGAAATTAAGAGTACTTCAGAAGAAAAGTGGTATGTGAGACAGTTTTCAGATATCTACAACTAATGGACTGCCTCAAAGTCTGACTGTAACCATGTATTTGGAACATCTACCCAAGGAAACAAATGCAGAAATTATTCAGGGAGAAAAATCAGCTGCTTCTTCTCTTTGAAAGCTAGAATAAGAAAGAGGGAGGGATTTTATGGTCCATTTGTTTTGTTTCGCTTAGCATACCTTACAAAGCATGCTCTCCTCTCCAATGAAGACATCTCTGGGTTGGAGAATAATCACAGCCCACTCAGCAGGGGTTATGACAGAAAGCAAGTAGTAAGTTTGAAAGCCAGAGGAAGGGACTCTGATTTCTAGGGATGAATAGCTTTATAAAATGGGACCACAAATAGCAGCAAAATGTCTTTTCCTTCCTCTTCTTGATAAGGCCACACCTTCTGTCTTGGCAGCTAACATTTATGATTACCACTTTTGTTTAGAAACACCACTTTAAATTAGAGTAAATTCTCAGCATGTTGGATAACAGCATGGTGGAATAATGCAGAAAAGAAGAAGCAGTGTTAACAGCAAGATTATTGGAACACACAGCAAGCACTCAATGGAGAAAGCAGCATCACAGATGTTCTGACTGTGGAGCAGAGGGATCCCTGAACGCACACCAAACCAACACTGGGAGCACAGCGACCTGAAAATGTGACTCTCCTGCTTCCAGACCACAGGCAGGGAAAGAATCAGTGCATCTCTGCTTGCAGCATAACCAACAAATCCCTATGAGCATGGGTTTCTGGCAATTTTATTTATATATATCTTCTAATGACAAACTAGTGTATTCATTGTGGCTGTTTCCCAATACAGCCATTTCTCACTTGGCTTTAACAAACCTAAACAGAGGACTGCTCCAAAAAAATTCCTCTATAAAGGAACATTTTTTCCTTTTATTATCATAGAAACAAATATCTTCTGGTGAGCAGCCTCCCAGAAACTTGGTGAAGTTTTCAACGTCACAAAAAGCCAGGGAAATATATAAGGGTAGGGATGGCTGCTTAAATTACACTGATGGAAGTGTAGGACACAAGGTTCAGATGTCCTGATCAGAAGGCAGCGGACATTGCAGCCATCCATTAAAACACAGTATACATTGAATTGCTGCAACCTTTATGTTCTTTGCATCCTCTCCCTCTCTTTCCTGAACCTTTTTTCAGCCTCTCCTTTTGCTCTTCCTTTGTTTTTGGCATCGCTGAATCCTCTCTCCAAAGGAGAATACGAAGTCAATGCCTATTTTTATAGGAATCACACTTTCCAGTATACTGCATTTGCCCCAAAAAAGGATCTGTCTGTCTCTAGCTGCTTCAGGAGAGCACAAGCTGTGCCTGCCCTGCTCAGCGCAGCCACAGGAAAGACTGTGGTCATGAGGTGCATTTTCCCCACAGGTGTGTATTGCAGAATTTCTGACAAAGACTAGCATTTTCAGAAGTGCTAAAGGTAGTCAGCTGCTAATAAGAGACATTTCTGACACCAGCAAGAAAAAGAAACTGGTAAAAAGTCACTCTCCTTGTGCTTTCAGATTATTTTTAGTGACTAGAAGAACAAGTTTAATGATGTTGATAATTATTTATTGAACAGCAACAGCATGCTCAGTCACCTACAAAACAGAGCATGAGCTTACAATGTCCACTAGATGGGTCATGCAGATTAGAGACACAGAAGCAAATCCTATTAACATTTCATAAGGTACCATTTAAACAAGATAGATTTCAGTAGATTTCAGCTGTGCAAAACCCTTCCATTTAAGAACAAACCTCACATCCTCCTTTCCTAAAGCCCCACATCAGAAGAATCAGAAGACAATGTAAATTTCAACTCCAAAGCCTCAGTTTTTCTCTTCATACAGTAAGCTCTGTAAAGGGAAGAGACCTTATATATAATCAGCCAGATTCTGTCGCACTGTTTTCCTAGATGCAGTGCTCTTGCCAGATTAACTGTAATCACAGTGTCAGGTTGTGAGACCAGATTCCCTTGAAGATGGAGGGTGCTTTTGGCTCACGAGGCTTCCATGTGCCTTTCCATAAGCTTCACAGGCAGGTGAAAAGGAACAAGAAGCCTCCAGGATGCTATCTTTTCATCTCACTTCACCAAATAAGCAAAAAACCCATAAACTGAGTCTGATGACTTTTTCCCACATCCCATCTGATGACTTTTTCCCACATCCCATCTCCATATTTGTAAACTCTGGGACTGGCAACACTGCTCTTTCTCAAAGCACCTCCAGTCCCAGATCACAAGTGCTGTTTTCCATCTCATCACTGTCCCAATGCACATGAGTGTGTATTCCCAACAACAGCTTTCCTGGTCCACCTAGACAAGTGGTATTAAAAAACTTATTTACCCAAATTAGCTTAAAAAAACAATGCAGGGCAAATGCAAAGGAAACTGTAAAGTCAGTACAATAACAAAAAACACTAGGAAGCAGATGTAATTATATTGCTGTTAATTCCATTTTGCCCTTAGAACACACTATTCAGTACACCAGGAATTTCAACTCAGGCTTTCAGAAGTGATCTATCAGACTGCACGATCTCCAGATTTCCCAGAATGACTCATTTTATTGAAGTTAGTAGAAGTTCTCTGGGTTTGTACTATTGTGACAACAGTGAGCACAGACACGTGCTTGTGACTGCCCTGTTTCAATCTTCTGTGCCACTGGGTACCCTTCACTGTTGCCTTGGGAGGAAGGTCAGCTTAGAGCACTGCAATGACTTTTTTCTTCTCTTTTTTAAAGAATTCAATGTTTTATTCACCTCTATTATTCCATGTATCCAATCAAACCAATCTTGACCTCGCAGCCCTTCTGCATACAGAACATACCTCATTTATTCTTTCAGTGACTGCCATGTCATCTGCCGAGTGTTGGGTCAGATGGACTGAGCAGAAACAAGCAGAGAATGCCCCATATACAGCCACCTTCTCCAGGGTCGAGTGCCACACTCAGTGTCCCCTCCCCTCCTGCACATGTCTCGCATGCTTATGTTGTTCTCAGAATAGCAGAAAGGATTCTTGCTGAAATTGCACTGGAAGCGTTATGCTTCACAGTCACAGGGGCTAGGTGATATACAACAAAAGCTCCTAAAACTTTGCAGATAGTCTTCAAAACCACCCTGACACCAGGTCTGGATTTGCTCTGTGCACTGCTCTGCAGACTGCAGAGATTGAAGCAGGATGTAAATCACTCAATTGTTAATACAGCCTTAAACTCACACCTTCTGTGCAACTCTTGGAGTGCCGTTCAGCCACTCGGTGGGTGGCAGACAAGGCCAGCCAGTCCAATTGGTGCAGGGTGCTTTTGCATTCAGAGATGACAATAAACCCCTTTGGAGGCCACAGGTGGCTCCTGGCTGCAGCTTGTGCTGATGACTGGAGTCAGTGCCCATGGCAAGGAGGTTGCTCTGACATGCAGCACCACTGTCTCTAACCTCCATCCGCTCAGGTTTCCCATCATAAAATATCTGGCCAAAGCACATCTCTTTCTTGCTTCTAATCTGGGCAACACCCTCAGGTTTTCTGAGCAACCTTCCACCAGCACTCCTTTGTTTTCCCCTTCCATCATCCTGCTCAATAAATCTGGCTTTTGGCATATTAAAGCTTAATTTGTTTAAGGATGAGCAGTCGGGGGCCTGCATCTCACCGATGAGAGTGACACATCACAAGAGGAGACCAAAGACTTCGGGGGCTGAAGATTTGGCAGGTCTGAGTCTCGGCGGAGACGCAGGGCTCATTGTCACGTTTCCAAGAGGCATTACACAGAGCTCCAAGGTGGAGCTGTTTACCAATACCGTGATCTCTCCCCAGATGCAGTTGCTACTGCAGCTAATTAAGAGAACAATTAAGACTAAGGCAATCAGTCAAGTACACAGATCCGAGTCATTTTCTCCACTCTCCAATGCTGCGCTGGCTCCCAGAGGGCTGAACCTTATTCACTCATTCAGAAAATGACAGGAAGAAGCTATTAAATATCTGAAAACCATAAAAATGCAATCATACTGTTCCTGAGCTAAGCCACTCACCAGAGACCAATGCCAGGCAACTTAAGAAACTTGCTGGCCCCCAGAATTCACATACTTACAAATAAGAAAATTAATCAAAAGCAGTTCGGATCAAAATTTAATTAAAAAGAAAAGGATTGCAGAAGACTTCCTGAGATTTCTCTGTTTTATGTTTATGACTGATCAATATTACGTGTTATCAGCTCAGTGTATGACAAATTCCACTGGGCATCTTTAAAGAGGAAGTAACAGATTAAATATTGAGCTAAACAATTTAATCTCTGCTTTAAAAGGTTTTCAGATATTTGTAAAGGTAAATCCTATTAGAGTATAAATGTCTCCATGTGCTAGTGCTGTAGGCTCGTCACAGAGGAATTTGTAAACACCAGGAGACAGGCCCTCATTAAATATAAATTTCCTTCTTTTGTAGAGCTATTGATGAAAAAATGGAAAGCATTTATGTCTTCAGCAGAGGGGGGAAAAAAGGGTCTTGGGAGTGAGATTTAAATCTATCTATAGGTGCAAATAAATACACGTCAAACTTCAAGAACTGGCAACACTGACTGGCTTCCTCAGTCCATTTAAACAAAACCCAGAGATCCTTTCTACTTTACAGCACAAGGTTCATCTTTGGGAAATAAAAACATGGTCAACATAGCCCAAGTGCGTACAAGAACGTTGAGCAGAGTATGACAAAGAAATAAATTAAAGGACAGGCTAACCAAAAGCAGCCTATATTTTATTTATATACGGGCTCTGCACGCGTGCACGTCTACATTAAAATAGCACAGCATACACACAGAGGTCAACAGGCACACAAAAACAAATGCCCCAAGAAAGCACAAGGCCAAGACCCGCAGCGACCCAGCCTCCCCTCCCTGGGGGAAGAGCTTGCCTCCAGTTAAACAGGTACACACAGTACAGCAAGAACCACACCAAAACCCACCTAAGAGCTTACTTATGTGTGCTTCCACCCAGGAGCACCCCTCCGTGCCACCTGTGGAGCACCAGGACGAGCAGCCTGCTGCATCCATCCACCCAGAGCTCCACGCGCAGCTCTACTGTTCCCGAGCCAGCGGCGGCCTTCATTTTGCATTTTCCATTTGGGAATTAGTTCCTTTTTTTTTTTTACCAATTTTATGTGAAAAGGGATTAAAGTAATTAGAAGCTTCACATGGTTCCTTCTCCTATTCACCCCCATCAATTAATCAGCTCTATTCAATTTCTATCCAAGCCAGATAAAGAGGGAGAGGAGGAGAAATATTTAGTATGTTTGGAGGAATTTGGCTCTTGATATAGAAGGTTGGGTGACCTCAAAGGCAGAATACAGCACAGATACAAACGATTATGTTGTAAACACCATCACCATGACTAATAAGAACATTTAAAAAGATAGGACAATCTATCAGCTGGGAATAAAATGACAGTAATCGGGTACCTACAGTTTCTCAGTCAAACCTAAATAAAATCTAAGGGCTACATTCCAAAAGTAAAAGTCTTTAAGTTACATGAGATTTCTTCAGTACAAACATGTCCCTAATATGCAGGTATCACTGATTTCTGTAAGAAGAATCACTAATATTTCAAAATAATGGCTTTGTTTCAGAACAAGCCTATGAACAAATGCAAAAGCATTCATCGTCTTTCTTTTAATTCCCACTTTACTGACAGGTAGAGACTTGGAAAGAGACAAAAAATTTTGCCATGATTACAGTAACAAAGGTCGGTCTACTCCAAGCATGAATTGCAGGGTGCCAAATAAAATTCAAAGGGAGTGGTGTAAGACAAAAGGGAGATGCTCTCCTTGGCAGAAGTCCTGCCTTGGGACAGCACCAGTGCTCACAGCCAAAACCAAAAAGGAACAGAGAAGTTGTGAGCTGGCAAGTTTTAGATAAAGAGAGACTTCAGCAAGTCCCATTGCTATAAAGTGCTGCAGGCTGTGAGAACACTTACAGGCAATACCTGCTCACCCGGTCCTTGGGCCATGGCACCCTGAGACACAATGCATGAGGTGCAAAGTGTGATGGCCTTGATTAACTCTTACTGTTTCATATATGTGATCACTACTGTATACCCTCTGATCCCTATATCACCTGAACATTGGGACCTAGAGGTTTGGGAGACTTTATAACATTTTCATAAGCAGGAAAAAAGGGAAAAATCCACACCAAGTACACATAGGCATGTTTAAAAGACATGCTCTGCCCTCAGATCAGCTACACAGCTGCTGTTGAACCCAAGCAGCAGGGAGACTCCCTGCAGCACAGAGGTCCAGCTGCAAGCCAAGAGCAGAACAGCACAAGCGTCTCCAGCAAGACACAAGTCAGGCCTGAAACAGGATCATTACCTTAATATTCACTCAGTGTACACACAGACTGCCTGTCCTTATCATTCATAAGACACTTGAGCAAATATTTAACACATAAGCAATAGTACAGATGCTTACCAAAAAATAAAAAATAAAAACAGTGAAAGACTTGTGCTACTGGGTACTGTAAGGATGTGGAACTGGAAGGAGTTGTTCTGCTACAGGATCACCTCCTTCCCCCATTTGTTTCTAACTCTGTTCTCCCTTGCAAGCTGCTGAGTGGTGTACCTTCGTGTCTTACAAAACAAACTCACTCATTACATTAAAAAAGGCAAGTACTCTGCAAGCTGCATTTGCAAAAGGGAACAGAATGCATTCAGTACAGTGTTCTAGGATACACCAGGGCTAATCTGCCTGGAATCCTCAGAATAAAGTAGAGATGCCCTTTAAATGAAAACCATCTTGTCTCTTTTGTCACTTTAAAAGTTTTTTGTTAAAGTGAGTATTCCTTGATATAGTGCTATTTTGTGCTATTATCAGGGGGAACCTCACACCCCCTTCCAGCTGGAATTTTGCAGGAGTTCTGTTTTATAATCAGTAGCATGCTCTGGTGGCATGGACTTGAGAGTACGGCAGCTCTCCTCCAGCACCCCCACGGACAGCTGCAAAAAATGAGGAGGATCCCTCCCGGAGCCATCTAAGGGCCAGAACCAAAGTTCATTGAATTCTATGGAAAAATTCCCACTGACTTCAATGGGCTTTGGATCAGACCCCTGCAGAGAAACACTTTTTAAAACAAACATTAGAAAAAAAAATCATTAGGACCAGAAAGCCTTTCATATTATCTACTGGGTGCATTTTAAAGCAAGAGGGTGGGAATGTGCTCTTTTCTCCTTACGAATACGTAACTGCTATTAATGTCAGGCAGAAGGTTCACAATGACGAGGATGCAAGGTTGAAAAAGAAAGGTGGCCCAATCTCTACACATCCAACCTCTGCCTACAGCTGTATTTCACCAGGACCTTTTTTTAAACAATAGGCAGGCATACCAATATTTTAAAAAATCTCTTTTAAAAAATTAATCTAGATTTGTAAAGGACTTTGAAGATAAATATAATGGTATGTGATACACACAAAGGAGAAAAGGAAAACGTTAGAAATGACACGTTGCTTGAGCTGTTGATGAAAGCATAACTGTGCACAGGTGTGCATCTGAAGCCTACAAGTTTGGGGTTTATTTTAGAAGAAATTTCCTTTTTCCTTTCCTTTAAACTTTTCCGAGATGCTGCCCTTCTCAGCCCAAACTAACATCGGAACTGCATAGAGCCCCCCTAGGTAATTTCAACAGCTGCAGAAGTGGATTGCCATTATTCTTTGGGGATAGTTTAGAAAAATTTTGTCTGAAAAAGCAACTGCATCAGTAAGAAGGAATATGCCAAAGTGCTCTAGTCCAAAGACACTGCACAGGACATTTCTGCTGCCTTTCTGAGTACATTTTTATATGCCTTGTTTATGGGAATTCAGGCAGAATCCTTTCAACCCTCTAGCATTCAACAACCTGTGACAAACATAGGAATAATTAAGGATACGAATATTTCTTTTAAAATAATTCTTTAATGACACTGGTGAAACGATCAAACAAATTCCAGGGGCTGGAAATTCATTCCAATGCAGATATACAAACAGTTGGGCTAAGGAGCCGTGTTTTAGCACTTTCTTTTCAGTTATACACCACAGATTCGCTCACAGCCCACAGAGATGTCAAAATGTGGAATAGTACTTTGGAACCATAAAATTACACTTGAGATAAGATTTAATTATCCTTCTCACCTTTCCAATACCTATCAAGAAGTAATTCTTAAAAGCCTTGCAAAAAAGAATATTACAATTAAGATGATAGCATGCAACAATGATATTAAAAGAAAGATAAACTGCTACACGGGTTTTATAGGAGCTTAAGTTCAACAGCTTTACTCAAAAATATTATAAGTGATACTGTCTGATGGATTTTAGATATTCAGTTCGGGCCAGAGGATGTTAGAGTAAAATAAAACAAGCTGACATTACATCCTAAGAGATCTTCTCATTTGTCTGAGACGTGTGGCTAGAGAAAGCTATCTTAGAGATGCTTGGTGGACCATCACTGAGAAAGACTCATGTTCTAACAGGGTTTCATTCCAGCAGTAAATCACAACAAGGTGTGTTTCAGCCTCCTCAAGGAGATGGGAAGGGCAGGATTAAAAAAGGATGGCTCAAATGC
Organism: Cyrtonyx montezumae; assembly: GCF_038088225.1. Taxonomy (NCBI): domain Eukaryota; kingdom Metazoa; phylum Chordata; class Aves; order Galliformes; family Odontophoridae; genus Cyrtonyx; species Cyrtonyx montezumae. Next base: position 6,721,162 of record NW_027071981.1, read on the forward strand.
GGTCTTTCCAGCTAGACATTCTTGGGATGTATAAGGGCTGTGTGGAAATAACTTCCTGTTGAAATGGGAATATTTGGAAACTGCATCCTGTTTCACTAATCCTGCCTTTTGTTTTGTGATATATGGTCTGGACACTTCCAGGTATTGCATGATAATGCTTTTAAGCTAGCAGTTCAGTTTGTATTGAGATGTTGTACTAAGGGATGTGGTTTAGTGGGGAAATATAGGTGGCCCCCATGTTTAATTCAGGGGCTGCATCTTTCAGATAAGAAGGATGCCCCAAGAAGTCAAAAGAAAAAAGCCACAAAACCATGGAAAAGCCCTCAAGATTTTAGTTTCTTGAATCCTTTCTCCCTTACAATATGTCAGATATCCAGGAGAACAAATTGTCAAAGAGAATAAATCAATCCCAAAACATTGTCAACAGTAACATTTGATACTGCAACATTTTCTTCCTATTTTAGTTAGTCAAATTTCCACTAGTCAGGCATTAAAGAGGAACCTGATCTGAAAAAGTCCCACTTCAACCTCTGTCTTCTCTGGCCATTAATGCAGGAATACAATTTCCTCAAGACTGAGAGTTCTAGGGTTTGAAATCTCCCAAATTTCAACACCTTTTTCAGGTTCAGTGCTGCTGATTCACAATGAAAACAAACTGGGCTGAGCAGTACTATCCCACAGTCCTACTCCCCTACTCCCACTTTTCCCCCTTCTTCTTCTCCTTCCCCTTGCCTCCAAGCTCAGAAGTCTGCTGAAAGGATAACAGGAAACAGGAGGGTGAATCACTCTGCATGCAAGACCAAATCCACCCACAGCTGCCTTCGCCTTACAGCCTGAGATAGGGAATTAGCTGTCACCCTGAAAGATGCTCCTTTGCAGCTTTTTTGTGGAGCAGAACCCAAACAACCTGCACTGGGGAGATTTCAGGCACAAAAGGAGAGGAGCCTGGGAGAAAAGTCAGTCCTGTGACACTGCTGGTATCTCAGGACCATTGCAGTCTTATGCCATGGCTTCCATTTTGCTCTCTCTTTCTCTCAGCGAATGCATAAATCACTCTCCCGCTCTGCACGCGATGCCTGTAGGCAAGGCACACCTCAGAAGAGGGGAGAGGGAAGCATTGCCTTAGGCATGTACCCTGCAGTGCACATTACTTGCCCAGCATATGCAAATAAATGGTCAGATGGACCTTCCAAAGAGGGGTCCTGCAGACAGACAGCTAGCTGGAAAACTGCAGTGATTTTAATTGCACCAGAAGGAAGCTCTGATTTACCTCCCTAAGAAGCTAGCACTTCTTTGGGTGGGTGTTTACTGCTGGCAACAGACTGCCTGAAGCATGCAGAGATATCCTCCCGACCACATGATGGGAAGCTGTAGAAAGAAAAGGCTTACAGAATGCTGGGGAGCCCTGTGAAAGTGTATGTGGGTTCCCTGAACCAAAGTTTAAATTTTTACTAAATTAGAAAGGGTTTTAGGGGGGGAGATGGGGGCAGGGGGAGAAGGAAATAAGATTTTTAACCAAAGGATGCCATCCCTTCAAAAATATTCACTGAAATGCTCCTAACAAAGAAAGAGCGATCCTTAACACTTTTCCTAAACTTTGAGTGGAAGGGAAGGGCATCTACCAATTAGATAAGTAATAAGGAAAAGGTGTGCTTCACAATACATCGCCAATGAATCATCAGAGCCAGTCAAACCAAGATTTCTTTCAGCCTTTCCAGAGCAAAGAAGAAAGAAAAAAAAAAAACCAACAAAAAACATCATGCTTTTAATGTGCTTTCAAGCAGGGCCAAATCCTGCTGGTACCACTTTTAACTTATATGAAGAAGGTGAACGTATTTGTTGAACTCAGAAGTCATATCACTGCAAAGAGAATTGTTTTATGTAAAAGCCAACCGCCATATCCCTCTGCAGCAACACAAATGCCTTCGAGGGAAGTTGGAAAATGTAAATCACTGGAAACCCTGAATACCCAATAAATCACTGGCAAGCAGGCCTGGGTTTCAGCGCCAAACAGAAGTAAAGGAAAAGAGTTCCAGAGTCCAGCAAAGACTGAAAGAAAGCGTTCATTGTACTGGGAATGGCACACGATCCATATCGGACCTTTGCACACCATGCTGGGATGAAGAATTTACACGGATGCAAGGAAGTAGGAGGTGTTAAGAAGGGAATGGCACCAGAGTTTACACAAGTGTTACCAGTGTTAGAATAATGTTTATCAGTTTACAGTGTTTGACTTTGCATAGCTCAAGGGACAAGCGAGAGATAACAACATTCAAACCACGTGGCTTTACCTGAAGCCTGCAGAAGTCCTGAGTTCTCCAGCTGAAAGTACACACAATCAAATTTATCTTGTATATCTGAGCTCCAGCAGGCGAGACCACTTCACTGGGGGTTAAGACAATAATTGTGTAAACATTTTGACTCCTGAATATGCTGAAATACAGGAATATTGTATTGTGGAGATGGCTTACTACATAAACTCCTGTTAAGCATCATTCTTTGGAAGACGGTTAGGCACACACTTGACTTTTATGATAAAGAACTAAGTGATTCCTGTATGCATCCAAAGACTTCACTAACCTAGCTGTATTGCCTTCCTGAAGCCAGTGCAGCTAAGCTGATTAATCTCAGTTCAGGAGCTAACTGTCCATGATTCGTTTCTCTACAGTGACACAAAATAGGAACACGGTTGAGACAAAATATCCCACTTCTGTACCAGAGAGCCAGTCAACAACAGCTCCTGTGAATATTTAAGGAAAAGCACAGCAAACATTTGACTAATTCCACAGCTGGGCAGACTGAAGTGTATCTACATGTAGGTGAACGAGACTTGGAGGTTTCAGCTGCTTCTTCATGGCATCAGATGCATGTATTCACACAATGCTAAATCACCCCAAGTCAGAAAGCTAAATTTCACTCATATATACTTGTAGATGAAACAGCATCTCAACAGGAAAAAGAAAAAAAAAAAAAAAAACAGGCCACAGCTCTTTATTCTGGTAGGAGAAATGGCTTTAGAGGTGATTGAAGTCCAACAGATTGCACATACTCTACAGCAAGGTGTCATCAGATGAAACCTGTAGGAGCAAATTCAAAACAAACCAAGGGAAGTCTAACAGCTCCATTGAAAAGTCATGAAGAGTAACCTGAAGACCTCATTAGCAAAGGACGCTGGCACTACACAATATTTACCATGGTTAAAAGTGAAAACTAGACAAGTACCTGTAAGAGAGATCTACTCAGGGCTAATAATTAGAAAAACTGCATAGAGTTCAGAAAATCCTTTGGTCTGAAAGCTCTAGAGGGCTTGGGAATTATTGGAAAGGAAGCATCATGCTCGCTTAATCTTCTCTAAGCATCCACTTACAGCTAATGTTTGGAATGGGACACTTGATTTGCTGAACTTTTGTTTTGAAGCAGTATAGCTGCTTTTATGCTGTCTACATTTCCATCAAGATTCTGATTGTCACTTAGTTTACCTCCGAGCACGAAGAGAAACAAAAAGATGAAAACTGGAAAACAATAATAAATGGTAAACAACATCCAACAAAAAGGAGCAGAAAACATTAACATGTAATATGCAGCCACTACAGGTAAGTAATTTAATTGAAAAGATGGTGAGAGTCCCAGAAGTAATTTTAATGTGTGCTACGCACTGCTGAGGTTAACAAGAATTGCAAATATTCACATAGGACATTTGGTCTCTAGCCCATTTTTATCAGTTAGCACTGAGTCCAGCAATCTGAGCCAGCTTTTGGTCATCAGGGCTGCTGCTGAGAAGCTCAGGAGTTACTGAATCTAGATCTGGGGGAGGCATTAACATAAAGAACTTCACACGCTTCCTATCAGCCACTCCTCTTTAAAAGTACAGCTTTGCATGAAGCAGCTCTCACTTTGGGCTCAGCAAGCTATGGGGGAAACAAACACAACAGATCTGAGAAAGGTGCTGTGGGATGAACATTTGTATGGAAAATTGGTTGTTTACAAAACCCATACAGCTTCAGAATCAGAATTTAGAGATTTTGTTTCCAGACAGATCATCCTTGGATTATGCGTGTGAAAATACGGTATAATACCTACTTGACCAATAAATTTATCCCTGCTGTAAATCTCTGAATCAAAGCTTATTTTCCACTCCACTACAGACAGCTTTATGGTCAGAAACAAATACGGCAGAGGTTCACTTCCCAACAGATCTTCAAAAGTTCCATTTCTTTGATTAAACACATCTATTTCTGCAGGGTCCAGTAAATGCATGAATGGAACATGTGACGAGCTATTCACAAAGTATTTATTTCTAAAGTACTCCATAAATCTTCTCATCCTCTTATTATCCTGTTGTCACTGTTTTTCCAAGCAAGTCTTTCTACTCAAGCACTCAGACATTTGGTAGCTGCTTGCGGACCTTCGCCTGATGCCCTTCACTGCTGTGCAAAATGTGCAGTGATTGCCCAGAAGTGCACTGCCTGCTGTGTCATACTGCTTAAACTTTTCCAAGATCACAGCTAAGAACTTCCAAGGCATACCTCTGACATCCAGATACCTCATGAAGCATTAACATTGATGGAAAAGGAGAGGAGTGGAGGTGAAGAAAATTATTCCCTAAGCTAAAAAACACCTGAGGAAGTCAGCCAAAGGTGCAGATGAAGTTTTCTAGGGAGTCACTTCCCACTGTCACCTGAATTTCCTGACAAGAAGATACAGGCTTAATGAAAAATGCCACACTGTCACCATGATCTGACTTAGAAACAAAAGGGTGAAGTAAGCAAGACGGCTTAAATGTGATGAATTACTTTATGGCCCTGAAATTCCAGGTTTACTTCCAGCAGGCAGAAGTAAAGCCATCACCAAAGGAGGAAACATTTTCATTTAAGGTTGCATGGACGATGGGCTCCGCAGAGCAATGTAAATTGTCTGCTTGTGGTGTAAGATGAGAAATTAGGATTTGACATCCCCATTTAAAAATCAAGGGACGGCAAAGACAGAACACTGGTTTGCACAAAATATAGCACAATTCTCAGTAGTAGAGACCTGAAGAAAGATGGTTCAAATGATCTTGTAAAGTCATAGAACCAAACCTGAAAAGAACAGGGCAAAATTAAACAGAGGCAAGTATAAAGTAAAGTATACACTAACTGCTCCAGCTGGAGAGGTGAAGTACATAACACAGGTAGCATGCATCTAAACAGCAGTTCACCAGATCCAGGATAAGGAGATACTGGATCAGAATCAACATAGCTCTGCTGTCAAGAAAAAACTGGAACAGCTGCCACACCATGAAATGAAGGGTGTCTCAATTAGCTCACCTGACTGCACAGTTCCCCTGTGCACAGAGCTGAATGCAGGCTTCAGTGCATTGGAAATGATGGTGGTAACGTTGAAATATCACAAGGTTTGTGCCACCTTTGGTCCACAAATGCTCACACAAGAACAGAAAGAACACTGCGTGTGAGTTTGTCAGGACCTATTGCATCAATATAAGGCGGAAGGTGACAGCTTCCTGGATCCCATCATTACCAGTGCTGAGATGTGCTGTCATCACTACAAGACAGAGTCAAAACAACAGCCCATAGAATAGCAACATGTCAGTTCCTCACTGAAGAAAAGGCTGAAGACACAGTCCTCAGTGATTTGTTTTCTGGATTTCCTGGAATCCAGATGTAAGGGAGAGGAAGAAGGGGAAGAAAGCCTCCTTGGCCTCTTTCACCCTCCTGTCCCCTTTTCAGGGAGAAGAAAAACAAAACTGACCCAGTAAGTAAGATAAAGAGAGATCATGAATTTACTACATATGGTAAAAGAATGTAAGATAATGATATAAAACTATTGACTCTGCCCACTACATTGCAACACTGACTAAGATGAAGGCTCAAACTTCCAGAGTCCGGCCAGAGAAGACAACAACCTTTCTCTTGCAGCACAGTAACACCAGGCCCTACATCATTTTGAAGACAGTGGAGCACATTGCTCATCTAGGCTGGGCTGTCCTACCACACCCACTGTTACTGTCCAGATTTGGTACATTCTGACTTCCACCTGTTCAAACTGATGAAAGATGGACTGCCTGGGCAACACTTTCCTACCAACGATGCTGTCACAGCAGCTGTAAATCAGTGGCTCATTGGCTGGTACAGAGTTTTACAACCACATCATGCAGGCTCTTGTTCATCCCTGGTGAAAATATATAGCTAATGGTGGTGACTATGTTGAAAAAATATTTTTTTTTTTTTGTAGCTGAGAATTCATTCTATCATATAGTGTCATCGTGCTCTTTGTATCTGTTGTAGTTTCCATGGAAATAAATAGGAGGCATTACTTTTGGAGTGACCTCTGTATAAACAGAACAGATGGGCTGCGAAACATACAGAGTAGCTTTCCAGTAGGAAGACTGAAATAATCGGATTGTTTAGTGCAAAGGACGACAGACTGAAAAACAACCCATAGATTCATGATACACATGACTGGCATGGTGCAAGAGAAGCAATCCTTCTTCTCTGGCATGCCACAGAGGAAAATGGGAACAAAACTGCAGTTACACTCAGGACCAAGGAGATACAGGGCAGCACCAGGACAGACTGCCCTATGAAATGTAACTCCCACCACTGCTTGCCACTCACACAGGGCTGCACAAATGAACCACAGGAATCATCCGTACCACCTGGGCTGCCATAACAGAGTCCACTAAAAATGGGACCAGAAGCTGTATTCAATGACAGAATGAATGGGATTAAAGGATTTTCCCTTAGGTCACCCTCAGCTCCACATTCAGTGAGCCTTTTGGGTTGGAAAGGATCACTAAGAGCCACCAAACCTGGCTTTTGTAAGTACAGAGAAGTACAAAGCCACATCTGCACAGAAAATACACACAGACCTTTGTGCACCCTCCAGCTGCATCTATTTGCCACAACTCACATCATTAACACTATTCTGAGGCTTCTCCTTGAGCATCTGAGAAGTGGCAGAGTAATGAAGGGGAGGGCATGCTTTCTGCTGACATGACTTCACAAGCACACACAGACATCCCTGCTTTGTGCTTCACTAATCTTCCTCCTCATCCTTCCTCTCTGGAGCTAGCTCAAGCAACCCCATTCAGCGATGCACCAGGCTGCTCACAAACACTTCTGTGGTGAGGAGCTTTCTTCTCTCTCTCTCTCTCTCCTTTCCTGATAGATAACTCTATTAAAAAGGATCTCTGCTGCCCTCTTTCACTAATTGGTCCTCTGAATACAGCAGAGCTGTAAGAGAGAAGATAGTGCAGGCCTAACATCAGAGAGACACTGGGCACCTCAGTGGAGATGACAGGGGAGGACTGATCCGAGGCCTGAAGCCTGTGGGGGTCAGCACTGACAGGGAGCTGCACCCATACTGAAAACAACCCCAATTCAGGATTTCCTTTCTCCTGAAAGGAAAAAATGAAAGAAAGGAAAAAATGGAGCAGCTATCACAGTCCAGCAAGCAACTGCTGTGGGGGAGTAATTTAACTGGCAGGTCTGAACCCATCACACGAGGTACGGCCCTCATTGTAGCACCAGTGTGCCCCTTAGCATCAGCTAACAGGAGTAGCCAGCACTCCTGGGAAGCAGCTTCTCATCCAGCCTGCTACCAGCACTGTCAGCTCAGCAGGACTGACAGAAGAATCACTGCCTGCAGATGAGACCAAACACACCAGAGCCATCCTACCAAAAAGTGCCAAGGACTCATCCAACCCTGGGACATCAAACATTACACATATAGTATCCACCATATATCCACGTCTGGAGAACTGCATGTAGCTCCAATAGCCCCACAACAAAACCGCAAAGGAATAAAGAAAAGAGAGCACTGTGGAGAACACATAGGTGGTAATGGGAGAACAGAAGTCAGAACGGGCAACCCTTTTGGTCCTTCTGTGGGATAACATCGTCTCGACTTTCCCAGCCTCCATACATAGCATTTGGGGATAATCAAAGTCCTGACTGCTTCATATACGTCATTTCTACAGGCTAAGACAATAGGCCACACTGTGGCTCCTTGGGGAATTGTTTGATGGGAATCTCCAGCAGCTTCAGTAGGCAGCACAAAGTGGACTGCGCAGCCCAGGGAATCCAGATCTGCTGATGTAAGTGCCCTACCTTTGTTCTCCCTGTCACTAGCTGCAAGCACCAAACACTAGTCAGACTCAGTCACTGGTTTTAATTGAAAGCATACACAAATTTTGCTGAATATTATCAAGCGGGTCTTTGAAAGAGACGGAAAAAAAATACTTTCTATTAGTCACACTTCAAAGTTATTTGTTTTTTTTTTTTTTCTTGGAAATGGGGTTGTAACACCGTCAGCACCGACGCCTGAATAACTTTTGTGGGCTAGAACAGGTTGCTTGCCAACCCTTAAGTGACTCCGAGAGTTACTGAGTCTCTCTCACTCTGTGCTGCTTAATGCGATCTACCCCTACAGCGCACCATAACGCACCAGGGAGCCTAGTGCATGCACTCCAGCAGTGCTTCAGCCAGCAGGGAAAGAACATCCAAAAAAATACCAGAGGGCGTTAAGACAGCTTCAAGCACACCTCAGGACTAGTCACCACAACGTCTGCAAGTAAGGCAGCAAAGCCTGATAAATAACTGCGTTATGTTCCCTTTGGTGTGGAGCAGCCCAAGCTGCTGTGATGCAGCGCCCGGGGAGAATGCAGGGTGAAGGCTGGCACCTCCTGCTGCATGCAAGACCCATGCAGCTCTTGCACTTCCAGCTGCGTGCTGCCCAAGGAGCGGGCACAGCCACAGCTGTGTCTGCTGCAGCCTTTTGTCCCATACCCCTCTGCAGCCTGAAGTCTGAGCAAGAGCTGGCTTGGCTTCTGGCTGAAGGCAGGAGGACATGATCGTTGCGATGAGAAAAATCTCACATACTGGCAAAGAAGAGCAACGCTGCCGTCCTGCCTTCAAAAGGGTTTTTCAAGGGTGAGGAAGCCAAACAGTCGTGAATCAGTAGGAGAAATACGACTTTAAAGCCCCAACAAAGGGCAACAGATGGGAACAGAGCAAAGTGCCCACGAACTTCAACTGGAATAACTGTCTCTTAATAAAACCTCTCCAACTATGAACGATCCTCGGACATCTGCAATTAAATCCCCCATTAATCCCAGCTATATTTTAAAGGTGGTTGAGCCAAACTACTAATCGCGCTATTGACAGACTGAAAATGAAACCAGGAGGGGAGAGAGAGTGAAACAAAACAAAACAAAAAAGAGCCAAAATGCAAACTTAAGAGACAGGGCTGCTTCTCCACCTCCGCCTGCCCGCGGTTTGGACCCTGCGAATTATCTTTGGTTGCTGCACAGGTTAGGGCTCGGGTGCTTCTGACTCACCCTGATTTCTTCCACGCTCACAGGAATGAAGATACGGAAAATATCACCACTTCTGTATTATGGAAACCTCGCAATTAATAATTGAGAATCTTTTTATCTCTCTCTCTCTCTCTTTTTCTTTCAGAACTAGAGTGCTCTCTTCAGCTTGTTAAGCTTAGTTCACTCCCACTGATAATTCACTAGAGATCATAATTTATGGACAATTGAAGCTGCAGAAACATCTCTTAGAAGGAATAGAGCAGATCCATAGCAACAATTCTTCAGGGGAATATTAATCCCCAGCTTTATGTAGTGCTAAGTGTACAATAGTAATCAGAACTTGAGTAGAAGCTGCTAATCATTGAGGGAAAAGGCTGTATAAAGAATTCATAATGGAATTAGCCTGCGGCAAACAAAGAAAGACAAAATTAAATCAGCCATCAAATTGCACCAAGGAATTTTAATTTACAGGTTAATGTAGGATTATGTAACTAATCACAGCTAACATTTCCAATGAACAACCAATAAAATTCTGCTCCTTTTCTTTTTTTTTTTTTTATTCCCGCTAATGGTATTCCAATAACGCGCTCTTATCACCGTATAATGCGTTAAGAATGATTTTCAGAAATCCTAAAAATCTTCCACAGAGCATTACGGAGGAACAATCAATGCCAAAGGCCGGCCTTAAGTTAATTAGCATACATATACATCCAGATGATCTACCGTTAGGTCCAATCCAATACAATAAAGTTCCTCTGAGTCTGTATAGGACAGATTTACATAACCAAATGTGCATAACCGCAGCTTTAAAATATATGCATGACTTCCAAAGAGGGAGATGCGGCAATCTGAGAGGCCTCCAAATTAAATAAGTCAAACAACTTCTGAGTACTAAAGTGCATCAGCTAATTCTAAATAAAACCCTTATTATAGATTTTTATATCAATACAGCATTTATATTCTATGACATATGCACAAAGGATTGCTCTAACTGAGTTTGCGCTGTTTATAATATGAACATCATAAAAAAGAATAAGGTTTCTGGGATAAAAAGTTGATTTGCTTCCCCTCGAGACAAAGGAGAGACCCTGCATTTGACCCAGTTATATTCTGATATTGGCCAATACGAGGAGATTAAAGAAAGGCTGAAAGAAAGAAAGTCTCTACGTTCTAAAAGCATACTTCAAGATCAATAGTTAACGTATGCAAATACATAGAAAAGACTGGCCCAGTTCCTTGTCCGCTTTTAAAGGGGAACTCCAAAATTACTCCACATGCTTCAAAACACATCAGCTTAATCAAAAAGATTTTCTTTGGTTTCTTTCTTTCTCTCTCTCTTTTTTTTTTTTTTTTTTTGCAACATATGGCAGCATGAAAATTTTTATAAATTGAGTAAAAAGCATTTTCATAAGCTTTACTTCACTTAAGAGGAATGCTGGGAAGAAAGGCAGCAGCATTCTTCCTGCATATGTTTTTCTTGTTCTGAACAATGTGGGAAAACCTCATTGTACTTAAACCTAACAGTTCATTTTATGGAAGCAGCAGCATTCTGCCCATTTATTAGCGTGGAAGGTTTGGGGTTGCGGGCTGCTTTTCTTCTTTCTTTTTTGTTTTGTTTTGTTTTTTTCCCCTTCCTTTCCTAAAGTCTAATTTTAAGATGCACACTTCCAAAAAAACATTATGGTGTCAATTGCACTACCCTTCAGCAATCCTGTAATAACTTTATTCAACCATTTCTAATTATAATTATATTTTCAATTCCTTTTAGCTATAGAAACTCTTTATCAATCAGAGCACAAGACAGAAAATTACTTTATTACAGCTACAGCTCGTTAGTCTGAGTGCTCTTAATGAAGCAGCCTCATAATCAGATGAAAATCATGCTGAAGAAAACTTGCATCATTAGTCTGGGCCTTAATTACCAAGAAATATAGTCACTAACAATGATACTCCATTTCATGATACGGTGCATGCACCTTCTACAGTACTTGCAATTAATAATTCCGCAGACTGCTACAGAATCTTTCTATTTATTCATAACAATGGAGGGGAAAAAATTCTAAATTTAATTGAGCGGCTCCAAATGCACTCTCTCGCTCTCTCCTGCTCAGATTAAAATGTCAAAAGGCTAATATTCTATCTTACAATAATTCATCATTTTAATTACATATTTTATGTATGTGAAATGTCCTTTTTTTCTCTCTCTCTTCTCGATCTTTTAAGGTGACATTTTTTTTTGGGGGGGAGAACGTGTGCGGAAGGGAAAAGTCTCTCTGTTTAGGTAGGTGGCCCACGCCACACAGCGCAGCAGTGAACGGGAGAAAAAAGCATTTATTTTCATTGTCAGTGAACGAGTTCCGTGTTGGATAAGCTTCAGACACAAACGGGAGACATTCATTTAAATTAATGATGGCCTTCATCCTGTACGCTTATCGGTAAGGATGGGAAGATTCTCAAGTGAGGAATATGTTGATCTCTAAAATCCTTTATGAATATGATCAATCACGGGGTTAGGAACTTAAGTACAAAAGGCTCTTCTAATCTGCTGCATTTTCTATATGCTTTCACCCCAAGTGCGCTCCTCTTAACACTCCAGAAAGCTTCCAGCACACAAAAGCATGAGGAAATGCAGTTAACGAGAGCCCCCTTCGGCCAGCTAACGAACCCACTAACAGATCAGATCCCATTCCTCAACCCTGAACACCTGGAGGATTTTTCACTCCAATTTGCTGCACAGAAAATGATTCTGCAGACCTCAGTGGGAACGTTCACAACTCGTAGTGCCGCCTGAGATCCGTACCTGCTCCAGCCTTCTCCCTGCTGCACCTCACTGTCACTGAAGAAGGGCGGGCTCCCAAGGGCAATAATGAACACAGCTTTCCAGCATATTAACCAGTGCAGCGAGGGGGTACTGCTGCTTCTCCAGCTGCAAAGCTGCACGTCGTAAACTGTGGATTCGGCTCAACATCAGAACAGTTTGACACCAAAATGTCGGGCATGGTGATTTTTGCCAACTGCCTACTGCTCTGCGCTCTCTGAGTAAGTCATGTTTCAGTAGACAGATACCAAATTGGACTTCCATTACCGAGCCTGTGATTAATCTCAAGGGCATAAGCTAAACAACTTAACTCCTTCATACCACTGAACTTCCTCACGCTCGCACACCGTGCTGTGCTTTCATGCAGGCATTCCCAACAAGAACTAGCTATCACACAGGCAAGATGAACTTGCACCCTCACTGCAGCCTCTGCTCAACGATCATGCTACATCTCCCCGTGATCTCTGGCAAATCACTGTCACCTTTTAAAGCCCTTTGCTTCCTCACCTCAAACAGAAAGGAACAAGCTCCCTCCTCCGTTTGTGCTGCCGCCTGTGTGTGGAACAACCAAGGGCTGCTCAGCAAGAAAAGGAAAGAAAATCAGTCTTGAATTCTATGAAACAAATATGTATATAGCTAGAAAAAAAAGAATATTAAAAAATAATAAAAATAAAATAAAGGAAGAAGAGAAACACATCTTTCTCCTTTCCAGCTACTCTTACTTTTTCTTCCCTCCTGCCACACCTCAGTATTTCTTTTAGGAGAACTTCTTTTACGTAGTTGCTTCAAGAATTTGTATCTGGCACCAGCAGATTATGAAGACAGGAGACCGACACGATGGGCTGTTGTGGCAATTCCTCCGTTCCTACTGCATTCCTGCACTGTGCTTTTTGGCATCACACGTGGTGAAAAAAGAGCATATTTAGAAACGTGACAACTGGAAAAAAATATTCTTAAACCTTACAGTGCCTTCTAAAGTTGCAGAGTAAAATGAATTTATAGTATGTCTATCGCTGGCCAAAAACCGTGGGCTTGCAATAAACCAAATGGGGTAAAAACCTGGCTCTGAGAGGGATTCTGAGGTTTTGGCTCCATCCAACAAGTACACTTATAAACTTATTGTATAACTTACTGGCAAGAGAGCAGCACCCGACTGACCTCCACTTGCATCACAGAAATTACACATTCATTGTCTTTGCGGAGAAAATGTTCTTATGGTACCATATTAATATCCTTTGTGGGTTGGGTCATGAATCAGCATTGGCAGCCGCCCTTGGAGCTGCCTGCCTGCCAGCCTTCCCAGCTGGAAAACTGGTAAGGTGGAGAGGCCTATACATAGGGGAAGTGATGGTTTCCCAATTCCGAACTGATTTGTACATGAAGCCGCTCGAGTTTAAAGCGCCTGGGCTGCCAGGAACGTGGTCCAACACATACATAGATCGGAGTGCTCACACTGCAGCACTGAGGGGAGGCCTATGCCTGCTGCCCCACACAGCCTGCGCTGTGCTCACGGGCTTTGCCATGGGGTGAGGCTCTCACTGAGGACAGAGACCTTTCACTCTGATTTTCTTAGAGATTACCGCGTATCTCATTATCATTATTTATTTATTTATTTATCTATCTATTTATTTATTTATTTATCTATCTATTTATCTATCTATTTATTTATTTATTTATTTTTGCAGCCTGCCCGCTATGGAAGGGGAGAAAAACTCGACCTCACGCCCCAGGGCAGGGACATGCCCCCGCCCCTCAGCCCCCGGCCCGCTCCGACCGGCCCCGCTGCCCCACTCCGCCGAGCCTGGGGGCCCGGCGCCCTCTGCCGGCCGCCCGCCCTCGAGACCGCGGGTTCGAGCCCCGGCCCCGCTGGGTTCCAGCCCGCCGCAGCGCTTACGGCGCCCAACACTGCGTAGTAACACCAGCGCTATGCTAGCCCTAGGGCGAACTCACAAATAAAAGGCACAGGCCAAGCGCACTTCAACGGGCAGAGGAGCCGTGTCTCACTCTCCTACCCTTGGCGACAGGAGGAGCATCACGATGAAACCTCTCCTCGCACGCAGGGCCAGGGGGCTGCAATTGCAGCAGGCGTTATGGCCCAGTCACTTGGTCACTGGCCATCCCATGACAGGCCTTCAGGCCTTACATCACATGGGTACAACTGCTGGTACACAGACCAAGTGCTGCATTTTACCTGCAGTCCAACCCTAGCTTCCCAATCCATGGCTCTGAGCTATGGTTTAGCAATCAGATCAGCCTAGATCCGCAGTTCTTCACATTTCATCCTCTGAGTTCCTGCTCCAGAAGACAGCTTACTGCTCCTCTTCCTCCCCAGCACCATTCATCCCAGCCTTCCAGCAGCTATTAGTAGCATTGCTGTGGTTTCCCAAACACATATAGATCCCAGCCGTAGGTGTGTGCTGCTCCTCCGAGCTGCCACCAACACCTGCACGTGTCACCTGGCTGGTCTTCATGCAGGCAGCCAGCAGGGAGGACACTCCAGCCATGGAGGCAGCCCGCAAGATGATTCTTCCTCAAGTAAAGGCACACCAGAACTCCTGGTTCCTCCTGTCTCTCACTCAAATTTCCTACTTAAAAATCCAGACGGAATGTAAAATGCAGTAGGAAATTAAAAAAAAAAAAGAAAAAGAAAAAGAAAGAAAAAAAAGACAAAACAAAGACAAACAGGATTTGCTGATTTCTTCTCGAGAAACCAGGTCAATATTGGGTTAGGCTGCTTGGAAGGTTCTTGTTAAGCAGAGGCTTCAGCTGAGGGACATGGTGCATGATCCACACCAGTGAAAGCCATTGCACCAAGGTGTTCCCAGTGTCACTAGCACGAGAGCCCTGCTTTCTTCTCCTCCTCCAACTCCATTCCCTCACCTCTTCTCCTCCTGCAACCTGGCAAGACTAAATATTTATTTCTACCACGTTCAATAGGAGAAGGGAACCATGGGCTTTTTCTTTTTAGTAGCAGGGTGATTCTTTTTGTTTGTATTTTTTGCACTGCCAGTGGGCACAGGATGAGGCAAGTCCATGCAAGCGTGCAGCAATAGTGCTGCAAGCTCCATCAGCCCAAGTGGCTCATTGCCTGGGGATGCTGGTGGAATACGTGGGCTTCCGCTTGACTACTCAAAATGCCCTTGAAATTTCTGGGTCAGGAGGAAAGGTGCAGTACAGGAGGAGGTAAACAATGAGCAGACAACAAAGGACTAAAGACCAGTCAGAATTCACGGCCTTTCTGTTCTCACTCCCATGCCCATGATCCTGCAAGACAACCTCACACCCTCACAGCAGATGATGCAAGTTTGCTAGCTCCTCCTTCATGGCCATCTGCTGAATTACCCTTCAACCTGCATCTTCAAAATGCAAGACTTTCAAGAGCCAAAGTCAGGAGCAGGGTTTTTTTTCTTGCTGTTGAATGTTATTTTTTTCCCCCTCTCCTTTTCATAGATGATGTGGTTTATATTATTTACTCAATGGGATCACTGCCTGTCCACTGAAGAGTCTATTTTAAATATCAACACAGGTTGGCATTTTAAGAGTTATTTAAAATCTCACCAGTCATAGAACGTTTAATTATTGCAAACATCTTTCAAAAAATTCCACAGTGAATTTCTTTCGCCAAATGATTTATTTCGGATATAATTTCTGTTTAATTAATAGGGGATTTAGCTCTGACCTGGAGGGTGTGAGAACCAGCAGAGGAGCTGTAGTTGAGTTAGTTTAACATTAAACCTGCCCATGCCTGTTGGAGGCTGAGAACAAAATTGGGCTGGCACTTACTCAGCTGCTGCTACCCAGCATATTCTCATGTTGATTGCAATGGAAAAATTGTAAAGGCAAACAGAACTAGGGGAAAAAAATTAATCACAGGAATACGAACATTGTGCTTTGTTATTTATTTTAACTATGTATATAATTTGCCATAGAGTATAATTATACCTAATTTCAGCTGAGATATTATCTGGGCCACACTTTGTTCGTTGCATATTCTCAGAGAGGAGTTTCTCAATCATCTGGCCTAAATTTCCTTACACCTTGAGAACAATTGGAATCAAACACTACGTGGCTATTTGGAGGGGAGGGGGGGAACAACAACAACAACAACAAGTGAAAAGGCTGCTATTAACAACAACAAAATTACAAATATGGAAAATGCCTAATCTATGCTTTTTCAACACCAGGTTACATCAGACCCACATTTTAATATCCTGTAAAAATCTCCTAGTATGACGCACATACAGCTGTCTAATATTGCTGCTTAAAATGCCCCCGCATTAAATAAGATTCTATGCTGTAAAATTTTGCAAGGTGATAAAACAAAAAAATGATATAATAAATATAAACCATCTGCATTTTTTTAACAAGCCATTTCAAAACGGATTTCATTTATATTTAGAATTGTTTTGAAGTGTTCTCTTTTTCGAAAATGTCCCAGTTACAGTATATTAGGTTTTCAGTAGAAAGATTAAAAGAGCTGACACACAAATAAACACACATGCACACCCAGAGCAATTTCCAGAGCTATGAAAGCATTCGATTCTTCAACTACAGCTGGCTTTTAGTCACATAAAAAGGGTTGGTGTGTGCAATCGGCAGCTCTGGAAAATGGATTCACACACACAAAAATGCATTAAAATGACATTAAGATTTTGGCAAGAACCAACATAAGCCAGGAAACTGAGCTTCAGACTGAACTTGCATCCTTAACTCCTTCCATGGTACGCGCCAAAAGCATTGGTTGCAATCAGCAGGAGCACAAAGCCCACCCTGTTGCTTCAAAGTCCTACTGCAGAGATGCCAAACAGACCCAGGGCACAGCTAGGGGTGGCAGAGAAGGAGTCATGCTTTGTGGTATGATCTAGCTACCTACAGCACTGTTGCTTTTAACAAAATCACAATACCTTGTGTCAGTCTACCATCTCCATTGAAAAAGCTTTTCACTTAATTCAACTTCCCTGTATTATTTCTACTGCTCTGAACTTCTACCTCTGCTGGTATAGGGCTCTGAGTACTTTCTGAGCATTTGTTTCCAAGCAAGCCTGGCAACACTGGTGAAACAGCAAAGATCCAGCACTACCCTGACCATCTAACTCAAGGGTAAGAGAATTTAAAGGCTCCTAAAATCACAGGGAGCTTTGCATGCCCTTGCACCACTGCTCAGCACCATAAGCCCCCTGCCTCTCAGATTGCCATCAGCTGAACCACTCACTCCCCAGAGCTCATCTCAGCTGGTAGGTCACTGGCATTTATCTATTTATTTAAAATTCACTTCAATGTAGAGTTCAGGGAACTCACACAAATTTATCTTCCACTCAGCCCCACACCTAGAAGAAGTAATGGCTCTAGCTTCTTTGTTTCTTTGCAAACACCTTCCCCAAGATTAGAAACACTCTTCCCCCCAGTAAAGGAATGGTCCTTGGTATGAGAAGAAAAGGGTACTTCGTATCAAACCAAGCAGACAGTAAATAAATGAGATGGGAATATGACCTACTGTGACCTCTTTCCTTCCTCTGCCATACCCTCTCCCAGTAAAGCAGCAACTGCTAGGAATCATTACTAAAGAAGAAAGTTGTTTTTTAGAAGAAATGAAGCACCATATCAGAACAACAGGCATTTTTCATGCCTACTACTGGTAAATATCTGAGGGGTCAGTTATTTAATTTAAACTATTCATTCCACTAATAAGCAAATGCACTATTATCTTCTCCCTGAAAACAGGCAGCAAGAAAAGTTGATCATCATTAGCAAAAAAAAAAAAAAAAAGAAAAAGAAAAAAAAAGAGCTTTTATTGGACTTTCACTCTCCATTTCATCATTTAATTACCTGAAGCTAACAACTGATCAATGAGATTTAAGTTTGAAAAAGCCAGAGATTTTTCAAGGATGTTCTTATGGATGGAAAACTGTCCATTTACAAGCCCATGCTTTGCCATCTTTGGAGCCTAATAACATTTCTCTACCAAACTGTAAAGCAAACGAAGAGATACCTCCACCCTCCTTGCTATAGGATGTGATCCAAATCCTCTCTGCCCTGGTGTGCTTCTTCACAGTCTCTCTGTTGGCATCCTCACAGCTCACCGCCTGCTGTTCAGAATAACTGATCTTCCAACAGCCAAACATTTCAGAGAGAGATGCAACACAGAATTAAAGAAAGTGCTAATAAGGTGCTTAATAGGAGTGACATACTGAGCCATGCATAACATAGCTATTGCTTAAAACATGACTGAATTTATCAGTAAAGGTATATAAGTATTCATACCAACACCAGACGTATGCATTCTTTTGACTTGAGAGAGTTTCTCTACAAAGGTAGTGCTGACAAACTCCATCAGGACGGATTCCCTACACTGGCATAAAAATACATCAAATTATTGACACCTTACCTAAATGAGACAAGTTTTAGGGTATAAGATAGGTTTCTTCATCTCACCAGCTTCTGCACCCTGAAAATAATTGAGCTTCTTATTTATTTTTCATCTTCTTTACTTTAAGGGAACCCTCCACTGCTCAACTGACACCTGAAAGCACGATCAGAGGAATTTCAGGAATCAGAGGAAAATAAAAACAAAAACAATCAAACCTAGGTGTGTTCTCAGACTTGCAGTTCTTTTGGTAAATAAGGGAAGATTTCTGTGCTATCTTTGAAATGGGGAGGAAATACAAAATGATGTGACTGATCCCTCATCCACAACATCTTCAGTAGAGTAGTCATCCCTAAGCAACTTTTCTTCCCTTCACATGCAACTTGCTCTGAATAAAAATAAAGTACTAGGAAGAGACAGAGAGAGACTTTGTGTCACACTCATACAGGATTCCTCTTGCAGTCTTTATTCACCGAAGGAAAAACATGCAATATGGAAAACACCTTTTGCCATCTCTTGAATTTCTTGTTTCCTCAGAATGAGTGCCAAAGCAGAGCTGCCCAAAGAGTCAGAACTCTCCAAAGGAATAGATACCAAGACAGCAAGATGGCAAGTTCTCTCAGCAAGGAAGTCGGACTTCCACACAACAATTTCTCAGGTGTTCCCTAGGCTCCCACTTTCAGCATCAAATTTCCCCAAAGCCAGTGGTGTTACAGTGCCCAGTGTCTGCATAAAAATTTCTGACATGCAGCTCCACAGAAGACAAGAAAATTTAAAAGGATGAGAGATCTATGTCTCTAAGTGCATGAGGGAGAAAGTTTTCCCCTCTAGGCTTGCTATTTCCTCCCAGCAAGGACAGAAGAAGTAGTAAATGACCATATTGGGAAAATTCAGTCTTTTTTCAGATCTACAGGCACACGCAGAGAGTGCGTTCCAAAGAATGAGCACACTGAGCACTCAGAAAGAAAACATCACCAGGCATGAGGCAGACTTGGAAGAGTGTAATATCCATTGGAATTGACCAAACAGGACAATGTAGAACATATCTAAGAAAGGGACCAACGTGCAATTCACGTTTCAAAGTGGTACTGGTATTTAAGCAGAGTTTTTTTGTTTGTTTGTTTTTAATTTTTTTCTCCCCTCCAGATTTTTTTTTTAGATATTATATTTTTAAATGTTCATCATAGAACCATTTAACAGAATACAGTGAATCCCCAGCACAGGAAAAAAAGAAAGAAAAAGAAAAAAAAAGAAAAAAAGCCAAGGACAAAACTAATTTTCACATTGCCTACACTTTATCCACAATCCCACCTTCTCTTTGTTCACAAGCACGTTAGCATTCTGACTGCAACAGGAACCCACATTCATAATCTCCTTCATAAGGATGCTTCAGATGCCATCCTGGTAAGCCTTGGCTCACATACTGAATATGGACTGAGTGAAGATCTGGGTCTCTTCCAAAGCACATGGAGGGGCTCCAGCTGGGCTTGCATCAGATGGCACAGCAATGAATACACATCACCCATCAGTGATCTTCCTGAGCAAACTTGGCTGTTTTGCTCCTACAGGCTGAAGTGCTTACATGCCCAGCTCTAAATGCATTTATGTTGGGACAGGAGAAAAAGACCAAGCCTGCATCCATCAGTAGCAACACGACAAGAGTATGGGAACTGATTATTTTATTTTTACCTCTTACTTCCAAAACTCAGTTTCATAAACTGTACTGGCCAGTTAAACGCAGCCTGTAATACCCATGACAAGACTGAAGTGCAGCATTCTGTGGCCCAGTACCAGTGCAATTTCATTCCAGTTGGGATGTTTATATTCCACTGAGAATTATTCAGTGGCCCAAATTCTCACAGACTGAGGCAATACACTGCCAGGGGCAAGTTGGGTTCTGCTGCAAAACAGATCAGAGAAAGGCTGCTTATTAATTGCCTGCAGCCTTACTTTATAGGGGATTGCTTTTCAAGACTTTGTAGGATATCCTAAAATGGGGCTGTTGTATAGATGGGCTGGAGAAAAGGCACTTCAGGACTTTCTCCCTCCTCAGCCAGGAGCAGCAAGTGAAGGAAGGCTGCTCCTCCAGCTTTTCCTCCCCTTAGGTCTGCTTCAATGACATTATTCCTCTGACTCCTTTCTTCCCTTTAACATCTTGAGTTGGTGTTTTTCTCCTTCAAGCGACAGTAGAGGTAGTGAAAGTTGATGAGGCAACAATTGGTGTAATTCTATCAAGACAGCTTTTCAGACAATTTCTCATGACCAAACTGCTCCTTTCAGCACAGGGCAGACCTGGATGCCTGCAGACCAGTGGGCACTTTAGTAGTCCCTGGAAAAGGCTGAGGGAGAGAAAGTCTACAGAGGAGCCCTGATTTCTCTCTCTCTTTCATTCTCCCTCTCTATAGAAGTTAGTTGCAATCATTATCTTTTCTCTAAGGGTGCACACATCTAGTGGGTAGCCAAGACTGCAGTAGAAAAACAAAAGGTAAATTTCAGTAAAAGCATTATTACAAAATCTAGTCAAGCATTGTAAATAGAACTGCCATATTATTATTGAGAAAAGGTGTAGTGCCCATGCAAACTACATATTTGATTAGGATCTGAACTCTTTGCTGAACCATGAATCTGAAATAATTTAGGTGATACATATAAATTTAATTTCTTTGTTCAACATTCCACATCTGAAACGATGCACTGCAAATGTGCAGCTCTCACTGAAGTCTGCAAAATGAGTCTTCTTATAACTTGCTATACTGTGTGGAAATAATCTGAAATAATCTTAAAGGAAAAGGAATAAACCTATTTTAAAAACAGCTGAGTCCTTTAGATCGTATACCATAACCAATTTATGGAGATAAATGGAATTCAATATTAAAGAAATACTGTTTTTTCCCCCTCCTGTGGAAAATTTTAATGCAGAAAGAGAAGGAAAGAAGAAGAATAAAAAAGGAGAAAGAAAGAAGTGGCATGGAAATGCACAAGCAACACTTGGCTATTGTTTCTGACACAGCACCTGCCAGAAGCGATGCGCCTGGCTTTCCCCAGCCCAAGGTAGAGTAGGAGAGCTGATTGTGGAAATGACTCATTCAGTCTCTATAATGGAGATATGGCAGCTATTGGACATCTTTATTTCTCATTCATTAAACGAATCCAGTGTCTACTGCTATGATAGCCATCAACAAAGATGGACGAGGAAATAAAAAAGGGGGAAAGAGCAAGAAGGGGAATACAAATGAATGTTATAGACTACTGTATGGGCCCTATTACTAAAAATGAATACAAAATACTTTAAAAAAATACATTAAGCAGATATTGGCTTACATTGAGGTCAATATTGTGATTCATTTAACTCAAGGGACAATAAATCTTGATATTGACTGAAAACATAAGTCAATATGCATACTGCTGTTTGCATTCCATTATAAAAAGGAGGGGGCTAAGTTTAATGGACAGTTTTAGAAGAAAATTAGTTTTGCCAAAAGATTTTTTTTTCCTTTTAAATTCAACAGCTAAAAGACATTGCAGCTGCAGACCACCACAGCTAAACAGTTGCTCCTCACACTGAAAGTGGTTTGGGGCTGGTGACCATCTCACCCTCAGGCACACTGCAAAGCTCCAACATAACCAGCAGGCCTGAGTCAACCAAAAATGAGGATGGGCTTCAGAAACTGTTTAAAGGATTACTCTCTGTAAGAGTCAGGCCTATTCCTGCCTGCTTCAGGAAGACCTTGTACTCATGGAAGGCAAATATAACCAGTTATTACACTACTATTACTATGAAAGAGAGGTGTGGATGAATCTCTGTCAATGACCTTTTGGCTTTGATTTGAGCTGAGCTGGAGGATTCTCTCATCCTACCTGATAAACACACAGCAGACACAGCAACTCAGTAGAGCTCATGCTGGGTAATCTCATCTTATCTCTGTTCACATGGAGAGTAGTGAGAGCTTTGTCCTTAATTTCTTCTGAAGCAAAATCAAACAAACTATAGCACAGAGCCGTGACAGGTAGCAGCCTGTTCTTCTCATGGACCAAGGGCAGCAGCACTAACAGGCACCAGAACATCTGCTTCTCACTGTCTGGGACAGCAGTTTTCAGGTGACAAGACAGATCTCCTTTAAGAACAAGGCAATTTCACTTTCCTTCCTGTCCCACAGGGATACACCAACATTTGGACTAATTTTACTGATACTTCTGGATGAACTATAGGCTCCTCACAATACTTTTCACAAACTGAAATAAGTTTATTTGGAAAAGAAAAAAAATCATATTTTTGAATATTCAGTGAAGAACAGACAGTACGTCTAGTAATACCTGAGCTCCCAGGGGAGCTCAGCTCTTGCCCTGGCACAGGCAGGAAGAACTGGGGACCTCTCAGCCCTCCTCATCCAGGAAGGTCACCAAAGCTAAGCAGCTTTTATGATGGGATGTCCTGCTAGACAACTCCCAACCTCTCCTTAACAGGAGGCACCAGCCTTACCTGCCTGCACACTCTAAGCATCGTTATCTTTCTTACTGTGCACAAGGTCTTCCAAAAACCTGTCTAAAAGATAGCATCCCTATGGCACATGGTGCGGCTGGTCCCATTAGCACCCAATCTCCTAAAACAGTACATCCATATACAGGGTAGCCTATCCTGCGAACACAGCCTGCAAAGCAGGGACTTCCCAAGAGGAGAAAAAAAAAAGCAGGAACAAAAAAGAAAAAAAACCAGCTACACTGCTTTAAAAAGCCCTTCTCTTGTAAAAGCACCCTGTTTAACTGAAAGAAATTGTACTATTCTCAGTGAAATGCTTCAACTGTCAAATTAAGTTTGCTGGGAGCTGGAAGAACAGTGTGACATCACAGGCAATTACGCAGCTCCAAGTTACTGACCACTGAAGTCAACCAAGGTGAACAGAAAAACTAATGGACTTGGCGTGAGTGGCTGGAGCTGGCCAAATTCTGGGGAGATCATTTCTGACATTACTTTCTGAGGTGCTGAACCTTCACCATCACCACTGAACACTGCTGAAATAGGGATGGGCAGCACGCAGCTGTGAAAGAGGAAAGCTACTGCTCACCAGCGGAATTGTAAAAGGAGAACTGCAGCATTTGCACACAAGCATCCACAAGTTCACTTCTTTTGCAGGCCAAGAAACACTTTCCCCCATAGGTGCATGTGTACATGTATGCACATACATACATGTCCAACAGTACTTAGGCGGATAATAAACTGCATTGAGAGACCTGTAGAAACTGTTTTCCTTCTAAAAGCAGAGTTACCCACAATGTGTAACATACCGCTTTAATTTATTCCTTCATGGTGACAAGAAGTGGGATGTTTTGCTTCTTACCAGCTCCCCGGTGTCAGGAAACCGCCTGGCACAACATCACTCCCAGCAGAGCAGGTTCTGGAGGCCGTGGCTGTGCCATGACAAGATTCACAGGGTCACACTACAGAAAACCATCTCTCAAGGAAAGCTTGCCTCCTGGATATCACCTACTTCGACAGAGCCAGGACTTCAGATGACCACAGTCCAACACTGCTCTCTTCCCGCAGCTTCCATCCTTATTGGCTCAGTGCAGCCAGCAGTGATAATCAGCACCCCATGCTGTGCTGTAGCAGCTGGGAATGTTCCTGGTTTAATGCATCTCCTTGAGAGCCTAGACTCTCTATGACTCTTGTGTGCACAAAAGGCAGCAGTTACAGTAGCAGGGACTATGTTCATGGGAGAGAAAAACACCCACAGTTTTGTGAGGTGATTTATCCAAGCTGGTTTAGAGGCCAGGTACCAATCAAGAGCAATGGGAAAATTTCAGAAGTCTTTATGCTTCTCATGAGTAAAACCAAACTTTTTTTTATTTTAGTGTTTTTATTTTTTAAAGTTACTAACTCTCCTGGCACTAATGACTTTCAGGGTCCCTCCTCTATATTCACCTCTCTCCTCTCCCCCAGGCCCAGAACAGCCCTGCAAAGCACAGAGTAAATCATCAGCCCCTACAGCCAGCCTCCCAGCTGGCTTTGAGGTCACCCATTAGGTGCCATGAGTGGGATGGGCTGTATTGCTCTTCCAGCTACTCATGTGCAAGTCCACTTCTACACCAACAGTTGTGATCACAGTGCTCTCTAAGTCCATGCAGCAAGCCCAGGCAATCACAGGAACAAAGGTGAGTTCAGAGCCTTCAGACAGGGCCCCAGCTATTATAAAATTATTTACAGGGACAGGCACACTTTCATTCACACCCATGTCCATCCTGAGATCCCACTTCCTCTCCTCCCTCTCACACACTGCATGGCTGCATCCTCCCTGAAAGCACAGACCCCAGCACAGAGCAGAGCCCTCACCCCAACAAACCAGGAGAGGCTGAGGTCTGTACATGCACTTCACAGCTCGGGCACAGCTGAGCACTGAACACATTAGAATTTTCTCCGTCTCTTTTTTCCCCCTTTTTCTGAAAGGTTTCTCCAGGGACAGACAAGGAGGAAGCATTTTTGCCTCCAAGAAAGAATGAAAATTACAACCCTATCTACATAGCAAAGGATACTTTACTCCAGGGTGCAGAACAAGAAGGCTGAAAGAAATGTAAGCTAACACAAAAATTATGAGCAACTGTGGATGTGACTAGGTCTCTGGTGTGAGATCAGATGCAATCCTTTCTTATTTCTTCCTTCTTTTCTATTTCGAAGGTGTAGATGATATTCAAATCATACAGTGGGCATGGCAGGTAAATAAAGTTTTCAAGATCTCCAAATACATACAACAGCTCTGCTGAAGGGAGTCTTATCACACAGTCAAGGATGAAGAATAAACCCTGTAGAACTAGTAAGAACAGGAAGAGTAAATTAATTCAGTGCTATGATAACAAATTAAGCAGCTTCAGTCAGGTATGCAGGCTGGTGTCATTTCTGGTGCAATGTATTTATGGGAATATCAGTTTGACAGTGATGGAAAAGGGGACCTGATCTGAAGTACTCCTCTCCCATAGCCAGATAAGCTTGCCAGCAGAACTATCACACGTGTAAGTCAGCTCTTCTCCAGACCTAAGCTATTCTGCCAGTTGTTTAGTCTTCCATAAAGAATGCATACATTTTTCCTGCATTCAAACATTTTATCAAACTGCCATATAAAAGTCAATGGATATTAAAACAATACAGTACTGTATATCCTTGCTACAGCCCCAAATTCAATTATAATCCTTCAAGACTCCGGGGAAAAGTTACAAGTGGAAACATTGCGTGCTCAAAAAATGAGAAATGATTGTATTCAGCATCTCTAAGTTTATATCTAATGCCTTTTCCTCAGGAAGGCAAGTACAAATAATTTGCAGGAGTGACGCCGCTTTAGTTGGAAACGTGTCCTTCGCCTTGCTGCTAACTGCACTTCATCTTTACTTTAAGCTGTCTTCCAACTACCAAAGCATTCCCTCCCTTCTACCTAAATGATTCTAAAACACTAGGCTCATTGCTGCAGAAGGGAACAGAAGCAAAAACATTACTTGCCCTTATGGGTTAGCAGTAGCAGCATTAAAAAAAAAAAAAACACCTTTTTTTCCTGTATAGATACCTTTAAAGACTTTTACTTTGCACAAATATGGGACTCATCACTTGATGATTAATTTGCATGTTGATAGGCAGTCAGTGTAGCAGCTTTCAGATTAGGGACATTCCGCTGCACACTAAAAGGCACAAAGAACAAAAAGTGAATTTCAATCTTGCCCTTCTTTTCCAGTCAGTGCATTCCCAGCCCATGTCTATTGATGAGCAGCTGGAACAATACCAAAATGCAGTGTAAGATCAATCCTGCTGTTTACTTCGCTGAGCTGAAGGAACAAAGGACAGAAGAAAGGACTTAAACCCAGCTATAGTAAAAGAGTGGGGATGAAGGATGAAAAATGTGCCTGATGGGCAGTAGCACAGAGTAAACTCATTTAGAAAATAGGCAGCTCCAGCTGAGATAAAACCAATGATGATTTGTATTTTGTACTGTATCTTCAGGGGATAAAAGCACTTCTATCAGATACCATTGGAGGCAAACTTGAAACACTGCAGTAAAATGCTGTGCTCCCTACTAGGGAGAGAATAAAAATTCCCATAATTGCAAAGGAGTGTTAAATATCTGATTGTGCATGCCTTTTTCCTCCCATGGTGAGATAACTCAACCCGGTCCTCTTTTTAACTTCACAGGACCTGTCTAATGGAATATTCAGCTGGATGCTTTTGTATCAAATGCAGCATGACGCAGTGTTTTACTTTGATAAGTACTGATAATTGTAATTTGGAGGATTATTGGCATTTAAGCCTTTTTTTTTTTTTTAATAAAGCAATTTCAATTGGGAAGGATGCAATTCCAGTGCCTGAGCAGGCCAGAGGAGCTAGAAAGTGAGGGAGGAAAAAGTTGTTGTTCAAATGCAAATATCTTGAACTGTAATAAAGGGAAGGAAAACATACAACGGTCCCTTCTATCTCTAGACCAAAATGATCCTAAATCAAAAATCTATTTACTTTTACTGAAAAGCAAGAATATGACACAATGAACTACCACCATTTCAGGCAAGGACAGCACAACACAGAATAACAGAGATGGTATAAATGAACATCAGGAGAATTGATGGCATCCCAGTTGAGATTCAAGTACAGCAGAATTTGGTTGTTTACTGATCACCCTTTATAGGGTTTGTTCACTTATCTGGCTCAAAAAATTACTTCCCAGAGGCTATTACTTGCTGATAGGGATGTGCTTGCTCCTTGCTCCCGCTGATAAATGAGCATTCTTCTCTTAAGGATGAAATTTGAAGTAATTTATTTGATTTTCTGTGATGTTTCAAAGGAATTTCCAACTGTCACTGACCAGCAGATAAACAATGTTCCTGTTTGCAGGAGTAAGCACTTAGAGGCAATTATAAATTGGCCTGCCAGACAGAAGCACACCAGTGTGTGAACATTGTCTTTGCAAATAGGAGCCTCGTTCCTATATGTGTACGATCAGTTTGGAAAGGACATTATTTAAGGCAATGGGAGGCAGAAAGCAGATAGAGAAATGAGAGACTTGCACAAATTCAGCAGTAGAAAAGCTTCTGTAGTACATCCAAATGCAGCTGTGCCAGCACAGCAGGAGCAATAAATGGCTAAAGTTAGGCACTCTACTGCTGACTCAACAGCTGAAGTATTTCTATGGGTTGAGGAAGACTCAAAACATTTTCTTCATTGCTACTCATTTTCCAACCCCCTGTTTACTCCTGAGTGACCCAACGTGTCTCTTTTGCCCAGGGATACAACAGCCAAGAAACTCAGGTCCTGATTCTGCAACTTTCTTCTTTCAGCCTCATTCAGCAGGAGACTGCTGCTAATTATAATCAGTGTTAGCATTAAAATCAGAAAGAAGGCATATTCTGCTTCTGTTAACACAGCTCTATCCAGCCCATTCCTGTGCTGGAGATTTTAACTTTCCTTTTCACTAAAACACTACCCTTGTGAGTGTTTCCCTACAGTCCCACAGGGTGCCAGGAATTTGCTTGGCTGGGCACTAACACATTCACCTCACCCTGGTGAGAGCAGGAAGAGTATGGCCCAGTTCCCAAAAGAAGAGTTTTTTGTCTATTTATGGCAACTTTCTCTAAGAGCAGGAGTACTGCTTGCACTTAAGTTCTGCTTGCACTCTCATTACATAACAATCAGCATAATCAGACAATCAGCATAATCAGCCATCCCACTGCCCTGCATCATCATGGCAGCCAGGCCAGGCCCCAGGTGCACACCTATGGCTCCCAACAAAACACACCGGGATGCTGAATGAAATCAGGGCATGGGGAAGACTCAGTGCAGTGCTGGCTCAAGTGGTGGCACATAACGTGTTTTGATACACTAGCTAAATACAGCCCTGTGAGCAGCGAAAAACAGACAAAAGGATTTGAGAACAGGTTTCAAGACTGCTGAAAAAATTGTCAATTTTCTGGTACAGCTGTGATTCCATTTTCAGATCACATAGATGCTCAAATTTAATGTACAGAGCTGCAATCAGACATTCAAATGTAAAACGTGATAATGTCTCTTCACCAGACTTTTACGAGATCTCTCTCACCAGAAATACCCCACACTTCACCATCACACCTTATTCGTACAGGAAGAATAAAATTTCATCAAAAATCTCAAACTCCAGAGAGCTCACTGAGAAATGCAGTCACTGCCATCTAACCCAACTGATGAGCTAGCATCACAAAAACAGGATCAACTATCCCACTAGTTTCATGGTTTTGCTGACCTCCTCTCTATTTTAATGAGTATTACAAATTCAAGCAAGTTTTGTTACTTGTATACTCAAACTATATTTTTACAAGATCTGCTCCAGAAGTAATGCCTCCTGTTTTACCATGTTGGATCCTGATGTCAGAGAGAGGTGTTGGTGATACAGCAGAAGTTGAACCTTCCCAACTGTATTCCATCACATGCTGTTAATGAGTGATAGATGGCAGCAGAGGGGCAGTCTGACAGAATGGTGTCAGACATGGAGATGCACAGAAAGTAGAAGCATGGAATTGAATTCCTCCATGTGTAAAAAATGGCTCTCACTGAAAGTGATAGATGCTTGCTAAATGTTGATGGAGAGCAAACAGTAGATGTAGCACAGTGAGGTGGTGGGTGTTGAGTTTTCAGCAATGGTGACAGCGACCATGGCTTACCTCTTCTTGTGCTGATTTTTACAAGTGTGGCACACAGGCTCTTGTGAAAATGCACAGCTAATGGTGGTAGCTATGATGAAAAATAGCAGTTTGTAGCCAGGAATTTGCTCTATCAAGCAACGTTATCATGTTCTGTTCTAGTTTTCATGGAAATGCATAGGAGGCATTACTTTTGGTGCAGCCTATGTTTGCACGGCCCAAGACAATTCTCCCTCACTCAATGCAACTCACTCAAGGCAAGCCTAAAGGTTGGACACCAATGAGATAAAACTGTTGTTAATTTTAACTCTCCCTGCAGAACGTTCAAATAAGCACACCATCTGCATTAGGGAAGAGTCCTCTATTTTTATCTATAAGCATAAATATTTGGTACACTGATGTATCTTAAATTTTTAACAACGTTCCTCTGAGCCCAAGAGTTCACGTAGCTTCAGAGGCGACATGAGCCAGTTTACAACCCTCTGGAAACAAGCAGACTCTGACAAGGGTTCATAGCTGAAATAACCCTTAGTGTAGTGGTAAAAATACAATCCCATCAGTATAAAATAAGGCAGCATTATTCTAAGCAATTCTACATCCATAAATAGCACAAGATTAAAGTGCCTATAAATTGCAAAGTCTTATTTACTTCTAGATACAATTACATTTACAACAGATAAATGTCCAAAGTCTTTGAAATCTTAAGTCCCTGGTGTCATTTTTTTGGATGCAAAACTGTAACGTATGTATATGTAATATGCATTCCCCTTGAGAACATAACTCATAGGGAGTCTAGTGAGAAAAAACACTACCTTCCTCTGACTTATTTTTTCATCCGCTGGCCCTCTGATGAAATCCCTAACAGTTAGCCCCAAATTTCCACAGCACAGCAATTAAAAAACAAGGCTAAACATACATCTTTCTCTCTTAATTAAAAAGAAGCAGCATGCAGTGCTCAGGTCTGGAAGGTTACGTGTGCCCGGTGCCCTGCACCCTTTCAAGGCAAAAGGATGATCTGGTCACACCATCCTGGGCCAGCACAGCAGATCCCTGACAGCCCACAGCCAAGATGGACAACAGACACAAAATCAGATCTTCACCAGCTGCTGCCTTTTGGCTCCGTGACACTTCAAATGGATTCCTAAGCTTAAGGAAGCCAGGTCTTTTTTATTTTGAAAGAGATTGTCCTGTTTTAATGTTTGGTGAAGGGGGGAAGGGATGGATGTGTGTTCTCTGAAGGCAAGCCTAGTGCAGCCTTAAAAGGAGTGGGAGTCACAAGGGGAACACAACGATATGAAATGAGGCATAATGGGGAACAACTTCCAGGGGAGATGCCTTGCTGGACCTGTTCTTCACTAACAGGGAAGGACTAGTAGGAGATGTGAAGGTTGGAGACTGTCTTGGCCAGAGTGACCATGAAATGGTGGAGTTTGCTATTCTTGGTGATGTCAAGAGGGTGACTAGCAAAACTGCTACCTTGGACTTCCGGAGGGCAGACTTTGACCTGTTCAGGACGCTTGTTGCAAGGGTCCCTTGGGACTCGCTCCTGAGGGGTAAAGGGGTCCAGGAAGCCTGGATGCTCCTCAAGATGGAAATCCTAAAGACACAGGAGCAGGCTGTCCCAGAGTCCCGTAAGTTGAGCCGGAGGGGGAAAAGACCAGTGTGGATGAACCGGGAACTTTTGTTGAGACTCCGAGAGAAAAGAAGAGTCTATGTCCTCTGGAAGATGGGATAGGCTACTTGGGGAGACTACAGAGAACTGGCCAAGATTTGCAGGCAGAAAGTTAGAAATGCTAAAGCCCAGCTTGAACTTAGACTGGCTACTGCTGTAAAGGAGAACAGGAAACCCTTTTACAAACATATTAGCAGCAAGAGAAAAACTAAGGAGAATTTCTCTCCTTTACTTGATGAGGCAGGGAATGTAACCACAGATGATAAGGAAAAGGCTGAGGTTCTCAACACCTTCTTCACATCTGTCTTTAATAGACAGAGCAGCTGCCCACAGGGTACTTGCCCTGACCTGGAAGTCCAAGACGGAGCGCATAATGCACCCCCTGTGATCCAAGCAAAGACGGTCAGAGATCTGCTCCTCCATCTGAACTGCCACAAGTCCATGGGACCAGATGGGATCCACCCAAGTGTGTTGAGGGAGCTGGCAGAGGTGATTGCCAAGCCACTTTCTGCCATCTCTCAGCATTCCTGGTTATCTGGAGAGGTCCCACAAGATTGGAGGCTTGCCGATGTGACTCCCATCTACAAGAAAGGCCGTAAGGAAGACCTGGGGAACTACAGGCCTGTCAGCCTGACCTCGGTATCAGGGAAAGTTATGGAGCTGAAGATCATGAGGGAGATCACACAACACGTGCATGGCAACCAGGGGATCGGACACAGCCAGCACGGGTTCACAAAGGGCAGGTCATGCTTGTCCAACCTCATCTTCTTCTATGACTGGGTGACCAGACTGGTAGATGAGGGAAAGGCTGTTGATGTAGTCTACCTGGACTTCAGCAAGGCCTTTGACACGGTCTCCCACAGTATTCTTCTGGGGAAACTGGCAGCCCATGGTGTGGACAGGTTCACTCTTCTCTGGGTGGAGAACGGGCTAGAGGGCCGTGCCCAGCAGGTAGTGGTTAATGAGTTAAGTCCAGCTGGTGTCCTGTTACGAGTGGTGTCCCCAAGGGTCAGTATTGGGGCCCATCTTGTTTAATATTTTTATTGATAACCTAGACGAGGGGATTGAGTGTACCCTCAGTAAGTTTGCAGATGACACAGAGTTGGGAGGATGTGTCAAACTGCCTGAGGGTAGGGAGGCCCTTCAGAGGGATCTGGATAGGCCGAATAGCTGGGCTGAGCTCAATGGGATGAGGTTCAATAAGGCCAAGTGCCAGGTCCTACACTTTGGCCACAATAACCCCATGCAATGCTATAGGCTTGGGGCAGAATGGCTTGAAGAATGTAGAGAGGAAAAGGACCTGGGGGTGTTGGTTGATGCTCGGCTTATCATGAGCCGGCAGTGTGCCCAGGTGGCCAAGAAGGTCAACAGCATCCTGGCCTGTATTAGAAATAGTGTAGCCAGCAGGAGCAGGGAGGTGATCATCCCCCTGTACTCAGCTCTGGTGCGGCCGCACCTCGAGTACTGTGTTCAGTTTTGGGCCCCTCACTACAAGAAGGACATTGAGGCCCTGGAGCGTGTTCAGAGAAGGGCAACAAAACTGGTGAGGGGTCTGGAGCACAAGTCTTATGAGGAGTGGCTGAGGGAGCTGGCATTGTTTAGTCTGGAGAAGAGGAGGCTCAGAGGAGACCTTATTGCACTCTACAACTTCCTGAAGGGGGGTTGTGGTGAGGAGGGGTTGGGCCTCTTCTCCCTGATAAATAATGACAGGACGAGAGGGAATGGCCACAAGTTGCGTCGGGGGAGATTTAGATTAGACCTGAGGAAACATTTTTTCTCTGAAAGAGTGGTCAGGCACTGGAATGGCCTGCCTAGGGAGGTGGTTGAGGCACCATCCCTAGCGCTGTTCAAGAAGCATTTAGATGAGGTGCTAAGGGATTTGATTTAGTAGTTCAGTGAGTAGGGATGGTGATAGGAGGATGGTTGGACTAGATGATCTTGTAAGTCCTTTCCAACCTAATGAACCTATGAACTACAGCATGTCTACAACAGGTCCTTTGTCCCTCACCCCACATTCAGTTCACAACTAATACTTGTCCCACGTGCTGTAGAACAGGAGAGCAGCAAGCAAAACTGCATGGAAGAAGTCACTCAACCTCCCGAAGGGATTTCTGATATCTCACATTATTTGATTCTTAATTACTAATTACTTACATACTAATTACTTGAATCCCACAAGCAAGATCTTTTTAATATAGCTGACATACATTTTTCAGAGATTATCCAAATTTCACAGACCTTGCCAAGAACAAGCAAGCAGCCAATCAGACTTGGAAACTGAAGTGATATCTTTGTGTACTCCTCAGTTCACCTTTTTTCCATTAATGGTAAACATGTGAATGTAAATCAGGAATGTAGATGAGTCTCTTTCTGAGACTGGTTATACTGGTGTTCTTGTTTTAAAGAGAAGAAAAGCTCCAAAAGCTTTACAGAGATATGAAGGTCCCAGAGGCTGACTATGGTAAGAAATCAGGCACAAAATCCAAGTGAGGTGGCTTAGCACCTGAGCCTGTTCATCCTTCAAATGCACAATTATGGGCCATTACTGCAGGACTTCTCAGACTGCCTCTGCACAGACCTTACTGACGGCAACAACTGAGTGGGAGCACACATTTCGTTCTTGGCCCTCTCCTAGGGTAGCTAGCAAGGGCCAAGCTTGCACTGAGATATCTATGGAGATGCACCATCAAAACTGAATCTTACACAACTCCAGCTTGAAGTCCCTGAACGTTTCTTTACACTTCTGGCTTGAAACAAAGCCTATTTATTACCAAAGCCTTCCACTGAAATTATCCTGCTGTTGTTTATCCTCCAGAAACAGTGTAAGAATCTACACATGTATATACATTGCTGTAGCTCTGGATCAAGAGCTGGCTTA
The DNA here is from genome assembly GCF_038088225.1 of Cyrtonyx montezumae. Classification (NCBI taxonomy): domain Eukaryota; kingdom Metazoa; phylum Chordata; class Aves; order Galliformes; family Odontophoridae; genus Cyrtonyx; species Cyrtonyx montezumae. The sequence goes on from NW_027071981.1 coordinate 6,754,848, forward strand.
TCCAGAATATCCTACTTCAAAGCATTTTGCCATGGGGTTGAAGCAGTGTTCAACATTTATCTTCATCTCATCAGACCCAGCTCTTCAAGTCAGAGTAGCAGACAGCTGAAGATTTAATCACACTTTTTAAAAGGCACACTGTAAGAAGAAGGGTTTAAAATAAAGAAGAAGAAACAAAGGCAGGAGGACTAAGAGCAGTTTCAAACAGAAGTGTCTCTAATTTGCATCCAAAAAAATCGTTTCACTACTTAAGCTTTGACAAGAAACCCAATCCGCGGGCTCTGCAAGGTGATTACAGCAGTTACAGAGCACTCCCCAGATGATGGAGAGAATGTGAGCTAAGAGGCTAGGAATGATAACATCCAGTAAAGCAGGACAGAGTGCAAGGCTCGGACCTTTGCTTTTAAGAGGTTAGCCTGTAAATAAAATAAAATAAAAAAATAAATAGAAGAAACGCAAAAGCCAGTGCTGACTTATCAGGGACCAGGGTCAAGGCTGTGAATGACGGCTCTAAAAGACTGGACTCCATCAGCACTTGAACTGCTGACATCTGTGGGACTTACAGATGATGGCAGCAGACCCCAGGCTGATAAATTATAGCAACATGGCTCTGACCTGCACTACCATTGCCAGAGCCTTTCTTCAGACCAGCTGCATTTCCCAAGACAAATTTAAAGCAATTCTAGACTCCAAGCGCAGTATACCAGCCCACTACTAGCTCCATAACTCAAGCAAATCACTTGTGTGAGCAAAAGTGGATTGTTGAGTTAAAATACGTGCAGTACATCAGGGTCCTAACAACTTCTGTCTCAGGTAGCCTGTAGTTTTGGGCATCCCCTACATTTAGGTGGCAACCACAGGGTTGCCTATCTATAGAGACTGGAAGCTTTCCCCCCCCATAAGCATTGCCTTAACACCACCTACACCAGAAATTGCTATTCTGATTCCCTTTTCTCAGCTTTCACTCCATGTATCATGAACTTCCATTTTGCATGCTCCAGCCCAGAAATATGGAGAAGAAAAAAAAGATGTTAACAGAAATTTAAGAAGTGGCAATTTTAGGAAAAGCTCAATCATGCCAAGGATTATAGTACAACACATAGGCAGTAACCTCTGCCCCACCAGATCTCACAGCATGCCTACTGTGCAGGAATCAAATGTTATCACCAGGTGACCAGCATGCAGCAATTAAATGAAGCACATCAATGGCATGTCTTCCCCTCGTGCTCAAATATCTAAACTTCCTTCCACCTTCCTGAAAAACTAAGCCAAGAAGCTTGTCTCTAATTAGCACTCTTTTCTTTCTTTCCAGCAGTTGGGTCAAAGGCTCAATAGTTAACAAAAAGGAATCACTCCTCATGCCACCAGAAGTCTAGTGGGCCTAATTCTCTATTTTTTATCCAATCAAAAATGCATACATACCATGAAAACAAGGTGAGGATGAACAGGCATATCAGCCCATGCCCCTTAGAGAGGGGCAGTATGGGGAAGCCTGCAGAGGGGTAGTCACATGGGCAGCAGCAACAGGAATACTAACATAGTTTTTAGGACACACTGCATGTTTTTCCATACAATTACTTATTTTCCTGTATTGAAATTGTGCAAGTGGCTCCAGCATAGGGAAGAATGCAATTTCCTCAGCCCTCAGTCTGCAAGCAGGAAAGGTGTTCAGCCTCAGGGTGCTCAATCATGCATACAAGTGCCTGATTTGGAGAGTTTCGTGGTAAGTTTTGCCATCCCCCAAAAATAAAATGCCTTGAAAATTTTACACGTGGCAGTAGAAAATTTACACCAAACTATTCTTCATCCTTTTAATGAAAGAAGCTAGGACCAAGGAAAGATGATTAACAAGAACCTATTTAAAAAGAAAAAAAAAAAAATAAAGAATAAAGCAAGGAGCAGGGAAGAATGGATGTCTGAGCTCTTCCCCTTTTGTACTCAGGGTCACTAGCTTAATTTTCTCTTACATTTGAGTTGTTTTTAATTTCCAGGAAGCCTTCTCAGATATCTTGAAACTTTGCCAAATTATCATTAAGCCAATATTTTATCTCCTCATAAAAATGCTACAGTATCTTCCCTGCTCCATACATACTGCAGGACTAGATCTTAAATCAGGGAGGATGGGAATTTGTTTTTAAAATGACTTAACCATTTCATCCATCTCAGAAAGAAGTTTTAAGGGAATAAAAAAAAAAAAAAACCACCTCCTTTTAGTGCTGCCTTTCCCAAGCATAATCATTATTTTCCTGCAGCTCTTTTTGAAACATCAGCACTGCATATCAACATTATGAATGCCCTCCTTTACCTTGCACAGCTGACCACAAATTAAGTTTCACAAGAAAAATAGCTATTAAACATCCAAGTGCAAGGCACTTATAGGTATGGGCTCTACACAGAATGTTCACAGATTCATCACTAGTCATGTTCTCCAGAAGATCTGTACAGCACGAAGCAAAAAACCAACAGTACAGAGCACACAAACATTCCTCTGAGGATCATAACAATGAGAGATAAGGGATGCACAGATTGTTAACAAGTATGAGTCCAGAACAAAGAGGATGTTCCACAGTTTTTCTCTTTATTAAAACAGTGCATTTTTTTTCCTGTTTTTGCTACTTCAAAAAACAGTAAATAAGCTCAAATTCAGCCTGGCAGAATAGCTGCACCATTTCGTACATGTGGTCATTTGGTCACCACGGGAGAATCCAGCAAAGAGCACAATTCCAGGTAAATGATGTATAGAAAACACAGGGAGCTCATCTAGCCCATCATTAACCTCATTCAGAGACAGCCCCAGAGGCACTTCTTTAGCCACCAGCACAGCCAGCTGTCAATTGTGTCAAACCAGTAACGTATTAGTTAGCAAGGGAGCAATATAAAAAGCCAGCCATAGATCCAAATGCCTAAAAGATATTCTCAAATGTGGTAATTATGTCCTGCAGCTGCCAAGAATGTCCTCAGAGAGTTCACAGATATTGGTTGTACCAGTGAATCAGAGCAGATAGGCACCGGAGCCTTATCAGGAGCATTAACAACAGACAAGGCTCCCTTCAACTTGTAGGGAGAGATTCTGAACCACCATCAACAGATGGTATGGTAATTGCCACACTACTTAAAAACAAATCTCCTTTTATTTTTTAAACGGTGTACCAAACTCGAGCCTTCACTGCTTAATGCGAAATTATTTTTAAGCATAGTGTAGGATCTGGCATGATAACCGAGCTCAGTTTCAGAAGAGGATCCACAGAGATGCCTGAAAATTGGGCTCCCTTTGGAATATCAAAAGTTAGGGAACTAAGTTTGGATGTTGGCCACAAAGAAATCAACATCAACTTTTGAAAATGCCGAGACATTTTTACTGGACACTGAAGGAGCAGCCTGTGGGTAGCCTCCTGTAAAGAGTCCAAAGGGATTTAATAACCAGTCTGACATTAGCAGGTGTTTCATGTCCATCTTGCCATAGAAAAAATGCTTGTGAATGATACTTGGCAGCTAGTAGTCGGGAGAGCAAACTTCTGCTTATTTCAGTGATAAGCAGCTAGCTAATAGCACTGATAAAGTCTGGCAATAGCAGCAGGACAAGCAACTGCTACCCCCGAGCAATTTCCAAGGGCAGATATTGGAATGAATAGGGAAGGAGCTAAGCCACAGAGCAGGCCAAAGAAAAACCAAACTTCAAGACCAGCATCCACTGAAAAAATGTCATTTTGTCAACTCAAAACTTACTGTGCAAAGCTATTGACTCTGTGTTTTCAGCAGAGGTGTGGAGGTGGGGGGGAGCATCTCTGATTTTCCTAATGTTTTTGTGATGTCAGCATGTTGGATCTCATTCATCTAAATCGACTATGATTCAATCCCCTTCTCACTTAAAGAAATTTATATAAAAAATAGTAACTCAAGCTTTCTTCCAGTAAATCCTTTCCCCTGCCTTTTTTTTTATTTTTATTTTTTGTCACACTCTAAACCCAGCTTCACTCAAGTTACTAAAAACCAAACTGGTTTCTGTAGAACTGCCCAGAGTACTCTCATGTGAAGTTAAAAAAGTTGTTATAATCCCAATGCAAATTATGCTATCATATCAGAAACTAGCTATGACTTTCCTTTGAAAAGTTAAACAGATACCGGCAGAAAGGAACAGAACACAGTTGTATCACAAAGCATATCCTGAAACATTTGGAAATTAGGGATTGTGGTGAACACGTAAGTGAACACAAGGTCTGCTCTGAGTATCTCAGAGACAGTGCCGGCTGGAACAATGCCCAAATTTGTCAGACTAAACTGTGGGGCGTAATGATGAAAGACAGTTGCAAGAATCCTCAAAACCACGTCATACAAGGCAGTTATGAGGATACCTGGCAGGTCAACTACAAGCATTTAAGATAATCAGGAAAACAGCCTGACTTCTAATGGCACTATGATTAGGTGTGCTATCCAATTTTATTTTTATTATTATTTCAGCGTTTAGCATTAGTTTCATATAGAACACCAAAAATGAAAACTTACTAAGCAAAAATAAAAATAAAAAACCCATCATCGATTTCAAATCAGAACTTCTGTGACTCATCAGCATGACCAACCCAAATGAGTAGGAAGCAACGTTCACATGCAGATCAGCAAAATTCCCAGCAACAGCTCTGTACCTTGCAGAAGGCAGATGGCCACCTACATATCCTTCAATGCATTTCCTCCTGTAGTTGTTTATTTTACATATCTGAATTTAGGAGAAATTGAGCAGGAAGTACGCTAAACTGAGAAAGGAAGAACGGACTGGTCACTACTTCAGGTGGAGGAGAGCTCTGGTGTTTGCTCCCTTTTCTCTCACTCCTTTCCAGACTGTTCATCTCTTGCAGGCACTAGCATCCTTTCCTCCAATTTAAATCCAGTTCCTTCATCATTACAACAGCAAAAGATGTCTACAAATGATGAGAAAAGAGCCATCTTTAAATGAAATTATGTAATGAAATCACGGTACAACTGATGACCAAAAAGATTTTTCTGTAGGCTGTAGTTTTTGTACAGGGGAAGCAATTGCTAACATCTATTTGTTTAAAAATTCTAAATACTTCTACTAGATCAGTAGACCAGCTGTTACTCCCATCTCCCTTTTAACTAAGTACGTGATTAGGTTTTTAGATTTTTTTTGTCATTATAGATAACTAAATATGCTCACTTGAAAGTGTTATTTTCAACATCCATAATCAGTAGTAAGTTACAGTTTTTTCTCCCTATTCCAAATAAAACTGTGAATTGAATGTAATTTGCTTTTGTCTGTCCAGCTTTCATCTAGTGGGATAAATAAGCAGAACTGCTGAATCCACTGCAAAAAGGAAAGCTTATTTAACTATAAAAAAATTCTACCCTACTCGCTGTGAGAAGCTCCTTAGAGAGCAACACATATGGCCTTGGGTTTCCATTCCATTTAAAACCCTGAAAATGACAATACATTAGAGAACAAAAATCCCCCATCATTTTAACTATTTTGTTGCTGATTATTTTAGGAGAAACATCCTTCTACCGTAAGTTCCATATATGCTTCTTGTTCACTTAGATAAGATGTCGCCTGTCCCAACGCTTGAATACTTCAAGGTGTCCCTCAGCTGAATCATAGAACAACCTGGGTTTAAAAGGACCTCAAAGACCATCTCATTTCAACCCCCCTGTCATGGGCAGAGTCACCAACCACTAGAGCAGGCTGCCCAGGGCTACATCCAGCCTTGCCTTGAATGCCCCCAGGGATGGAGCATCCACAACCTCTCTGGGCAACCTGTTCCAGTGCATCACTACCATCTGAGTGAAGAACTATAGCTGTGTTCAGTCCAGACAAAAATAATCAATACATGCCCTAATTCAATGAGGTGACAAAATTGAATGCTGAAGTAAAATAAACAACAAATTTACTCTTCAATTCTCTTGCTACAATTAACTCCGAAGGCAGATTTGTTTCCTGAGAAATGCACATTTTGTGCGATTACTCCAGTTCTAATATAGTTCTTTTAAAACACATTTTGCATTTAGAAACAAATGTTCTAAGTCCTCATGACTATTTTAGAATCCTCAGGTTCACACAGTCCCAATGCAGCTGAACAAAAAAGTTACAAAAGGAGTAGCGTGTATGAAACCCCTGTAAACCCCAAAGGAGTCTGTGGGATAGGGTAAAGGTACCTTGTTTAGTTCAGATCTACTAGAAGACTCTAACAACTGAGAGTTGATGAGGAGCCGAAAAGTAGTGTGACAAAGGGACATCCAACCCCTGCGCCCTTCTCACGAATCCCTTCACCAACATCCATTAATGAACTCATCTGAAAGACTCATTGCCTCTGCCAGGTCTTGGCTTCTTCTTAATCCCAATCCCAGCAACATCCAGAAAGTCCCTGCAGCCTAGGGCTCCTTCAGGGGCAGTTTGGTTTTGTACTAGCCCAGCAACCAGACTGCTTGTGTCAGAAAACGTTTACCAGGATACTAGGTTTTGTGTTTGCCACCTGGATCGATTCATTGCCAACATGAAGGTTATCTGTTCTACACAATTTATAGCAATTTACTTCTCCCAAGTACCAAGCATTTTTCCTCAACTCACTCATACTTCACCAGACCATAATCCAAGGCACACATTCTCCTTCTGTAATTGAACCCACTCCCCCACTGCGTTCTCCTTGCTGGGCTTCTGGATTGTGAACAGAAGAAAAAGAATGTGTGAATCTGACAGCAAAGTAGTCAGCCCAAAGCAGTCCCCCTCCCACCCATGGCTCAGCCGTGACATCTCTATACATACAACTTGATGCCCCGTTTTGGCTCTGCAATAAGTGGCCAGTTTGCAGGAGGGGTCAACACTCAGTTTTAGCATCTGCTGAATTTCATTTCTTTCTCAGCACACTCTGCATTCCTCCTGGCTGGACCTGCCCACCTGACACACTATTTTAGATCCAGGAAAGAATAGTTCCTTGTTTGTTACCAGAATAATTTAATAAATGTACTGACAAAAACAAATATCTTTTCAAGTCCAAATTGCTTTGTAGTCACCAGAAAAGCACTCTGCAGCTCCCACTGCCATCACCAGCTGCTGCCATCCACAGCCCAACATGCCACAGGTTGCACTAAGCCTCTCTGCTTCCAGCTCTCCCCACGTCACCTTGCTGCAAGTAATGGAAGAGAGCAGTCAGCAATGAACGCCCCGTTTGGCTGCAGAAGTGAAGAGCAAGTGGAAGTTATCTTTTGATAAATGCTGCTCTCTCCTGGGGAACCAGGAACAATCAGAAAACACCCACAATCAATGATAATTTTAAGGAATTTCCGAGGCAGAAAGAGACTGAGAAAAAACATACTTGAAATTCAGCCTGCACCTCCTCATCATGCCCTCAGTGAATCTTTTGAGTTTACACATGTGCCTGAAGTTCCTGCCCCCTTTCAGGTCTGTGTTCCTGTACAGGGTGAGGAACCAGCTGCCCTGAAGGGCTGACAGAGGGGGGGGGGAAAGCCTCATCACTGGAAACTTAAGCTTACTACTTTCCAAACTTATACCTTAGATATTCTTGCTGCTGTCACATACCACCTAGGCACTGTAAAGCACAGGCTGTGTTGCAACAAGAGTAACTGCATGCTTGAACTTGAGCTTATAGCGTTTTACAGAGCCACCAGGAAGCCAAAAGACAACTATCCCTTCGCCAAAAGAGCACAATAAAATTATTTCAAATACAGATAAGAGCAGCCAGTGCAAAGTAGTAACTACACTGGAGGTGCTGTCATTTACCAGCCCGGCTCTCACAGCCATGTGTTTAAGATGCTAAAAGAATCGGCCCAACACAAAGTATGTTCAGCACTATGCTGAACAGTTCAGGTATACTGAACATCACCCTTTTCATTTTAATTCCCTTTCCCAATCTCTATTCTATACTAGAATTCAGTATCAATCTCTGCAAACCTCTATTTATTCACTGATTTCTAACATCATCCCAACTATCAAGGCCAGGCTGGATGGGGCTTTGAGCAACCTAGTCCAGCACAGGGTGTCCCTACCCATAGCAGGTGGGTTGGAACTAGATGATCTTAAAAGGTGCCTTCCCATCCAAGCCATTCTATGATTACTCATGGGATTTCATTCTTCAATAAAATTTTAAGTCCTATCCATCCAATCAGTTCTTGTATCCAGTTGGGAAGTTAAACAACTCCCTTCCCATGGATGCTCCCTATGATAGGGAGTAACAAATCTTTGAAATGACTGAAATCTTTTACCAGTTGTGAGTTCCAAATCCCAGTTTCTAGCCCCAGATCCAGTACTGAAAAGGAACAATGCACTGAGATGCCACTGTATCTTCTACAGAGTCTGTCATTTCCTTCCTTCTTCCCCCAAAGAGTGGGAAGAATTTCCTCCAACACACAGCTCATTCAGATGGTGCCAACCAGCACTCACCTTGAGACTGAGGCAGATGACACCGTGTAGGTGAAAGGAAACATGACAGAGGCCACTGCTACTCAGCACTTCACAAAGACAGAAAAGGCCTCAGGGTACACAATAGAACGAGAAACTTTTTTTTTTCCCCCTTTACCACTGATGTTTATTGATTTGTCCAGTTCATAGGGAGCATCCCTTAATGTTCTGCTTTCATGTTTCTGCTTTGTTGCATGGGTACAGAAAAGAATATTGCAAATTGATCTTTCTTTCCTGCCTTTGTTGGGAATGAACTCCTATTACGTTAGCTCCTCTGGCCTGTCATCTCATGCTCACTTTGCCAGTATATAATCAGCATGGCTAAACACCGAGAGCTGAGCTGATTAATTTCCAGCCTTCTCCACTGAGCCCATTGATGCACTCCTTGTTTGATGATCTATGCATGCGAGGGCCACTTTTGATTGCTTGACCCCTGCCCTTAAACCTCGAGCTGTCGGCTCTAGCACCTGTCTAAGTTAACAGCACACACATTGTGTTTATTTTCAGTTTAAAAAGAAACCATAACAATGGATTAGCATTCTCAAAACACAAAGGGCCTGATTTTCTGCTCAGTGATGAACTCTTACAGCTCCCACAGATGTCAGATGATTTTGGGGTGCTTGGTATCTCTAAGGACATGCCCAGAATGCAAGCTGAAACTAAATACATCAGGCTAGTTATCTGGATACAAATTTATGAGCCATATCCATAAAGTAAAATCAAAATGGGGAATAAGCACCACTGGTCAACTTGCATCTTCATGCCTTAATCATCCCACTGATTTGAGTTTACCTAAGCACCAACAGCAACATTCCCACTATTTAAAATACAGTGAGCAGAATTTGTTTTGTTTTTTGTTTTTGTTTTTGCAGTGAGGCCAGAGATGCTACTGCTGTTTGCTTCAGATTAATAAACAGATACAGTTTAACACATATTTTCCAGCAAGGACTGAAGAGTGATTTCTATCAAGACTGTAACAAGTCACAACAATCCTCCTTGCAGGGAGCAGAAAAGTTTTGCATAAATGCCCAAATATTATTTTGGGTATGTTATCTTGGAGGTTCATGAATAAAGGAAAGGGGTGAGGGGGTGGGAAGGGGGAGGAGGGAGAGGAAGAAATGACAAAACACATAGAGGGCAGTGGTTAGTTTTATACACTCAGTGTATAATTTTTATAAAAGAAAATTTGCAGGTATGAGGCATTATATGCCTCGTATAATAGAGATGTACAATTTAGCTTATCCTGGCAGCCACATCTTCACAGCAGCCTGAAATAATATGCCTGGTGCAGCAGGGGTGCACCTGTGCATCAAGAAGAAAGGGAAAAAAAATATCTGTATTCATGAGTGCAAATTGGGTAAAATTGACTGACTAGCAGTAGTCAGCTACAAACCTGTAATTTGAAACACTCCCTCTGCTTCCCGTAAGTTCTGCCTTGCCTGCTCATCCTGCAAATTCAGCAGGCAGTGGCTCTCAGAAGAGGATTTCAGGGTGCTCTGGTCATCACGGTGACCTAGGTCAGGCTGTGGTAGTCCCTTGGCTAGGTGGCAGATTAGATACCTGTGGTGGACCTCCCTGCTTCAGTTCCAGGTGCCTCTTTCAGCTCTATATGCTGAGTCAATCACTCTGCAGATGTTTCTACAGAGGGTTGTGGACTCCAGGTGGACCCTCCACCACTCCCATGTCCAGTCCACAGGAGGGGACACAGAGGGCTGTGCTGACATGGCACAGCAGCCATGAGGAGGCAGGAAATATCACAGGACATTTCATTTATGAGAACCACATGGAAAACAAAGACATAGTAGTCAAGGCATCATGGAGAGTTATGGAGGCAAAAAGATTATTCCTTGGTATATTCATATCTCTTTATTCTTAACATATATCCTTTCTCATAGGAAGTTATTTCCCTACCCTCAACTTTTAGCTTGTTATAAAAAGGTCACATCTCCGTGATTTTACCTGGAGTAAGTACACAGGCTGTTGTGCCCTTTTACAAGAGAAAATTCCTATTTCTTCTCCTTCACATGTTCCTGTTTGAATTTTCCTTCCTGAACATGGAAGAGTGCAACAGTGAACGGTACTCACATGGTTTGCTTTTTTACCCCAATGCTTTCTACAGAGCTCCCACTGAAAAAAAAAAAAATTCGTGACATTGCAGGCTTGTGTTAACCCCTGGTAATTAATAACGTTCATATTACATTACATTTCTGCCAGGAAAAAAAAACCAAAACATTTAAACCCATCTCCTCTATTTTTCCCAAATCTGGTATTTCCTACTTGCAGCAATATGTATTTGCAGTTCTTACATTCTTAACTTCAAATTCACTGCAGCAATATTGATAGCTTCTTTCTCACCTCAATGGCAAGGCTGCCCAGTCCTCTGCAAGGACTCTTCCATCTCTGACCATAACTTCTGAAGAGTGTTGCTTAAGACCCCATAATTTCTGAAGAGAAGGTTAAATACAACTGAATCCAAAATTCCATCCATGAGAACTACATATCACAGGCTCCCTCTGGCCAAAAAACTCAGTTCCAGACTGGCCTTCCAATCTTCTCCACAGCCAGAATAGAATTGCTCCACTAACCTTTTTTCATGTCACTTGAATGAACTCTCTTGCAGCTATAGCACTCCAAGCTCTGATGGAACTTGAAAATACACCTATGCATTTCCATCTTTAAAGTAAAGGTTAGCCTGCTGCAAAAGTCACTATTATTCCATGCTATCCCCTTCTCTACTCTCTTGCCCACTGCCAGCCACAATTTCCTCGTCATTTGTTCTTTTGCCTCTGAACAGCAGTGCAATTGCCATCTCCAGGCAAGTAGCAGAGGACTTCTTGCTAGCTAACCAATCGTTGCTCTTAGAACTGCTTTCATTCTGATATCTTATTCTCCAAAGGGAAGAGAACTCCAGATGTCTCAAGCAATGCCTGTGACTAAAGAGCTTGCCCACCAGTACCAGAAGGCAAGCAGAGAAGGAACTGTCCGTCTTCCCCACCTGCTGGAGACAGGACAGGTGAACAAGGATATTCAATTAGACAGATTTCAAATATTACTGGGAACTTTAAAGTGGAACAGACTGACTGGGAACCTTATTTTCATCATGTTTCCTGCACACACACATACTTTTTGTTTCTCTTAACCTCACTAATTTTTCGTACACAGTGAGGTAGCTACTTTCTACGAACTCTCTCCCTTCATGAGAGAAGGGTATAAATTACAGAGGCCTTTTGGAGCCTTCTGGAACCACCTTCTAGTTCTTCCACTTCTCAGTTAATCTGATTTCCTACCTTTCCTCACCTCCCCCACTCAAACAAAAAAAAAAAAAAAAAAAAAACTAAGGCTGCTGTGAAAACTACAGTCAGCCTTTCCAGTGACTACAAAACCTCTGAGATATTCAAAGACTAAAGCACAGTATCACTTCGACAAGGAGAGGTGCTGACTCAGACAAGCAGAACCCAGAAGCACATGGTTCAGGACTGTGATTGACCAGAGCTCTAGATCTGAGTTACCAGCAGGATTTTTTTTTCTACTTCTCCCTCTCCACCATTAATGTACTTTACCTTACTTCAGAACTGCAAGTTATTTCCAATTATCATATAATCTACTTCAATCCTATGTACTGACATTTTTAATTAAAACAGAATAAATAGGAAATGATAATCACTGCCAATTCTAAAACTACATTGTTTGTGATGTTTGGGTTTTTGTTTTCTTAATCAGGAGGTACTTAGAGTACAGTAATAGTCTTAATGCAGCTTAATTACATCCTTACTGGGCAACAATTGGAAGAGTGACCTATTTTCTTTTGTAGATTTACATATTATAACAAGCAAACAAATGTGTCCTGGATACCTGAAGAAAACATTTTTATCTTAGAAATGACTGATGAAATGTATACAGGGATTGTTTTAATACCTTGAAGTGCCTTAACGTGCAAACTATTCATCCAGAGTGCTCTATGATAATAACATTTACACACCCTTCTGGACATAGTATCCCACTGCCAAATTCAAGAGGAGCTGAATGCTTGATTGGGATCAAGGGATCAACCTCCTCCACCAGAAGCAGTAACACAGTTTTCTTTGGTTCGGATGGCACTTTACAGCATGCTTAACTGCGCTGCTGAACAAGGCATGCATCAAACACACAGTAAATGCTGCTGTGTAAGCCTTGGTGCCAATAGAGACTATGCAAAACTGAGCCTTAGAGGCCACCTGCTGCCATTAGAGAAACACTTCAGATCAGTGCATCATGTGCTATTGCTCATTTTTTTTCCCCCAAAAGACCTGGAGTCAGCAAAGTTACACTGAAGAAGCATACCAGAAGAGCACACTGTGCTCCTCAAAGAGAATTTGCATCCCACATCAGATGAAATTGTTCAGGTAGGTTTACCACAGCCTCATACACCAGAAGAGTAACCTCATTTGCTCAAAGTCTGGGTTCTGCACGGGTCTTGGGAGAAGCAGAGTAAAATTAAAGGAAATATTGGGCACTCTTATGCACTGAAAGGAGTCTGGTCTCTTCCTAACAATTCCTAGGGAGAAAATATTCACAAAAGAACTGAAGCTGCTACTCAACTCATCACTGGACAAAGGTCTAACCTCGTCTAGATGCAGAAAATGGCTTTCTAGACCGACAACTGATTAATATACAAGCATGATTATATGCAAATCTCCAATTTCTATTGACTTAATTGTGATCTGATGTAACACGTATAATTAACACATGCATTTAAAATAAATGTATATTTAATTAACATGCATATTTATAAAATGAATATTTATATTTAGCATATAATTTTGGGTGAATTTAGGTGGCACAAAGTAGAGGGGTTATCATTACTGATGAGAGCTAGTCACAGCAAAACAGCTTTCACACCTCAGGCTCTCCCAGCGGATTTCAATCCCAATTTATCTCACCTCTGGCAGGCCAGCCTTGGGCCTTCCTCCACTAAGCCAAGGCTGCAAGTCACACTGCAAGTCACACTGCACAGGTGTGAGAAAGGTAAACATCTTCATTAGAGTGACTTCCCTCCCCCAGCCTCAAACTGTGGTTTGAGAGGAAATCCACAACTGCATGACAAGCAGCATACAAATGAATCCAAAGGCGGAGGTCAGGAAGTTCAGCACTGGGCTGCCAAAATTTGTTTCGTGTTTTGTTATGGATACACAGTGCTGTGTGACTACAGCAAGTCAAATTGGTTTATTCCCAGGAAATTCTCAGCTACAAAACAAAGCTGTAAAGCTTCCTTGTATCCTTTGGGCAGGGCAGAGGTGGAAGGGATTAGGCCAAATTTATCAGCAGTTGAGACACCCAATTCATAGCAATGCAAATATAAGATGGTCTTTAATGCCCTGGAAAAGCCAATCAGTGCAAAAAAAAAAAAAAAAGGCAACAAGAAGTCAGAAATGCTGATTCAGAGAGTCAACCCAATCAGTCTTACTTACTGCTGTTCTCATAGACCACTGGATTTTGCAGGTCGCTGTGCTTATCACTAAGGCCACCAGTGCAAAGCACCAAAAGTACAACAAAACATCAAGGATGACTTCTGTTAAAAACTCAGGTGCAAGAAAGGCTTCCTGTAACTAAAAGGATTCCATTACCCAGGGAATAAGCACCTTTAACAAGCGAGAGCAAATTTCACTACCTTCAAATAAGTTTTTAAAAGGTGATATGAAAAGCAGTCGTGTGGCAATACAACGGAGGCTACGTTCATCATCAAGCCCTAGAACACAAGCAAGGGCTCCATTCTTGCTGCTACTGTGGTATTTTGGTCAAACGTTATCTGAGTCTAAACAGAAACTCCCTCTTGATATATTTAGAAATCAAGTTCAAGACAGTTCTTGTGAAGCTGGTGAGCTCAAATTATGTGATGGCAAGGATTTTGCATCTAAAATGACCTAGTCCTGTGAATGGACTAGGTCATTTGGTCTGGCAGTGATGTATTTAGATAAAAATCAAAACTTACAAGGGAAAAAAAAAAAAGGATTAATCAAACCATGCATTGCTTCGTTAGTAGGACATGATCCTTTTTCTATTGCACCAGATCCATCAAATCACAGATTTTGCAGTTAATCATTTGGATTGCACATCTCTTAGAAGCCAAGGAATCAATTTATAGTCGCCTTTGCCCATTTCTTCTTCTGTTCCACTCCCCACACTTTTCTGATGCAGTTTTATTGCCTGTCCCCTCAGACAAATCTTTTCCCTGCCAACAAGAGCCTTCCATTCTACAGCCTCTCCTCCCCAAATGGCTTTCACTGCTCCCCATGAATGCTCAACTTTCCTTTCTTTCTTTTCCTCTTTGCTTACATCTCTTAACTCTAAGCGATAAAGAACAGATCCAAGATTTAACAACTGTCAGGATGCCTTTGATAGGAGGGCATGTACACAAAATGAGTCTGCATTGTGCTAAGGAAGATCCACAAAATAGTATTAATATATCTATTGGTATCAACAGGTGAATTTAAAACTTTGTAGGTTTTAATAGGGCAATATCATTCCATCATTGCCATGGTTAATGAGTAAAATTGAAGTTGGATGCTTTAGGAATGAGCTTTTCTTCATGGCCTGAATATAATTTCAAATCATGGTCAAGTCTATTTTCATGCTCAAAGATTTCCTAAATGTTCCAGTTCACAGGTTCATTTATAATATACATTTACAATTCATGTGTTTATTTATAATCTATGTTCTTCTCTTCTAATAGATCTAAGTTTCTAAAATAGCTGTCTGCCTTCCTTCCCAGTGCCAAAGAACATGCCAAATATTACACAGACAACTAAGTTCCCTCAGGGCAAATTCTGAATAAGTATTAAAAATATATATTTCTTCAGCATGAGAACAATTACACATTCAGACAGGCTGTCCAGAGGAGTGGTGGAACCTCCCTCACTAGAAGGAGTCAAGATGTTGTTTGATGGGGTCCTGGAAAACCAAAGGCTCTGCTTTCTGCCCACTACTTCAGAACACACAGAAAAGGAATGGTTTAATTTCAGATACACCACAGCATTCAGTGCTAGCACCTGAATCAACGCCTTTTGAACTCTTCATTTTCCCTTCCTCATTGATAACACTGCTGATAGCGAGTATACCAAGAACCTTTCCTCACATGCTGCTTATGGGAACAGATGCACAGGGAAAAAGACCAATTAATGATTGAGGATGTCTGTCTAATTAGACAAGACAAGAAATATATGTTGTTCAGTATTCCTTCAGTGAGGAAGTCACAGCTATGGAGGAAGACAGTAAAAACACAGACCAGCAGCTCCTAACAGCCTGAAGAAGAGTTTAGAAAGCCAACTAACTTATGCAGCACACAGGAGTAAATATTTTCAAACAGCTTGAGCAGGACTCCACTACAGCATCCTAAACCCAGACTGGTGCCCCATGGAAACAGGGTCTGAGCAGTTTGCAGGTTAAGAGGTGACAGAGAGAAGCATCTGAGCACATCTGTTCTGCTCTGGAAACCCCAAAGGTTATTTAGCTCCAGACTTGAACTTGCATATATGTTAAGTACCAGAAAAATCTAGATTCTACACCAGTGCTGTGAAGTACAAAAATCCTTCTATAATACTTTTTCCCTCTAGTTTATTAATCAAAGATTCAAAATTATGATCTCCTGCAACACTTCTCACACTGATTTGAACTCTGAAACCAGTATGAACCACATTCCAAGACTTGTTTCTCTCTTACATGTATCTCTTCACACACACACTTAAATATCCTTACTTCTGCTATACCACTGGCCCTACTTCCTGGGTGGAGAAATCAAGCTCTTATTAAAACAGTAGTGTAACCATTCCACTTACTATATGTGTTTAAGGTCTTCTAGGCACTGGAGATCTTCTCTCCAAATTCAGACCTGTTAGTATGTAGAAAAATCCACTACTTTCAGAAATACCTTGTTTAATTATTAAATTTCAGCATAGATAGAAATTTGTATTAGCAGTAGCAAGACTATCAACAGTACAGCACAGGGAGAGCAGATAAATGAGGATCACACATCAGGAAGCCTTTTCTTCTGACAACCTTCTCAGTCATTAGCAAGCTAAAGGTCAGCAGCTTATGATCAGTCGTCCACAGCAGGTCTGAAACACTGCATGGAGAAGCTCAGAGCCAGGAGCAGGACTAGCACAAGGCAGGCTTTGCAGGGAGGCAGTTCCAGCTCCTGAAATGCAGGTTGCTATGCTTTCCCAACAGCAAGATGGTGCAGGGGAGGCACAAAGCAGCATCACACAACTCTTGGTGTAGCACCGCTTCCCGCCTGAGTGAGCTCCCAGTTTCAGGCTTCATCTCAAAACTAACTAAAACACAACCCGTCGACACCTCAGAGGGCTACGTACTGCTTGGCTGCGAGAACTCACTACAACGCAACTGTACAAACTATAAATAACGCGTTCTTGAGCAGCCCCTTCCCCACTCTGGAGCAGGAGCTCATGATACAGTGCGAGTGACCCAGGCAGAACAAGCAGGAAAAAGAATCGCGTACCAAGGCTACTTACCCCACTTCTGAAAGCTCCCCCTCTCATTCTGGTTAATATCTGTCATCGCAGCGTACACGCACCCTTCACAGACCTCGAGGTGGAGCTGACGGTGCTCACTTCACAAACAGAACCCAGTCAGTTTTGCTGCCCACATTTTCTGCCCTTCCTTTTTTTGGAAGCCCGTTCCCACCAAGAAAGGCAGGAGTACCCTGCAGCCTGGTTGGAAGGAGAAGAGAGATTTTCTATATTGTTATGCTAATTTGGCAACCATTCAGTCTTCTGTTTTCACAACAACAAAAAACACCAAAGAATTTCAATCTTGAATTAGCAGAGCGCTGATTTGGATGGAGCTGGCAGGAGTTGGTCTGCAGAAAGGTTGGAAAGGATGCATTTTATAACCTGCATAGACAGAGTGGAATTCCAGCCTTGAAAACATCATAGGACAAAATTCCCATCACCTGTATCAAAGCCAGAGTGTCAGTCACCTTCTACTCCACAAGCAAAGGTTTGTTGCATCAATTACTTTCCATTCATGCTTCTTTTCCTGAATTTATAGATGACCTTCTTCATCAAACTATAGAAACTTCCAGATCTGACCTACTCCTGCTTATCTAATAAGAGCCATCAGATGTAAGCAATGTGGAATTAGCCAGAACAGCTGCCCCAAGATTCCACCTGCTTTAAGAACTGCGACCAAAAATTGTGCATCTATTTTTTCCCTCATTTTTGGGCTCAGTCTAAAGCCATACAACAGAACTGATACTAACCATTCTCTCACACACACACCCCTCTTAACATGCTGACTGCACAATCTTCTTTCATTCTTTTTTTCTCCAGGGTAGCTACAGGAATCAGACCATATGTAATAGATGCTAGTGGGTGACTACTGGCAAAGGTATAGATAGAGCTGGAAGTGCTGTGTTCCTAAACAGGAATGAATACAACCTTGTTTTGTAGTAATGTTTTGGACAACTAAAGAGAATGTGTGTTAAAATATTAACTGTTAATACAGTTCTTCCTTATTTATAAGGTGCACCTTATTTATAAACGCAGTTTTTAAAGATGAGCACGTGCCAAATCCTTTTAATATTCTTAATATCTACCACAGCAATACTTTAATGAGAAGGTTTAAAATGATTTTGCAGAGTCCATGTTACCCAGCACTCTTCCTTTATGCGGACTTATCAGGTGAAAACTGAAGCCTGAAAATCCACCAAAGCTCAGGCAGACAAGAAAGAGGAACTTATTTCCCAAACTCATGCTTGCAGCAAATCCCTTCACTCATCTAACCTTTGCATCTTTCTGCTTACGTGACCTGAGCAGGTCAGGCTTTTGGTACAGAGTTCCATGGCTGAGGTGGTTTCAATAATTCCCAAGGCCAGCGGGCCAGGACAACTCTGCACAACTGGGGTTATTTCAGCACTGTGCTCAGCCAAAGCTGCACCACACGAGGCTGGAATTCATTCAGACACTAGGCACGCATGGACCGTTTTCTCCAACAATATGACTTGTCTGTCCTTATTGCTCTGCATCCAAAATTTCTGCTTGATTTTTTTCCCCCAGAGAAAACGATGCCACAACACAGTTCCAATCGATACTTGACATAGTATCAGATTCCTTGCAGTTAAAAGTACTGGCTTAACATCTCCTCCATGCTTTCTCCAAGAAGCTTATGGTAGCACGCCTTGCCTCAGCAAACCATCAATTTAAATGATTGGGAAAAAAACAACACATAATAAGTGACAGATTTTTCAAATCAGATAAAGATGGGAACCAGATTATCTGTCTGTGGGTGATAGATTGCAGCAATAATAAATTCACTTTAAGACACTGGATCAATTTTTAATCAAGCCAAGAATTATTATTGCAGAAAGATAAAATGACCCATGAGGAGATGCCTTAATTTTCCACCAATCAAATTATAGCCTTTCTAAATAAGATGTAATGAGATCCATGGAATATCCAGGTTACACAGCCTACCTAATTACCCATGTTCCCTGTCATGTTGTGATATAGTAGTGGTAAACTGACCTCTGAATTTACCAAGATGAAAAGGTAATTAGTTTTTCCACAAGGCTGTAGTGAAAACAACAGCAACGACACATGTCACCTCCTTCCACCAAGTCACAGCCTGCATGGTGTTTGTTCTTAAAATACACAGGATGTGACCTACTGGGTAATAAACTACCGCCATTAAGGGAAGCATGTCTCTGACAGAAAAACAACCACCATCTCCAAGTTGAGAATACAAGGTCTGAAGGGAAAGCAAATCAACACATTCTGCACGGAACTTTATCATCATGTCACCACAGAGGGGCTCATGAGGTGGTGGAGTGTCTTCTAATGAAAGGAGTCACAGGGCCATATATATTAGCCTTCCGATGCTAATAGACAGCACAAATAAAACTTTCTTATTGTCCTTAACCATGCAAGCACTTTTTATTGCAACTTGCAGTATTGTGCCTTTGGAAAAGCATTCAGAAAGCACATCAAGGTCAAACTTGGAAAACATCATCCTCAAGAGTTGGTAATTATTTCAGGCAGAAAATCATAGCTTTGTGTACAGCCATTGTCTCTTCATCCCAGTTTTTGGAGCTGGGAATAAGAACCACATTGGCAACAAGTTTCTGTGCTCTGATGCCTTTGCCAAAACTATTAGTGAGAACTGAGACTGAATTTTCTCTGGCCACCTCAGAAAGCAGGAAATCCCCAAGATGATTTGTCTCTGCCTCTGTGCCCTTTTCTTTGGGCACCACTGCAGCCTAGAGATACAATGACAGACGTAATTGGCTCATGCAAAGAAAGCCATCATCAAATTAATGAACTACAACAATTCATTCCATCTGCTGCCTCTTGCTTGCTAATTTATTAATAACTATTACAAAAAAAAATGGCATGGATAATAAATTTCAATTTTTCCTCTTTACCTGAAAATGTAGTCTATGAGAGTCTTAAAGAATGATCTCATATTATACCAAACAGATTTATGGCTTATTACTAGTAATGTGGCAGTACCCAATTGACCATTAAAGCTAACTATTTAAAAGTAACTTAAATAACCCCTTCTGAACAAATTGGATATTTGGTTTACATAGCTTGCAATGCTCTTACAACAAGTGCAGCTTTAGTCACCAACCCATCACATTGCTCTGCTTGAGCCTCCTTCAGCCTGTCACAGACCACATGTGATGCAATGCAGACTTGCAAGCTCAATTGTCAGTAGACAACTTTTCCTGCAGTGGCAAAATGAAGCGATAAAACAGGGAACAAGTTTTTCAGGGGAGTTTGGACTGATTTGACCACCTTACATGGATGTAAGGTGCTCACTTTAACAGGAGTAAAATTACACAAAGATCACAAATTGCAGAATGACTCTTTCCTCCCCATAAGCGTGCATGCAGACAGGTCAACGAAGAGATGCTGTCCCCAGCCATGCTAGGGGAAGCATGAACTGCAGAGAAGCCCATCACATTTTTCTGCCAGGCATCCCACGGAAGTTACATGAAACAGAGAATGTCACTGATGTCTCTCCATCTGACACAGAAGCCCCTGGTCAAGGTGTGGGGACACACAGCGAAAGCCTGGTTCCATCATACCAGATACAGAAATCCTGTGTCATTTATCTGGATCACAGCTTTCCTGATGCCTGATCCACACTCTGACAGTGCAAGAATGGACTTAACTAGCAGGTTTTGTCTTACTTTTACATTTCCCTGTACTATTTACACTCTCTTGTTGATACAGAAACATGATGTATTGAAATGCCATCCGTGTTTCTGCTCAGAAATAGCTCCATCAATGCAACACATCTGCAAATCTGTACAGTATGCAAATGACTGATGTGGTTTTGGGGCACCAAGAGTTACAGCAGTCCTACTGTAAGCAAGTTGCCCATCCAAAGCTGATTTGCAAGCACTGAATAGCTTGTTCTAAGTGGAGTCACTGGATATTACCTAACACATGATGAGGTAATGCTAGAAGTCCTCAGCACTTTTTCCACTAGACTTTTACAGATGCTATAAGGAAAACAGAAACAAAACACTATTACCCAGAAGTAGCTTAAAGATATCAGAGGACAATCTCATGAAGATAGCTTGCATCAATGTTCCTATTTCAGTGCTTTGATCAAAACACATCCGTAAATTAAATGCAAAGGCTATACGGTGATTAGAACAAAAGATACATTACATTAAGATTAAAGTCCTGGTATTAAGTAAAATATCTAAGCACTAATTTCTTATTCTGTAATATTTCCACCAATACCATTATCCCCATTTAATTAGGACATAAAAGTAAGTAAAGTTAATTTAGAAGGAAATTTCAAACAGCATTCCCATTTGATTTTCTAGTAAATTAACACTTTAAAACCTCTAATGGGCATCTTCAAAAGAAAATGTTATTAACAAAATATGGGATAATTAACATAATTAAACCTCTCCAAAGTATACATTTTTAACAACAATTGTTCTGTTGAAGAACACACAAGAGAAGTGGATCCAAAAAAAAAAAAACCCACAACTATGCTGTCCTCATAACATAGAGATGCATTCATAGCATAAACATCAGGCAATTCCTCATGGATAGCCACAAACCTAGGATTAATTCCTAACCACATCACTTTTTCTGGAACTGGATTAACATTTACACACTCCCTTATCCCCAGAATGAGCTCAGTAAATGTCTGCAAGTGCTCCAATACCTCCACTATGCAGGAATTATTCATAGTGTGAACACTTGCGATTTTATCCCAGACTTATTCTAGTCCCTTCTTATTCCCTTCTTACTCCCTCAGGTTTCGACCATCTCTTCTGGCACACCAAAACCCACAGAGGGTCACACGAGATCTAACTGTTCTGACCAAACAAAGACAGATCTCACCCTGCTGCAGTGCCTCATCACATTTCAGGTATTTTCATCGCCCTCAGTCTGCATGGATCCCACCTCATGGGGAACAGTCCTGGTGAACTCAAGCAGATCTTTTCTGCCTTCCACGCTCTCCAGAGACATCTGAGTTGCAGTTAGCCAGGAAAGTCCCTACACATTTCTGTGCTTTATCTGAGTTGTTCAAATCTCTTCAGTCTGCCCAGGGAGTTGGTTATATCACAGAAGGGCCCATGCATCCTGCTCTGGATCAGCCCAGGGTTACCTCATGAGCAAGGCCTCACATCATCATAGATGGGACATGGCAGTGTCCTGTCATGCATTAAGCTCTGCACCAGGTACAACAGCACTGCTGATAACGTAAAAAAGGCAACTTTTTTCACATTTGGCTTTCTCCCACATTACTTGGGTGGCAAGCAAAAAAAAGACAGAGGAAGGCATGTACCTATCCTGTTGGTATTCGCCCTTTTATACAAGCTGCAGCTAACTAGCATCAGAGGCAAAACAGAACTGTCTTTCCTTCCTAATTTGTCTGCTGAAAGGCAGGGAAGCTAGTTGTGATCTGTCAAAGATAGCACTCCAAGGAACATGTCCCAGATCACCTACAGCAGGGCAGACAGTCACCTCCCAGACAAACAGAAGTCCCACTATTGCCATTTGCTCTTGCATTCCCAAGGGGCATCACTTGATGCTGGTTTCCACTTGCTCAGAAGACTCTGTCAACACAGAGCAAGTCCATGACCCAGCATTTATGGACAAGAAAACAGACCTGCCCACTCTTCTCCACCCTTCAACTCCTCATGACCCCACAGGCTCTTCCCTTCCTTAAAAGGGATTCACTCTAGAGATGTAGAAGGGCTCCATTTGTATGGGAACTGCTGAATCACGACCTGAACCACTGATTGGCCACCTGAGGTGAGCACGAGTCAGCCATGGGGCCACAGGTGAAGGTGATATACCTGTGTGATTGGAAGGGGTGAAGCCTGGCTCCACCTCTCCCAAACCCCATTTAAGGGCTGACCACCACCAGGGAAGGTTCTCTTCTCAGAGATCCCTTCCATATGGAGTCCCCTGTGAGCCTTGTCATCCTGAAGGTGAGCCATCTTCTCTTTTGTATTATTTGTATTCTATCTATATAGAACTACTCAAAATATACTATCATCTATAATATTTCTTTGTGGAGTACCATCCTTGGGAGTTATTTACCCCACACCATTATAAAAGACAAATTTGTAATGGCTAAGACTACTCAGACTAGCATCTAAGTACCTTGTGCTCCATCTTCTTCCCAAGGGATAGGAAGGCAAGATCTGAGACAGAACCAACAGCCCCCAGAACAATAGCCTCACCAGCAAAGCCCCAGCCTCTCCATACCTGAACAACATGAGCAGGACAGTCCCAGGATAACAGCTAGAACCACACAAGAACTTATGATGAGGTAGGTCCAGAGTCAGGCTGAGAGCAAAAGTCAGTCACAGCCAGACCAGCAAGATTAACCAGGTCAGACAGCCCAGAGAGATGCATGATGACAAGATAGGTCCAAGATTAATCCAAGAAATCAGCCCACAGTTCAGGCTCAAGGGTATCCACAAGCAGACATGGGCATGACTACAGCCAATACTCCTCCAACAAAGCTAATACAAGGACTGAATCTTCAGGACTGAGCTCAAATGATGCACCTGTGCTAGGGGTGTGGGTGGAAGGTCCCAGGTAAGGCTGTATAAGTCTGTTAAGGCTGAGAAGTGCACTCAGGGCTCTGGCAATCAAAATGCTATTTCTGCTGAGTCTGTGTCAACGAGTATCCTACACAACAATCCTTTACACACCAGGGCACAAAGCCACTTCCCTGCCCCTGTATCTCAAATTGGTTTATATAAAACTCTCAGATGCAGGACTTTGCATTTCCTTGCTTACACCACTGTTCAAGAGGAAAGCTTAGCTCAGCTTAGCTTCAACAGAGAAGAATGGTATCTGCTGACCAGCCTCACTAGCACAGGGCAAACTCATATGCATAGCCAATGCAGCTGCAGAAGGCAGCAGCTGATTCAGAGAGGCCCTTATTAAAGGGCACACACCTCAGACCTCTCTGATGATAAATCCCAACCAGTATACTGCAGTGCTCCTGCTGAGCCTTGTTCCAGGGAAGAGGCTTGCAGGGCTTAAAGTAATTCTCGTGGTCAAGTACAGAGGGGCAAATATGAGAAATAAAAAAAACTCCTTCATTCTCTAAAAGAAAAAGAAGTCATCATTTGTTGTAAGAGCAAGAACTGGCTGAGTATTTGAGTTATTTGCTATGTCACTAGACCTTTGGCAGCTACAGCTAACTGATATTACCTCCTGAATCATGCACTGGTTTACCAAACAAGTCATGATGCTCTAGCAGTGTAACCTTATAGTATGGCAAGTATTTGCCACCATCTGCAGTAAATTCAAAGCATCTGCTGAATTTTTTTGATGAAAGTGGTGTGGCATACCCCATCATAAATTCTTTTGATATTGTTAGTACAATATTCTGTAATAAATAAAACATGCACAAGTACAGTTCAGTTTAACAACATAAATCAGAAAAGCTTAGCAAGTACTTCAATTATTATCAGAAGCACTTTGTCCATTTTCTTGCCTGTTGCCTTAGAAATATTCTACTCACCACAGACAGCAAAGCTTTTCCTTCCCTCTGAATATCTAAATGTAAGATTTCTTTCTTAAAAGCTCATTTATTTTTTTCTTTCAATCTGGGCTAAAATTTTTCAAAATAGCTCAGAAGTTACTCAGTCTCTGCTTTCACTGCTTTTACCATTGCCTGGATAGGTGGAAGCAAGAATAAAGTGCTTTATAAAATTTCCAGCTGCGGGTATCAATGCTGTGTTTATCACCACATTATACAAGAAAGCTGTCATTCTTGCACTGAACTTAAGAGTTTCTTTCTATCCACCCGCTAAGGGCGGTTTGGCTGATTGTGGGAAAGCCAGCAAATCTAGGGTTTTTGCTCAGTGGATGGACAAATTCCTGAGCATTTTTATCTCTTGTGGAAGGGGTTCAGTTACAGCCAACTGGCCTTCATCCAGGTACTGATCTTTCCCAGGCAAGGCGGAAAGCTGGAGACGGAGTCAATTGCCTCTGGTATAAAGACAATGTGCTATGGCTTGTTGCTGGAGTTGTAGTTGTCACAGAAACTTCCCCAGCTGTTTAAAAAAGATGCTAAGCAAGACGAGCAGCAACTCCCTCCCCAGCTCCCCCCAAAAAGGAGATGCTGGGAAGATGAACAGAATCACCCCTTAAAGCACCATCTCAAAACCTTTTTACAACTCCATAGAAAAAAGGCAGCTTTGAAACCACTGGTGGTAATATTAACAGCTGCTGACCCAGGCATAGAATCGTAAACTTTAGCCAGTATCCAAGAAAAGACTAGAGCACTCATCACCATAAATGTCATCATTTTTGATGACATCATTCCAGAGGTAGGATTCAAGACACCTGCAATAACTAGATGAAGTCAGAGTCGGTTATTTGTCAGCTTTTAAGCTAAAAAAGATAAAAGCACTAAACTGTTTTTAAAGAGCGGGCTACTCAGACATGGGAACTTCATCCTTAAAGGCAGTACCAGAGATCTTGAAGCAGGCATAGGGCCCAGAAACACATCCTACTCTTATTAAAGCTGTTTCAAGGACTAACCTTTTTCCATGACTGGTAACTGCTTTCCAGATTAAATGAGTTGTTTGTCTGTTCACTTTCCTGTGGGCTTTTAAACACATATTCTGAAGCTTTTTCAAGTTTGTTTCACAGAGGTGGTGTTTTGGTTTGATATATTTTTGGAGGGGGAGTGGGGTACTCTTTGTTTATTTTTCTCTCTCACTTCATGCATAGCATTTTCTTTCCTTTTACTCATGATTTCAGGGCAACTTTATTCCCTTTCAGCCTTGCTTGCATTAGGCTATAAATAAATAAATTCAACTCATATATATATATATAAATATATGAGTTTATCTCCCAAATCAGATAAACTCAGAACATCCTAGGAACCCTTCTCCAAATTCATCTTCTAGAATGGAGTTAGCTAGAATTAGCATGTGGGGGTAACTGACAGAAGGAAGATCTCCTTTCCCATCTGAGAACACCATTTACAGAGATACTTCACGTTTCTTAATCAACCCATTGCAACTACAACATTCCAGCCCTCTTCCTACTTCACTTATCTCTAACTTCTAAATTAGGAGTTGACATTGGAAACAGGATATGAATTTAACTCCACATTTTTTTCGCTAGTACATTTAATTCCTCTTCTTTCACTTTCTTTCTCACAGTTGTTATAGTTTTCCCTCTGGAGATATAAAGCTTTCTCTATACTGCCAATATCTCACTCTTCCCCATCAATATTAGCATGCTCCAGTTTTCATCATTAAAGAACAATCATCAACTCAATCCAGAGCCAAAACTCATTCATGACACCTTTCTGTAGTAACTTGCTTTCAGTGTTTTAGAATCCCTTTCAGATTAACTGTTTTCTCTTTTACTGGTTCCTACCCACAACATGGTGCTAACATTTTCTCTCTTTATTCCATCTTCCTAATCTAAACATACTTTACTTGCTTACTACTGAATTTGGAATACATAGAACTACCTCTGTCAAGCAAAAAGCAACTGCTTAGATGCATGTACATCCCCAACTCCTGCTCATCTCAGTACTTGATCACAAGTTGCTCATCTTCAGCCACTACTCTTGAGACAACAGGATGAGTTTGTTGAGACATCTTGAAACTATCAAGTTCTGGGTCTCTAGAACCTTCTGTAGAAGGAAAGGGTCCTCACACAAATAGTTTGCCTTTACTGTGCAGTCAGGATTTGAAGGAAGGCATTTTGAGTTGTCAGTGAGATTTAGAGCATAAATAATATTGAGGGATGAGATTCAGTGGTTCCTACACAGACGAGTACGCATGGTGTCCAGGTCCAACCCCACAGCTGGCCTTACAGGACTGTAGCACCAAAACCTTTCTGCTCATCTTCCAGTTTTCCTTATTTTTTCCTCATCTGTTGCGTCCTGCACTAAGATCACAATGGCAACTGAAAACTGTGGATTTCTACAACAAAAAGATACTGAGCACCCTGCATATCTACAGGGTCCCCAGCAACAACTACCCCGATTATTTGTCAAACTAACAAGAATTACCCCATTAAAAGCAATGTGTCCTCAGCATTGAAAGCACTAAATTTTTCAGCTGTACAAAAGGAAAGCCAAAATTTCCTACATAAAGATGAACGCTGAACTGTACTGTTTTCCCAGTTTCATCTGTCTCTACAGCCTAAACTTCTTCAAACTATTTTCATTACTTCAGCTATTTAATTAATTTTCACCAAAGTCCCCGGTATTTTCATTCCTTAGCATCCTGCCCAGTGTGGCCCCAGAGTAAAGAATACACATTCACTCTCTTAGAAGCGAGAGAACTTACCATATTTAACATGAAGCGTCTCTGACAGTAATTGGAGTTTCGTATCAAGGTAAATAAATGGTAAGATCATAAGAACATACTCTAGTGGCCACATGCATCCTGCAAAAACTAACATCAGAGAGCAAATTTAACATACAGTCTCAGTGGATGCAAATTTTCTATAAACAAACAATCTGAAGAAAGCTTCGCTTTTGTCATCTGTTATTCCCACTGAAAAGAAATGAATATTCTGTTTCATATGTTTCCTACCAGGTGGCTTCATTATTTACCAGAGGAATTTTTTCTTCATCGTGCGTATAACACTGCGGGATCCTCAATGACAACAGATTAACTTTCTTTCAATACCAGCATTCAGTGCAAATTATCCAAATTATTCAATATGCAAGAATGATGGTATTTCCAAGGTGCACCAAGCACTGAGATGTGTTTCTCATGTTGCTTGAAAAAGCAGCTCACTTCTGTCAGGCTACAAAGTGCCCACTCACACAGAACTTTTCCCACAAGCCTAAGGCAGAATATAAGGATTGGAAAGGTCACAGTGAGATACCAGGGGCTCCACTTATCCCAGTCACTGACCACGTGAGGAACATGGACAAGCCATTTACTCCCTCTGAACATTGGTCTATTCCTCTGTAATACAGAGATAACAGCGCTTCCTTCCTTCAAATGAAGTGCTGGAGGCATAAAAATTCCTAGGCTGAGAGGCCTCTCTTGATGGTGAGGTAAGTGCCTTGAGCAAATAGTGGCTGGATAACTCATCTGACTGAAGTCTGAGCACCCTGTTAAAAGAGTTAAGTTTGGGGCAAAAGGGGAAGGCAAAGGAAGCTAAGAAGGGCTCCTTCTGTATTCCTAAATATCAGCAGCTTCAGACAGATATAGGACTGGCTTCTAAATGCCAAAGCTGTGCTAATGTGTATGGGTAAAGAAATATGTATCCAGTCTTGAGAGGAAAATAGAAAGTAAAGCAAATGCCCTGGCTGCTCTGAAATAAAAAGCAAAAGGAAAGAATAGGCTCCTAAAAAAGTTCAAACCCTGGATGTTTTTAAAAATATTTACTATCAAATATCCTAGTGCAAGCCAAGGAAATGAAATGTTTTTGAAGGACTGAACCAACAAGGCAAATCCCAGTACTGGGGCACAGCAACTTTGTGTTACTCTGGGATACGGAAGGGTCAAAAGCACTCCTTCCTGGGGAAGGACATTTATGAAGGCAAAGAACGAGCTGGAATTGTTGGAACTGCTCCACCTTGTTGCAGGGACTGACACAAGCATCTTTCAGGAAGGAAGCAGGGCAAAGACAGATCTCAGCTGGTTTTGCCACCTTCCTTCCTCAGACCTTTGAGGCTGCATCCCTAACTCCAAGCCTCCCCAGCAGCACCACGGCCAGCTTGCAGCTATGGTTGTGCCAGCCAGGACAAGCAGGGGAACTCTTTCCCTCATTGCTGGCAGTAGCTGTATTATTATTATTTGCTTACCATATCAGCAAAGACCACTTAAGCTTTTTGTAGACATACCAAAAATACAGGAGATGTCCTTGTATGACCCAATGTCCCAAGCTACGTTTTCCCCTTGAAACGCACGCTGCAGAACCACCACAGACTAATAACCAGATCCTATAGCCTCCAGGTATTCCCAGCAGGGCAGGCACTTCTATTTATGAACTCAACATTTGAGAGGCACATGATGGAGAATCATAGGGAAGAACTAAGACATGTGAAACATTAGAGCCCTGCCAAGTTGGCTGAGCTGTGCTGTATCCTACCTTATTAGTTACACCTACAAGTTGCCACCATCTGCAGCCAATTAGGCAGAAAGGGAGGGGATACTTTCACTTCTCTGCTCAGCTGTGCTCTTTTCATTGCTTCTCAGGCTCTCTCTCTTGTTCCCCAACAGTTTGCTGCACAGCATTTGACACAGAGGTCCTTCCCTCTCAGAACTTGGGGAACCATCTCCCTTGTTAAATCTCAGCATGCGCAATCAGCCCTCCTGATCATCACCAAAGGCAGAGCAGGACCCTTTGCCCACCTCCACCATGACTTACATTGTTGCAGCTTCTCAGGGCAGTATATTCTCTTAGGTTATTCTTCCTTTTGAGCTCAATAAAACGTGGATGCTAAACATGTAGAAGGAAGTCAAGTATGGAAGTCTGTTTCTGTCTGCCCCCCATTTTAAGTTTTTAATTCATTACATTCACAATAGGAAGTTGGAATCTCTAAACTCTGGTGTATTCAGAGTGGAAAAATAAGCATCAGGAATTCCTGGTTCCTTTGGCAAATGTTGCAGTGTTTCTAAGAAGCAGGTGAACACAGGTTCAGCCAACTTGTCACTTACCTTTGTTGCCACTTATGCTGGTAGTGTCCGAGGGCTTTCCAGACAGTACTGCTAGAAAAGCCACCGGTGAAACATCTTTGCATCTTGGGCCATGACAGGAGTGTGCCAGATGTACGTTTTAGAAAGCAAAGCATGTATCAGCCTCTTCATAGAGCCCTGTCAGAATATTTGATTAATGGCAACGTGCTGGAAATCTTAAACAAAAAGCACAGCCCCCCACAACTGTTCTACCTGGTTCAAAGCCACATGCCCTCAGATACTCAGCACCAAATGTAGTTTCTGAAGCTATTTTGTCACTCACATGTTTGAAACCAAAAAGCATTTCAGGGTAATAGGAGGTTTGGAGTCATGTTTTCATAGACCCTGAATTTCAAGAGTATAAATACATCAGACTACAATGATCTGAAAAATCCTAAACTGACCGTGAACACTTTACTTCAATTACTTGGGATAGAAGGAAGAATAGGCTTTCCACTCCTGCTCCTTGGCCCATGGGTTAATGGATTAATGCCATAAAACAATAAGTTATAATAGGAGTCTCAATACAATTAATATCATAAAACTAATGATGATCTGTTTCAGATGGAGCCGCTGATGAAGCTAAAGCGTTTTTCTCCATTTATTTAAGCACACTGAGGATTCCAGTGATGTAAAAGTGTGGTACTGCATACACACTTGCATGCACACAGACAAATCTACACAGAGACATCCATTTAGGGTCACTAAAGTCTTGTAGGATGAGATTTCACTCAGCAGGGAAAGATTCTAGTTTCTATACCAGGCTTCCTGACAGAGCAGCTCAATATGAGCTTCCTTCTAACAGAAGAAAATACTTGCTGAAGGAGGGAAAAAACACCACACAATAACAAAAAGAAAACCTACAAACCTACCAACTATTGGGGCTGCTCTGAAAGTAATGCCTCCTATTTTATTATGTTGGCCTGTGATGTCAGAGGTGGACATTAGTGGTATGACAGTAGAGGTTGAACCTTCCCACCAATATTCCACTACATGTTGTGATATGTGATAGATGGCAGCAGAGGGGCAGTCTGACAGGATGATGTCTGACATGGAAGTACAGATGAAGCAAAGGAGTGGAACTGAATTCCTCCATATGGAATAATTGTCACCCACTGACATTCATCAATGCTTGCTGAACATTTATGGAGCTCAAACAGGGGACGTGAGCACATGGAGTTGGTGGGTGGTATGTTTCAGCAGTGGGTCACCTCCGCTGGTGCAGATGTTTATGAGCACAGCTTGCAGGCTCTTATTCATTGCTGGTGAAAATGCATAGCTAATGGTGGTAGCTCCATTAGAAAACAGTGTTTTGTAGCTGAGAATTTTCTTTAACAGTTAGTGTTATTGTGCTCTTTTTATCTGTTATAATTTCCATGGGAATAAACAGGAGGCATTACTTTAGCAGTGACCTATGTATCTTTCCTCCCATTCAGAGTTCCTTAAAGAAGGGCAGATTAGACCTGTAGTTTGTGCTTCAGTTCACATTCTGGAAAAAACATGAAAGAGTGATCAGAGAACACCAGTGTCACAGTATTACACTTCCATGCCACTGTCATCCCCCCAGTGAAGCACGGATCTGAGACTTGATGATTCCTATTCACTTCCTAAGGACATGCAGGAGCAAGTCAGTGAGCCCACTGTCCAAGGACCAGGGTGGATTGTTCTCCTAAAGCACCCACGTTCCACAGAGTAAGGGCAGGAGTAAACAAGCAAGAATTTATAGCAGTCATCTTCCAGACAGACTGGTCTGAGATACAGGAGGAGATTTTAACTCCTGTGAAGTAAGAGGAAGAAAAAGATTGAACAGAGTAAATGACACACTGCTAAGAAAAAAACATAATTTTCCCCATTTCAGTAGGTTTCTGTGAGATCAGGAACACGACCATGTGCTCACTTCCAACTAGGCTTATCATGTGTCTTGGAAATAAGCTTTAATTAAAATGCATGAAGTTGGTGGTATTACCTACCATAGATTCTCATGAACCTCTTGTGTGTTCTGTTTTGCCTCTAAATTAAAATGATTAGAGGAATTTTCCCTATGACAAGAAATATTCCAGTCTATCTTGCCACTCTCTTCGTGCTTTGAATAATTTCCTCCAATATCTAACCAGCAAAAACTTATTTGCTCTGGAATCTGAAAGAACAGATTTGTGAAGAGAGATGGAGATCCAATCTGAATTTCTGTTTATGAATATGCTTACTATTGAGCTGAAAAAACACCAGATAAAGTATTTCAGTGGCCTTCTTAACTCTGTTCATTCATTGTCATGTCCCACCCTGACAACAGTTTATCCATATGCAAGAAAAGCAGATGACCTGCAATCATGATGTCCTTTTCACTTTTTCCATTGCCTTGAACCAGCACTGAGTGCCATAAACCGGTTCACACTAAGAAAAGTGGCAGATCCAACGCAAAAGTACCTATTCCAAAGCTTTATTTCCTGCAGTCCGTATTACACAAACTCTTAATTACTGATGTAAATGACATGTATGATAGTAATATTGAGTGATAGCATGAAGAGCCATGGGGCCTGACACCTGCTGCAAAGAAAATGCAATCCAACTAACTGAGCAGGAGAAAAGGAGTTGCCTTCATACTACACATGGAAAACCACACCATGAAGAGGATAAAATGACTCATTAAAGAGGAACTACACCAGGAATTGAACCCAGATTTCTCACATCTTAGTCCATTCCCTAAACCATAACCCATCATTTCCCACACAGCCTCGGAAGAGTTTCAATACTGAACTCCTTTGAGGTTGCTGCATTTTGGCTTAACCCACATGGACTTGTGTGCTTTT
This sequence comes from Cyrtonyx montezumae, assembly GCF_038088225.1. Lineage (NCBI taxonomy): Eukaryota > Metazoa > Chordata > Aves > Galliformes > Odontophoridae > Cyrtonyx > Cyrtonyx montezumae. Next base: position 6,787,237 of record NW_027071981.1, read on the forward strand.
CACATCCCTTCATCTGAGCTGGCTGTTACAAATGCTTTCCTTGGCCTCTATGAAGCACTCTGTGGACATGCACCTGTCATCCTTTCAAAGAAATGGGACCCAGCTACTTTCTGCTCCCCACACCAGTGGGGACACTCCTGCTGCCCCACTAACAGAGAAGCACTCTTTCCCAACCACACAGGTGTGCTGGTTGAGCAGCTGTTCTCCCCAGGAATGTGAAATTGAGGCAGATTAGACATGCTCATTCATAATGGCTGCAGAAGCCATGTGCCTCTTCACCTTCATCTACAACCTTGGGCAACATACTGCAACTTCAGAGTCACAGAACTAACATGGAATAGGGAGACACCTTCTCCCTTTGGTTATCACATGTATATTATATGTGTTTCTGCAACTATTTTCTAGATGCTGCCTGAGCTACATGTAGTCACATTGCAATATTTTATTCTCCACAAGTTGTTTTCACACTGGAAAAGTGCCATAAAAACAGAAGAAAATCAAGAACAGACCCTTTCAGCTGGTGTAAATCTAGATACTTCCATTGATTTGGGTGGATTTATGCCAATTCTAACAAAAATGAAAATTCAATCCTTAAAATATTGAGTCGTGTTTTGCATATCTTCTACATTCCTAGTACACTGTTTAACGTAATTTTCAGTTCATTAAAACTTAGCAACAAAATAGTTTGTATGGAATTCTGCATTTTACACTGGTTTAATATTCAGAGTTTAGAGTGAAATGATAGTAGCATCATTTTAAAATAGTATTGTGCTTTTGAAATGACAGGCTCCTTTCAAGAGGGAACTCTTGCTTGTCTGCCACTGATTTTATTGTACGCTTTGAGAGTTTGCTACATTTGTAATTACAGCCAAACTAAAAAGGACTTCTTGAACCACAAAATAGCTGTCCAGCAGCAAATTCTTGTCAACAGAAAACACCATTCTCTGCTTCATTTGTAAAACCCACAACGCTGACATTGGTGTTTCACTGTATATTTTCCTCAACACAGAGATCCACTTTGAGATCAGTGAGGAGAAAACAAAATTAATCATTTATTTAAAAAGAAGCAAGATACATTACTGGAAGAATAAACTCTGTAAGAACCTGATGAAAACTGTCCAGAATTGCAGGCAAGGTGAGACAACCCTAGCAGCACTACTGAGTAAAGCAAGTATTGGAAGCAAGTATTCTAAGTATTTATCATGGCTTCTCAACTTACACCAGGCATTTGCCCAACTGTTATTCTAATCTGCACTAGGATGTCCCAGAGCCCCGATCTTTAACAGGAAGATCCTCCCGAATCAAACTTCAAAGCTGTCTCCATTATAATGCTTTTCCATGCCACTGTTGATCCTCTTGCAGATACAATAATTGCATTTGGTTGCTGGCTTCAGAAACATATCAATATTTCCTCAAAGTTGTGGAAACAGGAACAGATGCTTCAAATTCCCTAAAGTACACAGCATGTCAGAATTTAACCAGCCCCAGTGAAATTGCTGAATTGGGATCTAGTGTTTTGTCAAGCGTTATTTAATGGTGTGGTCAGGGGAGATGATGTTTGCAATGTTACCCTGAGAAGGGGTCAGATTCTAAGAGGACTGACAGACCGCACTTCATTTGTCAGAGAAACCCACAGCATCCAATGGGCATTACCATATTGCATCTGTTGAGTGAAACAGGTCTGGTGGTATCATTCATCTCCTAAGGAGTCAGTCTGCCTCAGCTCAGAGAAGTACCAGATGTCATCTAGAGCCTTTTCTGAACTTTATCAGCTCTTTCCTCCTTTTTGAATTCTGACTGATCTCCCCTACAAAGGCCTGACTCACTGTTTCCTTTACTCTTTAGGAGGGATCACTGGCGTAGTCATGACCGCATGGGCAGCAAGGCTCCAGATTCGTAGTTCCACCCTACTGAAAGCACAAAGGCTTCTGTTAAAGTCAGCATTACAGCATACCTGTATACATTATGCTTATACAGCTGAAGAACTTGGAGACCTGACTGGCTGCATCTATTAGTACCCAACTTAGCATTATCAGCTGGACAAAGAAACAAAGGTCCTGTTTCATTTTGCAGGGTAGAGCAAAGGGGAAGCCTTCAAAGTCAGCCATGCTCACTTCAACCTTCATTTTGCCCTATAAAGTATGAGATGACCTTGACATTGTCATTGTATTTCTTTGGAGTTCTATATTTTCTTTCCATTTTTAGTGCTTACTAGTAACAGTCAGTTTCCTACACATTTCCCACACTTCTCTGCTAAATCAGTGAAAATCAGTCCTCCCTTTTCCAAAATATAGCAAACACAAAAATAATCACATGACTCCAGGCTTTATGGAAAACAACAAACATCAGATTAGCAGCCCTTTTTCATAATTAGACACATAAAACTCAGCCTAAGAGTGATCTTAGAAGTCACATCAAAACAACAGGCAGTCTTCTTTTCTCTGCATAAACAAATAGGGACTAAAGTGCTCTGAAATAAAATCCCTCGTCTCAGAAGAGGATCACAGAATTTGCTCACTGCTTTGGGGAGGAGGGAAGTACAACAAGAAATGAAGTGTCCAGTTCCATCAGTTCTGACACTTGCCAAGCACTTGGGGTCAGATGGTCCACACAAGACCAGATTACAGTAGCTAAACATGCATAGAGCCCAGAACAGCCAATCCTTCCATCTCCTCAGATCCACTGTTTGGTCCTGTGCTCTGCCAGGCCGAGCCTCTTGACCAAAGAAAGCTCTAGTATTACTTCTCCCAGCCAAGGGGAGATCAGCAGCAACTACCTCATGTCTTTCTACACCTTGTTTTGTGCTTGTGGGCTGCTTTATTCTGGCAGGACTGTGTAGATATTGCCAAGAGTTTGAGCGTGGGGTGCCTTTAGAGGAATAGAAAAGGATGTGCCACAGTGTCTGCCTGGCCAGGAGAGGTCTTTCTTTCTCTGCAGTAAACCCCATACAAACAACCTGTGCTTCTGCGCCTGGCAATGGAGTCTCCCCCCGGAGTGCACAGTGGTGCTCCCATCTACGATCCCAAAAGACGGGGCTAAACAAAACAGTGACCTTTTCTTTCTCTTTTTCAAGGAGTACTGGATACTTCAAAGCCCTTTTCCTCCGTACTGTACCTACAACTGACCTTTTAGAAATGATGCAGTGCATACTGCTGACAAGAAAACTTGATTACAGTGCAGAGTGGGCACAGATTCTCAATCTGATATGATTTCTAAGTGATGAGTACATACAAAGCCTGTAACACTGAAACATTTGCACCCATGTCTTCACTCTGAAGACTCTAGAAGCATTTTCACAAGGCATGGTTGCTTTATTCTTTTTCTTGGAAACTACATCTTGTCAGACACATGAAATAAAATATTGGCGTCTTCCATTTGTGAATGATTATAGCTAATGGATGTGTCACAATCATGGTATTTTTTTTTTCTTCTTTTCTACATAATAATATCCAATCATGGAATGTAACGGCACAAAAATGCAGTCTTTCTTCTTTATTTCATTCAATATAGCAGGTATCCTGAGTAGCCCTTACTGACAATCTGATTTCTCACAAAGGAGTATTTGCAAAGTGAAAGGATGAATATTCTGTAAAATGTTTTGCTTGTCATCAGTTTGGCGTTCTTATGTCTCAGACTGAGACATCCTCTGACAGATCAGTTCAGTCATCAGAGGAAAGAGCGGCCGGGCTTTTCTCAAAGGCTAGACCACACTGCTCCCGTGTGGTTTTAGAGGAAAACAGAGGATGGGCTGAAACAGCGCCGTTCTTTAGGGAAACTCCTGGTCCTCTGCTTGCACAAACCAGGAACTTCACGTGCTTTTTAGTTGGTACTATGCATTTTCTCGACACCAGACAAAATAAAAGATGACAGTGGTAAATTTCAAGCTGACACTTCTCTACCACTCTAATCTCAGTGCCAGTACAAAGTTCCCCTGAGCAGCAAGGCACTCAGCCTGCTACTAGGTGATAAATCAGCACCCGGGTTATCATTTCACGCCAGAAGTGAAGAAAGAATTCTGCACCCTCTGAGAAGATCTTTTTTCAGACACTAACATCAGAGGACTTGTCTGCTTCACGTTGAGCAGAGATCCCCATTCTTCCTGCAGCAGTTTCCCTGAGAAATGCTACACGTGGCACCCACAGACACACTCTCTGTCCGGCAGTATTTGCCATTTGGCCACTGTTCTTGCACCTTGCAGGCAGTGGGCACAATTCCTGCAAGGATTCAAATCTGAATGCTGCATGAGTTGTTAGCAGAGGTGCAAATATTTTCCTCCTGCGAGAGAAGTCTGAGAAGTCAGAAGCTGTTGATGAGCAAATACTAGCCTGGCAGAAAGTACTTCCAGGATCAGGTCCTTGATGTGCAAAGTATTTAATCTGTAATACACATTTATAGCAATCGAGGTGACAGATACAATATAAGGCATTATGGAATCGTAACCATTACTGCCAACTGCATTAGAAAAATGGCTGAAAAAATATCACATGCTGGATATACTTGTTCTCGGAGTGTGTGCTAAAACCAAAAGCATTTCTTGTAATCTGACAGTTAACTCCTCTGAGTTTCACACAGCCAATTTTACATTAATTCAGCACATCCTTTTCAGAATCATCTGAATTCTCTTCCTTATTTCTGTTCTCTTTCTTATTCTCAAACTATATCTGCAAGATGATAGTAAAAAAAAAAAACCCAAACACTTGTTACTGTTCAGAAAAAGAACATTTTTAATCCACTCCATCAGTAAGGCCTTCCTTCCTTAAATTCAAACCCAAAACTATTTGCCCTTATCTGAGGGATGTGCAGATTGGATGGGTGGAACAGGGGAATGGAAGAGACCTAGGAGGAATAAACTTGCATAGAAACAAACTTTCCTGGAGAAGCTCTGAACAAAACCCAAGAAGCTCTCCCCAGTTTCCACTCCCTTTCTCTGGAAAACCCAGCAGACGGACAGCTCACATAAACAGAGCACGCAGGTTTAGCATGGTGAGAGGGAAGCAGAAATTGGTCTTGGATTGTGCAACAATAGCTATCCCAAAGTTTGTTACTGTAGTACCATCTCTGATTGCCTGCAGAACTTAGTGCATTTAAAAAAGATGTTTGTTAATCAGACAGAAGAGTAGTATCTTAGAACTAAATGAGAGGATCAACGTACTGGAAAGTTTACTTTTAGCACGTACCGGGTCTTAACCACATGCACACAGAGGACAGAGCATAATGAGCACAGACTTAAAAGTTCAAATGGTTCATAGGCCCTCAAAAGGGATGAATGGCTCTAAAGGAGACGTTATGGTGCATCAAGCAAATCCTCCTTAGTTCACACAATTATTGACCCAAGACATCACAATTATTCCTTCTGAGCCATTAAGGGTCAAATGTGTTAATCCCATTGCCACCATGGATTATTTGTTATACAGTTTAGTAAGTAGGATGAGGAGAGTGTTATATGGGAATGGCACACACTCATCATACACTGACTACATCCCTTCCCTGTGCCAAATCATGGTCTTGGTTCCGAGGGGCTTATGTTGCTGATAAGATGCAACGATAGATGGAGCAGAGAGAGGTCAAATCCATAGGAGCTAGCACAGAACTACAAGACATCTGTGTGCTTTGCTTACCTTCTCCCTTGAGAGATGCCTGCACACTCTTTTGGGGGTAACACCTTAAGAAAGTGGCCAGTTATCCTAACTGTCCAAGCAAAACACCCAGCAAAGAAATGTGGCCTTCCACAGCCTTTCTCTGCTTGAAAACCGCTGACAAGTAACAGCTGTGATGTAGACCAACAGAAATCAGCACTTCTGAAGCTATTCTAAAACTGACCAAACTGGAATTGACTAATAATGTCAATCTCAATAGTGAAATTATTTACTTTCTCCAAAGAAATGAGAGCAAGGATGGCCAAGATTGGAATTGCTTTGAGTGTCTAAAAATAATATTAAGCTATTCTTTAGGTCTCTCGTTTTCGTCCATGATCAATAGTTTGCTGAAAAGCTAAGCTGAAATTAACATGGAGCTGTTGATTTTTGACTGAAGTGACCATTAGCTGTAAACTGATGTTCTTGAAAATAATGGCAGAAAGTGAACTACAAAGTTGGTCATCTCCTCAGTGGAGGTAAGCAGGAATGTGCCCAACCCCACAGCTCAGCAGCCGTATGCATGACTGTTGTTTGCTTACAACGTGCAGAACATTAGATGCTGGGGAAGAAGTGCTCTTTTAACATTACAACAGTTTGTTTAAAAGCATTCCAAAAGCAACCATGACTCTATCGTGTTTGCAGTTTTCTGCATTGTTCCTGTAGAACAAAAGTACACTTTTAATGGTGGCATAAACAGTGATGACATATATTAAAATAGTGCACAATATGAGGATGAATAGAAACCACTTACTGCACCATCTCTCACTAAAGAAGGCTACTCTGCAGTTCCTGCTTTGCTCTGCTACTTGTAAGCTGTATAATTGCTTGTCCCATGACAGTGCAGTTTATGTTGCCTCCACTCACACAGTATATTACTCTCCGTCCTATAGGATATGCACATATATGCTAATATATTATTAATATGATAACACTGGGCCCCATTTTCTTACAGTTTTTTAATGCTGAATTGGTAACAGCTGCACTGCAGTTTCTGGTAAACTGCTTTTCAGTAGCAGAAAACTTCTGGGGAGTGGGAAGTAAAAAACATACCTTATCTTCATCTGGGGTTTAAATTGGCCTCCAAAATGTCATTAAAAGATTGCTTAAAAGATGCATTTTTGCAAAGTGTGGGAAAACCCTTCAGTGATGTATGGGATATTCACTTGGGGAGAAGAAAGTAGATTTCAGTTATATGTACATATCAAACTGCACGCAAGCCTAACATTTATAAATTTCCCTCTAGATATCTGAACATTACCAGAAGCTGTGAGAGAGAGGGAAGGCAAGAGAAGGGAAATACAGGAAAACAATTATTTTAGCAGGTTTCAGGAAAATAAATAAATAAATAAAAAGCCTTACATTTGCTCTTTCCTTGGAGATGTACATAATTTCAAGCAAGGGAGCACAGCAAGCTCGTAAGTTGGATACCTTACCTGCAAAGTCAAGTTTTATTGCGGCAACAAAACATTTCACAGCTCCTAAATAGTGTAAGCAGAGAAACTGGAGTCTCCGCTTTCAATTCTTTTTCTGTAAAGGCAATGAAGTCCAGATCCAGCAGAGGACTTGAGGAGGTTCTTAAGCTTTAAGAGTGTTATCTCAACTAACATGTATGGAAAAAGTCAGAAGATTTAAGCTAAGCATGCCTTGAAAATATTTTAGTGGATCAGTATCACTCATCTGACTGAGCAGATGTAGAACATGAGTGAATACTGACACTGAGTGATCGTGTATTTCCCTTCTTCCCTCAAACCCACAGATCCACAACTACACTCAGCCCTGTTGGGCAAACAAGGATTTTCCACTCACTTGTTTTTATGTACCAGAAATTCAAAGTAATATTTTTCCTCATAACTGCTCTCCTGCGATGGGAAGAAAACTCTTGTTATGCTTTTATCTTGAATTCAGTAAGTCCTGTGAGAGGTGATTGTTTACACTTGGCCAAATGTTTTCAGATTTGTGCCAATTTTAAAACCACGGATTTGTTCTTCTCAGTGATTATTGATGCTGAGATGATGACCACATTCTGTGCTGCACTCATCTACAAGTATAGCTGAGCTTTCTAGCAAAAAAAATTCCTCATAAACCTGCAAGCAAGACAATAACATCTTGTACATGCAATGCTAAGGGAACATAGATGTACGTAGTTGCCAAAAACCTTACATTGACATTGCTAAGATTTGCAATGGATGTTTTTAGTTTAGCCTAGATATAATACATAAACAAATCATATCTGTATACTCAAAAATTAGTCAGAAGCTCATGTCACTGCTGCTCCTAGTTTATTATGAATATTAGTACCAGGCACCTGTTATTCAAAGCAATGGGTGGAATCTGACACCATAGGCAGGACTGGCTTCCACTTACATAGGTAAATATTCACCAGCAATAGTCAGGGGTTTGTTTCATATAGACAGAAGGGAGAGATTTGGCCCAGAACCTCAGAAACATCTTTAGTTGGAGGAATTACAACAGGGGCAGGACGAATAGCAAGGCCTGCTTGTTCTTTACCTCCTCATATCAACTCTTGTTCTATATCTTTGTCTCAGGTGACATCGTACTGTTTTTAACTTCCCTCTGCTTTACAGCTTTTTGGGGTTGCAAGTCCTGGGACATAGATTGAACCCAACTGATGCTGAGATCTCAACTTACCATCACTATTAACACCAGCTACAACAGCTCAAGTATTCCAAGGCCCAGGTTGTGCAGCAAATGGTGATCCTAAAGTACATGGGCAGCTTCCTTTACTTCATAGAGAAGTGTTCTGCTGGAACAAGGGGATGAGAGCCATCATTCTCTTCAGGGTACAGGTAAAACTATGATGTAAATAAAAATTAATTACTCTACCCCTGTGAAGGATCCCTCAGACAGCTTGTAGTCACTTTTCATTATTACAAAGTGTTTCTTGCTGCTCTCATCTAGGAAACTGTTTCCTTCTTATGAACCTTCATTACAATGTAATTGCAAGCTCTACAAAATCTCTGTGAAAGGTATGGGTAGAAAGAAAGGCTGTTCTACAATGATTGCCAGCATCTCACTATCCTCAAAACAACTTCAATACTATTTTTAGTTGTTTGGAGTACTAGATGTTTAAATAGTACTTAAAAATGAAAATAATAAAAAATATAGAAATGACAAAATTTCCGAAGTGAATTTTCTTTAAAAAGAAAGAAAATAAGCATTAACTTTAAGGAACAGCCGTCAGTATTCCCCTGTTAGGTAGAAACCAGATTTGAAGTCATGAAATGCTAGGGGAAAGCAAATATACCACAGTATCAGCTCATGTCTCCAACCAGATCTCAAGTGTTCTGTCACTGAGTTACAGACACACCACCACTGGGCTATCACTATGAAGAGCACTATTTCACTAGAGATGAGTGATTATGCAGTGCAAGACTACTTTTACCCAGCTGTCACACATTTAATGGTATTCATGCTGCTCATCACCTGAGGAAATTACACAGCAGTTTTTAATGAAGGACATGAGGTATCCAGGAAAAGATTAACACAGTATTATTAGCAAAGAAAAAATAAAAATGCTAAAGAGATTTTTGTAGAGGATTAGTACACATAGATCCAGCTGGCAGGCTCCATCCCAAAGACCTGTCCAAATGTTATGCCTCCAAGTTGCAAGAAAATGCTGCTATTTATCATATCCCTCTTCCCTCTGCAAACACCAGAATAATTCAGAGTTCATATTTTCCCTGTCTGCAGACACATCACACAGTGAGTCCATCTCTTTCCTGTTACCAATGGTGTGAAGAGCTAGATACTTGCAAAATCACTTATGACAGCAGGTGTTTGTGTAAATAGGGATGCTTTCTGCCAGCCAACTCTTGTAAAGTACCAAGAACTCTAAATTGGGCTCTGGCCATACCTCTGTTGGCTGAGCTTTGACTATCAAACAGCCTGAGCAGCCACATTACCATTTCAGATAGACTCGTCAGTACAGGAAGAAATGCATTTTACCGCATAATCCTACTTGATAAACTCAAACACAAAAAGACTGAAGTTAAGAACCACAGTTCCAGTTCAGATGCTGGTGGAGAAAAAAGTCCCTTCAGGTTAAATAAGTCTCATTCAATTACCCCGAAGTTACAAAACCAAACTGAGCATTAGCTCAAGCAAATGAAACCCTGCTACAGATCACAGCCTTCCTAGCCCATGAGCAACAGACAGAAGGAAGAGCACCAGGGCTGTCTCTATAGGAGGGAATGACCTGTGTGAGGCAGGAAAGAGCTCAGCACCGCTGTCCTCATGACAGTAAAGGCTCTACTTGCTCCACATAGTGTGTCATCCCCAAAGCAAACTGTGTGCACAGGAGCAAAGAATGTGAGCTGCAAACATTCCCACAACATCCTTGTCCATGGCAAGGATTGCACCACACCAGCCCATCCAGCTCTGAGGCCAAGATCCCATCTCCAGTAAGAGGCAGGCATGTAATTGCACTTGATTTAAATTCCTATCCTCTCATTTGATCAAGCATAGCACATCATTACAGCCATCTTTTCAATAAAAGGGAACGTTTATTTTAGACACACAAAAACAGGCAACTTAATTATGACCCTTCTGATGAGATAGTTCCTAGGTTTTCTATCAACATGTTCCCAGGCCCATTCCCAGGGGAACTCAGTGGTAACATGAAGAGCGTGGCCATTTATTTGGCTTAAGGAACACATTAATTTATCTGGCTTATAGAATTTAAACATCTGACGAATGACAGTGCGGTTGATTTTATTCATCAGCTAATTGCTTTGCCACCTGGAGCTGCAGCTTTATATATTCAGCTTATAAAAGATCTGAAAAGGATCTCAATTATTCTTTAATTTGTTCCTTGAATATAAAGTAGGAAAATCTGGCTTAATCAAACATTGTCTCAATTCTATTGGGATATGTCTAGTTACCTTATAACAAGGTAAGCTTTCATTTAATCATATGATATGATAATTTCCCACTTTCCCAGCCAAGTATCCTCTTAGTTACAATCAATTTTCTATTGAAAAAATAAACATTGTCTCTTTACTGAAATCCCTATAGAGGAAAATAGTCCTTTTAATGGAACGTGCTGTTAGTACAACCACTCTAGGAATTTTTGCGTTGGAATTCATTAAGTGCCCTAATTTAGCACTAACAGGTAGATCGTGATATCCTGAGTTTTTGGAAATGACTCTTTGTTCATAGGAAAACTTTTGGCTTAGTTAGAGAAGTCTGATAGAGTTTGGGCAGACTGGTGGGATTGGCTAAATCTGCCTTTTACTTTACCTTGCTTTTTACTTTGCTTTAATTTATAAGACATCCTCTGTAAGAATTCATCACCCAGCAGCCTTTGTAAATGTAAAATCTGAGTGCAGCTAAGAAGGGGATGAGAATGTGTTGAGCAGATAGTAGTTTGCCTCCAGAGCCTCTGTGTTTAAAAATTCTCTGTGTCCATAGGTAGATTAAAAAACAATCAGATCACAGAGCCTTGCAGTTATAAAAACCACAACTTCATACACTCATTTCCATAGCAGAAAAAGCCTACACTGTACAACAAGCTGCAGGTAAGAATGCAGGAAAGATCAAGAGTAGCCTGTCTCCTTATGTGAGTGAAGTAGTGTGGATTTTGCTACCCAAAAATGTAAAAATATGTAAATATAGGAAGTTGAAGGTAACACCACACTGAGTACGAAACAAGCTAAGTGCAATTCTGTATGAAAAAAATGCATCCATCAACAAAGAAAAATCCCACTAAAATTGAACAGATGAAAAACCCTTTCTTTAGCCCAAACCTGCTGCCTGGTACAGTCCTGAGTGCTGAGCTAGACAGCACTCCTCAAGGTGAGAAGTCCAAATACCAGTCACAGTGGAAAAAAAAAAAAAAACAACCTCTAATGATGCAAATGGCAAAACAGGATGGAGAAAGATACAGAGAAAAGTAGCTGACATAGCCTGAAGTGAGCCGTTCTGGAATGGCTTCATAGGATAAATGTATGAGAAACAGAAGTTCTCAGATGAGACAGAGAAGAAATCCAATCAAAGACTTAAGGGAAGATCTACTGATTATATCTATTTTGCATCTCTGACTTTGGTTAACCTATGGTCCAGACCCAACTGCCTTTCTTTACCTGCATGGGGAGCTCCCCAACTTACACATCCCTAATCTCCTAACCACCCATGTGGCACTAATGGTGTTAGCAACAGAGATGCATAGTACTAACATTATGCTCTTTATATTAACTTTTGTTGATAAATACATCCATTTTTAAAATCGTACTTATATTGGAGTAATTTCATTTTACTTGCTAGTTGCATTGCCTTTCCCTCAGTTGAACCTCTGCAGAAATTTAGATTCTCACTCTTCCTGGAAGACTTGACATGCAGCTGGCGAGCCATGGTACGTAGAGTGAATGCAAACACACAAAGGCACTTGACTTTAAAGGCCATTGATATGAGTTAAATACTTCACAAGAAACTTGAGATTTCTGTCATAAAACGTGTTTGTTTTTGTTGCTTTTTTTTTTTTTTTAATCCAAATGTTATAACCTGGATTCATGGGGCAGAGTGGAAGTTTTCAGCATAGGAACATGGTGTTTGGCAATACTTGTTCCCCTCTAGCATCTGGAACACATGAGGTTGAAGCAATAGATAATTTCTCAACTTCAACCACTGAATTTAAAGCCTACAGTCTTAGTACTGAAAAATCTTTTAGTCTGTCTCACTATTGCTTCAGAGAAAGCTGGATCTTGGATTTGTTCAAGCCATTGAGTATTTCTAGTCAGTCTACTTGGAGACAATTCTGTAAAATGGGGACAATTTTATAAAGAAAAAGGAATTTGCTTAGGTAATATGTATTCTCAGTGCAACCTGTGACTTATGTGCTGTGCAATGTCTAAACCAATCTAGAATGAAGCGAATTCTGAATTTCAAGAAGAACACAAGAAAAATTCATACCTAGACAGTCTGCAAAGACCACACTTGAGGATGATATCACCTGAATAACGAGAATATCCTAACACAGATAAACGAACAAAATCACAGAATTGTAGAGGTTGGAAGGGACCTCCTGAGATCATCTAGTCCAACCCCCCCACCAAAGCAGCTCCCTAGACCAGGTTGTACAGGTAGACATCCAGGCAGGTCTCCAGAGAACCTCTGCAGCCTCTCTGGGCACCCTGTGCTCCATCACACTACACATTAAACCTTACTTCCTAATGAATTAACTTGCCTTTTCCACCAATAAAGGAATGTGATCTACAGACAGTGCTAGAATGAGAACAGAGAGTGCCTGAAGTTTTTTAAAGGCTTAAAAGCACTACATCCAACAGAATAACTGGTGGCAGAACTCAGAAATACCCACTGGATAGATACAACGGGAGTCACTAGAAAGAACAGAAGTGGAGTATCCTCTGCCACAGCTTCTATATCATCCAGTTGTTCTTGCCCTACATTTGGAAAAACAGCCAGAAGCCAATCATGATAGACATGTGTATGTCATCAGAGTTCATACGTTTGTATATATTTAGTAAACACAGTTATTTGGGACCCAAGTGTACTCTTTTGGTCTGTTCCCATTCTCTGCTTATGAAAATAGAAAGATACAACAGTAGCCCCATTAAGTTTTGGCTAGCATCAGAGAGGCTGTCCTGGCCAACAAGGAGGAGAACATATTTCATTCTCCCAAACATATGGCAGCTATCAAGTGGAGCACACAAAGTTGTTCAGTGCTCTCCAAATCTAATCTTTTTTCAATGAATAATCTTTTGTTTTCTTAAAGAAATGTCTATACATTAAAAACACATGTTAGATGGAGATTTGGGGCAGCATTTTCTTTATTAAAAAAAAATAAAAAGCTATTATTTTCATTTTCTAGCCTGTAGTCCTCTATTTTATTTTTCATCTCCCTTCATCTCTTCTGCCTCCAACAGCTAATATGGGAAATAAAGGAATCCAATCCTCCCTAATTTTTAGAAACTGAAAAGCTTTGGATGAGTTTCATTTAAAAAATAAATAAATAAATAAGAAGAACAAAAGAGAAAGAAGAAAGAAAGAGATATTTAAAATAAAAATAACTTGAAGAACAGATCCAATCTTTTCCCTAATTTTCCAAGCTCATAGCATTGCCAGAGAAAATAATATTTCTCAAGCTCAAATCAAACTGCCTTGCCAGTGGTCACCTCCTCTCATAACAGTTTACTCACCAGCTTGCAGCTGGATAAGCATTAGGGATCCCAACAGCACTAGCAAGAGATATCATAACCTGAAAGCCCATGTATCCTGAGCTATTCTTTAGAAATTAGCACTCCTCACAAGAGTAGCAACTTAGTGTACAGATACAAGTGCTGCTTTCTTTGCACTGGCTATTCTTCGAGTAAACCAGACTCTCAAGCACATTTAATTTTTGCACAGACCAATAATTTCAGTGTTCAGGGGCAATGATAAACTATCAGAAAGACCTCATCCATTTTCGTTAAACTCAGAATTCTTGTCTTCTCAATTTCTCTTCGCACAGAAGGTGGGATAATAAATAAGGAGGGAGAAAAAGAAGACAAAACGGGAAAGCAACAACCAAACTTCTTGTGCCAACCTCCTACCACAACATGTGCATTTTTCAGAGGCAGCTTTACTACCTGCACTGGCACAAAACTTAAATTCATTACAGGGCAACCTCATTAAATTGACATGCTCTGAATGGACACCAGAACTTGAAATTACTCATGAATTCAGGTTTACAGAGCTCAGCACCGGCTTCAGCTGGGCTGTTTAAATGAAAGTATAATTCAAGTATACCTCTCAGCTGCCCCTCATTCAAGCGATGTTATTATTTCAAGCCCTAACAAACCTGTCTTCCACAAGAATTTAGTACTTCCCCACTTTTACAGAGAAAAAGATTTACCTCTGAAATAAAGGACTGCAAGAAAAGACATTATAGAAAGAATTATTTCCAGTACAGAAACATGCTCCACTGCATTCAGAATCTCTTGGAAAAGCAAATGTTTATTTTATGCCTTCCTCTCTGTGGATCCTTGTCAGAGAGCTAGTTACCCCTTGACAAGTTAAGGCATAAGACTTTGGAGGGAACATAATCTAAAAATGACCTGCACTGTGGAGAGAAGAAGCCTGAGAAATACTAATACTGAGACCACCAACTGAGGAAAAGTAATAGATAGCACAGACTTTGAAAGGCAATATTATTTTGCACACATCAGCCAAGCCAATATTTTGTAGCAGTCAATATCCCTACAGAGAGAACAAAGCTGATAGTCTTCTCACTACATAGCTCAGATCCAAAATCATTACATCGATGCTATGAGGAAAGATATTAATTAAAAGGAGGAATAGAGAAGTGGCCAAGGAACTAAGGAGGCTGTCTTGAAGAAAGATGGAAAACACATTCGTTCAGCTTGGATAGGCAACGACTGGGAAATTCCCAACAGCCCACTTACCTATGAAGGCAAAAATCCCAGAGACAGGAAACTCATCGTTACTGTTACTGAACAAGAGAAGATATGGGCAGCTGAGAGGAACAGTTAACAAGCATCAAGCAGACTGGGCCTTCCACTGCTCTCCTCTGAGCTGGTCTCACCCTACTGTCAGTGTGTCTGCTTCCACATGCAATGAAGCATTAAGGGTGTCCTCAGTGGGAAGTAACAGCACTGATGGTCACCTCCTCCCTGACTACAAACAGATCTTTCAGTGTGTGATTATTTCACAAGAACAAGCCACGTTTTTAAGATAGCTGAAACGACAAACTCATCTCCAAGCTTAAAATGTGAAAGGGACATTTGTGAGTATTTTTGTTAGTGTGTTGTGTTTTTTTTTGTTGGGCACTTTCAATATCCAGCAGTCTGTGCAAGCCTAAAGCAGGCAAGACAGTTCCCTGAAATCCATCTTGCCATGGCTCTTGGACTGGTACCCACACCATCTTTAACCTTTCTTTGTTTATAATATTGTAATCCCCTTTTCAAACACTCAGACCAGAATACTGCCAGGCATGAGATCAGTCAGCAACAGAGCTCTCCCTCACAGAACAGAGCAGCAGCCCTACTGCTTGGAGCTTCTATGAAGTCTGCACAAAGCACTGAAAAGCTACTGTAGGGATAAAGCTTGCCTCTAAGGAAGATGAATATGTTGAATATCTTTCAGATACGGTGCTGAAAATGGTTGCTGTGAGACATAATGCTCCTTAATATTGAGGATGGATTTTACACAGATCTTTTGGATTCCTCAGTTGTGGATCTACTCTCCAAATTATCTGTTGAGTAAACTAGGACAAGAACTATCTCTTCGTTATCACTTTACATACAGCATTAAGAAAAATGGCATATTTCAGCCCTTTAGATTTTCACCAAAGATGAAAGGCCTATTTTTACTCCAGACTACAGAGGTATAAAAAAAAAAAAAGGTGGCCACAGCAAAGCTGATGGAGTTATACCCATATAAAACTGGTGAAGGTAAACTCAGCCTTGAATCAGATTTTCAAGCTTAAATGGACTAGCAGAAGGACTGTGTGAATAATACTGTATGGGATGTATGCAATAGCTGCTTCCTCAAAGCAGGACACTATGTAGAGATAACATGATACTACAACCGTGTTCTTGGATACAACAATATAGGCATCGCTGTAATTACAATAATGACCTCCCAGAGCTATTGTGCCTTTAATTAAGTCTTTAACACTAGGCATTTGCCACTTAATCCTAACTCGTTGTAACTACTGCAGCGTATCATCTACATTTTCACAAAGAATTACTGTGTCATATTTCTGTCAGAAAGATGAAAGGGAATATTTTAGTTCAAGTGGCATTTACAGACTGAAACTGTATGAAGTAAGAGGCCCATAGATGTCCTTTTAACAGCACTTCATACCAAGTAAATGCTTCTGTTCTTTTTCTTTCTCTTACCACTCTGCTTCCTCCCAGCATAAACCAGGAGAAAGCAGGCAGGAGGGGCTACACGGAGCCAATATCACACCTGATTACACGGATGATAAAGCTGTGACAACAGATTTTATCCAGAATACATTGCACAGCAGCAGTGCCACAAACCAACAGCGTTCAGTTTTTGCTTAACTCTTTACCACTCATCACAAACCAACCTCCAAGCTGTCCATATTCGAGCACACAGATCCCTATCACACTACTGTCTTCGGATGGGAGAGCTTTCCCTAGATCCCCTGCCATTCTGAAGTGCTTTGAGCTGAATCAGTATTCAGTGCAAATAGGCTTAGTCATGTTATTTTCAACATCAATAGCAAACAGTTATCTCATGGCACTTTTCTAATAACAGTTCTCCAAAGACACGTAATTCTTTCCAAAAATGTGTATATGTACGTAGGAGAATTTCTGTCCGTTGTGTGAATAGCACCACTGTTAACTCAAACATGGAGCCTCTGAGTAGCTCTGTCAGTTCTGCTTTACTTTAACAGACTCCCAGGCACCGGAGATGAGAACAATTTTCTGCCTGTTTATTTGAGGAATTCTTATTCTAACTATGGAAATCTGCCCTCAGACCAATTTCCACATCTTTTCAGTGTCTTCTTTGATATGAGTATTTTCACTCCATTTTACTGCTCCCTTCTGTCAACCCAAATACCACATCCAAACACTCTGATGAATGAGAAGAAACACAACAAAAACTGAAAATTATCCAATTAGAATGGGAATTCAAAAATTAACAGTCTCCTCCCTATTTCCTTACTATCATAAAAAACTCCCAGCACTATGTCTTGTCACTGCAAAACAAGGGAGAAATAAACACAACGTGATCTTTAGCTTCACAGAGAAGAGTAGAAAGTTGCTGGAAAGGGACTTCCCTTCTCATTGAAACCCTAATGTATTTTCTGCAATGTCCTAATTTTTCTTCACATCTTTCTGACCTTTGTTACGCTTATGGTTACACATCTTACAACATTTATCATGAGCCTGGAAAACATACACCATTCACATCACAAGGTAGAGGTCAACAGTTGCCTGAAGCTTCTTTCTTTCTCCTTTCCCTTTCTTTCTTACCATTTGTTAGACTACTAGGTATTACCTTTCCAAACTACTTTCAGTGGCAGCCTCCAGCTTCTAGGGCATGAGAGAAAGGGAGGCACAGAGTTTATTTTATGCCACTTCAGGTGAAAGCAGTATTACTGTCAGGTACAGGTGCCACCCACTAGCAAATTCTGATCTCCTGACCACAAGCTGCAAGTCAAGTGAGGTAATCAAGGCTGACACCGACTGGAAAACAAATTGACAAAAATTAGTTTGCACTGCAGTATTCATACTATGAACTGAATCGAGCACATATGAGTAGAAAGATTTATCATTAAATACCTCTTATAGCAAGGACAAATGATCAATAGGAAATTGTTAAACAAAAGGTGCTTAAAGTGGATGAAGATCTTTTCACTTCTACCTGAATTGAAGATAGGGAGAAAAATGACAATATTATACTTTAATGCTTTCAGCTGAGCAGAAGAAAGCAAATATCAAAATTCTCTGCTCAGTACGAGATTTTATGGTCCACTAAAACTACTGTTTTGTAGTGTTTTTTTTTTTTAATTAACTTCTTCTGTTGGGTAGCTAACTATGAAAACAAAGCACTTCTTCAAAAGATTCAAACACACAAAAGAAAAACATTCATAACTATTCCTAAATTAAACGTATCACTTCAACATTTCAGAATGTTTCAAATATTTTTCTCATGTTTCCATTTGTAAGAAATAATCCATCGCCCCTGTGAGGATTCAGCAATGTGATAGACACATCTTAAATTACTTCCCTAAGGTGAGAGAAAGAAGCTCAGTCTTAATGAAGCAGCCCTCTTGCCAACCTTTTTGCATACCACCCTTAGCCAGACCCTTCTCTACAGGCTTGATGTGAAAAGGTCGCTGGCCTTTTATCCAAAGAAGATAGCCCCTGCAAAGTCCAGCCATCCTTGCACTTCATCTGACACCAATACTACAGCCTCTGCGCCACTGTTAGAAGACAGGCACCTCTGAATGCCTGATCACATATCTGTCTACCACAGCTTGACAGGCAGCAGTGTGAAGGATGTGTTAGAGTTCATTCCATTTGGAAAAGAGCATCTTTAACTGCTGAAATCATATATCTCTCTAGAAGACGTGCTAAGTAATTGCAAGTTCTTGACGATTAGAATCACATCCCAAGGCTTGCCATTGATTTCAGTGAGCTTCGAATCAAGCACACTGTTTCCAAAAGAGACTGCTCGGGTTTGATTTCTTGAAGGAATTTAGGTTGAGTCTGTAAATGTTACAGCAGTCTCAGGTAGCAGTACAACGTGACCCGCAGGTTCACGTTTTCATACCATAAGGACAGATTTGCCCATGAACGTAATTGCCCCCTTTTTAAAACTTGATTACATCACGTAGAAGTACTTTCTGAATACTCCTTGTGTAGAGATAAGAGTTTTATTCACAAGATATATCTATTTGGTTCTTATAATTTCACTAGGCTGAATCATTCTCTCAGATATTACTTCTGTTTGAGCTCTGAAGAAGTTTATTTTAAAGTCATCTCGAGAGTGTGAAACTGGTATCTTTAAAGAGCTTTCCAAAATTCTACTCTCTGACAACGTATGGATGTCAAGAAATAAAATTGTATTCTTTAGGAACAAAAGGTGTCAATGAACTCAATTAAAAAGGTCTTTGTCTCTTATTCTGAGCAGAAATCCCTTCCACGCACTGAAAATTAGGCCAGCCTTAGGCACTGAGTTATCACATGAAAGACACTGAGAGGGACTCAATAGCTTGAGAGTCTTCCTGACATTACCAAAAACCACCTCTTACAGACAAAATTAAAAGCAAAGTAGAAAGATAAAATTATCTATATGACTTATAAGAAGAAATAAACAAATGCACTTGGGTAGGGGCACAGAGTCTACAAAAAGAGAACCATAGGAAAACACAGAAAGAAGCATTATAGTAGCCCACCAATACAAGCAGGGACATTGGCAATGGGAAGGGAATCATATGCCTTCCTCATCTGTGGCAAACAGAACAAGAATTTATATGCTCAACTTGTTGGGTAGAAAATTCAAAGACAGTAAGGATAGAGACTCTGAAGCCTTCAATGACTGCGAAGCTTGGGAACAGGTCACTGTGGCTCCATCAGCAGTGGTATTCAAGGACATTGCTTTCACCAGAGCAATGCCATAGAGTGAGTCCTGTCTTGGGACCAATGTGGATTCTTCCCAATCACTTCAGGTGGCAGCAAGATCCTGCTTGACACACACTCCGAGATATTTGCTATTGATTTTACATGCATGAGGATTTCTTTGTTGTTATAATCTTTTTGTGAATGAGCAAATATGGGCTAAGCAGTTTCACTTCTCCTGAAGGGAATACAAATTCTGTGTCTACGGTGCTTCGGGAAGGCTATGCAGCTCACCAGTGACAGCAGAAATGGGGAATGGCTCTCCACCCCCAGCACTGGCTGTTGTACATTGTTATATACAGAATGGCTCTTGTTGAGTTTGAAGTGAGCCATCTGGAAAACAGACAGAAACAGGTATTGATATTACACCAGAACACATTGTCACTGCTAGCGCCAACTTACCATCTCTGAAGCTGCCAATTATTCCCAAGTCACTGATATATTATACATTTTAATCCCAGAGAATCATCCTCTGCTGGAGGCTTTTTCACACCCACGACTCTGAAGTATCCCTGGTGGCATGTTGGCTAATTAAGAGCAAAATCCATGTCTTGATGAAATAACACTGCCACCAAAAAGGATTTCTACTGTTAGAAAAAATGCCTAATCAGGCTAGGAGGAGCAGCATCCCGACACTTGCACTGCTTACTGGAAAGGGGTCTACAGCTAGCAATTAACAAAGATGAAAAGGACGGTGATTTAAAGCATATTTCCATGACATTATTATCAAATGAAACGAGTTTGCTAGGCCCAGCAGCTGCATATGCTTATTGTCATTGAATGTTTGGATAGCAACACATCAGGCATTGAGTATCGGGAGGTGCCGAATTTAATAAGTCATTTTGACACTGGTGTGAAACGAGCAAATCAGCATTCTGAGGAATGTGTTCACACTCCGAGCAGACAGGCAGACATCCTAAGCATGTGAGGTGACACCAATCAACAAAAAAAGAGGAGGCAGGAAAGAGAGGGAGAAAGAGATGAAAGCCAGGAGAAACAAGCAGCAATACTCCGATGGAAAACTAGTTCTGTCCTGTCTCTTGGTTTGGCTGCTTGGTGTCAACAAGGCAGATTTCTTTTCACTAAGGCTGAGATACAGTGCATATCTTTGACGGTGTAAATCTCATGTATTATTTAAGCTCTACATGGATTATCTCAAATGAACTGAAATTAACGTCATGGAAACCTTTCCGGACTTTTTATTGCTTTAACAGCAATGCAAAATTCCTGCCACGTGCACCATTAATCAAAATGCGTTTCTTAGCACAAGGCTGGCTCTGCATATGTACCCCAAGAGCTTCTCAGCTGCATTTCCTCCTGCAGTGGTGCATGTATGAGCAAACTCAGGCTCTGGCTTTTCATGACTTTCAAAGACCTGGCAGTAGTTTTGATCCCAGCTCCTCTACCCTCTGCAGATCGCCTGTTTGCTCTGCCCCTCTCCTTCCAACCCTCTTTATTCTAATTCCCCATACTGCAGGATATGTGTGTAGTGCAGAGGCCCCTGAGTTTGCTATAAAACTCACCAGCTGTCACACCGTACTAGTGAGGCTGTGTAGAGGGTGCTCAGTGCAGATTAGCTTACCTCTGTTGTTGCTAATTCATTTAAAGCAGTTTAACTACATCTACTGACAGACTCACTCCCGCCACTCATTCTCACCACCACCCCTCCCAGCTCACCCCTCACCAGTTACAAATGCTGAGTATTTCATTACCATTCTTTTCTGTGCGTTGAGCCTCTCATCAATTAGTCCCTTTTCCTCCCATACAAAATGCTGGTACTAATTCAACAATCCTTTTGCATTTTGACATTTACCTCACATTGTATGTAACTACATGGCTCAGAAACTCATTTTCTCACAGACCCAAGTGCCTAAAACGCAAATGGCAAAGACTTCAGAAGAAAAATGTCTTCTTCTTGTCCTGCAGAGCATCAGGACTGCATAGGAGTTCATAAGTTCATAAGTTCATAAGGTTGGAAAGGACCTATAAGATCATCTAGTCCAACCATCCTCCTATCACTATCTCTACCCAACTACTAAATTAGTGAGATGACAACATAACTGTTATTATGGGGGAAAAGGAGGAACTGAAGAGCATGATGCAGAGGAGGAGCAGTATCAGGAATAGGTGGTACAGAGGGAGCAAAGAGAGAGGGGAATGCATCTTCTTACATGCTGTAGATAGCTCATTAACATTAGTGAGAATAAATCTACTTTCCCCAAATATACAGTTTGGACTTTCTCCATACCCACTTGGGCTTAGGCTCCTCTCCACAAAAGATTTGCTCATTTAGATACATCAACAGAGTGAATCATTGACACTGGAACCAGTAATTCTATCAATATGTATAACTCACTTTTCTGAGGGGGTATCCACTGAAGAATAAGGAGAGCTTTCACAATTACTGTTTTGCTGCACTGACGAGAGGTCTTGACTAGCATCAGGTTTCTACTACCAGATAAAAAACAGACTGAGACTATTTCCAGATCCTGTCATAGGTTGCATCAAAAGGCTGGTAGCTACCTGTCTGTCACCTTCAGCCCCTAAAATCTGTGACCAAAACAAACACTGCCTCAAGTGCAGCTTCAGAAACATAGCAGAACGCAAACATTTCAGCCCTGGGCTGATTCCAGAGACAGTGGTTAAGCACCAGCTTGGTGCTTGGAGGGGGGAGGGGGGAATGATGGTGAACTACTTATGAACACAAACTTTGTTCTTTTGTAGTATGCGGTATATTCAAGAATCACACCAAAACTGCACTCCCATCTCCAGGCTGCTGCAGTTTCCACAGACCAATTTAAAGTGCCTTGCATCTCCTGGAATGTGTAAAAGGTGCAATAAAATTTTTACTAGCTGACATTATAATAGACTTTTCCCTCTTTGGTCTTTGTTCCCACACTCCCTCCAAAGACCTCACAGCTCAGCATGTGGGCTGCACAGCCTTTTTCCGTCTGTGTTGCAACATTAATACTAGGCAGCAAAGGCATAGCAGCCCGATGAACAGAAGGCTTTTTGAGTCCTTCATCCTTAGTTAACATCTTTTCCTTCCATATAGTTAACGTTGGCATTAAGTCAATGCCCAAGAGGGCAGTGCAGCTCTGGCAGTCTGGTGGTGTTAGTGCAGCTTCTTGGTTAGCTGCCAGACTCAGCTAGAACAGCGCTCATAGTCCTCCCAGTTCCTGAAGAAGAGTAAGAGCTTTTCCTCCTCGTTTACTGCTCTGCTGGCATCTGCATTACTGCAAAGCACGGAATCATAGAATGGTTTGGGTTGGAAGAGACCTTTAAGATTATCTTGTTCCAACCCCCTGCTATAGTTAGGAACACTTCCCTCTATACCAGGTTGCTCACAGCCCCATCCAGCCTGGCCTTGAATATTTGCAGGGAGAGGGCATCCACAATCTCATTGGGCAACCTGTTCCAACACTGTCACTAAGCTTGCAGTGCCAGCGGTACAATTAGGTCATGTTATACATATGTTTCAAAAGAAACCTAAGACAACTTAAATGAGACCTTCCACTTGGAAAGGAGCAGGCATAAAGAGATACACCCCTCTGCTTCCAACTTAAAATGAAATGGAAATGATAGCAGAAATATTTTCCAAAAGAACTGCAGTCTGCAAATGCCTCTACTTCACTTCTGTGCAAAAACTCATTTTGTTCCTGCTTTCTAAAACACTCCTGTACTCCTACATTGTTCACTGCTGTGATACTATTGTAGTCAGCTTGCACCTGCTAAGTACACTCTAAATCAGGCACATCACCCAGAGTGTGAAGAACTACTTTAGGTATGTAAGAATAACAGAAACCAAAGGGTTCTAAGGGAGATTTACTCTCTGCATCTTTAAGTCCAAACAGCTCTAACTTACAATTCATTCATTCTGGTCTGGAGAAACCAGAATAGTCTGCTATCAAGAGATGCACAAGTAGGTCTGACATTATTGCTTTTTTTTCTACACCTACCATAAAGATCAGTTTATCTGGGGCAGCAAAAATATCCTGGCATGATTAAACATTGAAACCACAGACAGGTGAGCCACATCTTGGATGTTATTTTACTAAAGCATGACCACAGTCATTTCCGTTTTAAATAGGAATGACTCCACGTTAGTAACAAAGTCAGTGATGTACACTGCCCAAATGTATAATCCTCTGTATGCATCAGATTGAGAGCTGGTAAAAAAAAAAAAAATCTGCAGATGGACAGGCTTATGGCCTCCTTTTCTCTTTCCATTCAAGTAATAAAGACAGCTTCTTGGTTTCAGTCCTAGACTGGATGCTTTTGGAGTGACAACTTATGGAATGGCCATAAGAGACACAACAAGGACTAATTTTAAGGGGGGGTCAAGCTGGTGAAACACTCAGTATCCCATACTACTAAAAACTGCCTGCAGACATAATAAAATTTCCATAGGACACTGCAGAGGTGGGAAAGGTCAATTTAAAAGCCTGAAAATGTATTGAGTCTAAAACCAGATAATACCTCCTTCTCGAGTGCCTCCTGATTCCCCAAATAAATGTCTTATAGCTGAGGGAACACCACTGTTACCAATTACCATCAATCAACCTCTGATGGTGATTCCTCTGCTCTGACATTAGCTGAGGAGCTATAATAACCATCAGAGAGGTACTAACACTAGGACAGTGGAGATCTCCAAAAAATGGGAAATTAGATGATGGAACTGCTATCATGATGAAAGAATTGAAAGAATCAAAAGGAAAACAGCCTACATCATATTACAATAGCTTTTGTATTCCCTTCCTCCAGGTATTCACTAACAAACAATATTTTGTTTTCTGGATGACTATGCCAGGGCATTGTCAGTGCACATTCTATAGCATCCATTCAAGGTAAGAATATTTCACTGATGCTGCCTACTGAAACAGACTGAACTGTCCTGTATTCTTGATTTCTTTCTGATGGTTTCATTTTGCTCCTTCTTTAAACGTATCTTCATTTTCCATGAGCACTCAGAATAAACATTTTGTCTTGGCTAAGGTAATTGTAGGATAGGAAATTACATTTTAATGATTAGCATATGACAGAAAACAAAAACCAAAACAACAACAGGAAAAAAAAATATAGGGCAGCGGAAAGGATCTGGATTAGCTCTGATGAAGAAAGCTAATGTCCCACACAGCTGCTTTCCTGGATTCTGAGAAGAGATCCAAGTTCAAGTTGTGCAAAGTATAGCCAAGTGTAGAATGAGGGCCAGTTTTCATTTCTTTTCAATCTGAAAGGCCTGCTTTTCAGTCTAGATTAATTTGTCTGGGGGGCCTAAAGGGGCAGGGCTTTAATTTGCATCTGGATCAACTTCTGGGGTTCCTAGCAGTGGCACTTTCTGAATTCTTATCCATCAACATAATTGAGCGCTCATGCGTAACGCAATTGTGCACTCATGCGTAAATTAATTGGGCGTGCAAGCGTGAAAGATTTGGGTTCTCATGCATGAACCAATCGGGCACCCATGCATGAATTAACTGGGCATGCTAGCATGAGCTAATTGGGCACTGAAGCATGAACTGATGATTGGTTGCTCATGCACGGACTATTTGGGCACTCGTGTATGAATCCCTGCAATTAATGCCCAAGATGTTCTACCCTCCTCCTCTGTGTTTCAACATACATCTCTTATAAACTCTACTTTCAACATTATCACAAGCTTAATTTACAACAACTGCAAGCTCCACACCCTTACTCCCTCCCCAACATCAGAATCAATACTCCTTCCCTCAAAGTCACTCAAATTATTTGGACATCTCCTCCAGCATCTCTCCCCTCACCTCCTCACGCTGTCTGTACTGGGGCACTGCAGGCTTTTCTGAGGGCCTGGCATTTCAGGAGACTGTGAGCAGCTGTGTCACCTTCAGAGCCAGCTGCCACCTGCACAGGGCAGTTCTTGGCTGCCTCTTGCAGTGCCACCGCTGCAACCCCTGGATGCCAAACCCTACCACATGTGCTGGCAGGGCACTTGGGGTATGAACTTGTTGTGGGCTCATGCATGTACTAATTGAGCATTCATGCACAAGTAAATTGGGTGCTCATCCAGAACTAATTGGGCTCTCAAGCGTGAATTGATTGGGCTCTCAAGCATGAACTAATTGGGTGCTCATGCGTGAACTATTTGAGCAATAAAGCATGAGCTAATTGAGCACCCATGCGTGAAGTAATTGGGTGATCATGCACTGGTTAATTGGGCACCCATCCCACGCCAGGTCAGTTCAGACACTCAAGGCTTAAACAAGCACTCATGCATGAGCTAGACAGGTGCCATGCACAGATGCAAGAAACCTGCAATTTTTTAACGATACATTCTTCCCTTCACACCTGTGAAACACTTAAGATGTGTTCAAATACATTATAAACTCTACTTTCGACATCATCACAATCTTAAAACACAGCAGCTATAAATTTCATGGTTCCTTGCTGCAGATCAGGGAGTAGGGTCCTAAAATAGTAGCAGTGTGTGTGTGTGTGTGCACTCTCTAAAAATATAACCCTACATCTAAGGCTGTAGGAGTTAACATCACAGTCAGATGATCCTACTCATCACAAACTCCACACTTTGTCCCTGCAGATCAGATTATACAGGGGGTTAATATTGTAACAATGAGCACATTCACGTACTGAAATTCTACTCCAGCCCCCTGAGAGCCAGATTACAGTGGTTATCATCATCAAAGTGTGGCTTTTAATTCAATACAAGCTCCACCCCTTTGCCATATGAACTATATTATTGGGGTCAATTTTCTCACATTCTGAATATGTGTACTCTTCACAAACTTCAGTCATGATCCCTATGGATTGGACTGCAGGGGTTAATATCATAATGGCCTGAATGCATATGTATTATTATGACCCTCAGGGCATAAATTGCAAGGCTTACTGCATTCACGCATGAGTGCCCAACAGACTCACACAAGGATGCCCAACTAGGTCACACTCAGACATTCGATAAATGCATGCATGAGCACTCAATAAATATGTGCATGAATGCCCAATTAGTTCATGCATGGGCATACAAATAATTCACAACTGAGAGCCCTATCAGTTCATGAATGAGGGTCCAGTCAGCTCATCCTGGAGCGTCCGGTGAATTCACACATGGGGGAACATTTAATTCCTACCCAAGTTCCGAATTAATTCCTGACAGTCCACCCAAGTAGCTCATGCATGAGTTCCCAGTCATTTCATGCATGAGTGTCCTGCTAACTTACACTTGATTATCCAATTAATTCCTGCAGTGGTGCACAATTAATTCCTGCTTGAGCACCCAATTAGCTCTCACATGCATATTCATTCAGTTCAAGATGCCCCATTAACTCATGCATGACTGGACAAACTGATCACACATGATCAATTCATGCATGAGCACCTGACTACCTCATACATTATCACAGTTCATTCTGGACAAGCACCCAGTTTACTCATGCATGAACACTCAAATATTACATGCATAAGCACCTGATGAGCTCACATGAGTCCTGCACAGTGAACACATGGCAAAGTTTGGCATTCAGGGGCTGCAGTGATATCAGTCAGTGTGAGGCAGCCATGAACTGCCCTGAGCAGGTGGTAGCTGTCTCTGAAGCTGGTTTAACTGTCCCTGGCATCTCAGAATGGCAGGCCCTCATAGAAGACCACAATGGAGCCCCAGGCACAAGAGGAAGAGACACACGGGGAGATACTGGAAAAGACATACGGAAGGAGAGAGGGCAGAGATGATGTGTGGGTAGAGGTTTGCTCATGGAAGGAGGAAAACCATACTTGAAAGATGCTTCTGAGGGACTGCAGCATCTAGGTGAGCTACACCAGGGCAGGGATACCCTTGAGGGACTCTGGCCTGCATTTAACCATGGCTCCTCTCAGCTTTTCACAGTTACTAATTGACTTTTATGAACTGGTGGAAAGTTCTGTGGATCTAGCAGTGGTATATATTTATCTTCATGGGAGGAGAGCCTGCTAGAAAATGAGTGTGAGATCGGAGGTAATGACAATGCTCAGAGGTTAGTAGTATGGTCAACCTAGAATGCGTCAAGACAGTCTGAAAATTCCCCATGCTTCCACCCTACATGTTGGGACTGTTCTTGAGAGAATAAGGGCATGATAGGTTGAAGCAGAACAAAGTCCTTCAGAGATGAGAGAAGCTAGTTAAAGAATTGCAGACACAGGTAAACACAGGGCTTAGTTAATGTTGTTCCATCATGCAGAGAAAACTCCAGGACAGTTGAGCTATTTGGTTCACATCTTTACTCCATAGATGGGAAGACAGTAATGCTTTATCAAGAGAGCTCTACTTAAAACTTGCTTTATGTGTAGACAAAGCTCTACAGCCAGTTTGACTCAAGTAAGGAAGCAGAGGTAGAACAGTAAGATCACACATAGATTGCTATATTAATCTGTGTAGTCTATTCTACAGGGGAAAAGGGTGGAATCTGTGATGGGTAAGGTCTTCTGATTGCAGTATTAGCTCCTATTATTTGTATCACAAGGAAAGGAACAGAATTGTAGAGAGTGTAAATACCCATTGCTAATATATGAATCACTATTAAATGTTTTACATAGGCAAAAGAAAGGATGCAATGGACAACTTGCAGGATTTACTGTCTTTGTGCATGGATACCCAAACAATTCTTGCCTGAGTGAACAGTCATTTCCACTTGGGCACCCTATTAATTCGTAGGCCCAGCTACCTCATGCATGATCACCCAATTTGTTCGTGCAGATGTTCACAACCAATTCATGACTGAGTGTCCAATTAGCCTATACAAGAATACTTGATCAATTAATTTTTAAGCACTCAATTCATTTGTGCATAACTGCTCAGTTGTACACACAAGTACCCCATGTGTTCACACGTGGGCAAGTTTTCTTGGCTTTCACTTGTGCATATGGCCAAGGCTCCAAGCCACTGGACATATCCCATCTCTCAGTTGACCTCCCTTCTTCCAAAAACACATATAGGTAGCTCTGAACTCTGTTTCCTGCCTGTTTACACATTGTTCATATTTAACCACCCCCACCAAGACCAGCAGATGCCACTTACACCCCAAATTCCCAATGCCAGAACAAAGACTCCTTGCCAAGCCTCAGAATCATTTGAATTATTCCAACCCTAGGCTATGCCCTGCCTGTATTCTCCACCAACCACTGTTCTGGGCACAATTACTGCTGCTAGCAAGAGCATTCAATGGGAGAATGTTTCTTTAAATTATCGGCAATTAATATAAACTTCTCTAATCATTGTTCTGGGTAGTGAGAAAGAAAGCAAACACTAAGTAAGTGTTTGAACACCTTTCCCCCTCACACACTTTCTAGTTTCAGCTTCTCTTACCACAGGTTATTTTCATTGTCCCAACCCTTGTGGTGAGGCAACAGGCAGTGCAGCAGTTTGGAGAGGTACCATGAATAGATTGCTTTTGTTCCCCACATTTTACTGAATTTCTTCCACTGCTTCTGGCTTGGGAAGGTCAGGATGAAGAGCAACAAAAGATTCCCATTTGCAAGGCAACTAAGTTCTATTTGGTTGTGTCTTCTCAGCAGTTATTCAGAGAGCCTTGCAAATTTTCATAGTATTCAAAGAAACGTAAAATGTTGAGACACAAGGCCTGAAGAACATGCACTTTGCCAAAGAATCACACTCCACCAGTAAGCAACAGTGTAAAAAATGTTAGTTCAGTTCAACATGCACCACACCACATGGAAAAACAGAGGACTTGGGTTTGTCAAGCACTCTGCAGTACCTTTTGATACTGTTGTACTACTCCAACCATTCAGTGCGATGGTACTGCCCAACCAGGAAAGCAACTCCTTCACAATAGGCAGCCTAGCCTGTATTTGTAAGCCTAGTCCATATACTGTATGTTTCTGCCAAGATGCATCTCAACATTCAGTTGACATTGAAATGCAGACCATTCAGGAATTCATCATGCAATGCTTTCTAATCTCCAGAATCCAAAGTTACCTACTATAGGCAGGAGGATTAGGCCTTGAAATGATGAAGTGTTAGCAGAGCTGCATTGACAGTTTGCACTGGCACTAAAATGGCCTGCCTAGAGAGGTGGTTGAGGCACCAACCCTAGTGTTGTTCAAGAAGTGTTTAGATGAGGTGCTAAGGGATTTGATTTAGTAGCTTAGTGGTGATAGGAGGATGGTTGGACTAGATGATCTTGTAGGTCCTTTCCAACCTAATGTATCTATGAATCTATGACAGATACAACACTTGTTCTGAAAAGTCTTCAAGAATATTGATATCAGATCAGGGCTCATCAGAGTCTGCCAGCTGAAAGTCACTACTCTCTTGACTGCAGCACTTGCTGTACTCTCAAGTTATGCAAGTCAGGAGGTAAAAAGCTGCAGCCTGATCCGAGTAAAAATGAACCTCTTTGGCTGTGTCTTGTCAGTGCAAAACAGTTGTAATTTGTGGCAACTGTGGTTGTAAAAGTACTGTTTCACTATAAGCTTAAAACTGTCATCTTTTCAGAGCCAACTCAATCAGGAAGGAGCAGAGTATTTCCTGACAAACAGGAGGAGAATGTCTACCCTCACACAACAGCACCAGCCAAAGGCTGGCCCCAAAGCATATTCTGACTCACAGATGATGATGCTTCACATTGCTAAGACTTAAACCCTGTGGGAGCCATTTCTTCTCCAAACATATTCTTATCAGTTTAACGTGGCTGTCTACAACAGCAGGCAATCATCTCTGCTGGCATTTCCCTGCTTAAGGGAGACTACAGCAGACACTTAAGCAAGTGAGTGAAGGAACCCAAAAGGAAGGGTTGGAGAATAGGAAACATTCTTGGTGTACTGCTGTTACCCATTCGTGTTAAAAAGTAGCAAGGATCAACCAAGAACATAGCTGGACAGTCAGAGTATATACTTCAAGGTACACTGTATCAGTGGCACTGTAGAAAAGATTGCCTCCATCAGGCAGAATCTACTGGGAGATGTCTGCTCCCATGGCTGCCAAACTGCTCAAAACTGTTTGCATTGGCAACTTCATTCCTAGCCACCCAGCAGTGCCATGTTGGACATGTGCCCCCACCCCTTCAGCATGCTTAGGTACATGAAGGTTTTAAATGGCAGACTAGTCCCTTGCGTTCTAGACAGTCATATACAATCCCCTTCCTTTGATGCCCATCAGGGACATTCAGCTGGGCTATTTAACTTAGCCACACACGTCTACCTCATTACCCATCCCCAAAATTAGCATGGAAAATAAATGCCACATCATAAGACCACAGCTTTAAATGCACTCTCATTTCTTACCCAAATTCAAATTTCACATTCTGCTACAAGCTGACAAGATAATTGTTAGGTAATTACACTGTCTTCATTTCCAAGTACAGCAAAGATACAGCAGCAAGAGAATGTACAAGTGTGATAAAAATTACACGTCAGTCTGCTTTTCAAAAATTATCCAGCTAGCCTATATATTACCAAATAAGCACTTGCCTGAAGGAAGTAATGGCTGGAGCATTCTTCAAAGATCTGCTTTTGTTGACATCATTAGCTAGAATAACAGAGGGTATCAAGAAATGGTAACTCTCCCACCAACTCTTCCTTGCATACTAATGTTGATGCACCCTGAAGTTGCCACCACTGGCACTCAGGAGGTACAGTGGGTACAGAAGACGGGTAGGAGAACTTGGGAGCCATTGCCAGACCTTTGTCAGCAACAAGATAACTTCAGATGTTTCAAGCACATTTCTACACTATGGTTGCCAAAAGAGCATCATTTTTAGCTGCTTCCAGGCAGAACATACAGAAGTTCAGGAAGAAGAAATTGGAGTAGAAAACTCATTTTGGTTTGGTTCAAAGATATCAACAATGGATATCACCAATTCATCATTTGATATCAACAAAGATATCAACAATTGGGATTAAAGAAATCTCTTCTGATGGAAAATAGAAAGAAGCAAATGAAAACTAACTAATCCAAAAAGCTAAGAACAGTCATAGCCAAGAGGAACATCACACAGAGACAGAGGTTTCTAGCAAGTCAGCCTCAGAGGTACTCATTGTGGTCCATTATAACCAGGACATGAGGACATTTAGTTAGCCTGCACTGCACAGGGGGGCTTTGCTACCATTGCTACTTTGCTCCTGGGACTCTGGCCAATGCACAACAGTGTAGTTAACCTGGAAAATTGTTCACTCAGGGTAGTACAGAGGTCTCAATCATGATGCTGCATTGTATGGTGTAAAGGTGCACCTAGCATACTCCCTTAGGAGCAGCAGGGTTTTCTTAAAGCGGTAGGAACTGCTGAAGATACAGGTCAATAACAGCGGGGCACTTCTTGAGGGTCAAAAATATTCAGCATGCCCAGCTAATGAACCCAGTAATAAGAATAAATTATATCTTTGACACATCGAACAAGACCATTTACGGACCAAGTGCACATGACTGTTTGCAAAGTATATATTGACTAGATTTGCACTGTGCTACAACTTTCCAATGAGACACACAACATTCCAAGCATTTCAAGATGGTCTGTACACTTTCTTCTGTTCCAGTGACTGTTCATGCGAGTGCTTTCAGACTCTGCCCAGAAGCTGTGGTTCCGTGCCTGGTCCAACTGCTTGTCCCTTCTTTTTGCCTATTTGAGACATCAGTTGAGCACATCACTGCACCAGCAAAGCTTGATGATTCATCTCTCTTCTCTAAAAATGTTTTAGGGCCAAGACTGCTGCAGAAACTGAAGAGGAAATAGAAGCATGGAACAGAGCTGTGACAGGAAGATGGGAAGGGATGAGCTACTTAGTTATCCTTAACCAATTGGAAGGTTTACTGTGAAAACAACGTAGTTCAGCAGTACAGTTCAGACCCTGGTTACCCAGCAGGAATCCTAGAAGCCCTAAGGTAAATGGATGTAAGACATATGAGCTGTTCCTCTAGCTGTATCTGGAGAATCTTCTCAGCTGAAGGTCTGACAAGACTAGACAATTTCAGAACTTATTTTTCTCAACTCAAACCCTATCTGCAAGGAGAACTTACCCCAGTCAAAGTGAAGAGCTTGCCTTTATATTGCAACTCAATACCCTTGAAAAATAACTCGAGATTCTCAGAGGAAATAGATGAAAAGGTACAGAGATGGAAGATTTTAGCTGTTCAGGGATCTTTTCACTGATTGAGGAGGCAATTTGTGGATGCCCCCCTACAGCCAGTAAGAATATAGCAGGGCACCACAGCATCCCTAAACCAAAGAACCTAATCTGCATGCAGGTGGAATAATTTTCTTCGCCTCAGTTATATCACAGCCCAAGAGCACCTTTTGGATACTGGCAACATATGCAAAATGCTTGCATCACAGATAAACCCGGGAAAAGGAAAGCTGAACTGAGGTCCAAAGCTGCAGATTGCATGAATCAGCCAGCTTCCTCAGAGTTAATAGAGTCCACCCAGCTGAAGACTTAGCCTTGTTTATGTATTGTTTTTCTCCTCAGAGGAGTAAGTGAAGTTGCCATCACAGAAGTGCTTTCAGGATCACCTTGCTAATGCAACCTCAATGAACCTTTCTATTCATCTCAGCAGCACACTTGAGTACTGCAGCCCCCGGTAAATCAGAACATGCCAGGATGTCTGTAATTCTTAAGTGGTGCTTTGTAGTTTCCATTATTCCCCACCACCACCATTAGAAATAAAACAAAAACAGAGTGGACGCCAATTTCCCTGCTGGTGCAAATGAGTACACTTCCACTGAAACTGAGAAGCTTCGGCCAATTTCAACAAGCACAAAGCTCGAATCTGGTTGCTGTTTCTGCTCCCGCATACAGCAGTTTTTAGATCCAGCTGAGTTCTTGCAGGATGAGTAGCAACAATCAGTTATCTCCAAAACTGCTTTAATGGAAAGCCTTGTAGTCCTTGACAAGCAGTTCCAATTACCAACAAGTTTTAGTTCAGGCAAAGGCAGAAATAACTTGGGCAAGGCTTAGCTAAACAACAGCCAAACAAGGATATGCCCAAGCCCTGGAGACCAGGCTTCTGAGCGCCTGTTTCACAATTACGTTTAACCAAATATCTTTTCAGTGAGGGACTTTAAAATGAGGAACCTTTTCATTTATTTTTTTTTTATTGCTCGAAACCACAGCTACCACATTAAGACACATTTCTGAGCTTTAAAAAAAGGCCGCTTTCAGCATTCCTAATTTTCACTGTTTATAAGCCATGACTTCACTGAATGATTTTTTTTCCTGCACAGTTGAATATGCCCTGTATCTAGAGGGTAATTTTGGCTTTAATCTGCACTAAATGCTAGAATGTCGGACAAGTGAAGCATTTGATGGTGATGATAATGAGCAGCCCATTAAAGGTAATTTTTAAAAAGTTAATGAGCTCTCACTAAGGGACCGACACGTACTGTAATGAAAAATGTTTGCATAAAGAATATAACTTTCTAGCTATTTATTTTACTTTATAGAGAGCCTATTAAACTTTTTAATATGCCTTCAATTAATTCAGCACTTTAAATGACTCTTGAGTTTTATTTTCATTCTTATTTTGCCATACTGGGATACAGAAATCTAGTTTTCTAAGGAAAGCAACTGATATCCCAATCAATCACTCTTTTACCACTCTATTCTCTATTGAATGTCCAGGGATTCAATTTCCCTCCCTCCCTTAATTAAGGGAACTCAGCAACAAAGTGATTTAGTGATCATGACTCTTGCCATTTCTTTAGCTGTGTGGTCACTGTTAGCCACTATTTGAATTTACCAGCATAAATAAAGCCCTTCTGTGACTAAACAAAGTCAAAGTAGCAATAAATTAAACCTGCCATGTACACTTGGTTAAACCTTTAGCCAACATAAATACAAGTGGCCTTTTGCTGTGATTTGCATGGTACAATGACATCATACATTTCCAAATAGAACATCAAGACCACAGCCAAAAAGCTAATACAATTCCCTTACGTGAATCAAGTTGCAACAGTCTCGAGTTTGTTGCAATGACTATTCATTTTCTGGCTTCTCCACCCTCTGGTCTCATGTGACCGCATTATAAAATATTCTACATGGTGAGCTCAAGTTTGCATTTTCTGCATGATTACATTTTGGCAAGGGGACTCCTCATGTTGTCTCTCTCTGCAGGAATGTTTTGAAAGTTACTGAAGTTACTGAAAAGTCAGAATTTGTCAGCTCAGAGTCAAATGCAATCTTTCCATGCTGAGCCAAACCCTAGGAGGAACAAAAGCTACAAAGTGTTGCATCCAGAAAGAGACAGAAAAGCAAAAGCAGACACAAGGACTGCCAAATAAAGGCTGTGCTAACTGAAGCTAAATCTAGTTAGGGTAAATGAAAGGGAGCTATGTTCATTTATGTGACAAAGCTTTTAGGTTGTGGGGAGGAATAAGGAGCTGCGGGGGGGCAAGAGAACTAATGTGCTAGCTCAACATTTCTCAAGCCAGGCCTAGGCTGTGGTTCTGCTCACCTTCTAATCAATCAGTTAAGGAGGTTAGAGTCAATGATCTCTTGACGTCCCTTCCAACCCCTGCAATTCTGTGATTCTGTAATCAGAGCCTCTACCAGGGAACACAACTATGTTGCAGGACAATGCGCAGCCCAGAAACACCTGAGGTACTCCAAATCCAAAATCAAAGTGATCCCAGGTCAGAGGCACAAACCTCCGTGAGGCACCACCCCAAACTCTGCTTCAAAAGAAGGACACCTATCTGTGCAACCTGGGCTAGGGACCTGCTTTGGAAGGGGGGTTGGACTAGATGATTTCTAGAGGTCCCTTCCAACCACTACAGCTCTGTGATTCTATGACTGCTGCTCCCAAAGGTTTTCGTCCCCTGCAAGGGCAGCTGGGACGGGGCCAGGAGCACCATAAACAGCACAGCACAGCACTGGGTTTCCTTCTCCATTCATAGAGGAGCACGCTCAGCTGGCTGCTACCAAGTAACTATTCACAGGAGAGGAAATATTGTTTCCTCCAGTGTTGCTACAAACAGCCCTTCTAAAAGCATGCTTGGTAACTGTTAAGCTGCAGTACAGCTGATATTGTGCTACAATACTAAAAAAAAAAAAAAAAGTAGTGCCTGGAGTGTTGTTGCCTGTGCTTCTGAATTGACTAAACCCATCTGCAGGTATCTGTGAGTGAGGAACCACAAGTACCAGAGCAGTCGTGCTGAGGAATTTGGTTCCCTTGTGAGCTACTGGAATGGAAGAACAAATAGCCCGCATTTTACTCTCTTTTCCACCTCAATACCACCCTGGTTTAATCCAGAACAACTCCAAAAGAGTCGCGCTCTTCTGCTTGCTCTCTGGTAAAAATTTCTCCCCTAACTAACGCGAAACAAACATTTTAATGTGGGAAGGAATCAAATAAGAAATTGTGTCATAGATGTATTATTGATCCAGAGATGGGCAAAGAACAAAAGACAAGCAAGACCTCTCTGAGCCTATGCATGTGACAATTTTAAAAGGAGAAAAAATAATAGCTCATCAGTGAAGCCATAAAAAAGGTCATTAAGAAGCTTTGGGCTGAGCTGTACAATTTTATGTCACTTTTTATTTACATTTTCATCACGAAAGTTGTGTTGAAAGAAAAGCACTAGAAAAATGATGTAGGCTGGTCTTTATAACAGATTATATTTTTACAGTGCTCTAAAAACAAAGAGATAAAGGAAAATCTTTCACATATTACCTTATTCTCTGCTGTCTCTTTATTCTCTTAAGCCTGTGTTGAGTAATAATTCTTGACTTTCAGATCATGACATATTAAGAATGAAAAAGACTTTACATTCTTTTTTTCTCCTCCCTTTCTTTTTATTATTCCTTTTGAAAGATCCGCACAGGGCTGAAATATCAAGGCCTCTCTGAGGCCAATCAGCACAATGCTTATTAAGTACTGCACAGAAGACACGATCTATTTTTAATTAAGCCATCTTTGAACAATGCAAGGTAAGGAACCTGGCTTTTGAACTGCAAGGCAATCAGTGAATGGATAGCGAGTGAATTAAAAGTAAACAGGAGGAAGAATTTCAAACACAGAGGGTTCTGAGGGGATCTCCAAAAACAAAAACTTTTTCTTAAAGAAAGAAAAAATGAAGATTTTCTTATCATAATTTTGAGGGTGCATTTCATCCCCTATTTCAACTCACTTTTTAAAGCCACATCCGGTTGTTTGTAAAAACAATTTGTTAGCAAATACGTGGTTCTCCTCAGCCCAGAACATTAGAAACTGCAACATATACACAACACTTACTGATGTTTAAGTATCAATCAGTTTGTGTATTATTTGAGCAGAGTACACATTCAAGTCCACTTTACACCGTTATGGAACAGACTAAACAAACCTGACCTCAGGGGTGACCCTCATAGGATCCCAAAAGATTGTGAATGTATAGTAGGCAGTCACCACGAGACTTTTACAGCCTGGTAATGGCATGCAAATGACACTCTGTCTCTGTAAGGCAGCCAAATTCTGGGGTTGTATATGAGAGTAATTTCCTGAAGAATTTGGGGAAAATGTGATACTTTTCCTTTTATGTATGAAATTCACATCTCATCTTTTTACTGGAGCGCTACAGGGAGAGCGCTGACAAACTTATCGATGGGCCGTACTGATCCCTGTAGCAGCACCTCTCCAAAAGCCTCCCTCTGTAAGTGTAGTGAATGGGTTTCCCCAGCGTGCAGGGACTGCCCAGCGTGCCCAAACCATTTTCCATGCCCCAGAACACACACTCAGCACCGTGCTGAACTGTGTGCAGGAAGCAGTCTCCTCCAGAGCCCAGCTCCAGGCAGGAGAGCAGGGAGAGTGCTCTGAATTGTCTTCTGTGAAAGACTCCCCCTCCCCTCCAGCATTTTTACAGGATGTAAGGGAACCAGCTATGTCTGGCTCCTTAAAGACAGTGAGATATCTACTCCTTCCCCTAAGGGCTGTATTTCTTAAAAGAACATACACAGCGATAAAAATTGCTCATCACAAGTGTGGGTCCGGTGCCAGTGCAATGGGTGAAGGTCTAGATTTGGTTGCTCCATTACTGAAAATCAAGCCAATTTTCACAGCGTCAGCCACACCTACACGTCACAAATGTAACTTCTTGTCCTTGCCTATCATATCTTTCTTGGCACTTTCATCACCATAGCTGTGTTATTCCAGTTTTGCTTCAAGGCTTTCACTGCAGCTGTGTATACATTAGCCATAAATCAGCTTATCTGTTCCTACTGGAGCTCTTAGCAGAGGAAATGAGAGAAGGAGGGAGAAGTAAATGCATCATCCACAAGTCTTTGTTCCCTATGTACACTGTCTAGCAAAGGGCCAGGATCATGCTGGCATAACATGGAGGAACCCAGTTGTGGTTCTAGCCTGAGCTTTGAGAAACAGCCCCTGCCATTAATGAAGAGCAAGATGTACCCAAAGATCTTGATCAGTTTTTATGAGAGCTCACAGATGGAGTTCTGCTCAGAGAAATTCCTATGACCACGAAGACTCAGGAAGGCTTTTTCCTCACAGCCTAGTCATAAGAACTCTGCAGTCCATTGGGAATCTCCCTAACATTACCCATGCAGTTATCAGATCACTACATATCACTGCAGTTTAGTGCACACACAGGCATGTCAAAATCACCAGGACCAAAATCCAAGGCAGAATAAAGCAACTCCACTCCTTTGCCCCATTTTCTTGGAGAGTGCATCTGGCACTCATTTAATTATTTTTCTTTCACCTGACTTCCTTTGCCATCAGATGCTGGCTACTACCTGAAGGCAGGACCACCATAAGGATTTATCCAGCCAAATCATTGCCTGGCATAAGTTGAGATTCTTCTGTTTGTAGTGACAGCATTAAAGGGAAACACTGGAAAACATTAACAAATGTGATAAAACTGTTTGTTAGCACACCTGCTATGGGGATCACAAAGACACAATCCAGCATTTTCTTCCTTTTCCCAGTGCCCCCACCACCTTTTCTTCCCCTCCCAAACCATACTTTTAGTAAACTGTCCTCTTCCAGTATAGGTCTTCACAAATCAATGGGTATTTTCATTTCCTCTGCAATTTTAGCCTCTTCTGGGGAATTCAGTTACGTGTAGTGCATGAAAATAGGACCACAGGCTGGTCCTCTACAAGATGCTAACTGAAAACTTTGTCATAAGTAGGAGGAAGGGAGGAAGTGGCAAGAAGCTTAGCAGGACCTTGTGCTTTTCATGCTCTACATAGCACTTGGTACTTATGAATGGCATCCCTGCAGCACTTCACAGAGGTTTACAAGTTGTGAAGTGCTGTCTCTGCAACTACACAATGACACGTTCATCTCAATAAGCCAGGAAAATTAATTAAAGTGTTTATATGCAGAAAGTTGTATCCTGTGTTTTCCATCCAGGTACTACTGTCACTGGAATGAAAGGGAAGGAGAAAGAAGATTTCACATCAGATATGTTAGACATGCAGGTCTATTGGCTACAAAATTAAAAAAACAAACAACAAAAAAACGCCTGATGAGGCAATGTTCTTTTTTTATTAAGTCCATGTGCTGTATTCATAGCAAAATTGATCTTAGGCTGTATCAGTGAGAAAGTAGAAGAGGGTGCAGGTAGGGTAGGATGTCTGGACCTGATCTTGCAATTCTCAGTTGAATCCTGCTTCAAAACACCAACACACACAGGAGCTGAGGAATCTAGCCCCATTAAAAATTACTACAAATTACCTGGTACGAAATGCTTACATTATGAAAACAGGGATGATTTTGCATCTGTTAATGAGGATAATGACTAATATATTCAGGCAGTAGATGTGACAGCTGTCTGTATGTTTTTAGGGGCATATATTTTTAGATGCCATTTACCTCTGAACATATTAACTACTACATTCTCCCAAAGTACTCTGAGCCCCCAGAGCTTAAGAATGCAGGTCGAATTTCTCTCTGAATCTACATCACTCCGTTGCATCACTCTACCTCGTTATTTGGAAGTGTTCACAGATCTGCCACTCGAATCCTCAGCTAAGTGATATGGCAAAGGGAAATGGCTAATGCCAATGTGAAACAAAACAATTGAAGTCACACACAGAAACTCTGCTTAAATGCAACTTCACCGCCTGCTGCTCCATTTTAACTAGTTTAATCACCTGCTGACCAAGCAGGGCTTATAACTGTTAAGGAATATATGTTTGTGCTTTTCACCCATTTTTCAAAACAAGAGATTTGCAAGACGAACTCCAATTTTAAGACAAAAGTCACCCCATTAAATCTTAACAGATGTTTCTCAAGTTTAGAAGATTAAGAAAGATTTCAGCATCAAAAATCAAAGAAAATATTCTATGACCTTAAAAAAGGATAAATCGCAAAGCTCTAAACAAACCAAAAGTCCACTTTGACAGCTGCATCTGACTGAATTGATGAGGTGCTATTGATGTTTGGATTAAACTATGCCTCTGTGATCAAGTACTCAAA
Organism: Cyrtonyx montezumae; assembly: GCF_038088225.1. Lineage (NCBI taxonomy): Eukaryota > Metazoa > Chordata > Aves > Galliformes > Odontophoridae > Cyrtonyx > Cyrtonyx montezumae. The sequence goes on from NW_027071981.1 coordinate 6,827,403, forward strand.
CATGGGATAAAAGAGGAATATATTCTTTAATCCCACCAACTAATTTTGTGTAGGCAGCAGTTGCAGAAAGCAGTGGTTACAGAACAAACGTTGGAAGTGGCTTCACTTTTGCTTATTGACAAAGCTATTTTTATTTCATTAATTCACCAAGTATACTATCAGCGTTTAAACTAACACAGGGAAATCTATATTGGGCACACTATTCTCCACAAACAAATCACTGAAAATTTCAAAGTCATTAAAGATAGAATCAATAGGATATGATTCCGAAGGGCTAGGAAGATGCGGTGCTAAAATGTAATAGAAAAATTAGGTATTGATTTCTTTATATAATCTTGATAAAAAAGGTAAACAACACAGGATATTTCAGTTCTGTTTTTATAGCATCTGTTTTCCAAAAAGGAAAAGGGTTAAGAGACAGCTATGTCACTTGTTAACTACAGTCTTCAAACTGTATCTCTACAAATTTGCCACCTCCATGAGAAGACTATGTAATGTGTGCTTCCCAACGCGCGCTCCCCTTCCTAAGCAAGGGCTCCAGACGCTCCATTACCAGGAATTCAGATGGGAGAAACTTGAAAACAAACCTAGCCAGATGGAAGCCTGCATCCTCAACTGGCTATATTTGAGAACAAGTGATAAAAGAGAATCAAACCTGTAATGCCAAAACAGTGGCTTTGCACCCACTACTACTGCACGCCAGCACACCAGGAGTTCAGATTCATCATGAGAAGGATGCTGCATGGGAAAGATTCCCAGCTGTCTGCAGGAAGTCCACATCATTTGATGGAGATTAAAATCCAATTTGCAAATAAATAAACTCACAGGAAAAAGAATCCACAGAAGGCAGGCACAGTGAGAGGCAAAGATCACCTGTAGAACCATAGAATCACCAATGTTGGAAAAGACCTCTAAGATCATCCAGTCCAACCATCCCACTACCACCTGTATCTCCCACTAAGCAATGTCCCTCAGTACAACATCTACACATTCCTGGAATTCCCCCAGAGATGGTGACCCCACCACCTCCCTGGGCAGCCCTTTCCAGCACCTGACTAAGAAGATTTGGATTACAACTAAAACTTTCCCTCTCGCACATACAAAACTACATCAGAACATTTTTTCACTCAAGGAAGTCAGAAACTATGTTTCTGAATTATTTACTGGAGAAAAATGACATTTTAGGGGAATAACTCCCATCAGTAAATATTTACCAGAAATATCTTTTTCATTAATATAAAGGGAAAAAAAGCATCACAAAGAGGTCAAAAGATGCAGAAAAGGCAGGCAGCCATTCCCAAATTGCAGAGAGGAGTGGATGTTAATCCACTGAACTCAGTGGCAAAATGGTTTCAAAAAGCCTGGGACTCCCCCTCTAATTCTTTACTCTTCTATCTCTTCTTGTTACTACCATTTGTTTTCACAGCTTCTCTCTCCATACAGAAAGGAACAGATTTGCATGCATTGTTATTTTAAAATACAAGCCTGAGAAGAGGAAGAAGAAAGCTTTATAATTCTGAGAACTGCTTCTGAGAAGAGCCAAGCGCTCCCAAGTTGTACTGAACTAAAACCACACATTTTGTAGGATTAAGCCCAAAATAACCAAAAGCAGCTGCATCGCAGTCAAAAGGGGCAGCAAAAGTGACATATGATATCACAAAAATAAAAGAATGAAAAGAATGGATGCTCTCTTCACGTAACTTAAAAACCTAAAAAGGTACATTTTCATCTTCCGGATAGCCTAGGCTCTGTAGCACTTCTTCAGGTAGTTATATAAACATTTTCAGGAGAAGAATACATGTAATAGGAGGCTTGCATCGATATCTGTTTGGTCTATTTTTACACTCACTTGTTCTTGAAGGATACAAAACCACACAATAATACAACCACAAAACATCAGATGAGAAATTGTATGCGGTAATAACACGTCTGTGCATTAACGGCATATCGTGTTTCTACTTTGTAGAAAATGCATGTAATATTGACAGAAAGCTTGAGTCTACTGCTGTTTTGTTGGGGCTTTTTTATTTATTTGTTTTATTATTTTTAGTTGGATAAAATCTTTGCAATTTTCTTTCAAACTGTTTCAAACTCCAAAATATATCTGTTTATGCTTTCAGAATCATGAATCTGAAGCCAGGCAACAGCACTGGTTATGATTTACATAGTTGGTCTGTGGCTGTTATGCAAAGATGGATTTTACCATTACAATGATACTTATGTAATTCTGACAGTTTTCCCTGTGTTGCTAGGGAATTCTGTAAACAAACCAAACAAAACCACAGCATACTTCAATAGCAGTGACAAAATTTTTGTAGCCACAATGCTGAGAATATGGTCTAATTATTCTATAAACACACTTTGATTTGTTTACTTCAGTGTCAAATTAACTTCAAATATGTAACAACAGTCACTGATTTGATATGGTATACAATACTGCCAGTGACTGCTTTCATTGTAGTGTGTGTAAATCTATCTCTTTTTAAAATCAGTTCATTTCTGAAAGCGTCTCTGCTGTACAATGTGAATACTAAACAGGGGAACACATGTGCAACTTATTTAAAAGAAAATTATTTCCAACGAATTTTGCTATGATCCAGCATATTTCTGCTCCACTTTATTTTTCCTTTTGCACAGTAGAAGGAATAATTTTTAGGAAGATTAATAACTCATGACTTAGAGAAACAAATTATAATCTCACTGGGAAGGAATGAGCCAAACTAACCTCATCTCCATCCATGCATTTGCTCTGAACCAGTAGATTGTGCTACTTAAAAGAAAGATAGAACTTCGACCACTTTAACCAACATAGACAACTGGGACAAAATCAAACTTTTGAGTAGTTGGAAAGAACACAGATCCTGGAGAGATGCACAGAAGAAACAAATGATTACACTGTGTTTTTCATTTCCTACTGTGTTTAAATGAACAGCAAGCTAGGGAAAACATCAATGGCTTACAAAAAGATTTGAGTGTAGGGCTTTGTTCTTTTCAGGGATTTTCGTGGGAGGTGTCATGGGATTTTCATGGCAGGTTTGCTGCCTGCCATAACCATCAGTGGTGGTAAGTAACAGACTTGGTAATGGCAGCCACTGCTCTGCATGAACGACTTTGGCGTGGCTTGTGATATGCACACCACAGCTTGGAAACCCCTGGCTTTGTGTCATAAAGTGCATTTCACAAAGAAGGATCTCCAAATGATTTACAAGTGGCGCACACTACCTAAAAGTCAGAAGCCCACCCACTGAAATGAGGCCCGCCCAGAAGAGAATGAGACCACCAAATAGTATCTGTAAAACAAAATGAAAGAATGCAGGAGAAAAAGAAATAATGTTAGCAAATTGTATAATGTTATATGTTGTATATATATATGTTGTATAATGCAAAATAAGCAAATTTTCTCCCCATGACAATCAAGTTTTGCATTTTCACGAGGCAATAACCCACGCTTGATTTTCACCAGAAACACAACCACCCTTACCTCCATTTCTGGAAAAAGCAAGAGCTCCAATCAGATGGAAATGATGAATCTCAGTTTTCTAAGCTTCACCAGAACAGGCCTTTAGCTGATCATTTTCCTCTAGAACTGTGTGAGACTGAATTTAACAGAGATGCGTACACTTCTTCCACTCTCATCTACCATGGAGAGAGGGGTTGCATCCCAGTCTATTTATGCAAACTATCTGCTGTGACAAAAAAACACTTCCCCTCCAACAGCTCAGATATCAAAACCTTGTGGAAAGTCTATGGAAGTCTTGGGGACCCTGCAGGCATATCATCCTTCTCATCATCAGGGCTCCTCAGAACAAACAAAGCAGACTCTTTTTTGGCAATAGTTAGATATAGAAGGAACAACTTGGTGTGAGTAATTCAGGAAAACTGTCATTCGGGCACTACAGCTGGTGACCTTACTGGACCAGCATCCTTTATGGATCTGTCACAAATATGATAATAAATAAACAAATTATCAAGTAGAAATAATCATAGGAACAAAGCTGCATAAAGTGGTGTTGTATTTCCTCTGGAACATGAAAAACAGCTCTGCAAAGACTATCTACCTTTATCCTCCAGGACTGATGTAAATACAAGTTGAGGAACTGAAATAAGAAAAGGCAGAGGACCTGCTGCTGCGGGGGGACAGCCTCCCCAACACATACAGATATCAAGATTTCGCAGGTTGTCCTTTGGTCTCAACATAAATACTTGCTAAGTTGTCTCACTTCTGTTCTGCTATAGGACACCTAAGGAGACCTTGATCTCACACAGGTCCCTGTAACTAAGTGCTGTGAAAGGCACTTGGTCCCAGGATGCTAATGTGCACGTAGTGTGATCAGCCTGGCCCTACAGCAAACCCCAGCGTCCCCAGCAGTGCATCTCAGCAGGCACTGAACATGAACCTGCCTTTTAAAAGACAGAATCTTGCCCTTTAAAAGACTAAAATCTCCAAGAAGAAAATACTGGATTTACTGTCATTAAGCTGAAATAATCTACAGACTCAGTCAGAGCTTGGAGTTTTTATACTTGTAAGGTAGAAATTGTGGAAATTAACAATGAAGTTGTGGAAATTAGAGGTTATTATTACAAAGCCTCTATTTAAGGGATAATGTTCTTGGCAGAAAAGTATACAAGGCAATAAAACGCCTTAATAGGTGATTACATTCCCAAAGCAAAACCTGCAGTGAAGGCTGAATAAGTAACCACAAACACCATTATACAAGACAGAAAGGATAAAAGCCACAAGACTGTGCTTTCTAAAAATATTTCATACTCACACACTACCTTCCTCCATTTTTAGTGCATCTAAAGAATCATCTGTCTTACTATTTCCATATTTACAGTAGTACAGGCTGGAGTCTTAAGGAACTTGATTCAGAGCTGAGCCTTGGACACCTGATCCACCTGAAACTCATTTGTAAGGACAAGCAAATGGTCTGCAGATCAAATGTATGGGTAGGGAAAAAGCATCAAGCTCTTGTGAAGGTTCCAGTATAGTTCTGCACTTTTACAAGCAGAAGAGAAGAGTAAGAAATCAAGGGGAAAAGAACATCCTCACAGAAATGTGTTGTCCAGCCCTCTGGAGGCACTTGTACTGGGACATTCCCTCAGGATGATTGGGGTGTAGAGAACAGAAAAACACTCCTCCCTCCCACTTATTCAGGGTGAATTTCTTTCAAAAGAAATAATTCTTCCAGCACACAGTCCATATGGTTAGTTGAAGCAAAGCATACTAAGGCATACAGCAAGAGTTGTATCTTCATTTTCCTGTACTTTATGCTTTGCAGCTTGGAGCTCTGATGACTCAAGTATTCCAAGCCTGTTAACAAGGATTCCCTTTTCTTCCTTATTATGCATGGCTGAAAAATTGTAACTGTTTCACCAGCTATGAGCCTCATTGCCATGATTCCTGCCTCTGTCACGTCAGTATAAGCTTGCTGTATGTGCATGGAGCACGCACCAACCTCAGGCTACACTTAAACCCACTCAGAAATGGGAGCAGAATGCAACAAGCCATTGTTACAGACAAGCTCTTAGGAAAATGATTCTCCTGCTATAATTTGCACTGTCTTACTAGTTTTCAAGAGAGGGAGGTATCATGATTTTGCCCTGTAAAACAACGCTTAGATTGCTAAGTTTGTCAATCTACCTGGCTATTAGTTTCTAGAAAAGGAGGGCAGGCTGGAGCCTCTGGAAAGGCCAGTTTCAGCTCAGGAATTCTAAGTTCTCTGAGCAACTTCTACAGGCAATACAGGGAGACCAAATCCTCCAATGAACTGGTGAGAATTCACATTTTCTGGAGTAGAAGACTGGAATGAGGATCTGCCACTGTCTCCAGAGTTCAGGTTCCCTACACTGGGATTACCCCCTGTGATACTCTTGCCACTCTCAAACAGTGGCTGGGCTGTGGACACAGAGGTTCACCAGACCTATCACCCTTCCTCTAGATCATTTAAGCTGAGATTATTGAATCTGCGAGCATGCTCCAAAGTCTCCCTCTTCTTGTATGGCTACAGACAGCAAAAGGCAGAAGTGATGGAGTTCTGCTGCTTCTTACCTCAAGCTGGGTTGGCTAAGGGGAGACGTGTCAGACTTGTTATAAAGAGACTTTCAGACTCAGCTTTTCGAGAAGATCCAGAACTGGCTCCCTGAGACACCAAACCACATGATGTTCAACCAAGGACAGGATTTGAGCACCCAAATATTGCTCTTCAAACTCATGAGACAGGATTTGTAGATCTGTGCATTTGTAGGTGATCTGGAATGCCTGTGAGTTACTTAGAGTGCAATGAGCTTTAAAGGGCCTGATTCTGCAGTTCTATTGACCTTGCTGTAAATGTTCTGGTGTTTGCATCCCTTGTTTTTGACAGGGCTATTAAAATTTCTAATTGTTCATCTTTTAATCTGTCTGATTTCTCATTTCAAATGAGAAACATAAACCAAAGGTGTGTTTCCCTTAACAGACTAGAAGACTTCACTGGGGACAAGAAGAACAGCACAGTAATTACTGAGCAAGAGCAAGCTCTATGGCTAGCTTAGGCTTTGTAATTCCTAGTGGTACCTCCAAAGCCTTCCACATCTAACATGCCAAGCTATGGTTCCAAAAGGTAAATTGAAACTTTACCATCTGTTCCTCTGGGAACCTTTCATTCTTTGACTGCTCTAGTTATCAAAGGACCAACATTAATCGATTAAATTTTCCCTGCCTTGCACAGGAAATCCCAATACAAGGCAGCTGTCCGGAATGGATGAGGGCTAGTTAGCAGTTGGAACTGAAGTTCTGGAGATCAGCATTTATTTCCTCATACTGCACAAATTTCCTGTGCAGTCTTGGGCTGGTTACTTGATCGCTCTGTGACCTGGGCCTATGCCTGTTACAGTCATGTTAACATTGTTATGTTCTTCCAGCATGTTTCATGAGAGATTGCCTGGGTTGGGAAGGCAGGATTTAGCAGGTTTTTCACAACAGCACAAACTCTATCATGTCAGCAGTGAGCTCTCCCTCTTTTCCTGAGCTGACTATACCACTTGTGGACATTCTCATTACCCAGTGTTTCTTTACTCACTTGTCTGAAGTCCAATTCATACCTACTGGCAAAAAGGCTCGTCATGTAAACTCTCCTCAGATCTGCTTTCAGCAAAGCTTAGCTTTAAGATAATTAGTTCATTTGGCTTCCACTAACTACAACTGACCATTTGAGCCTTCCCTTTCTGTTCCAGTGTGAGCTTGAAACAACTGTATCCATATCTCTTTTCTTCCTCTTTCCCTCAAGATAACATATAATTTCTCATATCTCCTGCCAGACCCACCTTGCCTCTAAACCCCACCCTCAGCACGTGCATACGTGCATTCAGCCTCTCTGTTCAGCAGCTATCTCAATTCAGCCATGCTCCAAACACGAAAACACTTCAGCATGGCAAGCTTCCAGCCTCACTTGTCTGCACCATCCAAGGAGTTCCTGGATAGGAACAGACATGAAAGTCTCCTGGACAGGGAAGGAGGAAAGACATGAACTACAAACTGCCTCATTCCTTAAGGTATTTTCTGTGTCCCCTCAAGGGGTGACATCACCCCTCTGACAGCGGCCCCCTCACATGCTTTCAGAGAAGTTTGATTTTCAGATTCCATTTGCAAACCCAGTAATCAATCATTGTTTGACATTGGTTAACAATCATTTGATCATTGGTTAACAACCTCGGTTTAAAGCAACCCATCTGGTTTTACCTTTAATGGATACAATACAATGCATGTGATCCCTTTTGCAGGCAGAGTTATAACACTGGGTAAAAAACATCTGGATTGTTTTCAGCTCTCACAGCTGCTTGCAAAGCGTTGGACATGACAGCAACAGCATTATGTGAGCAGCGCTCCCATTGCAAGGGCTGGTGTTGGTCCCTTTGCAATAAGCAACCATTTTTACCTGTGAACATGTTTCCAGGCCTTAGTACCTGGATCAGATGGGCCTCCATTACCTTAGAGCTGAAAAGCATCAAAGCCCAGTTCAGAGCAGATCTGTTTGAAGGAAGACCTACAGAACTTCCTGAAAGCAATATAAGGCTCTCAGATATTTTTAGTTTTCACTTTTTTTCCTGGAGAACTTTTACATCATGCCTATTTATCACAACAACCTACAAAAATAAAAAATAAAAAAATAAAAAATATATATACTAACTTTTTTCCAAAGCTTCCCCTCCCCCCCCCTCTTCTTTCTGTACCTTCTCACATTTCTGTATGTATAAGACAAGTACCAGCTGCGTTGCCAGCTCTGCTGTCAACATTAGCCACAAGAACAAAAGTCTGGGGATTTCTAGCACATGCATTTGATGTGTCATACACTTCACGGAGTGCTGCAAACCCCCAGGGAAGTCTCTGGATTTGTGTATATTGGCTACAAGCAAACACATTTCTTCTGGATTCTTCCATGCTCAAGGGAGCCTTGTGCTACTCACTTCTCCACGTGAGCTGAGCAAACCTTCATGCAAAACCTTCATGGCCTTCATGCAGCTGTTGCACTGGTTTCCATCTTTGCTTAAGTCAACCTAAAGAAATACAGACAAGTAGATTTCAGTTTTTTTCACTCCTTTCTTTCTCTCTTTTTTTTTTCCCTAAGACCAGATACACTTAGGGCACAGCATAAGCCTCTGTTTAAAATACTAAATACTTAAATACTAAAATACTAATACTTCTGCTCTGGTGATGAAGTTTCCCTGCCTCCTTCCACACATCGTTCTGACCTCTTCCCTCATAGCCAGCATGTTTCATTGCTATCAGAGCTCTGGATTGTAACATGTGGCCCAAATCGGCCAATACCAGAAAAAAAAAAAAGAAAGAAAAAAAAAAAAAGGATGCAAAGAAAAAGGTATAGAAAATACTCACTGAATTGTTACAAAAATCACTGAAAATGATTGTCTTGAGACTCTGAGGGGAAAAAAGCCCACTGCCAAAACTAGCAGGAAAGGATTTCTATTTCTGCACCTTCAGTAGAGCAATTTGTAGTTGACAGGATCCGACAAGCAACCCACTAGAAATAAAATTACCTCCACAAATGAGCTTCAAACCCAAGGGATCATCAAAGAGCAGGCTGGGGGAAAGTGTGTAGGTGCAGGGAACAGTGTGAAGCCCTCTGCTCAATGAAATGCAGTCGGATGTAGTAAATATCATCAGCAACTGTGCATGGGCAAAGCATCCTGCCAAAATAAAACAGGGATTAAAGTGTGTTCTTAATGCTGCTGCATCTTAATTTCTGCAAGAGCGTTGCAGACTGTGCTGTTCCACTGCTGACATACCCTGGGCACACAGCAGTGCTGCCAGGTCTTTTCCACTGGCACAGAACGAGATCTGGTACAAAACTGAGATACTGATCTCCCTCCATAAGAGAAATTCACCTTGATTTTCTTTCCTCACTCCAGATTAGATTTTTCAGTAGATCCAATTTACTACAGTACATAGTACGTAGTGCACTTCCTCTGAGCTGCTAAGTCTTCTGAAAAACATTCTTGTGTGAAAGACTGAAGTCTCAGCTTAAGAGATGGAGCTCAGTGTCTGAGCAAACTACTCATTCAGCTTCTGTGCAAACTAAAGGAGCCAGAAGCCAGACTGAGGGGTAGAATAGGCTCAGTGGGTTCTGCCACTGTATGGAAAGAAAGGTACTACATTGGCTCATGAGGTGATAGAAAGCTCCTCCTTAGTATGTAATTCTGAAAGGTGGAAGGGAGGCAGAAGCCTGCTCCTCTATTGCAAAGCAGGAAACAGGTTTCCACGTGCATGTGCAGTTCAACAGCTAATGACTAAAATATCACATAGAACATCAGATGTCAAATAACCTCAAGCTATCTCAGAGAGGAGAAAACAGCAAAGAGAAGAGATGCATATTAATTCCAGATTGCTAAGCTGTAGGGAGAACCTATGTTTCTCCCCTGCTCTCCCTTTCTGGCCGTACATCACAAATAGAACCTGTCTTTCAGAACAGACAGTACTGAAATGAAAACAGCTCTTGGTATTGCCTCCCTCAGAGGCCTGAAGGGAACTATAATCTGGAGTATCACAGACCAAAAGGAAGGAGATAAATGGGTGTAAGCAAAACAGGGTAAGGAGCGGGGAGAGCCTTTCCAGCCTTCAGTTTTGAAGAAGCAGCACATCTTAAATACCTCTCCATGGTGACACTGACATTGTCACCATCAAGGTGGATACAGAAATATCAACTAAAAGACAGCCCAGAGATGTGCTACCTCCTTTTAAATAGTTCCTTAAAAGACAGCGAATGTGTAAGAGAGGACTTGGCTCAGCTGCCTGCAGTAGAAACATAAATGGCCTTGCAACACAGTAAAACACACACAGAGCTAGAAGAAAGCTGGGAGAAAGGAACCAAATTTTGGGTCAGTAAACAAGAAGGTCCCTGTACCTGACCAGAAGAAAGAAGCGTTAAGCTCAGCCAGGAGCTTGGAAACACCATCAGCAAGCCCGTGCTAGAGGCAGGCTGTTTTGCTGGTGACATTCTCCTAGTTGTGAACCGACCGGCCGATTCTGCAAACACATTAATAAAAGCAGACCGAGACAATTTAATAAGCTCACTCCTGCTGCCAATTCCTTTTCCTTCTTTAAAAGAAATAACCCATCCCTCTTGTTCCAGTCTGCTAACCATCTGGCATACAGCCCAAGTGGGGCTTGGCTCTCCAGCCCTGAAAGCCAAGAGGTGAAATCCAGTCCTCACTTAATACCAACAGTGTAAAGCCAATTTAAAAGTCTTTAAAAAAAAAAATCCATCTTTGATGGAAGGGAAGATGTTGTTCAATTGAAAAGTCTCCTTTCCTGGAACAGCTGGATTTTCCTCAAGCTGCAGCCACTTCAAAAGGATTCCCAGTAATGTCAGAGCTTCTTAGGTTTAAACTGTCAGCATCGCAAGGGCTGCTACAGGCTTTCGTCTCCTGCAGGTTCCTAAAGACTTCTGGTGTATAAAGATCCATTTTAAATAATATAATGCTTTAAAAAATACAGCAAGGGGGAATGCTAAGGAAAAGACTCCTTCCAAATATAAAGTTATAATAGAAAGTTACACCGAGGACTGATTTCTCTGCAGTATATTTTTAATAACAATACTTTCATTTCTTGTTCCTTAATTTGCACAAGAAATAAACAGTAACAAGGTATCCTTTGTTGTATACATATAGAAATGTGTTCTGGAATTTCTGGTTTACTTTAGATGCGTGGCATTTAAATGCAGATGGGAAATGCACTTAGGCAGGCATTATTATTCAGTAAAGTGTGCCCTGTCATGTCTCATCATGCTTGACTAAAACTTTGTAACCCTGGCATAAAAATAGGGATGTGCCAGTATCTGGATGGAGACATAACATCCTCCTCCAGGGAGAGAAGACAGCAGCTTAACAAAACTGATGTCCTATCCAAACCCCACAGAGCTTTGTTAAATTGCTACCTTCTGCACCTTAACTCTCATGACCCAAATGAATGAAGATTTGCCATTTCTGCAAATGTGGCCAATGGCTTTAAAAACAATTCCTTCCATCAGACAATGCTGAGGTCTGTTCAGAACTGAAGTAGCTGAACAGAGACTCACCTATGTTCTTAACACCCTGGGCTGCACAGGTACCAGGACAAGAGGTCTGGCACCATTTCTCTGTTGGACTGGGAAGAGCCATGCTCCAGAGCGTGCAAAATATCAAGCAGGATAAACCTCCCTATTGTCTCAGCAATCTGTTGGAGTGACACAGACCACATTCAGCTGACCTGAATTCCACTGCACCTCCATGCCTTGCCTTCTCTGCACACTGGTTCTGTGAGTCTTTCTGTTCAGCACATCACAAATGCTGCAGCCTTCCTTCCTGGGACACTCCTTTAGAGTAGAAACTCATCCTCATGCTTCTTTGTGCTTAAAATCCTCACTCGCAATATGAGAACTGCAGGACTTCATGGAGTATATGTGAAGGCAGGGCTGCTCAGAGATGGTAGGAACGAAAGTTGTAAAGTATGACACTGCAAAACACAAGACAGGAAAATCTTCTAAAGCATATGCACATACTTAATAACTGAGCTTCAGGTTCCCCGTGGATGAGGACCTGTAGGGAATTTACTATCAGATCACAAGGTGTTAGCCACAGTTAGACCAACAACTAGTGGCTCCTGTTCTAAATGCATATGCTTGCTATCTATAAATTTGGAAGGGAAAAGGGGTTAGATTAAACAATTAAAAGCTTAATTCATTACCAATTACTTATATCACTCTGCTATGCTTACCAAGTCAAATCTATCCCTGGTGTAGTTCTATTAAGTTTCTGGAGTTACAACAGGGACAACTTTGGCTCAATGTGTTTAATTTTTTTGTTGTTGTTGTATTCGATACTCAGGGCTGTATTTATATCTAAAGCAATGTGTCTCTTATTACAAACATAAGTCTTTCTAATGGCATACGCCCTGAATGCATAGGACATTTCACCCATAAAAAATAACCAAGGTCTGATCCAGCCTCTATTGAAATCATCTACAAAACTCCCATCATTTCTAATGGCAACAGAATCGGGCCCCAACTTTTCTTCCCTTAGAGGGAAGAGTTGCGTTACGAGTTAGTGGTAATATCCCCATATTGATGAGTCACTCACTTTGCAGTACATAACATTTTATGAAGTAGAGAATCACTTTCCCTTAGCAATTACGATTTTGAGACAAGATCTCAGACACCAGCAAGCTCCTTTGTTTCACAGCCCACTCCTGCGTGGCACAGCAGCCATTCTTAATGTGCCTGCCTTGCTATTTGCTAGGGTAAATAATTTGTGAACCGCGATCACTGTGGTAAGAAGAGATCCCATCTGGATATTAAAATATGGGTTAAGATTTCATTGAGCAAGGGGTTTCTTTAAACTTCTTACCCCATCTCTTCAGCTCCTTGTCTAGGAGCCTGTCAGTAAGTACAAGATTATCGACCTCTGAAGCACGTTATCCCCTACTGGAAGGAGCCCCCTTTACTCCTTTGCAATATTCAGTGCAATGACAGAAGCTATAATATATGTAATAAGATGAGCAAGGGCAACAATCACAGAAACCTTTAAAAACCCTTCTGTTATTTTAGCATCAATACAAACATAGACACTCCTCCTAGAATTTAGAAATTTTGCAAAGCAATAACAAAGTCCTTACCCCTCTCAATCAAAACTACTAAGTTTTAATATGAGCTCATCTCATGGAAGCATCACAAGAAATGAAATTTGCTGCTCCGTCAAAGGGAAAAAACATGTATTGGTGTCTTTTTATCGTTCAGCTTTGGATGGTGAAATAGGAAGACTAACTATTTGGAGGTGAAACTTCCGCACTACTCCTCTGTTTAAAAAAAAGAAAGAAAAAAGTACAAATGGACAGGGCATCAAATGTCATTTGATAGACTGAAGGAAGCTTTGGAGGATGGCTGTGCTCTTTTCAACTCAGGAAACGTTTTACAGGACTCAAGGAGCGCATTACCTTGGCCACTTGCTCTCTCTAGCGGTCAGAACGCAGAATGACTTAAGTCTGCAGCAGCGCGCACCGCACTTCCAACGTTTCAAAAGGAGAAGCACTTATAGAAAAGAAACAGACTTCAAGATATAAACGGAGATCATCAGATACTTGATCTATCACTCAAAGCTTCGTCATGTCATCATCACACTGGGGATCGAGATTGGAATATCATCTTTTCCTCCAACAAACCTCTTCAAGCTTCTAATCAATCTCCCTTCCTCAATTTCTGGCGCAGCCAAAGTGTCTTTGAGGCATCCAGTGCACAGAATAACGTTAGAGAGGGAAAATATATGGTTCAAACAGTGAAGATTCCAGACTGGTTAGCTTTAAAACAGTATGTTTTACACGGAGTAGGATCTGATCTAAGTCCAAGAGGAGCAAAAATGATGTTCACTGCTACAAACTCCATGAAAATAAATAGTTTCTTCAAAGGTAAGTGAAATTACTGCAGCCCAGAGTCCTGTCAGTTAGGTCCTGTGAACTAAGATTTCAGCTTCCTTTTCCACTACAGCTTCTACCATTATGATACTCTGCTTTCCCAGCAGCATCAGAAATCCTTTTCTAACATTTCTGGAGGAAAGGCTGTGGGTCTTTGAGTTACATTCTACTAGAACTGGAAAAGTAAATGCCTTAAAGATAAAGAAGAAATAAAAGCTCTCAGTCAGAGAGTTTAAAAACAAGTGGAAAGTGGGTGCAAGTTAAACAAAGACTTACATCACAGCAGTGGAAAAGACAGAGCCAAGGCTTTCAATTTGACTAGAACACTTTCATTCTAGGTAATGTTTTAATCCAGACACTGAGGTTGCAAGGCACTACCTCAGTCTGTTATTTAATGACATTTATAACTCCATAATAGTATTCTGCAAAAATTACCTCAGGTTTAACCTTTTTTTTTTAATTATGGAACAGACAATACAGTGATGTCATGAATGCAAAGTTAGTAAATTATAATCTGTCACTTGGCTTTAAATAAGCTTTTTTCTTTAGACAATAGGCATGATGAATGTAAGCACAAATGAACCATGAGTCTCTTCAATTATCCTTCTTTAGATCCACTTCCATATGAATTTTCATTCGAGACTAACCACAATGTCTGTACCATGAATCAAAGAAAGACCTGTCTTGCAGCAACATGTCTACTTAATATAATGAAGAAACACCTACAGTCATTAAAAATATTGTTTCAGTGTTCCAAGGTTCTTTCATAGCGGTGCAGTCTTGCGTTGGAGGCTGTGTTCTGGAGTGTGCAATATTGTCTCCCATTCTCTAGCACCAGACTGCTACTATTAACTACTGCAATTACACAGTAACCACATTAAAAGCCATATCAACAGCCTTTTACCTTTGACACTAATTCCAGGTAGCCTGCAATGAATCAGTACATGATTTTTCTGGTGCTAGAACCTCAGCTCTTCTGGCATTCACCACACTCCTCTTGCTGTGATGGTGCTGTAATTAGCTGACATTATCAAAACAGCCTATGATGCCTCACTTGGGCTGAAGCCCAAGGTCTGAGAGATTCCAGATCTGGCTTTGCAGTTCAAGCAGATCCTCAGAGGGACAACACGGGCCATAATCATACTAATAAAAGATGCACAGCTTCAGCTTCTGCTCTAGTCTGTAGTGCCCCTGAACGTGTCAAGTAGGCCCAGGGTCCAGCAAAAACCTTTCATTGTGTCTGATCCATGCTCACTTAGGAATTGTGAACCACACATTTGCAGTGGGACACCCACGCTGCTCATGTCACCCCCAAGACCCTCCTGAACATCGTGGTCTCACTTGAGGTCATGAACTGTTGTGAGAATAAGCAAATGCATCCTAACTCTTTAAGGAGGATCCAAGAGAGTCCTGTTATGCCCTCTGTTGGAAACCACTGATTAAAACCCCTCACAAAGACCTAGAGTCATAAGGTGCAAAAACTGTGCAACAATTCCTGTATGTTGCTTCTTCCTCACCTGCTTGCCTTGAACTACCACAGCAGGTTTTAACCTTGCTTTCCTAACCTTTGTGGCACACAGTTGATCAGCTTCAGCCCCCTTGCCAAGGTGATCCTTTTCACCCATGGGCCCTCTTGCTCCTCTCTCCCGCCACTCTCCTATTGTAAGCTAGCAGAATAGGCAGAAGGCAAGGAGATAATCTGGCAGCCGATGTGGTCTGAATACAAGTCTCGTTATCTCTTTATGCATTCTCTCCTCAAATTGTATGACCTGCATTTCAGGCACCCTTGGGCTTGGGATTTACATTTTTAATATTGGGGGCTTGTGACGCTGTCCTCTTGTTGGTTAATTGGTATCAGAGAGCAAGTGTTTTCCCTTCCACTGAAATAAATCTCCCCTAAAGCTGCAATTGCTCATTCTTTTGTTCCATCCTCATTTGAAATGGGTTCTGCAAAGCCTCCATACCACGCTAAATAATCTTCAACTCTCACTTTTTAAAATCTGTTGGTTTATGCCTTAATGGCTTTGATGGGCTTTGCTATTCAGTCTTGTTACTTAAACCACTTTCCTCATATTCCTAAACTCTGTGTTTTCATTCATCCCTACCACAGTGGACTCTTTGAAGCTGAAAGGATTTATTTATTATCCAGAATACTCTTCCCCTCTGATTTTGGAAACATACCTTTTTAAATGACAGTGTGACACAGTTCAGGGTATTTTCTCGGTCTAGAATACCAAGACTGAAACAAACACATTTTTTTGTTCTGATTTGCTGAAAAATCCATCCATGCCTTGCAGGGAATCATTTTTCTCAGATCTGTGTCAGCGCCAAACAATAGAAATGTTGCACTTACCGTGAGTTTAATGTGATCTGAAATAACGTTCTGTTTGAATTCAGCTGTTAGTGGCGTTAATCAGTAGCAATGGTGAATTTCTGGAAGATTACCGCATATGAACTGAAATTCTCCATCTTCAGTATGCACTGCAACTTTAAATTAAACTAATTTGGACACATATAGGAAATGTCAGTCTGGGTAACACTGTGTAAACAGACTGAAGTATCACAGAGGAGAATCAGGAACAAATAAAATCATCTGTGTGACTTCGTTCTCAAATCAATGTTGACACTTTCTCTGCTCCTACAATGATAGGAGATGCCCTCATTGAGCAACTAAGGAAACATTGGAAAGTGCAGTCTTCATTTTGTAAGTCATGTATTTTAATATTGCTCTCCAATATTTGAAAATAGCTACAAAGAAAAGTAGAATTTCCAAGCCCATCTATCAGCCAGAGCCAGTCATCCCTTTATTATTTCTTTTTTAACCTGCAAACAGATTCTTTGAAAACTGAAAAGATGTCCATGTATTTGGAACACAGTCAGTCACTCTCAGGCCAGATTCTTGTGTTCTCTAGGGGAAAAAAAAGGCAGCCAAGATCAAGAGTCAAAACTCAATTGTTTCATCTTATATTTCTATACTACTTTCAAATAGAGAGACCACGTCACCAAGCACTTCAATCAAAACCAGGTCTTCTCATGACTTATACTGCAATTCAGCCCCAAACACCATGGACCCCGGGACAACCTGAATCCAGAGACTTCATCTGCCTTCTACTAAAAAGGATTACAGAATCCACACAGAGCCCTGGTTTATGCAGTGATGTGGAATAGTATCTGTTTAATCAGAGTCCAGTAGTTAACCATGCACATGGGATTGCCTAGAAGCCTTTGCTTTCTGTGACCTAACCAGCACACAGCAGCACGCAATGAGATTTTGACTTTATATTGCCAAATGGCCCCTGTAAAGCTTCAACTTTCTCTGCTGTCATGGCCTCTCACCTGCGATACCTACATACCCCATAAGCTGCAGTGTGAAATATTAGTTTTAAGGGTGTGCTCAGATACAGAGGCAGAAACCAAGGTTCGTAGCCTGCATTGAGCAGCCTGTAGCCACTTAACTACACTGAGAACATCATCTTAGTTGTAAGTTGAGAATATCACCTTTTTTCCTATCTCACAATAGAGATAGACTACTAGGAATAGCTGATGCTTGCAAATTGTTCCTTAAGTCATAAAGAATTTTAAGTGTCATTTTGTAAATTTGCGTGCAGAAATGACAACATAGGTCATTTTTTATGAGGTCTGATGGACAAGAAAGTTTCATCAGTAAAGACTTTGATGGATCCTGCTTCTGAGCAAAAGGGACAATTGAAATCCCAAGACAGAAAACCTTCCAGCAGTCCTCCAGGTTAGAAACAGGTTTATGCGTTATTGAATAGGCACAGGAGTAATTACAAAAATTCTTGTCTCTTTGAATGGTGAACTGCTCGACAAGGATGAGAAAAAACACTCTACTCTGTAAAACGCACCAGAGGCTAGATCTTATTCACTGCCACAGTGCCCTCATGCTTCCAGAAGGACAGTAAATGGACCTTCAAAAGGATACAGTTAGGCAGTGATGCCAGCCAGTATCCATTAGGACTGAGGCCTGCTAAAGCACAAGGCCTGCTAAAGCACAGCAAAAACACAGTTTGCATGCCACAGAGCTTTCCCATTTTTGTGTGATGAGTGTCTCATTCTCAAACACTTTCAAGACACTGAGCATCAGTCAAGCTGTAGTAATTGCCTATGCATTAATACAGAGTCAAAGAGAGGATTTTAACTCTTCTGACTTAGCTTTCAAAAACAGAATGCAGGTATATTCAAAGTATATTGCTAGCTCAGGGACTAAGTGGTTGTACATGCATATTTACCACAGGTCAGATACCATGATTACATATATTATTCCCAAGACTGATCGACACTCACTGCTCTGATCTAATTATCCTAGTTGTAGTGCTATTTTGCAAATGAATGAGAGTA
Organism: Cyrtonyx montezumae; assembly: GCF_038088225.1. Taxonomy (NCBI): domain Eukaryota; kingdom Metazoa; phylum Chordata; class Aves; order Galliformes; family Odontophoridae; genus Cyrtonyx; species Cyrtonyx montezumae. Next base: position 6,845,698 of record NW_027071981.1, read on the forward strand.
ATTCCTATGCATCCTTAACACAGATGTTTCTATAAAAGAATGCCAGTATCAATGAAACTACTTTCATATAATCTCTTCCAATCAGAGGACCAAACCTCAGCCACTGCTCACCCTTCCATCTCTGCTGGAAGACTGGGCTGTCTCTGGTCCAAACAAGTCAGGATAAATAAAGCAGCAGCAAGTTCTAATTAAAATGGCCGAAGTTGAAAGGGCGAGGCTTGTTAACAGTTGCTTGACTGAACAGTGAAGGGCTTATTTGGACTGTGCCAGTTTAGACAGCAGATAGGAAGGGAGAAAAAAAAGGGAATTAGACATCTGCCACTGGGCTTGAAGGCATTAACTTTATGGAAATCTAAGAGGAGAGAATCCTTCAGCCAGTGTCACTATCTTAGTAAGAACTATGTGGGACAACACATTGCTTAACTGAGAATAGCAGTGACTTTACTTGGAATCCCCACAGGTCACACTCATTGCCCCACAACCCCTGCAGCCAGCACCCTGCAGTGTTTAGAGGCCAAGTATATGCAACTGGTTCCTGTTACACACTACTTCAGGTACTAGCTCTATTTTCCTTGCATGCCCATTCTGCTCTGGTTGTACCAGCCCAGAATTTTATTTAGTCTGAGCAAAAACAAAATGAGCCTGAACCACCCTAGAGAAACAAGTCTTCTCTCCCTCTTAACTCACTGATTAGTGCTTTTTAGTTGCTTCTGCTTCTCTCTAAAACTTACAGTTCAAGAAGAGGAAGAAAATAACTCTTATCATTAGCAGTAAGTCATATGAAAAAAAAAAAATAACTTATCTAACTAATTACAGGCATTGTGTTCACAGTCCATTTGCTCTTGATCACCACTTCCTTTTAGTTACTCCTTGTACTACTACTCATATGGCAAGATGAAGCAAGACAGCAGCAGTGTAAGGGGTCCACTGCCTCCTACTGCTCAGCTACTTTTTTTTTTCCATAACATAAGTGATGTTGTTTTTTCATCTCATCCTTAGATGACAGTGGGGGATAATACTTAAAGACCAGCGATGACAAGTTCTGTGTAATATTACTTTTTACAGACACTGCACATCCTAGCACTGGCAAGCCAGCAGTATTTTTCCATGGAGTTTCTCTGTCCCAAAGAGAAAAGAAAGAAACCAATAAGCTAAATCTTGTAGCCACTTAAACCAATATTAATTCCCTGGTCATCTGAAGGAGTGAGACAGGACAAGATACTTTTCCACTTCAGACAGCAAATTAGAATAAGAGATGAGCTCAGCATCCAAAGCTGGGTTAAAAAAAAATAAGATGAACATAAAGCAGTTTGGAATCATTTTATTTGCAACCAGACAGACATGATTAGAGCTGAATTTCTGCAGAGCATCATAGTGACATTCAGTAGACCACTTGCAAAGTATGTATTTCCTTCAAGTGTCCAGAAGGGACTACACGGACCTGGAGCCAGGAACAGATGTCTACTAGAAAGCCAAGCTTCCACACTTGCTTCAGTTTGCCAGTTAAATATACAAAGCAAACAATGGGGAAGGAGAAGAATGGAGGGGGAGGGGTGCTGGAGGTGGTTCACAGTATTCTTATGCCAGAAAACGTCAAAAAAATGAGCCAGAGATAGCAGCCAGAAGCACTACTTACACCACATTATAATACGTAGAGCATTGCCTGCCTCGTGATCCTGAGAGTAATTTGTCATCATGTAGAAGTCGCATGGCATTTGTTAAGGGAGCCAGAATCCTCATACACCACCCCCTGTATTTGAGTGAATGCAGTCAGGCTGCCTATCAAGGCATCTCAAGAGAAGGCCAAGATCTGTGCCTTGGAAAGCCAACAGTTTATCTGTCTGTGCAGAAACCTAATGGATACAACATCATGTGGAACAGCCTGTCCCAGCAAGAGGCTGAAACACTAATACTGGAAAAAAGTAACAAAGGCTCCTGTTCTGGAAGCAGTCAGGTACAGAACTCCACCAGTTCAAGCTAATTAACCTTAAGGAGTGGCCAGCTCAGTATCACAGCCAGAGCTGGTCTGAAACACATTTGCTCCCTCCACTTCTTTTAGCCCATAATCAACCTATCCTGATTCCAGACCCCAGTAATCCACGAGTTGCCTCTCTGCCCTAAGATTTACACCCCCTGTGCTCCAGCAAGCAGTTTGCACCTAAGACCAGCTCTAAGCTCTGCACTCCAATATAGATATGCAGTACAAACATTCACACTTACTGACCTAAGAGCTAGTAAGAAAAGCCATCAGCAGTGACTCTGATTCATCTGCAATTTCCCTTTCCAGCTTCAGATATGTCCTGTGAAACCATTCCGAAGCTTTTCTTTGTGAGAAACATTAAATGTACATCATTAAATAAATATTTGAATGAGGCAAATTATTGAGTGTTTATCTTGTCATTAGAAAGCTTCTGATTGACCTCAGAATATGATTTGTGCCCACCCCTTACTATAAGAAATGCAGCAATCCTTACAAAAGACAGATTATTCCAAGCCACTGTTCTATTTTCATTGCTATAGTCTGAAAAAATGTCATTGGTAATTTGGACTGCTGTAGAATATGCCAACAGGTTTGTTTTGTACTCTAAAAGGGAAATTATATAATTGCTTTGGCAAGAGTACACACTGTTTATTGTGTGTGGTTATTGTAAAACCACTAGTAAAGACACATCTCAGTAGATATATCTATGGCTTTGAAAAACTCCTAAGTCTATTCCTTTGCCCTCAGCACCCTCTTCTTTCTCATCACAAAAATCTCACAGCTTTAGTTCACCCCTGACTGCAAGGCCAGTGTCAAAAGCAAAACCTGATGGGAACTGGCTGGGGAGAAGTGAGGGGGTAAGCAGGTTTTAAATTAAAGGAGAAATAAAACTTAAATGGACTTTGGCCATTTTTAAACATTAAAGGCTGCAACCACAAAATCAAAGTTTTGTGTTTCAACACTTTTATGTACTGGTCTAACTGAGAACAGCTTGGCATAAAAGTACAGTTTTGCAAGTCAGCCCGCTTCCATAAGGAGAACTAGCCCCTCAAGCTACTGCTAAAAGGTTGTTCGGTCTGCAGAGATTTGGCCCCTTCTCTCATATGCTCCACTAGCAAAATAGGAATAAACCAGCATCCTATAAACCCCTACACCCTTGAAATACCAGATGCACCCAAGTCAAAGAGTAAGAAAAGCCATTAATTTGGCATTCATTTCATGGCGTGAGCCATTTCAGGACGTGAATCTCACAAAGGCTCACACACAGGGTTAGTTTTACACATTTATGGGGTTCCATTTACTTCAACAGTTGCAAACATTGGGAGAGCCAGGGACTCTGAGACAAACTGAAAATCAGCTGCTGTTATCTCTTTAAAAAAGATCCCATCTATCTGGAAAGCCCATTCGCATCTGGGGGGGAAGGGTTGGGGTTGTTAACCTATTACAGTTACATTACTCCATGATTAGTCCAACTGAAAGAAAACAGCAGGAAGAAAAAAAAATAGCTCCCACTTCCTCTCCACTCCCAAGTTAGTTTATTATGTGTATTTGATGGCCCTTCACGACGAGGCAGTAAGACCCTGAACCTGCAGTGACCCCTGTTTCCACACAGAACATATGGACTTCAGTGCAGAGGTTTGCCTGGACAGGGCTTGTTGTCAATTCAGACTCAAACACCCCTAAGCAAGCAGAAAAACAAAAACACCTTTAACTTTTTTTTCCTTAAAAGGAAAGTCTCACAGATTTTGAATGCTCTCTACGACGTTTCCTACCTTGCTGTTTTATAGCTCCACACAATCCTGTAGGTGCTGGATGCTCCACAGGCTCTGCACTCTCAATGTGTAAAGCACCATTCTGCTCATCCTGAGCTGCCCTACTCAGCACATTCAACTCTTTTTGAACCCTGCTAGAACTAGACCCTCTCCGGATGGGACACAAAACTAAGTTTACTTTGATCTTAAGTGCTGGAATTGTTTGTGATTAAACTTAATTTCTTCAAATCCCCCAATTTATCCATTCCCCTAACAATTGCAACTTCCCTGAAAACAATACATGCAGAAATCACTAGCATCATATGTTCTATTGAACACAAAGTTAATTTACACAATCTAGCCTTTAAAACACAAGGGTTTCACAACAAATGTGTTGCTATAGAGACAGCGTAAGCTTATGTGAACTTCAGGCATTCATATTCATAGAAACTCCTGAAGCAAGACTGACTGTTGGCCATAACATCCTTACTCTTGCCAAGATTCAAATAGTGCATGAATTATGCCAAAAATAAATGGGTGTGACTAATACAAGCACACAGAACACCAAGGGAAAAAGAAACACCCAAGCTTTTGCCTCTAAGGCAACATTTGTTGATAGAAAAGATGGGCATTTGGAAAACATGCCTTTTCCTTCCTTCTATCTTTTTGCTTTACTTGCACTTCATAAAAGCCCCACATGCACATTTGCCTCCCATAAATTGTACAACTGCTAGTAATCGCACATCTTTGCAGTCTATAGAACAAATCTTTTTTTAAAGACTTGCTCCCTTTGTACTCCCCTGGTATTTAAAGAGCACGTGTGTGTTGGAGGAGGAAAGTCAATCTGTTTTAACTCATACACTTCTTTCTCACAGGGCTGCAAGCAATTCTATTTGCAGCCCCTGAAAAAAAAGCATCCCTAGCCTTAGCCTGTGACAAGCTCTGCAACACTGAATACGTTGAATCCCTTTCTCACATTCTCTCTTTCCTATATAATCTCTGCACCACAGCCCAAACAGCCCACTCTCATTTACCAAGGTCAGACTTTTCTAAGGGGCAGCCATGCATTTAACATGCTGGATCCAGATCTGGAAACTTCCTGCTAATTACTGTGGTCACACTTCCTGATCCAACAAGCTTCAAACTGCACAGTAGTCTCTCAAGTGGAATAGGTCACCTAGCTGCCTGCTGCAGGTCATTCAGTTGGCAGGTTTCTCTTGATGAGAGATAGCTCTTTGAGGTAGCTGTTCCAACATGAACAGCAATCTTGACTAATTATATGTGATACACCCACTCTGACTCATGAGATAGCACAGAAGGGAGAGAGGAAAGTGAAGAAGATGAAGTGAAAAGGGAAGATAAGGTAACTCCATTGCTCAGTTTGTGCCACAGCAGCTCTGTAAGTTCCACCCTTCATTCTGTTCCCTATGAAATAGAAATTTATTGCAAATTTTGGATTCCAGAAATTTATTCCAATTGAGATGTGTCCTCTGTGTCTCTTCCTCAGCTCCTTTTCCTGGGCCATACAACAGCTCTGTTTCCCATTATACTTTAGCCAAAACCAACATTCACTTCTCAGAACTCAGAAACTGCTCTCGGGTCTGAGGAACTCTATAGAGGCTGAACAACAAACACATTGTTCAAAACAAACACAAAGGCAACAGAAGCCTCTCTCTGGCTGTCATTTCACTCTGCCCAAACCCTGACTTTTTTCCCTAACGATGGAATTAGCTCAAACACATGTTGAGAGAAGAATGTGATGACACAAGAGGGATCAGGAGACTGTGGTAGACAGCCATGAGCAGAGGTCTTGCAGTAGGAAAACATACAGCCCATATTTTTACTATGACAACTGACTTTGAAGTTTAGTTTGAGGATATGGAAGATGAAGTTCATCTTTATTTGAAGTACTTCAGCACTGCACACACCTATGTCAGCTTACTTTTCTTTCAGAGCATCCAAAACAATTCAGATTAGCAATTAAGTTCTGTGTGGGCAGCATTTTGTCCAGGCTTTAAGATAATCACCTTTTATAACCCAGCATTCTTATTTGTCTTGACTATGCTAATTTAACAGCAAATGATTTTCAAGTCATTTGAATAGCCATGCATTACAGAGTCTGAAGAAAGAACCTGTTGCAGCATACTTGCTTCAAGACTGGTGACACTTGATTAGATTTCCTTGTATATATCCTATTTCCAGTGTATGTTGCAGTGGTTTAGATACTAGTTTAAGTTTTTATTTGCAACGGCAAACTATAAAAGTCAAAGTCGCACACAAATTTCTTGCTAATTATAGTGTCTTCTGTTAAGATGGTTACTAATGTTCAAGAGTGAAATACAGTAGGCCTTCATGAAGACTCAAGCTGTTGATCCATTTTGACAGTCCATTGACAAACCCACTTGTACATATTAAAGAAAATTATTTCTAGTTTCCAGGAGCCAGTCTGGAAACCAGGAAATCTTGTGTGAAGTATAAAATCCACGAAGAATAAGGAGGAGGGGAAGAAGTTGAGAAATCATGAAGGCTACGGCTTGATCCACAGATTATTTGAGAGTGCTCGCATCTGTGTTACCTGAACACCTGACCTTGCTTTGCCCTGGATAACTCAATGTTGACATCAAGTCACAACTAGTCAGGAAAACCATATTGGGTTACTCATCGTCACAAGATGGTCCTGCCTCTAAGCAGTGCAGATTCAACCAATGCCACAGATGGCACGTATTCATAAACCTCTGCCAACTGACTGCCTATTTCCCAGCCATGAAGATTCTGGTAGCTTGCCCTCCAGCCCTACTACTAACTGCACTGAGCTGAAAATAACATTTCTTCTGAGCATGCTGGGGCATTAGCAGGCACTGTACAGCCAGGCCTGCTCCTGAGGGCTTGCTCAGAGCAATTTGAAAGGCTCACCTCAACTAACATGTTGCCTTGGGTTAAAGTACACTCCCTTGCCATCAGGCTACAACAGTCAGCAGAGAGGAAGAAGCCCAGATGTGAATTTATTCACTAGGCTTCATGCTACTGATCATAGTTAGTTTTCTGAGCCCAATCATTTCATCCTGAAATGTTGGCTATGGGTTTTGTCTTTTTTCACTATCACATTGATTGATGGGTTCTTGACTCTCCTGCAGCACTTCCACTCCATTGTGGTCATAGTGTCCCTCTATACAAAGCGTATACTTCCTTCGAGAGTTCTAGTAAAGCACTTCAGCAGAATGTAAACATCACTCCCCAATACTCTGAACAACCTCTTCTTTCAGCACGTTACCAGCACCTCATAGGCAACATGGACTAGCAAAAGGCTCTGGAACTTTCTTCCATTTTTACCTGTTACATATTTTTGGTACTCTCCACTCTTTGATGTAAACATTGAACAACTGAAAAGCAAAAGCAAATTCCCACTATCATTATTCCAGTAGTAGTCATGGCTGCGTTGTCCACATAAATGTAACCATTGTTTGTAAATGAATTAATCATGCTCTTCAGAGAAGCATGCACAGAAACCTTGGCAGACCAGGAGCTAAGGTTTCAGAGAGTATTTCAGAGACATTGCCCTGTAACAGTTGATGATCTTAAAGAATTACAGGTTTTCCAGACGAGAGCCACCATATTCAATTTGGTATTCATGAGACAATAGCATGGTTTGGGTTGGAATGGGCCTTAAAGAACAGCTGGTTCTAGCCTCTCTCTCATGGGCAAGGACAACCTCTGCTAGATAACATTGCCCTTCTTTTGAGACAAGGATTTCATACAAGACAATGCCAAGCATTCTGTACAAGCCTGGGTAGATGATGTCAACTGCTCTTCCCTTAATCACTAAGGCTGTAACCCCATCATAGAAGGTCACCAAATTTGTCAGGCACAACAAGAATTGCTATTCTTAACACCAGTTCCCAAAACAGTTCAGGACTTGTTATACCTTTCTTCAAGAGTTGTGATTAGTTGACTTTTCTGGAATTGTGAGCTTTTGACCCAGGTAAGCTCCCTTTTTCATTTCTTCCTTTTCACCAGAATGTTCACCATCTCTACAGCTGTGTCAGAGGCAAATAAAAAAAAAGCCTCAACCAGTTGTGTTTGCAGGCCTAACTATTCTTTAAAGAACTCAGATCTGATCTTGAGCTCCTGGAAGCTGCCCTTTGCAATAATGGCAACATCCCAAAGCCCTTCTATACTTTGTTCCCAGGTAAGGGAACAGACGTTTCAGCCAACTGAAGAGTCCTCTGCAAATTTGCAATGTTACAAACATGAGCAACAATGAACGTGTTCAGGTCTCTCAGGGTTCCATTGTCTCCTGTTCACAGGATCCAAAAAGCTATGGTTTTTTTTTTTAAGCAAAGATCAAGCTGACCTCACCATGAATTAATTACTTGGGACCAATGGAAGAGACTACCACAAACGCATACGAATGTGAGACAACCACTGATGTGTCTCGAGATGAGTTCTATAACTTGTACTAATAGAGGAGCTTAACTACTTATAAAAGAAGGGAAAAAGACTACATACCAAAGACTTATTACAAATAACTCCAATGCTTTAAATAAGTACACAGAATATCTACTGAAGTGTCAGATTCAGAATGACTCTGCTCTTTATAGATGAAGGCTTCAGTTTTCCTGGTAGCAAGATGGAGATCTGGTGCATAGAGATGAAAAACATTTCTCTCATTAATTTCATTTGGTCTGCCTGGAGATCCAAATCTGAATCACGTGCTTATGTACTTGATTTAACACAGAAAGGACTTAAGCACATGTTTGTTTTGTTGAGTGTTGCCATACGAATTTCAGCATGAATTTACAGATCTATTGCTTGACTGACAGTTTCAACCCTTTCAAACATATATTATCTAATTAGTGCCCAAAGGGAAAGGCCTAGATATAGAACATTTGTCTTTTAGCACACAGCACTTCATGACATCTTGACACTTATTAATTGCATTCAGTTTGAATATAAACATTGTCATATGACTCCTAATTGAGAGTTGGCTGAAATACCATAAACAAAGGATTACAAGCAGAGGGCATGGAAGATCTCTGGGGATGCCATGGGGAATTTTGGTTGTGTCCAGTCTTGTCCTCAAATGATAAGGAAAAACGAATTAAAAATAAGCCAAATTCTGCAGATGGTTGAAAACAGGCACGAGAAGAGCCTGAAAAACCATGTGCTTAGACATGTTTGAAACTTAACTCTTCTATGATAGCATTTCAAAGATAATAAAAGTGAAATTTCTATCTTCTCTCTCTCATCTAGAGCAGACAGAATATTCTTCATGTGTCCTATTCAAAGAGGAAAGCTAAAAACAAAACATGGATGAACCAAAATACACACAAAGTAATAGCAGAGACAATATCACAATGCTACAAAGGAATATGAGTGAGATGTTGTCTCCAGGAAGCAAGAAAGAAAGGTTTCTGAAAAACAACCATGCCTTCTAAAAAAGGCCAATCAGCAGGAATGGTGCCCGTTTAAATCCTTGTCCCCACCTCCACTCCATCTGCCAGCCTTCCTCCACAAACCTGTTGCAATCTTACCACCTCCAGGTACACAGACTGCAGACTGGACTATGGACTTCACAAGTCTCAGCATATCACATGAGCTGAGATGGCTGACAGATGCAAGATAAACTGCTTTTCCTGGCTTTGTTATGACACCTGGGAAATTCCTTCCTTACTCAAGCAATTACAGACTCATGTGACTGAGACCAACAAACAGTAGAACAAGTGGATGACAAAGAAGCAATTCTGAATTTTAAAGTCTTCTACAGGCAGGTATGACGACATATGTTCAGAAAAGCATGCAAACTCCTATGGGATTGCACAACAAGAGTCTAAATTAGCATGGGAAACTAAAAGGAAGATAGCAAATTCTAGTACCCTCTTTCTGGATGGATTACACTCTAGTCTTAAGCTAAGATGAAGAAAAATGCTGGAACCTGCATTCTGTATTTGTAGAGCTGCATGAGGCAAGCCCAAAGACATTTTTTCACATTAGTATGGCATTTGTTAACAGGCACCAGAGTTGCATTTATAACATATCATTTTTCAGATGTCCAGTGGACAGCTTATTTTCATCTGCCTGTCAATTAATTTATTTATCATTTGGACCTTTTACTTACAGGAAAGTGTTTTCTCATAACTTTCATGCCATTGTAAATTTCTACCATGTGAAAGAATCAAGTAGAACTCATCAGAGCTTTCGATCAAAGTGAGGTATATAGAGATACATAAAGAAACAGTGGTAACAGCATTAAATTTCAGAGCAAAATAATTTTTTCTGCCTAACAATGAAGCTGCTATCTAGAAACAAGACTGATTATTCATAATACTACCCACTGCTATTACCAGGACTCTTTACAACCCCTGATAAGCTTTTATCTGACATGTTTAACATGTCGAAGTCAATTTTCCTTTCCACATGTATATTTCATAATGTTACTTAAATATGTAGCCAGACATCCAAGTATTATGTAGAATGTACATTTATCTATATTTATTATCTCTTGACAACTTTAAAAGAACACACAACTTAGAAATAACTGAGGTTTCTTTAGAAAAATCTCTGCCATGAAAAAAGTATGTTTTTCTCCCAAGTAACTGAATGTTGGAGAATTACTATTCTAAAGTAAGAAGAAATACAGTTTAATTGCATTTCTCTAAAGTTATATATAGCAACAAACAATTTACACAGCTAGAGGAACAGAGGATGATGATGTCTCCCCTAACAAATCACAGAATTGCAGGGGTTGGAAGGGACTTCTAGAGATCATCAAGTCCAACCCCACTGCCAAAGCAGCTCCCTAGACCAGTTGCACAGGTAGGCATCCAATTAGGTCTTGAATGTCCCCAGAGGACATGCCACCACCTCTCTGGGCAGCCCATGCCAGTGCTCTGTCACCTGCACTGCAAAGAAGTTCTCATGCACATTTGTGTGGAACTTCCTTTGCATCAGTTTGTGGCTATTTCCCCTCATCCTATCACCACACACTTCTGAGAAGAGTCCAGCCTCATCCCTTTGCCTTCCACTCCTTAGATATCTATAGACATGGATCAGAGCCCCTCTGAGACTTCTTTCTCCAAGGATGAAGAGACCCATTCCTCATAATGGAGGTGTTCCACACCCTTTATTATCTTTGCAGCCCTCTGCTGGACTCTTTCCAGGAGATCCCAGTCCTTTTTGTACTGGGAAGCCCTGAACTGGACACAGTACACCAGGTGAGGTCTCATCAGGACAGAGTAGAGGAGGAGGATCAGCTCCCCTGACCTGCTGGCCATGCTCACTTTAATGCACAAATGGAGAATTCCAGTTAACTTGAGAAAGTTAACACAGCAATGATAGCAGTGTCCAAGTCCTAGGATACAAGCAAGAGCAAGCCTGAACACTGCAGCTTTTTGAAAAAATCCTAGGCTTTTTGAATTTTGCTTATCTTGGAGCATCCTTATTAATGTAATTGACACATAAGCACGCAGATAATGATATACAGGTTAAGAATAGCCAGCTACAACCTGGTCCGCATTTCTTCCTGTTCACATTTCTGAATTAAATCCATTTGTGGACAGGATCTATTTCCACCACTTTCATGCTACCAAAATCATGAGCAAAACCCAACCTATTCTTTTGGAAGAATTCAACCAGGACTCAGCTTTAAAACACATATATTCTTCTTTCTTAGGATACAGTGCATATATCTGCTAGCACAAGTTGCAGTATTTTTCTGTGTCTACTTGTGTTAGTTTGTAAAATGACAACAAATACTGAAGATTTTCCCAGGACCAGACACAATACTCCAGGAGGGGTTCCCTTGTGAGCAGAATCATAGAATCACCTCCCTGCTGATCACACTTCTCTTGGTCTAACCCAGGACATGGATGATCTTCTAGGCTGCAAGTGTTCATTGCCATCTTGTGTTAAATCTTTTATCAACCTACATTCGCAAATCCTTCTCCTCAGGGCTGCTTTCAAGCCATTCCCCACTCAACCTGCATCTGTCCTTGGAATTGCCCTGACCCAGGTGCAGGACCTTGCATGTAAATTACTTTAGAAGAGCCCCTGAACTCATTCTCACCACCTACTGAGCGATTCCTTTAATAAATGCAACACCCAGAAAGACTGAGTTTGTGACACGCAGACACATCCTTAAAGCTAAAAAGAGAAGCATTTGCAAATAAAGACTCTTCATTACTATTTCCTTTTGGAGGAGGTCTGACCTGCATACATGATGAATTCTGAAATCTCAATGAAATAGGTAAGTAGGCACTTTATTTTTATATGGAGCATCAGATACAAATTTCAGTTTGAGATTAAAAAAAAAAATCACCCTTTTCCCATTTAAAATATATACCTTGGACAGCGCTGAGAACAATTAAAAATGAGATTAAAAGGCTTCCCAACTATTTTGGCATTGTCTAGATGATCATTGCATTTTAATAACAGTTTCCATTAAGACAACACCTGAATCATAACCATGATATTTTTGGAAGGCTACTAAAGAAAAAAGAAAGGAAAAGGATTCATCAAAATTACTTTAAATTGCCTCAGGGCTAGATTCTGCTCTCATTTACACCACCCAGGTAATTCCATTTATTGTAGACAGATTACTCTGGGAAGGTACTGTGGTCATGTAGCTGTTGAACACCTTGTGCAGAACAGGGCCCTCCAAGATGAATATGGCTCCATGCATTTGTACTTTTCATCAGGCATATATCCCAAAAGGGCTATTCTGAAAAGTTAAGTAAAATAAAAATAGATGCTTCTGGCCCAGGTTTTAATTCTGACCTCCTACAAGGTTCCAACTGATTAACCAAGTTAACATTGTGCCTGGGAGGCATGGGAAAGTTTAGGGGTAAAGAGCTCATTTGTCCATTATTAATTATTACTGTTAGCTGCTGGAGTTAAGAATAAAATGATTTAGAATGAAAATGACAGGAAAAAAATCTCTAATAACTTGAACATGCAACAACAGCATACTGACTAGCTATAGTGGCTAGTCAACAGGTGGTAGTTCTTCCTCCAGAAGAATGACTGACATAGGAAACAACTTTCAGAGAGAAACACAGCATGTTGCTCAGGAGAGTGAGAAGACAGTCTTTGAACTCATTCTCCATTGCAGCAGTCCAAAAAAAGAGATATCTTCCTACACAGAGGAAGATAGGATTTATATTTTTGCATGCCCTTGTCATTCCTTTTGATTGCTTATGTTTCTCAGTCACTGAATAAGAAATAAGTGGATGAATGAGGACAAGCATATCACTGGAAGGTAAGCCAGTGACATAGCTGGAGGTCTTCTCCCTGTGCATGATCCTTCTGTTGGGGTACAGAGAAAGATGATAATTTTGGTTAAATTCCACCACAAAATTTTCACACACAACTGTAGTCCTAGATGGTAATAACCAAGAGTCTTGAACTTTTCCTGACCTCTTACTTGTGCCCCAGTGGTGGAGCATATAAAACAGATGTACCTGCCTCCATTAGATCCCTGGAACAAATGATCTGCAATATAAAAGGACTCCCAACCAAACTGATTCGATTTCACAGGTCTTTAAGGACCAAATGCTTAAGGATATGGTTTCAAGAGAATGTGCACAGGCACTTTTAATTAGATGCAGAAAGAAGTGCTTTGCTGAATGAGAAGTTAAGGTGCAGCTGTGAAAATGAAAGGTTGGCTTGTTAAGCACAAGATTTCTCACATACCTGAATTAATACACCTGCTTATATTTGAGAGCAATAACTGTTTTGCATCTATGCTTCCCACTGAAGGCCAGGCAAGCAAGCATGGTTTTTGTCTTTGATAAAGTTGCAGAAAAGACTTAGGCAAACAGCACAAGAAAAAATAAAAACAATATTCCATTACACTATAAGGATGACATTTTTCTTTACAAAGAACTATGGGTTGATGGCAGGGTATCACCACAGAGAAATTACATGTACTTGGTGACTAATTCAGTACTGGAAGATATTGCTCCTGTAGCTGATAACAGACTCAGACAGGAGTCCTACCCCTGAAATCATTTCCCATCAATCTCAATCACTCTGAAAGGATCAGCCACCAAAGGTTCCCGAGTCAGCTGGCACAAAAATGTCCAGACCTCGCCAATGTTTTGCGATCTATTTACTGTAAACACACAGCTAATGAATGTTCATTCCCTTGATGTCTCCTTTGGAAAGGGGAGACTTGTCTAAGGTTGTTTAGGAGGCATGTTGTACTCCAAAATATGGATTAACATTCTGACACATCTTAAAACAGAGACTCCAATGTCTTCAGCCAAATAAATAATGTTAATGTTGTACAAAGACATGAGTTATCTCAGGAGAATCATCATATTAATTTCTTTATGGCTGAACGTTTTTGTTATGTATATTCTGACCCCATGACTTAGAGAAGGATAGGAAGAAGTCTGATGCAGATGAAAATTCTTAGGTATGGAAACCTTTGCATAATTGTGATGGTAATTATGCAATCTACAGGTTGATACATATCTCCACCATCAGCAATGGCCATTACTGACCCATAGTGCCCTCTTAGAGTCTAGAGAGTGCTGCTATTACAGCAAACAGGATGGCCCAAATCTTTGCAAAATGCTGTCCAGCAAGTGAAAATGAAACGACCAATTTTCCACTGAACTAAGCTAAACTCTGGTAAAGGGTATCAATAGCCTACAGGAAGACTTGAATCCTTGGCCTCGATACCCATAAGGACTCCTAAGTATCTGGGCACAAGATAGAAATTATTACATAACCACACTTATGCACAGAATTGTATTCAAAGAAAACTGAAAACTGTTTTAACGGTATCACGCTGAGAACAACTATTAAAATAAAAGTTGAGTTTCCTTCCATTAGAAATCCCTACAGGCAGATGATGAGACTTTCTGAATACAGCAAGAATTTGGCAATAAGTAGTAGCTTGCAGATGCAGACACAGCACACCTTTAAGGCTGCTTTTCACTGTCTGCCATCTTAGAAAGCTTCGGCGCATCAAGAAAGTTGAAAACAATCATCCCGTCCTCGCAGTCCTCCCGTAGCCTTCCAAAGGGAAGGGAATCCTGCAGCGTGTGTGATCATGTTGCCATCTAGTGACCGCAACCTAGAGAATACCCAAGCCCTAACACTCCTGCACAAGCACAGACAATGCTGTGCATGAGACAACTGGGTCTTGTATAACGCAGACCTCAGGGAGAAGCCTAAGCTGCCAAGATATACAAGATTATTCCTCCAAACGTTACAAGCCTCACTTAAAGCAGAAACAGCTAGAGCCTTGAGTAGGGTAATGAACTGACAGCTCATAGAGGTTGTACTTTGTTGTGCCACCTTTCAGGTCCAAGGCCAACCTAGGGATCCGTTTCCTGAAATCATGTGGAAGGGTGGCAAGACCAACCACAATAGCTGGTTATGGCAGTTGGGGTCTGCCACTCCTGTGGGATTTGCTCAACTTTTCCTTTTAAGTACAAAAAAAAAAAAAAAAATTCCTAGCATAGGTACTGAACAGCACAAAGGTTTTTTTTCTACTGCTCCTTGAGTCTGGATTCAGCAGTAGATTTTCAGGGATGAGGGGAAATGCAATTATTTTATGAAGTCAATAGGATGTATCGGCACTGTTCTTCAAACAACCAAGCCATGCAGGCAAATGAATCCGGAGGATTCCGCACACAGGCACTTCTGAAAACCACATCTAATTGCTCTTTAGGCTTCTTGTACCAATCCAGGCCCAAGAAACTCCCTCTGTCAAAGTAGCTTTAAGTGTTTTTCAGAATTACAATCACAGGGGTACACTTCTTTTTTGGCAATTGGAGAAGGCAAACACTCATGCCTAAACCCATATGTACTTAGACCATTTATATGCAGAAAGCTCTATGTGTATGTGTGTAAATAAGCATGCTTATAAATATAGATACACAATCCTTTCCAGGAGCAAATTTATTTTATTTTTCCCCCTATATACACACATTGCTACAAAATCCATTGTTCAAACTGGCCAAAGAAGCACAGATGCATTTATATGCAGCTCTCCATACAGTGACTATTAAGTGATTTTCACCCTGCCTAAGTACAAGACACTATTATCCTAAAGTCTCCACGTCCTGAAAATGACTTTGCCACACAGTATCAGGTTCTGTGGAATTTCCTTTTGATTTTCCCTCACATTGAAAAAAGGGCCTTCTGTTTTACAGATTCTTTACAGAATCTGTCTGGATCAATATCATCTTGTTGATTCTGCCTGTAACATACACACGTACAAGCAGAATAACAAAGTCAATATAGAGAATAATAAGAAAACACACAAGCTCTCTCTCTTGTTTTGGGATCTGAAAAGGCACTGATTTGTTTTTACTAAAATATAAATAAACTTTAAGCTATATATTTCCTGATCGCATGCAGACAATGATAGGCTAATTTCACCATACTTTTCCCCTTAAACTGTAATAGAAGCCTCAGTGTGGCTTCCCAAGAGATATAACACACGCAAGAATTCCGAGCAGATATAATTTACTGGCTCCAATTTATTAGAGATCAAAGAACAGGGTAAATTGGCCTCATCTTTCTTGTTCTCCTTGGCAGTGGAACTTTTAGGTCACTCAGAAAATCAAGAGAAAAATAAATGACATAATGATATACAATAGCACTAGGGAGAAAAATCATGATCACATTGAAATACCTAAGGGACCCAAGAATGGTTTCTAAAAGCCTTAGCGAGAGTTAGATGCATAAACAAAGCAAGGATGAAGACTATGAAGCACCATGAACATCAACAGACACAAATGAATTTCAGTGTAGGTATACTAGTGTACAGTAGTTGAAGGCCTTCCTCTGTTGTGAGGACATTTTAGGGATTGGCAGAGAAATATGGAGGGAAGCATACAGCTACATACACCCCTGCTTAGGAAATCTGAGTATCACGTTTCTTATAAGCTTCCCCAGCAAAATTCACCAGCTGATAAAGACAACCCCCGCCCCATTCCTGTGAGATTTGCTTGAGATGTCCCAACACAGGAGGAAAAAAAAAAGAACCTGAAGAAAGGGAAAAAATAGCTACTCTGTACATGGACAATCTATTATGTGACATTTGATTGCTTCTACAGTGAATTAACTTTTCACAAAAATATTCCACTAGCTGGGAAAGCAGACTGAAATGTTGTTCTCTTTTCTCCTATGGGAGCTTTATTCCTTTGTCAATTCCTTGATATCAGATTTTTTTTTTTAGTCTTTAGAAAGTGCTTCCCTTCCAGAAAGGCCACCCAGAAGAAAATAGCAAGTTCCATACTATCATAACCTTTGAGAAGCAGAGTTCTGAATTCAACCCCATACTTACCCAGCTACCAAGGAGTTAATGTGTTGAGCAGCTACTTCATGATCTGCAGCTATGTACGTACTGATTAGCAGTGGTTGGAATAAAAGACTACAGCCCAAGGAAGGCGGAGCATTCTCAGAAACAGCAGTCTGGCAAGAAGCTGTCAAAGGAATAGATCCAGAACCCCCAAGAAGAATGAGACGGACTGACTGGGAACAATTAAGGAAAGTAAATCCACTCTGAAGTTGTGGGGTCCCTGCAAATCCACACTAATTCGGAATACAGAGCAGACCAAAGGAAGATCAGACTGGACCACTCAGTCTCTTGAAGGATTACAGTTAACACTCTCCACTAGGAGACTTGCAAGTCTTCCCCATTATTACCTCCCTATAAAATATGATAATGCTGTAGCATTTCTATAGTGCTCCAATAGCAGGTTTCACCTCAGTACATGGGATTATTGAGCCAAAAGCAAGGTAGCTGTTGTCGATCATCACCTAGCCGTACAAACTTGCAACTTACAAAGCAAAATGCCCCACAGCCAGTGCCTGCCTCTCCACTCAACTATTATCTGACCAGAAGCCGCATTATGCTACCGGAAAAGCTATCCCAAAAGGCAAAAGGTAAGAATTCACACTCAAGCCCTACATTTTTGATCACTCTATTGACAGTACTAATAATTAGCAATAGCTATAGGAAAAGGTATGTTTGACTAGGATGACATTACTGGCTCCTTTAATGCAGGCCTACTCATAAGCAATCCACAGTCACACCAAGGAAGTTTCTTCCTGAGTCTCTGCAACTCCAGCAGCAGCCACTGCAAAGAAAGAGAGAACACCGTATCTACTCCCCATCCTCACATACAGCCTTCACCACCAAACCACGATGGAAAACACATCAACAAGAGCACAGTAGCAAAGCCCTAGGCTGCAGCAAGAGTATGCTCAAATGCAGCAGCCACAAACACAGCAACAAAGGAAAAGAATCCACTTACCCTTGAAAGACCTCAGGTACACAGGAATCTCCAGCAAGATATCCTTGCCTCCACTGCCAGCCATTAAATGAGGTCTGGAAGGTGTGCACTCTGGCTCCACCTGTTCCTATCACTCAGGCACACTGCATGCCGCTGAGCTCCCCTGGGTTGGCCCTGCCTTCCCACCAAGTGCTCAATCACCGTTTCAAGCCTGACCTAGCATTTCTGCTGCAACCAGGAATCCATCAGTCATTACATCTTTTTGAAAACGCAAGTTTAGCACAAATTAATATGAATCTGATTACCTCAGTTCTCCAAAGATGCTTTCTCCTCTCTCTCTCACTGAGTTTTGGTCCCCATGTTCTCTGGTAGCAATGAGCTCCATAGACTGATTCCATGCGATGCGAAGATGGATTTCCATCAAGTGGCTGCTACCCTTTCTAGGAATCAGCAGCTTTGAAGTTTTTCTGTCCCAGCCAGCATGCCTCTGTGCCCATCTCTTCTTTCTTTCTTTCTTCCACATGACCTCATAGCAGAAGGGCATGTTCCTGGCTGTACCTGTGTCACAGGCCAACAATTGCAGTGCTAATCACAATCGTTAAATGGGTATCTAGGTTGTCTTTAAAGATCAGAGACCCAACTGGATCCACATGCCAGGCTGGAGCGAGGAAGGGTTGCACATGAGGCCAGGCATGAGGAGGACACTTGTCCATGAAAGGTCATGAGAGGATGCAATGCCAAAGACACAAGTCCCATCATTATTGCATTGGATGTGTCATCAAGCCACCTTCCACAGAGCATGGAGCAAGCAGAAAGCTCGTGCCAGCAGTCCAAATGCTACTCTTTATTTGGGGAACACTATCACACCCCATCTCCCTGATCCTCACACAGCAACAGGTCTCTTTCACAGCATCAACTTCCCCCAGGCACAAGGGCAAAAAGCTGAACGCGCTGCATAACCCCAGCGCTATTTTTGAGCCTAAGCTCTTCCTTTGGGGGAGGAGGACAGGACCGAAGTTCATGATTTCCATCTGGTCCGTGGGTACCCTCGAATCCCCCCCCGAGAACTGCGTGTCTGGGGAGAATAAAGAGACGAAGTCCCCACTCAGAGCAGCAGCGGCCGAACCACGCGCTTTGCCACAAGATGTCGCCCTCCTCTCAGGCAGCGCCAGACTGGGCTGGGAGGAGGGGGAGGACAGGACCCTCCCCAGGCAGCCCCGCAACCTCTCTCCTTTCATACTGAGTAGCCAAAATCCCCAAGGTGAACACCCCCTTTCTCCCCCTCCCAAACCAAGAAGTGCAAGAGGATGCCAGCTCTCCGGTTGCTAGGAGCCTGCAGCATCATGTCGTGGCTACTCAGTGTTAGGGTAAAGCTAGCATCCCTCCTATCTAGACTTGATCCTAAAATGAGTCTCTTGCAAAACTCCGCAGCCTCCCCTCTTGTTCAGTTAACTTATGGAAGGTGGCTGCAAGTCGGGACTGAAAGAGCCGGCTGGGATGCAAACAGCTGCTCTGCTGGAAGGCGCATCCTCCTCCCACCTGTGTGTCAGCTCCTGCCTACTGCAGGGTTACCATCATGGTATGTCACTGAAGAATGGTAATATGTCACTGAAGGTGTTTTGGTGATGCTGGAGGAAGCCTTCTGTCCTCTGCTGTGCGTAATGTCTTCCTATAGCCCAGACCGAATGTGGTAGGACCCATTCTTCAGTCTGAGGCTCTCACACCTTGTGACAGTAAGTGTGGGGAAGATGGGAGGAAAGAGGTCACCCACAGCAGGCTCTGAGCAATCCTGTTTGTACGCAAATGATGTAGGAAGGTTCAGAACAGGAACCTGCTCTCAGAAAACTTTTGCCCTCTCTGACACGAGGAGTCCTGCTGATGTCAGTGAAACAGGAGTGGCAAGCCCTGGTGCTCACCGAGGAGTCAGATTTCCCCTTTTTGTGTATATATATATATATATATATATATATTCATTCTCAGGGTTATTATGAACATCTGGAAAACAAATTCTTAACTTTTGACAAGATCTTGACCATTTCCTTTCGGACAGCTGGTGTAGAGGAGTGAGACAGACTCTAGGGTTTAGACTCACTCTTTTTTCATAGATAGCTTCATACAGAACCAAGCAAGTTCTCTGCTTACACATAATTGTGCTCAACAGCAAACTGTAACTGCTCTGGGTAAAGTTTTACCCATTTAAGTCTAAATACCTTCCTTTCTTCTGAACACCATGCTCATTAGTTCAAGACAGATATGATGGTACCAGCTTTGTACAATTCAATGTTTGTTTGGTATATCTAGAAATAAAAGCTTTAATGATCCTGAACACTGTGCAGAAAGCTGGAGTTACACAGCGATTCAATGAGGAGATAATTAAACCTGGAGCACAGGAGAATCCTATCTAATTGACTCCATGGATCAGGTTTTGTTGGCGACCACTGGAAGTGAAAATTAGAAGACTTTAACAGATTCCATTTCCAGGAAGTGACTTTTAAGAGGAATATATCGCGCTTCATTAAGAATTTCTTTGGAGCTAACAAAAACTGTTCAAAACAAGGCATACTTCATTGCTATCTTTGCTTACACTGGTTTTGTAGATTCAAATGCCTCATAGGGGTGGTTATTTTTTGTTGCCATGGCAAAGATGATATTAACAGCATCAAGACTTTTTCCTTCTTCTTTTTACTCACACAGGTAAGAATAATCTCTCAAACACATCCAGTGATTACACTTGGTCTGGATGAAAAAAATATATATAACAGCTCTCTTTGTGCAGTTAAGTATATCAGACATCCAAAAATTTTAATCGTTGGAAGTTAAAACCTCCATTATTCAGCCTAGCTTTCCAATGAAATGAAGTTTATGTGATCCTGCTGCCTGTTTACCTCACCTTTACCACCCTCCTCCCCCTTCATATGTG
The DNA here is from genome assembly GCF_038088225.1 of Cyrtonyx montezumae. NCBI lineage: Eukaryota > Metazoa > Chordata > Aves > Galliformes > Odontophoridae > Cyrtonyx > Cyrtonyx montezumae. The sequence goes on from NW_027071981.1 coordinate 6,866,605, forward strand.
TTTAAACCTGTTGGACAATTCCAGCTAAATTTAGCAGAGAGGCAGGAAAATAATATCTCTGCAGCCTCACCAAGCTTAACAAAAACCAGCACTGGGCTGAGGAGAGATACTCAAAAGAATGCCCTTGTTTTAGGAAAGACCTCACAGGTCCTCCATTACCTGTTCAGGTCATGGGGTGACCAAGCAGCATGCATACTCCTGACAGCCTGCTTGTGCTCCATCCACCTGAGGTCTCCCACAGCAAGCATCTGATGCTTGCTGGCTGTAGCTGTGCTATAGGGCAGCTGGTGGGATGTATGTGGTAGGTAGGGGTGGTGTGATGTTGTACAAGGCACTGAGGAAAGTTTTAGTCAACACTCACTTGGTAATAGGTACCTTCAAAGCACAGTAGTCCAAACTAGCATGATTCTCCCCCTATGATATGTTTCTGCATTCCACGTAAGTAATTTGGGTAGGAACTGTACAAAATACTGCTCAGGAATATTCCTTACCTTTCATAGCCACTGCCTCCAGATAGCCTATAATGTGCCCTTTGCATTCTGGTTGGGAGCCAGGACTGCTAGAGCGATGAATCAAAAACATCCAAAAGGAAAATGAAATGAAGGAGGCTCTTATTCAGTACATTCCTCTTTTGTTAATTGTTGCTATATTTCATTCCAGCCCCCCATCCTTCCAAACTGCTGGGACTGTGACTCAGCTTCAGCAGTTTACATGCTTAGAAGAGAGAGTAGTCACCCTCCTGGGGCTGATTTCACTGTCACTTCATAAGCTCTGTTGCTCAGCAGGCTTGTCCATCACTCAGACCCTTCTGTGGATCTTTTCTGCCCTGTATCTTAGATTCCCATCTCATCCCAGGCAGTCAACCACATTGGAGAAGGACACTTAGGGCATGAGGGGTCAGAGGGACAGCTGCATAAGGAAACTTTGGCTTTGTTCATCTTGCAACCTAGCACTGGATGAACCTCATTGGATGTGTAACCTAAATGCCAGACTATGAAAATCAGAAAGACACCCTGCTCTCCAACCCTACTGCAGAAATGCCAGCATCTGCTGGCCAGGCAACATAGCTCAAAAAGGACAACTATTTCTTTGGCTGTGGCACTTAATTCCAGTAGATTTTGTTTGTCAGTCATGAGTCAGCTCTGAAGCAAGCTTGTACCTTCAAGGTATGGTATAGATACTTCAGAATTGACATCTCATAAGTCACTCTGTATATATGAGCAGCTTAACACTGATGTTCCTAGGTAGCAATCATAATAGATGGCAAGCTGGAAAGAGGAGTTTGCATTACTGGTAACAAGAAAGAAGGAGCCAAAAGCAAAAGCTATTGAAATCTGGTTTTAGGATAACAGTTATGTCCTTCTCCTCAAAATAGATTGAGGCTGATCAGGTGGAAACTGAGGAAAAAGACTAGTGAAAGCAAAGCAAAACAAGACACACACACAAAAAATGAATAGCAACAGGAAAATAAACTGGAAATACATGTAAAACAAAGATAGAGGCAAAACAGGTAAGCCTGCCCAAGCTTCACCCCATAAGTCCCAGCTCCTGGAGCAAGGGGATTGCATACAGTCCCTGGTGACACTAAAGCTATTTTCTCCTGCTTTTTATCCTCTGCAAAGAAGACTTGGAAAATGTAAAATAGAAGTCCTTCAAAAGTCAGAAAAGGCACTCAGATTTGGCTAGCAAACACTGGATCATAAAACCAGAGCAACCTGGTGATTCTGTGATGAGTACCTGATGAGTACCTGACAAGTACTGTGTTCAGTGTCAGGCTCCCTACAAGAAGGACTTCAAGACTCGAGCATGTCAGGAGAAGGGCAATGGAGCTGGTGAGGGGCCTGGAGCACAAGTCTTAAAAGGAGTGGCTGAGGAAATTGGGATTGTTCAGTCTAAAGAAGAGGCTCAGGGGAGACTTTATTGCTCTCTACAACTGCCTAGAAGGAGATTGCATCAAGGTGGGGTCTCTTACCTGGCCTCTCTCCCAGGTAACAGCAATAAGACTACAGGGAATGGCCTCAAGTTACACCAGGGGAGGTTCAGGTTGGATGTTAGGAAACATTTATTTTCCAAAACAGTGGTGAGGCACTGGAATGAGTTGCTCAGGGAGCTGGTTGTTGAGTCACCATCCCTGGAGGTGTTCCAGAAACATTTAGATGTTGTACTGAGGGACGTGGTTTAGTGGGGAAATGATGGTGGTAGAAGGATGGTTGGATTGTAAGATCTTAGAGGTCTTTTCCAACCTCAGTGATTCTATGACTCTTCGAGATTTGCCCCACAACCTTAAAACACTGAAGAAATGTTTGCAATGCTGGTAACACTGCATGGATTGGATGAGTTAAAAGTTTGGGCCCTAGAAACACTATATATCTATGTTGCTTTTTGGACAAATAAAAACCATTTTCATAATAAAGGTGCTGAAGTGCAAGCATGTACTTTTCAGGTCAAAGAGAAATCTGATATCAGAAAGTAAATGACAAGGACAGAGATGTCTAGGGACATGCTAAAGCCTGTAAGGCTTTGTATTACAAAGTTAATATTTCCAAGTACATCTTTAGATGGTACATTTGTACTGCTAAAAGACCCAGCTCACACCACAATGACAATGGGACAGTGTAATGATATTGGCAGCTGACAGCAAGTCTTCTACTGCTAATGTTTTAGAATAGGTCAGACACCACAAACCAGATTTAGAGCATGCTTTCCAGAGACACTGGCCACCCACAATTCCTCCAGGGCTGGGCACAGACATCAAGCCAACAGCTGTAGAGCTCTTATTTCCAGTGTTGTGTTTCCAGTCAACACAAAAGCTTAGGTAGGGAACATATTGTCAGGAATGTCTTCTGGGTTTCTCAGGGTTTGTGTTTTTGTTTTTTTTTATGGTTGCTTTTGTTACTGTTGTTTTGTTTTGTTTTTTAAGCCTCTTTCCCAGCTAGGCTTACTAAGGAACAAGAAAATCAAATGGCTTGCATGGAGGTCATAGAGTGAATCATCAGCTCAGCCCAGTGACGGTCAAATAAAGCTTATTTGTAAAACTATAATTTTATAGTGCTCTACTGCATAGCTTTAAAAATGAATGTATGGGAAAAATACACCCACATATGACAAATGTACTTATGCTCTCTCTGCTTTGGGTGGACGTTCTGTTAGTCACAGAGGAGCATCTGTGCAGAGCTTTTTTTGTTGCTGCTTTTTTGCTTCTCTAGACATTTCATCAAATGGTCCCTGAGTCAGAAGAAGTGGGTTTTGCTATTAAAGTCTGTGTGGAGGCTGCATTCCAAAGCTGTTGGAGGATTCAAAGATAAATATTCTTACTTTGAAAAAATAAAAATTAAGCATCTTCAGGCTTAAAACAAAACAAAACAAAAACAACAACAATCCAAGCTGAATGTAATGTTTATGAAGACAGAGACTAACTAATGGTCCTGCCTGTCACTTGCTTTGGAACTGAAACCCAGGAGGTACTTCATTAAAGCTCAAGTCCCTTTCAACTTGCTTTCAATTGTATAACGTATGCACCCACTGAACTAAAAAAATGGTATTGATTCATATTGAAACTAATTCCAACAGCAACAAAATATTAGCCAGCAACCTCATCCAGCTACTGTGTGATGAACTCTTTGGAACGGGAGCCATCTCTGTTCTGTGATTTGTATTTTGTGTGGTGAGGCTGGAATTCAAGTCTGTAATAATCTGTCTCAAGAAAATACATGGGGGTGAGCATATGGGCTACTGCTCTCTTGACTCACTGCTTTAGAAATCATATGCACCCTCTCAGATAGGTGGCTTACATCCACAATGGGAGAGAGAATGCTGTGGGAGATGGAAGAACCACACCGTCCCATGCAACCATGTACCATATACATACAATAGCTGCAGAAAACATCAGAGGTGTAATACAAGGAGGTCAGGCTTGTACTTGACATAAATCTTGGTACACTGCTCAGAGTAGCATCCCTACCTTAGTGCAGAGCTGTCGCTGAGTAGCATCTCCAAGCCCAGAGCTACAGAGTTCTCCATACTGCAGTCCACCATTGATAACAGAAATAACAATGGAAGTCTTTGCTCACTCTTGCACTATTTGTCATCTTACCTTCACGATAGTACCTAACCCAAGATGGGTCTTAGAAGGATTTTGCCCTCCCACATGAGGCAGAGCAAGTGTTTCCTCCATTGTTCCTGGGGTGCACTGAGGAGCAGGTGACTGATCAAGGATATGGTCATCCAAAAGCTGAGCGCCAAGATGAGTTCTTACCACATCCCACTTTTCCCACCTCCAGCAATATCCCACAGCTGAAATGACCTACCCTGTGCTAAAAAGAGAGCCCAGGACATGGAGAGGGTCAACATATCAGCTCTGCTTCACTAGACATTCAAGGGAAGACTTTATGCAAAAGGGGAGGATGAGCCACTGAAAGCAGAGATCTGCAGAAGGAAAGCTGTTGGGCAAGACTGCACAGGGAAAGGGGACAGCTTTGTTCAAGCTGGCCTGGTCCCAACCTTGCACTGCCATTCTGACTGTGGTCGAGGCAAAAACAGTCCTCAAGCAACATCACTTAGCCTGGTGCACCTCATTTCTGACAGTCAGATCACCAAGGTAATTATGGCTCATGTTCAAGAAAAGACAAGAAGGTGAATGAATTAAAATATTGAAATATTAGATCATTAGTAGGACAATGAAAATCCCAACAAATACAAACAGTGTTATTGCCTTTTTTTTTTTTTTAATCTTCAAGCTGAAAACCTGTTTGGGCCAGAATGAATTCTTTGGAAACGTGCTACTGAATGTGCCTATAGTTGGGAGATAAAAATAAAAATAAAAATAAGAATAAAAATAAAAATAAGAATAAAAATAAAAATAAAAATAAAAATAAAAAAAATAAAAGAGGTGTTAAAGCTGCTAGGAGATGTGATCATCACAATGAGGGACTGGTTGCAGCCTGTAGGAACCTGAAAAGAAACTGGTGAGTTCAGGAGTTAGAAGGCATTGCTATGACAACAAAGCAAACCACCCCTGAAGAGAATAGAAAATATGTACAGCCATGCCAAGATCATAAGCAAAGAAATGTATATTCTAAGAGGAGGCAAATGAAACATTGACTTGGAAAACAAAATTATGCCTTTAGCATGATTTCTCCTTTATACATGGCACCTCTTCAGGAAAAGCATGCATTTAGCAGAGGGAAAGAAACTTTCCTCAGAGCGCTTCTTTGCCCAGTGCTTTATGCTTCAAGGAGCCAGTAGAAATATCTGCACTGTGCGTTTGCACTCCCCAGTTTGGGTTAGCTGTGGTTGTTTAAGCCATCCAGAAGGTGTTCTCTATGCTTTTTTCCAACCAACTCCTACTGTACTTGTGAACAAATTTAATTCTAGCTGTCTTACGTTTTCCCTCCTAATAAAATTAATCTCGTTTACCAGAAGAAGACTTTTTATTCACATTCAAAGCCCGAGATACTCCACGGAGGGTTAAACCCAGAAATTCCTCTAGCATTCTGGCAGAGAACGATTCCATGTTCGTCTACAGCTGCACATAAGTCATTAGCAAGATTGGTCCAGGCAGTTGTCTGGACCGTACCAAGCAGCAAACTCCCTGGTGACACTGATGCTTGATGACAGTCAACTCCTGAAATCAGAGCCAGCATGGATGTTGACACAAAGATCCACGCTCCGTGTGCCCAGTCAGGAGGGGAAAATCCTCTGCTTCCCGAAGTGAAGGAGCAAATGAGCAGGCTGGAGAAACACACCACAGAAGCGTGTGCTGATGAGGTGGTGAGCAGCATCTAGAGCTTGTCATAGGAGCAGAGATGGACAGCTTTGTGCCACAGGATTGTTCTGCGTAGGGTGCACTGGGAGAATTGCACAGATACTATTGGAGACAGAGCTGTGGCAGTCCCTACCTGCACAGTCTTGTTGTGACTTTTGAGACACGCTGCACTCCGTGATACATCTGGAACATCTGCAACCTAATGTGTGAACCACATTGTCCTGGGCTGGAAGCTATGTTGCAACAACAACAGCAGTGTTGGTGTCCTTGCGCTCCTGGGAGAGCTGCTGCCATGGAGCAGCTTGGGTCTAAGATCCTAGCAGGGACACGGCTGGTGCCACCAAAGGGAATTTCAGCCTACAGCAACGCCACCTACGTACCCAGACACGCTAAACTGTCAGAAACACTCATCTGTCAGCAGAGCTCTGTCTACACCAGCTCTTTGCCAGCAGTGGGGGAGTTGATTTCTTTCCACACCCTAGAATTACACTGGCAGTGCTCTGTAGGTTACACTAAGCCACAGAGTGCAGGCCACGTGTGCATACACTTTGTTGGCCTTCATTTCATCCTGAGCATTAAAGGCAGCTGGGCTTCCCCTCTTTCCAACGAAATAATAATTACGCCTATTGTTCCCCGTGGGCATGGAGACCCTGTTCACACCTATCCAGAGAGACAAGGCATACAATCAACACCTTGCTGGTACAGAGAGCTTTTGTTCAGGTTAGTTATTACATGCCTTGCAGACTGAAAACAGTGCTTCTTACATCCATTTCAGCTCATTTCCTCCCTGCTTCAGAGCTCAACTCCCTGCTTCTCCCAGCTCCCTGTGCACGGATGTGTCCAGCAATTAGTGCAGCAAAGAATTGCTTCATCTCAGGGCCAAAGTCCCAAAGGAAAAAAAAACCTGGGTATATTGCCTGAGTAAGGTCTATCTCTGCCCAAGCTGTGTTTTACCCACTGACAACTTCAGCTATAAATATCTGAATCATCATATACAACCTGAGTGAGAGGAGCACTGACATCAAGCTGGAGACATCGCAGCAGCAAACTGCTTTGGAGATGGAGCCGCTCTCTACTGCCTGTCATCAGCATTAAGCCAGAGGTCAGCCCATATCAGAGCACTCCCAAATCAGCTGGATTAACTTAAACCTCCTTTGTCAGCTCCATAAACTAACACGGCATGTAGCTGGGTGGGTAGACAAAGCATTTTCTCTACCTTACTACAGATAAAGCAGTACCAGCACGGCAAAGGAAAAAGGGCTCAAAAAGGCCATCTCCCACACATACTAAGTTAATAAAAGCAATAATATCTATCTTTTGTAAAAGGAAAGTGAAGCCACACTCGTGCAATCATGGCAGACTAAGAAGTCCCGTAGTACTCAGTTCTGTCTCTTTTTGCATCTCATTCTAAATGCAATAGCATCTGGTGCCCTGGGGCCCCAGCCCTCCAAATTAACTAACAAGCTTTGTCTCCCACTGGTGCAACTGAAAGGTGATTCTCTGATCTCAGTGAACAGTAATTGCCCCCTTTTTTTTTTCCCCTGATTTAATTTAAATAACATCCAGTCTCACCCTACAAAATAGCCACTGTGAGGAGAGGTACTAAGCAAAGAGATTGCAGCAGACAGGTGAGCAATTAGGCAAAAGTAAGCAGCAAGTTCTAATCCAGCGGGCATTCACTGTTTGCTTCCTGTGACAACTGCTGTATCTAACTGATGCAGGATGCTCAGCTGGGTTTGACATGCAGCCCTTTGCTAATCAACTCTGTTTTCAGGCTTCAGCGTTGTGAAGTTGTGCAGAGATTCAGAATTTAAAGCAACTAAAACTAAAACCTTCACCATTCAGCCCTGCCCCACCAGTTGGCAAACAAATCTGTGGAGGGAACATCTCTCCCGCATGCACTCACTGTCCTTCAGCTCCAGCACAGTGTTTATGGCCCAGCACCACAAAGGGATCCAGTATGCACACACATCACGAGTGGTAGGACCTAGATGAGCATTTAAAACCACTCTGGTGGCAGCGTCTGTAAAATACACGGAGTTCACTGTGGCTGGAGGAGGGGCACTGTGATTTGAGATGTTCCTCTTACAATTAGCAGCTTAAAGCTTGATGATAGGAAAATAAATGCAAACAAATAACAACAAAACCAGCCCCAGCCTCGGTTCTCTTTATGTTCCCATTTGTCAACAACAGTACTTCAGCAGCAGCCTCTGGAGAGGCTGAGGTAGCCCTGCAGGAGGACACAGGCTGTCAGAGATTGGCACTGCTCCCCCCATGCCATGGAGCAGGGCAGAACCACAGGATTGTGATTCTTTTGGAATAGCAGGGTACAACACTGCCCAGTACACTCCTTTTCTACTTCCATGGGATGTCTTCAATGTTCCTTTGCTTCTGGTGGCTGGAGATAATGGTACTTGCACTGCCTTGGACATTCTACTCCAGGGTGACTCTCCTGTATGGGGACACAGATGCACTTACCCAGGTTCCCAGCCCACTCCCTGGATGACAGGGTTAAAGACCCAGCTAATGACTCTGGGAAGTGCGGCTCAGACCTTGAAAGGGCTGTTGTGAGGGAAAGGGGAAGCAAGATTAAAGAGAAAAGAAGACAAAGCTGGACTGCAACATCTGATTGAAATCTCAGGTTTCAGTCACAACTTACTGAAACTCGCCCCCCCCACACACATACACACGTCAAAATTGTCTCATGACAGAATGAATTGTTCTACCAACAAGTGTAAAAGGAAATGATTAATTAACCCCTCCCATGCAAACTGATTACCAAGACTTCCATATCTCCAGGATCTCAGCAATGAATGAGCTTCCTGTGACTCCAGCCAGGAGGGTGCTGCTGTTAGAGCTCACGCTCCCGGCTCAGAGCTGTAGGGACCACACAGTACATCTGTGCTCATCAGCAGCATCGTGAGCAGTAACTCCTTCAGTCTTTGACCTCATGCAGGGGAGCAATCTTGGTTTGGACAGAAAAAAATAAGAAGAAGCTGTGCTTCATGCCCCACAGCATGCAAATGGAGCACTGGGCTAATGGGGAGATGGATGCTGCAGCTCTCCCTGCCACTCTGACTGGGAGGCTCCAAGGGTAGCACGCCATCTTGGGCTTTCTCTATCAGATATGATGCTCAGCTTGCTGGGAGCACCACAAGAGCAACTGGAAGCTTCTATCTTACAGAAAGATAAGAGTACTGCCAGCAGTTAATGGCGTGTATCTCATTCTTGTACACAACAGCCCTCACTCCTGGTGAGACAGGAATCAGGCACGAGCTGGAGGATTCTGCTTCTTGCAGGTCCTTCTCTCATTGTGGCAGGGTTCCCAGCTGCTGATCTTACCATGCACCAGTCAAAATCCACCCTGCTGCTATCTTTGGCCTCTGTGCTATCAAATGCTGATTCTGATTCAGAGCCTCACTGCTCCCAGAGACAGTCGCAAGGCAGCAGGAAAACCCGACTGTGTGTCCACCCTCATCCATAGCGTGCTTCAGGTTGCGTGTAGAGCCTCTGCTACTCCCAAAGCTTTCAAGGCAGAAATCACAAAATGTCACCACCATAGAGAGTAAGAATGTAACCTCAGCCCCAGTGCGCAGGCCAGCGTCCCCCCTTCCCCCCTGAGGAAAATGGTTTCTGTGTTAAACTTTCACAACTAAACCTGAAACCCAGCGGTGTTTGCTTTAGGTTTTGTTACAAACCTAGAACACGGGCCAAGTTTGAAAAAAAAAAAAAAAAAAAAAAAACCCTGGGCAAAGTTTCAAGCAAATCAAGACCGATTTATGGTTTCAAGTGGAAACCATATTCACTTCCCTACTTTCACAAGGGTTTGATCTGAAACCAGGCACAATCTGGCAGCTGGGAGCTGCCTTTTGTTTGGAGGCCCAGGTTAAATGGGAGCCTAAAGCAGCACATCCCCAAGCACCAAGACTCTAGGATCCCTGCAGGAAGGACTCACACTCGCAGATGCTCTGGGGATCTACTGCACAGTCTCAGTCACACCAACTGTAACTCATCCCATGCTCAGAGAAACCGCAGATCTGCCTTCGAGACAGCTGCAATGCACACTGAGAACTTTTGGTATCAAACACATGGCAGAATTCAGATTCAGGTTTGGAATTGTCCGCTTGTGTTGTGGAGGTTTGGGTTGTTTTTTTTTCCTGTTCCCCTTAATTGTTTGTTTTGCTTTTAATCTCTTTGCTGTTTTGGTACAGTTGACTTTTCATCAGATTGCAGACCAAAATTCTGCTGGTCTCCTACCAAGGGCAGTAAGTCATCACAGCAATTGAGTATGCTGCTGCAGCACTGATAGCAACTCACCAACTTTACCGAGCGATAAGGCAAGTGCCTTATGGTGTGCACGTACCACATTATCTTTGGGCTCTCTCTCCCTCTGCCTAACACTGATACTTATGTATGTTTTAGGCCTGCTTTTGAAATATAAAACAAAAATCTATCTGAAAAATGTGACAGCAACTGTACCATTGCTGAGGGACAGTGCAGCACAGGCAGAAGGCTGGGGGAAATAATGGACAACCGTTACTTAACAATCCTGTGCCTGGCTCCAACAATCATGTCACATCATTAAATATAATGTCTTGCTTGTCCCTGCCAGCCCTCCATTTCCCAACTCCTACTTAATGCCTTGTAGGTCTAGACAGTGGAGGTTTATGTGTCCCTGAGTCTGCTGAGATGCTGTGGACATGCAACGACAACTTCAACACTGTTAGGGTTGTGCCATCCGTGTCACATCAAGATGTAGATTTGTGCTTGGCTATACACTGGCAGCAGATTTCATGGGATTAGCTACTGGGAATGTTAAGTGCATACTTTAGTTTCTGTGGGACTGGCAGGCGTATCGAAACAGATACATAAATGCTGGTTTGCATGTACCCCGTCCCCCATCCTTGTATTCGAGATTAGACTTTGCAGAAGCATATTATTTCATGGGAAAAAAAAAACAAAAAAAAAACAAAAAAACTCAGCAAGGAACAATCCTTTGTAGAGGAGATCAAAGAACCAGCTTGAGACGCGGTGGCAGACAAGTTGGCAGGGGAGAGGTGCAGCATCCCCAGCCACAGACACTCCCTGAGCCAGCAGGAAGCCTCCCAGTTCTTAAACAACACTGTAAAATAGACGGAGAAAGACTTTTTACACAATGTCAGTGATGCCACCATTCAGCTTGGGCAAGTTAGCAGGCCGAATTCCAAGAGAAAGGGAGGTTATTCCAGCAGGGGCAACTCTTGCTCGCTTATGCCAGCCACTTCTCAAATCCAGTTTTCCACTGATATTTTAAGTATCTTCCTCAGAAGAGAAGCAAATGAGGCTGTTCTACTAAGGCTGACCGGAAAAAATGAAAAGAGAAAACTACTCCAGATGATGCACAGCTGGACCGCTTCTCTTGCTTGTATTATTGACTGCCCTCTGGGACATAAAGAAAGTTCTTGCTCCATTGTTCCAGTGACAGAACAAGGCCTGCTGAGACCCCACCACTTCATCACAAAGCATTGCATGCTGGAGAGACTGTAAAGGACAACAGCTGGCCAGCTGTGGGAAAGCCAGAAAGAGAATTAGCTAACTTCAACTGGCACAGATTCAGAATTTCTTTCTCCTGCTACTTGGAGTGCACAGCATCACTTTTTGTAAGGACATGAGCACAGTTTAGAAGTAGGATTCAGTAGGTCAGGTTGGTGGGTGGACTTGATGATGTTAAATGTCTTTACCAACCAAGGTAGTTCTGTGATTCTATGATGTGACCATCACCTGTGCTGCTGGTTACCTAACAGCTGGTTTTAAAGTGCTACTGTGCTCACATCAGGTATTACAACTGGAAAGGGAAGCCCTAGGACATGGCTGTCCAACCAAAGATGTGTTTGCTCCTGCAGAGGCTCTGTGGCCAGGTATTTGCTCTGGTCCCCCCAGACCAGCTTCCACCCACCCATATCCACAGGTGCTAACAAGCCTGGAAAACACTTGAGCTGCAAACCACGCGGCACCTTCAGTCGTTTGCTGGGGATGTTCCCCTCTCGCCTATCAGCATCACGTCTCTTATCTGGGGTGAGCACAAGGCACTTTCTTCCTCTGCCCATCCCCTGCCTGTCTGCTGCTGGGCAAGAAAGCCCCCAGCTCCTTTCACACGACCGTGCACATCTATCCGTGCATGACCCACCAGCAAATCAGGAGAACCTCAAGGATGCTGGGACTACAGGCAGTACTATGAGCCCCATCCAGAGTGTCCAGGATACAAGTTGAATGAGGACAAAAAAGTGAAAAAAATGTCCATTAAAAATTGCAAAATCAAACCGTGCAATTTTGGAGCTTCCAAACTGAATGAAACATCACAAATGCTTTCAACTGTACCCCAAATGTAAGGGGAAAAGGCATTCATATCTACAATCTTTGGAAAAAAAATGGTTTGAAAATGCCACAGCATTTTATGGCAATGCTTCTTAAACACAACCCTTTGGTGTGCTATTTTGAAGTGGCATTTTCCACTCAAAAGAGACCTGAAATAAAAGAAAGTGTGAGAAGCAAGAGGGGTGACTAACCTCAAAACAAAGCATTGCTTTCAAAACATGATTTGGGTTGACCCCAAATAACATGTTGGGGTTTTTCTCATTTCCCCCGAATAAAACAGAAAAACGGACATTTATTTCCCTTTGACCCAATCCATTTCTTTTTCTTCTGTTTCCCAACCCCTGGAGGCAGCTATTATTTTCCTCGGATTTTCCAGGCTCTTTATGCCTCCCTGACATGCAGTGCCCGGACAAACATAGGACAAGCAACAAAGACTTGTTCTGCTACTTCAGGGCAAACCTAGACTTCAGGTACCCACTTCTACTCCATGTTAACTTTCCCCATAAGGAGCTAATCAATATTATCAAGGCTGCCTGGCTCATGAATTTCAGGAGCATGTACAAACCACAGCGCTGGTGTACGTGTGAGATGCAGACAGGACAGGGAGAATCTGTTCCTATTTAATCTTCTCTCTGACTGTGGCCTGAAGATCTGCTCCCAGGGCTTGGTTTCCCTGACCCCAGGGCCAAGACAAGCTTTATCAGCACTGGAAGCTGCTGTGTATGCCGATGGGTGCACACTCCTGAAAACAACAGCTGTGCCGTTGTGCAGCAAAGCCTTCCTCTGCTGCAGCATCTCCAGATCACAGAAAGGCTTTTAGGGTCTCCACCTAACACGTGTCTCTTTCACCGTGTTATCCTGCTTGTAAGATCAACCAAGCATCAATAAAAACACCTTCTTCCTTCCCCCCTTTCCCTTTTTCACACTTTTGGTGTTTTTACATCCTCCTCAGTGGGTTTCCGGTAGTTCCTTCCCACCCCACAACAGACAGCCGTGCTCACTGTACCTGTGCACACTCTGCCTTTTCCTCCCCGCTTTGTTTCATCTAGAAGATAAGCACGAGTGCTCGGAAATCCTGTTCTTACACCATCCTCAACAGCCAGGATCTTGATGGCATTTTGCCCTTCTGGAGGTCCCACCAGTAGTTGCACCCATGCCTTCTTCAGCCCACCCAAACCTGAAGCAAAGCCTCCCCCAGCACTGGAAAGTCGGTGGTTTTGCTGTGGCTGATCTCACTTTCATTTTCATGTGGCACATCCGAATCTTGGCTGGGGAGCCCTCACACCAAAAGTCATGGCACTGAGTATCCCCAAGAGTTATCACCCCAAGAAGAGGGTGCAGAGCCCCCTGGGGCTGGGGTTTCAAAAGCACCAAAGGAGCCTCCTGAGGGTCTGATTCGGCCATCTTCTCCTTCACATCACAGTAACACTTCCCAACACTGGCCCTACTGTATTCATCACAAGCATGTGCAAATACACATTAAAAGACAAAGCTAAGTGCTCCTTTCCCCACAGCTGGCACTGAGTACTGTGTGTCAGACTGTGCCTGTTCCACTCCCACCAAAAGAATACATGTATGCATTTTTTTCCTAGTTTAGAAAAGCAAAAAAATATTTCTCAGGCTTTTGTTTCAAAAATCACTATGCTCTGGCATTTTTCAGCAAAATATTTCAATTAGAGCTTTATTGTTCTTTCTGTTCTTTTCCTTTTTCTTTTTATTTAATAAGACAGATTTAGCAAGGGACAGACTCAGCAAGGGACTCAATCAGAATTTATAGGATGCTGGCAAGTATTAAGGTGGACCCACCCAGGTGGCGAGCAAAGATTTAAGACTTATCTGAGGACATGGAAGTAAAAATAACACAACCTTTCCTTTGGCTCCCATATTCACAGCTTCCATCTTGAGCAGCAGTGCCCTCCTGCAGCAGGTCCACATGGCAGGGGACCTGGGAGATGAAGCTGGGGAGGGCAGGAAGGGAATGCCAGGGACTGGAGGACCAGAGGCTGTCATACAGGAAACAAAATTCAAAATAGGAAAAGGGCAAAGGGCAACAGTGCCTTCCAGTTCAGAACTGCCTGTAACCACTGTTCTGCAGATGAAAATGTCAAAGGAGGCAGTGCCTTCCTGCAGTATTCCTAGATTGACTTGGTAGTGAGCATTCCCATACTTCCTCTTCCTTGTGAGCTTGGCCAGCATCTTGAATCAAGCCATGGGTGATGGGCCAGCATCTATCATCATAGCACACTGGAGAGCACCGCTCCTCCAAAATGAGCCCAGGGTGCTCTCCAGCCATGGTGTTCCAAGAGAAGGACACCCCAAGTCTGACGCTTGAAATGGAGATTGCAAAACCCTCCCAACAGCAAGTTGTGGGTGAGGGCTGCCCCGAATAGAGGCAGAAGAGGAAGGTGACCCCAGTGCCAGGCAGGGGTCTCACAGCCATAAACATCTCTCAGTCAGGGGGAATTCACACGGAATGACCATGTGGTATTTGGGCATCTTTCATGTAGCAGTGCAGTTGCCAGTATGAACACATATGCCACACCTCTTTATGGTAAGTGTGCTTTAATTTAGGCCCCTGTGATGCAAGGCACTGAGAAGAGCATTTCAAATTGAAAAGAGGATGGTCCTGGGCACGAAAGGCACAAATATGATACCACAAAACACTTTCTGAAGGGTGTGCCTTCTTCAAAAACACCTTCTTTAGAAGGAGTAAAATTCAGAGGAGAGATGGTGTGTGTCTGACAGTCATTATTAAAATAATAATAAATACAAAAAAGTGGGGGGGAAGTGTTGTAACTAGGAATCTAAGTTTAATTCTTTATCCGAGTTCCATGTTGGCACAAGTGCAAAGGAAAGGGCTCTTGTTTAGGCAGCAAAAAATATCTGAAGGTGAAAACACTTCTTCAGATTGCGAAAAAAGAATGTGTTTCATCTTTTTGGAAATCAAGATGTAAAGGATTTTTCTTAGGGTGACAATGCAGACTCGAGCAGAATCACTCAGGCAGAACCAGGTAAAAGATTACAGCCATGTACAGTCTGATGGGGCAGCTCCACAGCACAGTGCTGTTTTAATCTATGATGATAGAAACCGTGTAAGAAAAAGCAGTGTACTATTTAGCTTGAAACACTGTGTGATTCCAGAGTCCTCCTAAGTTTGGAGTAATTCAGGTATTTCTCGAAAATATGTTGGAATATATTTCTGTCCTTTCTGGTAATAAACTGAAGAGAGGATTTTAGGTGATTAAATTTGAACCTCAGTAATTAGACACATGTAAAGGAGCACTGGGACTCAAGCTCCAGGTTTTCCTGTCCTAGATGACTCCTGGTGCTCCAAGGCTGTCTTATGCCACTAACACCCAGGCATTTCCTCGTGCTCTCATTTATCCTGCTTTTCTTGTCCTAACCAAACACCGTGGGAGATACAAGTGACAATCAGTATGTGACACCTCATGTGAAGCTGCATACCATTTATGACCTGAGTCACTATCTTTTCTCAATATCTCATGTTCCTCAGTGATTAGCTCCCCGTGATACCTGGAAAATGACAATGAGAAAATGCTATATGTTGGATTTTAAGCACCAAAATCTGGATTGCTATCTTCCAGAACTTTGATCAGTTTGCCCAAGTCATGTAGGAGAGATTTCATGTTCATTACTTCCTTGGAAACAGAGTTGTCAAAGAGAAGACCCGAATCTCTTCAGAGCAGAAGCTGATCCAAAGTCACTGCTATCCAGAGCGCTTAATGTGGCAATAAAGTAAAAAGCATGGTGATGATTTTGGTACAGAAAGCAGCCTTTATACACTAGGCAATGTGTACAGAGTACGGGAGGAACACATCTGGAAAAAGAAAAGCAGCAAGAAAGGATAAATAAAGGAGGGGTCCAAACTCTGAAATACGTCTGTTGAAGACAAAACCAATGACAGCAGTGGGGCTGAACCAGGCAGCTATGGAGCCACGTGCCTCCTCCTGCACAAACCACCCCTCCAGCCATCCTTCACAAAGCTGCAGCCAAACAATCGTCACGTGTCAGAAGTACGTGCAGGAGGGGATGAAGTTCTCTCTTCCTAAACACAGCTTTCAGCACATCCATTTAACTGTAAGTGCTGGAGTTTATAGACTTGAAGAGAAAAACAGAATCAAAGGCAAATGTTTACCTGCCGTGGACCCAGGAGGTCACCTTCACAATCCCTGAAACATAAACCAAATTATTCCAAGGGTGGAAACAAAGCTTGTTCTCCACAATAGCTTACATCTGAAGTTTTTCAGCATATTCTGGATAATTCTTCTGCCACAATCCTTCAATGAAGTTCAATTGGCACTTTTAGCACAAAGGATACAACAGCAGGAAGAAAGAAGGCAGCCCTTTGGCAACCACTTTGGCACACCAATGCCTTGGGTTATCTCCCCTTGCTGGCCCATGCCTTGAGTTGTTTCATTTTGCTGCCCCAAAGCTTCCATCCCCTGGACTTGCAATTACAGGCTTCATTCATCACACCAGCAAGCGCTGCTGAAGATGTTGCTGGTGGTAAGTGCAAGAGGTTGCAGCCAGCTCCTGCAAAAGGCAGCACCTAACAGACAAAAAGGGAGCAGAGCCATGCGTCCCCATTCCATGTAGGCAGAGCTGAATACATACCAAAGCACATGTGCCACCCCAAAAGATTTGTGTGGGGTAACTAATTACGTTTTCTCTTCAGAAGTGGGCAGGGAAGCATAATGTGTTCACGATTACAAGGACATAAAAGCAGCCTGTGATTATTTTTCATGGGAATTCTTGGGAGCTGCGATGCAGGTGTCTCAGAGGATAGCAGGGCCAGGTATTGCTTTCTCCATGGGACTCAGACCTGCCCTCCCTGCCTCCTCAGTGTGTGCTGTGGTTTTACCCCAGCCAGAGCCATCCCATAGCAAGAGGGGCTCCCCAGGATCTTATTTCCTGGGCAATACCTATGGAGGGTACCTCCCCAGCTGGACCAGGACAGGGTGAGCCCCCCACTGAAGCTGCTCAGGCACTCAGCCAGGAACCTCTAAGTTTGGCCTGCAGGAAGGCAACTTTCTCAGAGTCAGCCCCTGAAGGGTTCAGGTGGAACTCAATCCCCCAGGAGGGGAAGAAAACATGAACACAGTTCCAGTGTCTTTCCCAGATTCATCCATTTCTGTGCTCTCTGAAGGCAGACCGTTCAGCATCTGTTTTATTCGACTCCCATGAGGCTCTGGGAACAGCTGTAGCATAAACG
The DNA here is from genome assembly GCF_038088225.1 of Cyrtonyx montezumae. NCBI lineage: Eukaryota > Metazoa > Chordata > Aves > Galliformes > Odontophoridae > Cyrtonyx > Cyrtonyx montezumae. The sequence goes on from NW_027071981.1 coordinate 6,883,956, forward strand.
CAGGGAGGTCCCAAGGGTGGAAAGGCATCTCGAGGGAGGGCAGCCCTTCCCTGGTGCCACCACAGCCCGACTTCAGGACTAACCCCAGGATTTCCAGCGCATCAGTGGCAGTGGTTGCACACTCTCCTCTCTTGATGCAAAGCTCTGCCCACCCTGGTAGCGCTGCCTTCTGAATTCACCGGGTGTATTTTGGGGGGTGGAAGGAGGCTGAAGCACTGAACTCCAGATCAGAGCAGTTTCCTGCTATCTGTGCCACAAAGACAATATGTCATGTGCTCAAGAGATTAGAATTTGGGTTTTGTTATCATCCCCTTCTATCAAAAGGAAGTTATGCACACAAAGGAAACACCAAACCAGCGTGAAAGGAGGGCTATAAATCATTTACCGCTGAATGCTAAGAGAACAGCACAGAACCCAATAGGAAAGCAAGGGTTTGGAAAAGCCCCCTTTAAATCAATTAATTTCAACAACCCTTGCTTTTATTTTGGGAGAGGCTGAAAGAGAGTGCATGGTTTCAGAACTCAGAAAGCAGTGTGCTTCTTGTTTATTTGGGGGGGGTAAAGCAACAAGTTTGGCAGTGAGGACCCCTCTCTGCTCACTCATTCTGGTCTTGGTGCCCCTCAGAAGAACATCCTGGCAAGACTGTAGTCATCGCACATTGTTTCGGCACTCTTACATTCTGAGCTGTTGCAACAGGGGGAAAAAAACTGGGAGTAGATGCGGCACTGAGGGACATGGTTAGTGGGCACAGTGGGGATGGGTTTGGTGGTTGGACTAGATGATCTCAGAGGACTTTGCCAACCTTAACGATTCTGTGATTCTGTTACTGTTGCCTTTAAAACACGATTGCTGCTCAGAAGAATTATTGGGTGAGGGGTAATCGTCAGGAGAATGGTGTGATTCAGGGCTGCCAACTTCTGCTCTTCCCTCATTCCAAGTAACAGAGTGAGTCAGTGGAAAAGGCATTGAAATCAGTGTAGTCACCAAGGTGCCAGCACTCAAATGGGGGTTCTTACACCAGCAGTGTGGGAGTCTTCAGCCCAGGAAGGACACGTCGTCGAGGCAAGAACACAGGAAGGCAATGGTAAGCCTGCATTCCAAGCTCTGCCATGCCAAATTCTAGTGCTTTTCACCCCAAATCTGTGTCAGCTGCAGGTATAACAGCCCACAGGGAAGTCTATTTCCTGCCCAAATGTCCATGTTCTCTGCAACAGCTAAACTACTACTCTGCAAAAGGAACTTCCCATTCAAACATAAAGTGCAGAATATTCACAGCATGCAAATCATTAGTCTTGAAGCTCTGCCACCAACGGCTAATTAACTGTAGGTGCTGTAACGATCACATCTCGGGGAAAGGCTGTGTATGAGCAGTGCACGAGCAGAAGTCGCCCCTTGGCGAGCTGTTCCATTCAGAAAAAAAAAAAAAAAAGCAGTCATTCTGAAAGCACAGCTCAGAGGAAACAGAGTGGTAACCTGAACAATCAGAACGTACCATGCAATTCTTGTTCATACGGACGGCACATATGCAATCACAGGAGGGTTGCGCAGAGAGATGAATGGATCATTTAGCAGCACCCAAATTAGCATGTGAGTGAAAGCAGAGATCAAATGTGAGATCTCGCAAATCCACAGGAAATGACTCACGAAACGAGATCGGGTAAACCTACAGCTGCCACATCTGGGAAAGGGTGGCTGCTCAACACTGGGACACAAAATACATCCCAAGCACTGGGACCAGAATGCCAAGCTATGAGTGAGCTGCATACCCCAGTCCTGCCCAGTGGGACATGCACTACAGTGATCTTTTAGAGATGAGATTTTAGTGGTGGGACTGTACTCCACTGCTTTTACACGTGACCACGATTCTCCCCCTGCTGTGGCCCTGTGGGAGGCAGCAGCTAAATGCTCACTGCTTCACATGTATCCACGCGATGCTGCAGTTGAACGCTGAGGACTTGGGCATGGAGTTCACGAGAAATTCGGGATCCTGTGTAATCCCAGTGCTATCTGGAGACAAAAAACAACGCAGAGAAGCCCCCAGCCATGAAAGTCTAATACGGTGAGGCCAGCATGGCCATGGTCTCAGTAACACCTTCTTGGGGCAATAGCCCTACAGAAGGCCGCGGAGCTTGCAGGCGCTCTCAGGAAGGGGTGGCCCCCATGCTGCCGCCACACCGTCCACCCAGTTTTTCCAACTTCCCATTTCTGTTCCTGAAAAGAGAATTGATGCCGTCTGAAAACCGCGGCAGCAGGCATCGCCCCACGCGCGGTGGAGAGGCTGCGGGTGGGACAGGCAGGTCTGCAGGCACTGCTGGGCGGCAGCAGACCCACGCATCACCCGCAAGACACTTTGCTGTGGGCCTCACCCCACACCCACCGCGGGCTTTCCGCACGCCCCGACGCCTTCCAGCACGAGCCAACCAGGCTTACGTGCCTCCTGGGGAAGCGCCGCGCGGGTAAGGCCCCACAACGAGGGGTCGCAGCTCCACCGCCCGCGATCGCTGCCGGGCTGCGGGAGCCGGGAGGGGCGGGGCCGGGGAAGGGGGACGAGGGGAGCGGCCGCACCCCTCCGCCTGCGCCGCGCTGCGGGGCTCAGGGGGCCGGGCCGCGCCGCCACGGGGGAGGTGCCAGCAGCAGCCGCGTCCCCTCCTTCCTCGCCGCCGCGGCTCCCTCCTCCCTCCGCAGGTCCGGCGCTGCCCTGCCCGCTGCCGCTCGGCAGCGCCGCCGCTTCCTGCCTTCCCCCCCTTACCCCCCCGCCTCCTCTCTCCGCCGCCGCCCGCGGCGCCCCGCCATGGCGTGAGCGCGGCCATGGGGCTGGCCCGGCGCCGCCGCCTGCCCCCGGGCGCTGCGCCGCTCCCCCGGGCCCGAACCCCGCGCCGCCGCCGTCGCCGCCGCGCCCCCGCGGCGCCCTCCCCGCCGCCGCCTCCCCCGGCCGCCGCCCGCCGCCCAGCGCGGCCGTAGCGCCGCCGGCCCGCTCCCCCCGCCCCGCCCCGCCTCAGCCTCCCGCGCCGCCGCCGTCCGTCGGGCCCGGCCCGGCGCGGCCGCCAGCCCCGGCCCCGCCGCGGCGCGGCCTCTCCCGCCATGTGAAGCGCAGGAAGATGCGGAGGCGCAGCCCGGCCGCCCGCGGCGAGGGATGAGCCGAGACGGGGAGAAGATGACCGAGGACGCCTACCCAGACGAGTGAGCGGGGGCGGACGGGAGGGGGGGGGTTGCTCCGCGTGTGTATGTGTGTGTTTGGGGAGCGGTGGGCCGCCTCTTCTTCTCCCAACCGGGTACCCCCCCCTCCTACCCGCGGACGGACGGACACACGGACACGCGCGTGCGTGAGCGCGCGACCGACCGCCCGCACATCCGCCGCCATTTCGCGCTCCCCCCGGGCCGCGCTCATTTGCATACCGCGTCTTCATTCATAAAAAAAGATAAATAATAATAATTTAAAAAAAAAAGAAAAAAAAAGAAAAAGGGGGGGTGGGGGGATAATAAAAATAAATAAATAAATAAATCCCTCAAACCGAGACGTATGCGGGAGGGCTCCCACCGCTTCCTCTTTCCCCCTGCCCTCCTCCAAAAAGAAAAATTAATAAATAAATAAGCGGGGGAGGAGGGGGCCGCTGCGTGCAGCGCTGTGCCCCCGGGACTCAGTATTTTTCGGTGGCTTTTTTTTTTTTTTTTTTTTTTTTGGGGGGGGGGGGGGGGGTGGGCCGGAGCCCCGCCCCGGCCGCCGTTTTGTGAATAGGAGGCGGCCGTCACATGACGCCGCATTCATAAATCCGGTCACCGGCGGCCGCCGGCTCTCGGAGAGCCCCCCCGTCCCCGTTCCCTGTACCCGCCGCGCACCCCGGGCGGAACGTGGGGAGCGGTTCCCACCCTCCCGAGTTGAGCGACCCGTCTGAAACTCCCCCCACGCAGATCAGCGATGTGTGAAGGTGTCGGTGCAGAGCGCCGGGCTCGGTCCCCGTGCACCCTCATCCCCGGTTGTGTCTTGGGGGTTCTGTGACAGCCAGGGAAACGAGGCACTGCGTTGAGTGGGTGCCAAGTGGGGGTGGGGGGCTGAGGGTTGGCACCCACAGAGCCGGGATGGCTGGGGAATGGCCTCTGCCTGCACTGCGTGTGTGGGGAGGAGTGGTGCTTTGGGCAACTCGTAGGGAAGAGGCTCTAAATGCGCGTTTCTGCGACGCTTCTGACATTGTGGTTATTTTGAAGCTGGTGCAGTCCTTCCAGGAGAAGGAGCAGGTTGGGAGGTGCGGCGGGCTCGCTTCCAGCACGCCCTTTGGAGGGCTCATGGTTCCCTCTCCGATGGGATGGCACAGAGGTGGCTCTGGAATGTGTGAAGCCGGCAGCTGCTGAGGGACGTGGGCAACAGGCACAGTGGGGATGGCTTGCTGGTTGGACTACATGCTCTTAGCAGCCTTCCAGCCTCAACAGTCCTATGACTCCATCCCATGCCAGCAGGTGCCACCCCCTCGGTGGGTTTGGGGGTGAAGGATGCTCTGCATTCCAAGCAGAGGCCGTGTCAGAGCTGCTGCCCGGATCCTGGTGCTGCTGCGGGTACCGCTCCCTCCCATCCCTTCCCTGTGCTGCTGGATAGCACTGCTGCAGGTGACTCATGCGGCGGTGGGTGATCTTTATGGTGTTAGAAGACATAAGGACGGGCCCTCTTGATAAGTTCTCTCGGGCTGTCAGAATAACGGCAGCATCGTGTGCTATTTGCCCCAGATATCTGGCTTTGATTTGCATAGCTCTTCTCGTTGCATCGAGTGCACTGTGAGCAAATGTTAACAGGCAGATTACAGAAGAATTGCCGCGGCCAGCACTTGTTTAAAATCACTGCGTTGTCTTTTATCCTCCCTCCCGGTTGGCTTCCTTCATTTTGCTTGGGGAACGCTTCTCCCATATTTAGAGCATTGAACTGTTTGATGAAACCAAGGAGGAGAGATGATGAGGCTCTGGCTGCCCGGGCTCCTTCACGACTGCACCATTTCCGATCGATAGCCGGAGGTCGGTTTGTCATTGCTGGAGGACGCCTCGTTCTGCCCCTCAGGCTGCGTGCTGCCAGGGACCGGGCGCACGGCCGGCGTGTCGCGGCCGTATTTCTGGCTGCGAGTGGGAGGATTCAGCCGAATCGGAAGGCATAAAATGATTCAGTTACGCCCGAAGGCGGCCGCGGCACATCATTACGATGCAGGCTTCCAAGAAAGTCACAGGAAGTAATTAAATGGAAAAGGTCAGAGAATGAGGAAGTGTCGCTCCGCGGTGTTTCGGGATGGAGCCGGGAGCCCTGTGCAGGAGCTGGAGGCAGGGCTGCAGCAGGCGATGCTCGTCTTCCTTCCAGCAAAGGGCATGGAGCTGAGCTGCTCCCCGGATCCCACCTCCTTCCTTTGCTGCTCCAAGCGCTCATCTCACTAATGTAGCAGCTTGCCACTTACACTGAATTTATTTTTTTTCCCCCATTTTGCCCATTACTGCTGGTTTGGTTTTTTTTGCTAGCTGTCATAAGCCATCCATTCAGCTGTTGGTTTTTTTCTTTTCTTTCATGCTTGAGCCAGGGAGAAAAGCATGGGACATACTTTGTGTCATGACATTATTGCTCGCAAATAGGACAGGAAATGAAGGGTTGCCAAAATGTAACTGTTTATTTCTTGGCCTGAAAACACAGCTGTTTAAAATACTACATGTAAGTAGCTGCTTTGTTCGGTTACTTGAAGAATTTGCTGTTTCTAAGGGAATAATAGGTCTGTCAGATGGAAAAAGGGAGGGAAAAAAAAAAGAGCAACCCTTTCTGCTTCTGTCTTGGAAGCAGCTTGAAAAGCAGCTGTAGGTAGAGAGATTTTGGTAAGCCTTTTGTCGATCCACGTGGAGAGAGACCTGGGGAACGGGATTGCACTTCAGCCCAAACCCTGAGAAAACCCCAATCCTGCTTTTGGCTCAGAGAAACCTTAAAAAAAAAAAAAAACTTGCCTTTGGGCCAGAAAGTGGGGTTTTCAGCCAGAAGCAGAGGGTGATGGATGGTGCCCGCCCGTGGCATGGATGCAGCCGGGAGCTGCTTCGACCTGTTTCTGCAGCGTGTTGTAATCTCAATCTGGCGCGCCCTGTAGCGTGGGTTAAAAGGTGGCTTTATCTACCCGCTTAATTAAATCCCGAGGCTGCAAACAAAAGCACATTGCGCAGGGGAGGCTCTTCCTTAACGTGGACTCACTTGGCTGGTAGCTGGCTTGAAACCACAAAATTGTTTCCTTGGGGCCACCAAACCGCAGGGAGATGGAAGCTGTTGTCATTCTTCAGGACCAGGGTGGAAGGCAGGAGCTCGGGAATGAGAGGCAACATCACCTCTGGCTCAGTCACTCCATCACATACATGCTGGTGTGCTTGAAGAACTGGTAAATTCAATCCCATTTCCTCAGCAGAATAAGAACAGACTATCCTCTGGAGATACTGAACCTGAGAGAGATGCACTTGCCAAGCTCTGAGTGTCGTGGTTCTGTGCAGGGTGTCGGGTCCCAAAAGAAGTGCCATTGCTGGTGAGTTCCTCCCATTGGGTGGCAGCACCGGGGTTCTGTAGTTCAGGTGCCATGGCTCACTGGCCGGGGTGCACCATGCTCTCTCCCAGCTGCTGAGGCCAGCTTCGGCTGCAGGAATTGCTCCTTTCACCGAGCCCATCGAAAAATGTGCTTCGTTTTCTTTCTTTTTCTCCTCTTCTTCAGCTTTCTTAACAGTAGAAGATGGTCCTTCTTGTGAGAGATACTCAGGAAAAGAGAGGACAAAGCTGAGTAAAACCATAAGTACAGCTCTGGATGCAGCACTGATGAAACGTACCCTCTTCACTAAGCAAAGTGTTTGGTTTTTTTTTTTGGAGGACTTGACGCTCCTAAAGATGCACAGAAAATGGAAACAGTAGTTGGGAGATTTGTTGTGTGAGGGGTACAATCACATTACTTCTGCCCGTGTGCAGTTGCAAGAGGCTCTCTGATGTATCAGGTGTCGATGGAAGGAGCACAGGACTCATTATGGATGGGATCAGCATGTCAGTACCTGTGAGCATCACATCTGTGCTCTGTGCCTCCTCAAGTCAAACGAGCAGCTGAAGCACAATGCTGTCTGCCTCACACATCAGAAGTAGGTGCTTCCCCTTAAAAGCAAGCTGTGTTTTATCAAAAACAGTATTACAAAGTGTGCTTTCAAGGCTTCAAAGATAAGCATGCCAACAGCCAGCAGGTTCTACCTGTTGCAGGAGGTCTCGGGGAGATTTATCCCAAATTATTATTTTTGTCTCCAGTCTCCTTGTTCTTGGGCTCTTTGAATAACTTTCTTTGACTTTCTTCACTTGCAACTTGCACTTCAAGGACTGTTTTGGTTTTATTTCCATCCCCCCCCCACCCCCCGCTTTGTTCTCAACTCCTACATGTGCTGTAATCAGAGGAGAGATCTTGAGGCTGTCAGCTGAGCCCGATAGCTGATGGCTATTCCATCAAGGAAGGAAATTTCTTCCTACTGGCAGATGTGGGGAGGAGCAGTTGTAGGGATCCATAGCAAAGCTCTTTCTTCCCATATGTGTGCTAAACCTCCTTCCAAATGTAATGCTAGGACTTGCTACTGTGTACATCTTCCTAGGAACAAAATTGTGCTGGTAGCAAGCACTTCTTCCCCATTTATTTTTTTTTAACAAGGTCACTCTCATCCCTGTACTGCTGATCTGTGGGAGGTGTGCATCAATATCACCGAGAGGTGTGCTCTAAAACCTGATGGTGTTTCTTGATGTAGTGCACAGGGGAGAAAGGACCGTGGTGCAAATGTAAGAGCCTGCACTATGTGGGACACATGCATGTTGTACACGTGTTCAGATCCCAAGGAAATCCCAAGTGCTTAGGCTTTGTGTTGTGCATCTGTCCTGTGTGGCTAGTCCTATGGCTTCTGTTATTATTTTGCAGTCCTGAAGCCATTCATGCCTTAGCTTTTATTTATTTGTTAATTCCCCTCCTGGTGGAGGAAGGCAGTTTTGGGAGGGACAAAGAAATCTACCATGTTGCTAGTAAATATCATTTTAGGAGGGACTTCCTCCCTCTCAATATGCTGAGAGATGTAGGGCAATGCTGGCAGCTGGAGTGGCCTCCCTGCAGCAAGTGATGCTGCCCCCAAACCACCCATCCCTGTCCTGTGCTGGACACAAGCCAAGGGCTCAGTTCCACCTCTGTGTGCTGTATTTCTTCTACCGACATGCCTCAACACTCCCACCTGGCTTCTAAGCTCTCGTAAAGCCAGCTGGCTGCTTACATAGCTTGGGAGTGGAAAGGTATGCCTCCGAGCTGATAGATAGAAATGTGTATGTATGTGTGCTTGGGCCCCTTGTTTGCAAGATCTGTGCAGGGGCATGCTCTGGGGCTGAGGAAGGAACAGCTTATCCAGCTGTGGACATGGAAGGTGCTTTTGTATTTTCCTCGAGTCAAAGGGATGCAGTAAGGAGTTACTGGAAGATGGAAGCAAGACTGAGGAGTAAACTCAGCCGCTGCTGCGGGGCTTCTGCATCTGGCATTGCAAGTTGTTTACAAACAGTCTGGTTTCTCAAAATTACATGGAGATCTGAGAGTATCAGTGGGGCTCCTCCACAGCATGCTTGGAGTTTATTTCAGCTGCTTACCTCAATTTAGTTCACAGAACCACAGAAAGGTTGGAGTAGGAGAACACGCCCAGGTTCATCAGGCCCAGCCTTGCTCCAGCAGAGCCACCTGGAGCTGATGCCCAGGGCTGTGTTTAGGCTGCTGAAGTTCTCCAAGGATGAGCCCCCATGACCTGCTGTGTGCCTGTTTGTGTCTGTGGCCTCACGTCCTGGCACCACTGAACTGAGCCTGGCTCCATCTTCTTTGCACACAGGTCAGTGGACCTCCTTTGGGCCTTCTCCAAGCTGCTCCTCTCAGCCTCCCCTTGCAGGAGACGTGCTTCAAGCATTTGATCATTTTGGTGGCCATTCATTGTGCTCACCAATTTGTTCATGTCCTTTGTACTGGGGGGGGCACAGGGCTTTTGTTCACTTCTGTGTCACGATTCCTTTGACACCTAGGCCTTTGCATCTCCCCACTGTTCATCCATACAGCCTGGACAGGGCCCACAGATGTGAGTACAGAAGCAGGATGGGAGATGACGGTCTGAACCCTCAGAGCACTTAAGAGCTATGGGTCCTCACAGTACCAGAGTGCCAGGCATGATGAATGTGTTCCTTGTGCACGCCAGCACTGTTGAGCTCAGGTTAAATCCACCATGCTCCAAGCTGTGCCTGCAGCAGAAGAAACCCTGACCAACTGGATATGGGAAAATGCTGCAACCTGGCAAAGCATGCCAACTTTCCTCCAGTGGGGGAAGAGAGCCAGGTCCATCCATCAGAGACCCAGGTCCAGCATCCCTGTTAGACAGCAGTATGTATCCCTGCGTTTCAGAGCTGGCAGGCTTAGCCTTTTTAAGGCACGGGTATAAATTACATTACATAAAAACCACTGATACTTCAGTGATGCGTGCTGAGCTCTGTTGTGCTGTGTTTTTTTGCTGGTGTTTTTATTAATATTGATGAAATTACAGCAAGAAACTTTAATCGCTCAAGGTTTGCAGTGCTGCCAACGTAATTCATTCTTAACTGCAAGTTGGAATGGGAGGTGTTGGGTTGGTTGCAGCCAGTCCTTTCTGTGTGCGTTGCTGCTGGATGCATGGGTTGGGTGGCTGTGCAGACAGAAAGGTTACCGAGCTGGAGGGAGTGCTGGAATAGAGTGATCCCAGTGTTTGCACTGCCTCAGTGACCTGCTGCTTTTAAAAAGATATTTGGTGTTCAGTTGAAATAGGAAGAAAACCCAGTGCCAAGCTTGCTTTCTGTGGTTAAAACATTAATAAGAGGCTGCAGGGTCATTAGCCACTAGAGCTGCTTAAGAGAAAAAAATTCAGCTTTTTTTCTTTTTTTTTTTCCCTTTGTTTTTCTGCAGCTATTTAGTGTTTGGGGATGTAATACAGCATAAGAGTTCAAATGTTAAATGGCTGGAAGCTTATTAAGGAATGCTGAAGATGAGCTTTTTTCGCTTGTCTGAAGGCTGCAGTGTAGAAAGCTTAAATAGCTCAATGTAAAAATTTAATTAAGGAGGGGAAGAAAGGGTTCTAAATGCATTTTAAAGGTGTGCTTAAAAAAAAACTATACATTCTGCAGATAAGGACAACTTGCAGACTTTTTCCAAGAGAACTATGTCGTTAGAAGCTGTCCCTCTTCCCTTGCTCCAGTGGCTGGGGGGCTCAGAGCTCAGTGCCGGTGAGACCCCCACAGCCCACGTGCTCCTGGGGCCTCTGGGTGGGGGCTGGAGGGAGGCAGGCTGGCTGGGGAGGAGCTGGAGGCGTGCAAGGAGCAGGAAGTTCTAGAAATACCCTTTGTAAACACCGCATCCTGCAGGAAGGGCGCCCGAGCCCAAATAAACCGTTTTCCCCTCTCTTTCTGCATACGCACAAACTCTGCAGGAGCCTATCGGATTGGCAGTGTGTCTCTTTTTATATAAAGAGAGCCTCAGCCAAGTTAGGGGATAAAACTTCCTGGGTCAGCAGGCTTGTTCGTCACGATAAGTTCCCATTTTTGGTTAAAATGCTTGAAAACACGGCGGTGCACAGCTCGGAGCTGAAGCGAGCAGGGGTAGGTGGGCACTTTGTCCACTCGATTTGATGCAGGCACTCATAAAAGTTGTGTGTATGTGCAGAAACAGCTGACAGGCAGGAGAGAAGGGGGAGCAAGGGCAGAAGGAGGCTGTTTTGCTGCTTGGGGTTGAACTGCACAAGGGTTTGTAGGTGCTGGGACTGGCCTGGCCTGGCTGCTAGGCTGGGCAGTGCTAAAATACCTGCAGATGTAGCATGGTGGGCTCTACTGAACTTCTGTGTTTGCATGCTAAAAATACTCTTGCTTCTCTCACAGTTTTGATGCTAGGTCCTAGAAATGCTTGTGTACTCAGAGGCTGAGATGTGGCCGAGGTCTTCCATTCAGTTTTGGGGTTGGTTGCTATAGTGCAGAGCTTCAAAATCACAGCCCATGAATGCAAAAAAAAAAAAAAAAAAAAAAAAAGACTGCTTAAAAATCTGCCACCACCCATTCATTTGGTTTCATTCTGCAGGCAGATCTTTAAAGAAGGTCATTGAAGTAAATCTCCAGAGAGGGCAGAAAAGCCCCCCTTTTCACTCTCAGCTCCCGTGGGTGACAAAAAAGGCTGTTCCCCAAAGTCAGCAGCCTTGTGGATTATTTCAGAAATGCTGTACAGGCAGCATAAAGGTCTATAAATTGAAGCATAAAAAGCCATGAGTGAGACATCTTATTTAGTAGGAAATATTTCTACTGACTTTATTGCTGGTAGGGTTGTTTTTTTTTTCCCCTCCCCTCCTTCTGTGCTCTATCTGTAAGGAAGTGTGGGCTACTTTTATCGGAGTATTGGTGGAATAGCTTCCCCAACCTTTCATAAGGTCAGATAAAAAAACAAACACTCCTCCTCGTGGGAAGGAAGGGATGGGGAAAGAAGGGTGTTTTATGTACACTTTCCCATTCATATTTTGAAAGGTAAATATATAAACTTCTGGAGCCAGAGCCGCCTAGCTTATGCAATTGTAGGAGCTGAGAATGAGAAGCTTAATTGCCGTCTCACTGCTGACTTAAAAACAAAGCCAAAGTGGAAAAGGAGTGAGTGCTGGCTGCTCTGCTGCTGTTTTGCTAGACAAAATGTGCATCAAGGTCTCTGGTGACTTCAGTGATATGGTGGCTGGGTGCTGATTGCAGACGTCCGTAGGGTTTACGTGTTGTCTGAGCAGAGATGATGAGGAGATCTTTGTGTCCTTTGTTCCTGCACTTAAATTTTGAGTTTGCAATGAAACGCAACTTCTCTGGAAACTTTGTCTGAAGGAAAAAAACAGTTAAATATTGTTAGATTGTTTCCTTCTTTTGCTTCCCCTCTGCTGCAGGAATAGGAGGAATAGTTATTCACCAGATTGTTGCAAGGTTGTGATTCTGCCATTCTGAAAACACTGGACCACAAGCGGAACAGCTAGATCCAGCACTTCCACATACGTGTATTTGGAAGGAAAAGAGCTGCTCTGATTTATTGCTTGGGGTGTGAGTGGTTGAGGTGGGACTGGAAATCAGTCTCTGCTCAGACCTTCTCCAGATGGTTCTCCCCCTCTCATGGTAAGCCCTCCTCTTGTGCTGCAGATATTTAAAGCAGGCAGGTTTTTTGTCCAGCTCTCCTAACCTTGGGCACGCGGCAGGCTGTCTTCCACAGTTCCCTTCTTTGTATGAGAAGGGAAATGCCTAAAACCCAGTAATGCCCGGGTGTCCGTGGGACTGGTGACAAACAAATCCAAATTAATGGCCATAACTCAGGATAGCCGCCTGCTCTCTAGAGAGCACTTTTGCAGCTGCAGCAACTGCTTTTACCCTGTACACAAAAGAGAGAAAAGCATCAGCATCATCCTTAGGCTTGGCGTGTTCTGTCTCTGGTGGGATGCTGAAGTCATTTCCTTGCACGCGTGCCACTGGGCAGGTCTGTGTGTCCGCTCCGGAGCAGTTCACGTCCGGCCAGGAGGGCTGCTGTGACAGAGGCTTTCAGAGAGGTGAGCAGGGCTTCCTCGGGGGTGATTCTGACTCCTCTTGACTTGAGAAACCTACTTCCCAACAACGCAATGCGTGCTCAAAGTACGTGTTTTGCCAGCATGCTCTCATGTCAATATATAGCACGTGTGGTGTGCCTCATCTTAGTATGGCATATTAGAACTCTGTAGGGCATCAGATTGTCTTTAAATACCATTGAGTGTTTCCCAGAGTTCTCCCTTGTCCAAATGCATTGCCCTTTCTCTTGCCATCTAGCTGTGCGCATCTGCACAAGGACGACCCTTCCCCTCTAAGCTGCCGTGGAAGATCTTGTCTGCTCCAGCACAGGGAGCCTGGATCTGCTCTCTGATCTGCCATCTACAGAGCAGTTGGAAATAATGTACAACATACGCTGAGTGTCTCAATGAAAGCCAGAAAGGCTCGTTCAATGGACTCGCATGGATCAAGCTGAAAACGCTGCTGGTGTTTGCGAGGAGTATGTCTGTGCCTGGAAGAGGTTGTCTCTTCGGATCATTAACTTTGTCTGGCCTTCAGCTGTGTGCTCTGAACCGAGCGTCAAAGAGAGATCCTTCATGTCCTTTCTCATCTTCTCACAAAAGTGACAGCCCAAATATTAGGATGTCCTAAAAAAAACTGATAAATAGCTTCCAGCGTTGCTTTTTTAGTAGTCAGTACTGGATTGTTTTGGAGTGTATAAGGAAGCAGCATCTGTGTGTAACGAGGGTGGTGGGGAGAGAGGGCAAGGGTGGGATGGCAGAGAAATTTGTTGACGTAAATGGTGATGGGTCAGCAGAAAAAATACTACTGTACTGATTCATTCCAGCTTGTGGTTTTACAAACTGCCGTAACGTGAACCTGGACCAATCAAGTTAACCTTTGCTTCAAGGGCCATGGGCAGGTGGTGACTGTGTTTTCTTGGAGCCGTGGAAGTGTATCTTCTCGGTGTCTGCAGACAAGATTTTCCAGTGTCAGAAGGTACACACCTTCCTCAGCTCTTAGTCTAGAGGCATTTTTCTTTCCAGAGGCAGAGTCTCTGCCTTTATTCTTCCCCATTGTGCCTAGTGGTATGCTGTTTTCTGGCTTCTGGTGGCACATGGATCCCAAGCAGGATGGCAGGGATGTGCTGTATGCCTTGTTACATGAAGGAGCCCTGTGCTGTACACAGCCTTAAGCAAATAGCTGGGAACCTGTGACTGAGGCATGAAGGATGGCTGGACTTGGCAAGGAAATGCATAGGGCGTGAATTCCATGGTGCCAAGAAAACAGTACAGTGAACAATGCCACAGAAAATTCTGGGCAGAAAATATATCTAAAAGTTTAAAAGCCTTTTTTTGAGGAAGTGTCACACAAGCTTCAAGAAAGTCCTTCCAATGGCTTGCACTTTGCTAGGGTGTTGAAGAGACAAGAAACCTGGTAGAGTTGTCCTTAGGTGGGTCTAGTGGGCATGTGGGGAACCTGAAAGCTGAAGCTGAAGGAATTGTACATGCTCACAGCAGTATTTTATGTTTAACTTCCACTGAAAACTGTAGACCTTAAAATTTGGGAATGGAAATACTGAAAGGTTAAAATCCAGTCTTTGTGTATTCATTTTATTTTGGAACATCTTGAATGCAGGAACTTTCCTGCAGGAATGTGACTTTGTCATTCATGATCTAATTGAAATGCTAAATACTGACCTCCTTTGTGCTTGAGGAAAATATTTGCTGCTATATGATGTAACTTCCCATTGCAGGTTAGCCTTGATTTTGTCAGCCTGGCTTGTTGCAAAGGTCAGAAGGTGGTTACTGTCTTCCCTCTGATCAAACACACACAGTCAAGCATGGAAAAAGTCTCTTTTAGGTTGGGCTGTTTGGCAGTTTGTACAAAAGCATGTGCCAGCCTGCCATGGGGTTGCTATAGCTCAAATGTGGGTTTTGCAGTGAGCTTCCTCAGTGTGTCAGTGCCTGATTTTCCTCATGCACTAACATAGGTGCCTGGTGCCTGCTGGTCAGTGCATGTGAACTCTAAACTGGTGCTTGTTGGGTCACAGCTATGTGGTTTTGATTTTCTCGCTTTCATCTCGTATGCAAGCCAAGAAGTGAAATGAAATCATTTGCTTTGCCGTGGGCACAGCAGATGCACATCGTCATAACTGGGATGGATTTGGTATCTTCAAGCGTCATTGCATGGTGCAGCGGTTTTGCATTACATCGTCTATGACTGTGGCTCTGATTTTGTGAATGCTTTTTGCCATTTGGAGCTCTTCAGTGTTGCAGATCGTGCATAAGTTAATCCACCCATGTCGTGTGTCAGGACCGGATTGTGACAGGGTGGATTTTCATTTTATTTTTATTTTTTAGGCAATGTGCTGAACACATTCCTCCTCTCAGCTAAAATTAAACCTTCTCCCCACCCCAAACAACTCTCCCACCCATAGACTTCTACCACGCAAGGCATGAGAGACATGCAGAGCACACCGTAGGTTGGCACAGTGTTTCAATTAACCATTGAATGCTTCAGCTTGGTGCATGTCCTAATTAAGCTTTAAGAGCTGGCTTGCTCCGAGGCAAATAGAAAGCTTGCCCTAACAAGCACTGGGATGCTAACCCCAACATTACTCTGTATCAATGGAAAAGCTTAACTTCAGTCTTGTAACTTAGCATAGATGTTCAGCTCTGGGACTCTGGGCAAGGGAGGGAAGACTCCAAAACCTGAATGTTTGATAAAATGGTGGAGATGAGTTCTTTTCTCAAATGGTTAAAGGATCAGCCTGTAAAGGAGAGCATTCCCTTATCTCCTATCCACCAGCTGGAGCTCCTGCCTAATCTTGCCTGCTGATTGCTTGCCAAAAGGTCACAAGGAAGCCCCAGACATTCTCCAGGAGTGAGATTTTTGGAATAGTCCCTGTACCATCCTCAGTACTGGCAGCAGCTGCTCATTGCAGACATGATGGACATTGGAAGGCCCTGGCAGCAGAGCTCAGCCTCTGTGTTTACTGCCTTGGCTAGGTGGAGAATCTGCAAGCTGAAGGTGTCACGAATGTTTTCAAAGCCATTTGATTTTTGTGCTGAGTTTTTTTAATATGAAACTTAATAGAGAGCATCCTAAGAAGAGCTTGTGAAGATGGCAAAGCATCTGGAGGGCAAGACGTGTGAGGAGCAGCTGAGGCCCCTGGGTTTGCTCAGCCCAGAGTTGAGGAAGCAGAGGAACCACCAAAGCTTGGAAAGCTGCACTGGAGACAGCATGTTGCTCTCCTGTCAGAGTGTACCCATGGTTTTATTGTGTGTGGTGGTGTTGCTTCATGCTATTTTTATGTGATCTGAATAAACAGTTTTAAAGAGCCAATTTGTGACTTCTAAAAGTGTTCATTGGTTCTTGGCAGATGATGGAGGAAAAATAGATTCTCTGGCATACACTTGATGAAGTGCTGTAATGGCAGAAGACTAAGTTGCATGTTTTTATGGAAGTGTTGTCCAGTTTGTGCTGGAAGACTGTTCCTTTGTAGCTAAAGAGGTAAAGCCGGAGTGTCACTTCAGGGTTAAAACATCTTGCAGTGACAGGGTTGAAGCGTGCGTTCATAGGATGTGACTTCATTCTTACTTCCAAGCCCTGTTTTCAATTAATCAGATGTAGCATGAACCTGGCTAGTTCTCAAGGTGACTGGAAGCAAGCATTGGGTGCACAGTGCAGCAGCCTGGGTCAGTGCAGTGGATGCAGGTCCTCACGACCACTTCAAATCCTTCATTAGCCACAGAGTGGCAGTTTCTTGATAGCTGCTTCCTAGAAGCTGATGCTCAAGGGCTCTGTCTGTGTCTATTATTATTATTCCTGTTTCTGCCTCTAATTGATTTGTTTAATTACCAACATTGTCAGTCAAAGCGGAGAGTTACAGGGCAATGTAAAACATTTCATTGTGCTGCATGTGTGTGTGAAACTCTGCTAATGTGCATGGGAGACAGAAAAAAATGAAAAGATTAACAGCTGGTCTACTTGACCATGCAGCAATAAGGCAGGATTTTAATTAAAATAATCACTTGAAAAGGGAAAGTGAATTAGTGTAAGGCAGGTAGCCATAGCTAGCCCAGCTAGCTTGTGTGTGCTTCTGGGAGCAGACCATTGCTTCTCTCTTGTCCCCAGGGAGTGTGCTGTGTGATGCTCTACAGCATTGCAATGGCACTAGTGTTTCTCTGATCAAGAATAATGTGGGTGAATTGGACTTGGAAATAATTGTGGAGGTGTATGGACCTTTGTCTTTCTATTTAATTTTACTGCAAATTAATCAACAGTGCTGTCGTTACTGCTAGTTGGTGCCATGTTTGATGCAGGCAAATAGAAAACATGCAGCTCAATGTATGTTCTCTATGCTGGACAAGTAGAAAATGCTTAACATTTGATAAAAAGTATAGAGTGATATCTATACAAATGTTCCATGAAGTCAAGATACAGGTAGCATCTAGTTCTTCATTGGCATTGTGGAAGAGATAAAACTCGAAGTGGAAAGTTGAGTTGATAGTACTGCTCTTCATTATTTTTTTTTCTTTTTAAAATGTAGATCATTTTAGCCCACAGTGGCATCCCTTAACACCTCTTAACTAGCGTGGAAATCTAATTATATTTCTTAAGCGGTGAATGTCCTAGTTCAAAGTGATTACTTGTAGCAGACATAAATAATTAGGCAATATATAGCATTAAATATAGGACTTACAGGAATGTTTCAGGGGGATAAGTATTTAAGCAAACCTTTTTGAAGTTTAAGTTGAATATCATTCATGGCTTGGGAATTCTGCAGGTAGAGCTCAGCTTAATTCAGCTTTTGGAGTAGCAGTTCAGTGTTTATGTGTGGCACTGGTTGTAATGAGAGTTGTCCAGGCTTCTTGCATGCTTTTGCAAGGAGGTAGAGAAGTTGCTTCAAAGAATTCTTGGATGAGGACAAACATAGGCAGTGTTCCCTTTCCCTCCTCTGCTCACTTCCTTAGGGGAAAGCAGCAGACCCTGAGCATCTCCATATCTCAGCCCAACTCAAGGGCAGTCCTTGAAGGGACAGTAATTCAAAAAGATGGTAGTTTCATTTTCTTTTAAACAAAAGCATAGGCAGGAGAGTCCAAAGCAACTTTTCTTTATAGGGTTTTTGTTGATGTGTTTTTGTTGTTGTTTTTGGTTTTTTTTTTTTCTGTCTGACAAAACTTTCCACAAATATTGCCTTACTGCCTTAATTGGGTATTGTAATGAATATACTGAGGTGTATCTAGAGGAAGGAATGCTTTTCTCCAGTGGTTTATTGGTATCCCCTTCAGAACATTGTGCGTACACTGGCATCCCTTTCAGTGCACTGAAATGACTTTAAAAGGGGCAAAAACCTAAAAAACAATGTTGGATAGCATAACATGCAGGATGGCCTCACCAGGCTGACAGCTCTGGGGACCTGGGTGAGGAAACTCTGTGCAGCTGCTTTTGTACAAAGAATGGTGTGACCTGCAGATGGAGGCTTCTGCCGGTATCTTGAGCTTCAGAAAAACAAATATTCACTCAAAATAACATAAAAAAATAAACTTCCACTTCTTCCTGTTTTTATAGTTTGCTTGTTTCCTCAATGTCATGGTTTTGTCTCCAGTACTGTAGATTATTAATCTTCAGAGGATCAGGACCTTCATAGAAGTATTTCCTGTACATGTTTATCTGTCTTTTTAACAAATTAGTATCTACTAGTTCTCTTCTGAATTTTCATGCAAATAATAGAAAGCTCTCTCTCAATAATAAAGCTTTTTGCTAGAAAAAAAATGTCTAGATGAATCATTGCCAGGGGTTAAAGTACCTTTTGTATGACTGAGTCAATGGCATCCTTTAGGACATCTGCAAGTAGCCCCACATTCCAGAGGTCACTGCCTTTGTGTTGGTTTTGGCAAGGCATTGTTTCAGCTACGCTTCATTTCTTTGGTTATAAGTGCATCTGGAAGTCTCCTCTCCAAGTGTCACCTGGAATGCTGGAAAAGGGATGCTGCAATGTCTAGAGCCACGCATTTCCACCCTATCTCTTAGAGGAAGAGGTCTGCAGGGCAAGCGTTGGTTGTTGGTCAGCGGAGGAGTCCCTACTTTGTATGTCCAACCATTGTATTCACTTGCTACAATGGGATGCAGGAAGTCTTTGAAGCTGCTACACTACTAAGTTTGCTACTTGTAGCTAAAGTTATCTGAGTTTTTAAATACATGTATTAAGTATGTTTACTTAAATAGATTTCTTCCTTGAATGAACGCTAGTGGTAGGTGAGGACTCAGTCCCCATGTTCTCAGCAGGCTCACTGTGGTTCAAGTACGGGCTGAACAGGCTGAAGCAAGGATGTGGTTTCTTCCTTCCACCCTGGAATTGATGGTGTGAACATTGTGGGTCACTGCTTGCCCGCTGGGATTGCCATGAAGTGGGGGGTGAGTTGCAGTTCTGAATTAACCGTGATGTGCAGTGACTTAGACTGGAGTGGAAATGACCTTGAGGAGTGTGGCTGCTTCAGAATACAGTTGCCCATCCTCAAACCAAGGCTCTTCCTACCTAAATCGCCTCGTATTCCAAGATCTTAGTGAGAATAACTTAAAATGAATCCTAAACAAGCAAGTCAGGTGCTCATAACCTAGTTGGATGAGTCTGCCTTCAGCAAAAAGAAAACCGAGTTCTTAAATGGTGCATTGAAGGATAAGCTTGCATCCTCTGGGGTGGCTTGTTGATTTTGTATCCTTGGTAAGCTGGAATTAAAACCCTAGTTAAATCTGAGTTGAAGTGAGGGGAAAAAATAAATTATGGTGGAGTCAGATAAATGCTTGTGGTTCCGTTATCATCTGCTGCACACACATCTAGTAGCTGTAACACAGCTTGAGAAACTGAAAAACAAGTGGGAACTTGGAAATAAAAAATCAGTGTGTGCCTTCATCCTCCCTTCCTTACCTGCATCCTTTATTGGGGGTCAGCAGAGTATTTGCCCAAATATAAAAGTTAAAAACCTTTTTATCACAGGTCTTCAACAGGAGGACAGTACAGCTTTTCTCAACTATTCTTTTTTTTTTTTTTTTATGTTCTTAAACTTCTGGGGGATTCAGCATGCTTAGAGGTCCAGCTTCTCAAGTGAGTAGACCTGTGTAACCTGTTACTCGCTGTTTTCAAAACTTGGCTTTTGGTGCTCTGTGGGGCACTGTTCATGGGCACTGGTCACCTCTAAGCCCAGGAGATGGAAGTTGCAGACCCCAGCCAGTATTCACTCCAAATCCTGGTGGGAATGGGATGAGAAGCTTCTTCATCACCTGCTCTGCAGAAAGACCACCAGAGACTTCAGTTAGCTTCGGATGGGTCTGGGACTCCTGAAGACTTATCCAAAACTTTCTTGGAAAGGGTATTAGCATGAGAATAGGAACATGCAGCATGTTGGACAACTCAGCCTTATCCCTCAGAATGGTAGAGGATTATGCTGAAACGATCTTGCCTGATGTCCTATCCTGCTGTATGTGAACAGTCTTTCTCACCTATGATGTTTTCTGCTGGCACTCCCCACCATTACATCTCAGAGCATTGAAAGCAGTTGCCCATTAAAACACACTGTTGGAAGTACTAAGCTTTTAAATGGAACACAAAATGGGGCTGTGCTGAGGACAGCAGTGGAAGGCAGGCACACCACTTGAGGAAATGTTTGTTTGTTTGTTTCAAGCGCATCCTGCTTAGCAAGGGATGCAAAGGCAGAAATGTGAACAGGAAGGCCAACTGTGGTGAAAGCAACGTAGAAGTTAGGAGATGCACAGAGTTGGCTGGAGGAAAGCAAAAGTGCTGGTGAAAAACTGCTGGCTTCTCTAGGACATAAAGCCATCAGAAAGCTTACAGATAGTTAATGGTGGACATAGAAGTCCTAAATTAACAGTATAATAGTTCCCATGCTGCTAAAAATCGAGAGAGAATTGCTTCAGACATCTCGCAAGTCTACAAAACAGTAGCTTGCTCTCAGGGGCACTGAACAAAGCTGACTGTTGAGCGCTGCTGCCTCTGTCCAGCCTGTGAGATATCAACCTTGGTACCAGAAAAACACACGTGGACATGAAAAGGATATCTCCCTTGAACTAAATGTTTAAATTCTAAATGAGGAGGAAGGTCTTGGTTTTTACCAAAAGTTCTCAAGAAAATGAAAGTATGCAGAAAAGAAGAATTGACGTTACAAGTTGTAAATCTTGTTGGCCTTTTTCAGTCAGTTTGCATAAAGAACTTCCTTGGTTTGCACAGTTTGAAGCAGAAATGCAGCCTCTGTATTGCCATGCCTGTGTAGCATCTCCCTGTTTTATGAATGTGAGTGCAGTGATGTGGTGCTGTAGGATGCCTGTAGTCCTCCAGCTTAAATGCTGCAGTCTTTCTGTGGTTTTATTGCAGTAGTTGGGATGTGTTTGTATTAGGAAAGCATCATGTCTAGTGATACTTAATATTCGTGTGAATTCCATATTGATAGATGCATAAGCACAGTCAAGCTGTGTCATGGAGCAACCTGATCCAGTGGGTGGCAACCCTGCCCACAGCAGGGCATTGTAACTGAGTGATCTTTAAGGTCCCTTCTGACCCAAGCCATTCTGTGCTCAGAAATGGACATTTGTAGGCTGACCATCCTTGTCACATTCCTTGTTTGCAATCTGGACCAGTATGGGAGACTTTAGCATTTGTTATACATACGGGATTTGCCACGCTGCAGCTGGAAGAATCCGTTTGGCTGTTCTTTCAGTGGTGTCCCTTTCTGCTGCATTTTTGTTTCCTCTTCTCTCTAACACCAACTTCTTCTCTCTATCCAACTTGGATGAAGGATTTAAAACAGTGTTGTGGACTGAAAAGGTGGTGTGAGTGAACTGGGTCTGTCTGAAGTGCTAGATGGAAAGAAAAAGCTATGCTGAACATGTTTATCAAGTCTTGATTTTGCTGGAGAAAAGCAACCTCCTTTGTGCCTCACATGGAGTGACTTCTTGCTGGGTTCATGAGTTGCTGGGGCTTGGTCTTGTGTGCTGTGCTGACCCTGTGCTGCTGAAGGTCAGCCTGTTAGGACTGGCTCAAGCAGGCCAAGGGGATTTCATCCTCTGAACTGCAGTTTCTCTAGTGGCTTCTCTTGCTCTGAGCACGGTCTCAGCTCTTTGAACTGTGCTCACAGTTGGCCAGGAGGCAGCAGGAAGCAGATCCGCAGCCTCGTTGGCCCTCTGGTTGCAATGTTTGCTAACAGCAGAAGCCTGCAGCAGCGTGCAGGCTCCAAACTGGGGAAAATGTTCCGGTATCAGAGCAGTTTCTCACCGGTTCAAGCCAGGAAATGCACAGAAGCACTGGAGGATATTTCACTGTAGCACTGAGATAGCAGCAATAGGCATGCTGAGGTGGTCTTGGACAGCGTGGAACTCAGGGGAAAAGGAGGGAGAAAAAAAAGTGCACCAGCATTGACACACTTGGATGCGAGGTTTGTTAGCTCAGCCTTAAGTATGAAGAATCCTCGCAAAAGCAAGAAGCCAGACAGTGATTCAGATTATGCTTACAAACGTCTTGTGACTTGATACTGGCTTCCTTTTGAAGAAGGCTCTTGGGAACTGAGCTTAAAGTGAACTGAATTAGGTGCTGCTGCTTCTTCTTGCCTGCGGCACTCACTGTGCAGAGGGAATGCCAAGTCACAGCATTGGTTGCAGCTGGGAGTTGAGCATGCTGACTTGTTGATAACAGGGAACTTTTCCACATTGTGTATTTTCACAGCATTTCTCCCTTCTTACCCCTGATCCATGTACAACAGCATGCAAGTGACATTTCAGAGAAGACCCAAGTCATGGCATGACCCCATGATGCATTGTGAGTTTTTAAGAGGACCTCTTAAAAAAAAAAAATAGAGCAGGAAGGCAAGAAAATGGGCAAATACCAATGAGATGTCAGTACTTAAACCTCTGTGTCAAAAACATGATTACAACATGGTTTATTCAAATATAATTTTGTCTTACACTGGGAGGCTAATTTCATCTTCCCTTGTCCCTGGAGAGAAAAACTTTAGAAACTGGGCTTGCAGCAAAACGGGTAAAGCATCTTTGTTTAATTCTTTTTCTGGCTGACTCGCTTTGAGCTCATACGCTGAATTGTGGCTGGAGGCAGCTGAGGACAGAGCTGGCATTTGCTGCATGGAGCATCTGAGGGTAACAGCAGCACTGCTACAGAGCTGGGAGAGGAGCACAGTGAGTTCGTAAAGTCATAGAATGGTTTGGGTAGGAAGGGACCATAAAGATCACCTAGTTCCAACCCCCTACTGTGGGCAGGGTTTCCAACCACTAGATCAGGCTGCCCAGGACATCCAACTGCTCTGCATCCTTGTGCTGAGGTTAGGGTAGATTAGTTCAGAAATCAGGTGAGTATTTTTCAGAGCTTGTTTCAGAGACCCAGTGTCCCAGATTTCGCCCATGCACCTTGTGCTGAGGCGATTCTTGAGCAGTGTTTCTTGCTGTAAAACACAGAGAAAATTCAAGGATGATAGCAAAACTTGTTGGGCACTAGGTGAGCTCCCCAAAAGCTTCCACGGGGCTGGATCTAACCTTCTGAAGAAGCTTTTGGGGTGTGAAGTGCAACTAAGGTGACACCTGTGCTCAACTTTGTACCTGTTTTCCATTCTAGATATATCAGTGACGTGCCCCAGGGTCTGGTGTGACTTGTGACAGCCCCAGCTTGTGACAGCCCCAGCCCCAGCTGCTCTTACTACTTTATGACAGCCACACCGCCATCGTTTGATTTATTTTTTATTATTATTATATCTTGTAGCCTATCACCGGGGTGGGGAAGCAGGGATCTTTGGCCGGTCGGCACACCACGAGCAGGAGGATGTTGCCAGTGAGTAATGATGCAGTGGGACCATAGGCCACAGGATGGCTGGGGGATGAATCAGCTGGCACGGCCCTGCACATCTGTCCAGGAGGCAGAGAGAGAGGAGGCTGAATCATGCGGGGGAAGCCGCCCCGCAGCCTCCAGCTGGACTCCACAGAGATGGTGAAACTCAGAGACCTGGGGGCAAGATGTAGAGGAAATGGCATCCCCCGACAGGTCTGTGTGTTCTCTCGTGGCACCTCGTTGCTTTTCCAAATCATATTTCTTCTTTCTCCTCCTCCTCCTCCCATCTGCCTCCTGAATCATTTCTGGATCAGCATGTGGTTTGTCAGGGGATATGTACAGCTTCTATGGAGTGCAGGCTGTTCTCCTGTGGATCTGTATCGTTTTTGCAGGGCTAATGTTTAATGCACATTAGTTACCGAGAAGGAAATGGATACTGCTAGGGAAGCCACTTCCCTTGCTGTCTTTCTCCATGGAGGTGGGTACGTGAGGACTAAAGGAGGTGCAGGGCAAGCTTGTGTGCATGCTCATAGTTAAATTTGCAGCAGGAAGCTTACAAACAGGAAGAGAACTGACTTCTTGCATTGTCTGAGAGTGAGAGAACAAGGGAGAGTAGCTTTAAACTAAAAGAGGGGAGATTCAGGTTATATATCAGGAAAAAGTTCTTTACTCAGAGGGCAGTGATGCCCTGGCACTGCTGCCCAGAGCTGTGGGTGCCACATTTGGCATCACCACTACTGTCACAGCAGGCTGCAACATGACAGGGGAACAGGGCCACTTGGAGGTGGTGTGGTCTTGTGCCTCAGTTGAATAGATTGATCAGTGACACTCCTCTGGGGCTTTAGGGGGGCAGTATCAAAACCCTAGTCTCATTCTATAGAATAAAGTGTGATAAAACTTAGAAAGGTAGAATACAGTTGCTGCACTTATTAGTTTTATTTGTTGCATTTACTAAATATCATTCTTCACTAGTGGAAGATAGCTCTAATGGTGTTTATGATCAGTATGTATTAGAAAAAAAATCGAGATGGAAATTGATTGTGGCTTAAAAAAAATCATTTCAGGATACAGATCTCCTGCAACTACCTGTTTGGCTGGCCAGACTCCTGTGTGCTTTTTTGCTTATCTTGCATGTGATATAAAACAAATACCATCTGTCACGCAATAACTTCCTTTCTCATTACAGTAAATGATAATACTAATTAGCTTTGCTTGGAATCTGTTAATATTTTATACCCTTGCATGAAAGTAGTAGGACTTGGGTGTGCAGCTTTTGCACATGTTGCACACCTGTTCAGTGTGCCACAGAGTAAATTATTCCGAGTTACCTTAACAAAGTGGGTTTTTTTGTCTTTCTCTTCCTTACAACTTTCCAAGAGCTACTGCCCTCAGCAGCTGTAGTGACTGACTGATCCTTTGAATGATTTTGAAGGGAAATTTGCAATCACTGGCGAATCAGCTGCCCTGCTAAGCTGAGGGTTGTTCAGTGATCCATTGGGAAAGAGAGCTGTTGGGGTTTGGAGGTTTTCCCCAGCTCAGGGGTGCTGCTCGCTCACTGAACAGTTTCATCACCAAGACAAAAGCCCACATGTGAGGTTTTGGGGCCTTTTGGGGAGCTGCAGAGCCAAGGGCTAGGTCTTAGTTTGCAGGGGTCCAGGTCCCTACAAGCAGGATGGAACTGTTTCTCTTAAGCTGAATGAAATCCCACATCAGTGCTGACCAAGGGTCGCTGTGAAAGGGCTGCTTTGTTGGCTGCTGCCTTGTTGCTGGAGGGAAGCACGGAGGTGGGTGGCTGGGGTGTTGCAGGTGTCTTGGTCTTCCAGAAATCCTTTTCCCTCTGAAGACAAACAAACACAACTGCTATTAGCCTTTACTAGGAAGGTTTTTATGAGCTTTTTAGCTGTGCTGCAGGGCTGGAAGCAAACCAGGGCCTCAGCCCAAATGCGGCCAGTCTTTATTCTGCCTTTATGGAGACCCAGAAAGGCAGTAAAAAACAAGAAATCAAATCAAAAGGTATCCTCAGAATTGAATAAAGTCACGTCATACTAAGAGTGCCTAATGGGACGTGTGCGTAGCACTGTGTGTGTCTTGTAACTTCCCTGTGCTGGCTGGCAGTGGTTTCCAAATGCTGCTTCCCTTAGGGCAGGATATTCCCCCTCCTCCTCCTGCCTTGCTGCCTGCAGCACAGGGCACTGCTGTGGCTAGCAGTATGCTTGGAGTTAATATGATCCTTTTTCCTCTTTTTTTTTTCTTTTTTCTTTTCCTGAAATGGTGGATCAGCATACATGCCAAGTATGCTGCCAAGCTAGGTTCAGCAGCTTTGCTGTAGGTGTGAGTTGTCATACCACATGGTGTTGGAAAAGAACAGCCCTTTCTGGTTTTAGAGAGAAGCTGAATGACGGTATTAAATCCCAGTGAAGTTTTCTTGTCCTGTTTAGAGAGAAATGTGCAGAAGGAGAGACTGTGAGCTTAATAGTACTGTAAGGTAAAGTCCCGCAGGACATGCGTGCTGCAGGACTGGGCAAGCAGTGCTGGAGTAAGGCATGCTGAGATCGGTTTGATTCATCTCCTATTCTTACTTTGAGATGGAAAGAAAAATTTCTCAGAGCAACTTTTTATTCTGTCAGCTCCAGATTTGAACAACAGCAAAAAATGTTATGAGTTTGTTGTACTGGAGATGAGTTCTGCAGCGGTGCTTGGGTCTTGGTGTGATGGATTGAGGAGCACACAGACAACTTTCTGGGTGCATGCTATCAAATCCTGTCCTGGTGAGATGGATAACCTTGTATTGAAATGGGGGAGGTTTCCCCTGGCTTTTATACAGGTTTCATTTTAACACTATTTGGTCAAAATGGCACATGTAGCAATTTTTCTTGCTGAAATTTTAATGAAAAAGTGCCAGACCTGCAGGAAATCTAAATGGTATCGAAATATCAAACTGTATTTTGCTGTAGCTCTGAAAATACTTTTTTTTTCTGACCAAGAGTTGCCTGATGGTTTTGAGAGAAAATACCGGTTGTAGTCTGCAGCTTCCTTGCTGGAAGGTTCAAGAACCAAGCAAGCTTTAGATCTAGAAGATTGGCCTCCAAAAATGGTAGTTTGTCATGGTGAGATAGGTGATGCCTCATTTGCATGAGAATTGGTGAGAATGTGGAAGTGTTAAAGACAGGAGTTTGAATTTTGAAACCCATTCAGTGCTCTTAGGTGGAAGAGAGCTCAGTGCCACTGCTGATTGCAGCCTGCTGGTATCTGTCCAGCAATGCAGCCATACCAGAGCTCTCTGTTGGGATGCCCACAGGTGGTGATAAAAGGATGGAGGAGGATGGGACCATGATGATGATTTTGGGACTGCATGGCCTGCTGTAGGAACTTGAATGGGAGCTAAGAGTGAAGGCAGTGGGCGAGGAAAATAAATATCAGGTTGGACTTTCATTGCGTGGTTACTTTTCTGCCTGAGACATGAAGATCTCCTGGCCTTGCGAGCTTGGAGGTCAACTGGGGAGAAAGAACTGAGGTAACTTTAGGATGCATTGGCTTAGAATTTGAGAGATGATATTCCTCAAATACTTCCTTGTAGTTGGCCTCTGAAAATCTTGTGGTGATGAGATCTAGTGAGTAATTAAGTTTTTCTCCTCATCAGTATGGATGTTTCTTCAACTTGGTTGACTCTTCCTTTGTTCAGGTGCAGTGGCCAAGGGGACCAACTCATGCTTCATCCCAGTGGTTTGACAGTCATGTCTCGAGTTTATTGGGCATAATGGTGATGGGTTGATCATGATATTGGAGGTCTTCTCCAACCCTTGTAATTCTATGGAAGTTAATGAGTTTATGCTCGGCTTAATAAGCCATGCTAGAGAAGAATTGTCACCTTCTGAAAAAAATATGCTGTTAAATTATAGCAGGTGTTTGGAAGTGCTTGTAGAAGGCTAGGCCCAAACGTCTGTTTCTTCCATCCTCATACCCGATGGGTGCAGTTTCCCACCCACCAGACAAAGGAGTTAACTCACCACTGGGTCAAGGCCAGATGTTAAATGAGGCTCGGGATTTTTCTTCCCCATTGGCTTCACTGCAGTGCAGTTGTTTAAGTACCATAGGCTGCAATAGACTGTGCTGTCTGTGCTGCACTGCAGTTCTGGCATGCTGCAGGAAAGCACTGCTCTTCCCTGTCACTATAGTCAGTCTCTTAGATGCACTTCTAAAGAACGTGCCTTCTAAAAGTTAGGCTGTAGATAAAGCAGCCACGCTTCAGTTATCACAGCAATAATCATTCAGTCACTTCATGTTGAGGAGAATTCTCCATATCCTTCAGAACAGCAATTACAGGGTTTTTTTAAATATATTTTTCTACATACAGATACACGCCCACAAGCTATAATTTTTAAAGGGTTCCCCTTCCCTTCCAATAAAAGCAGCACGTGGCCTGCTGCACTACCTTTCCTCCCTGGGTTCATTATGGTTTTTGTTCTGGGTGGGGCCATCCAACAACCTGAGACAGCCCCAGCAGCAGCTGGCCTGCTGCCATGCAGCTGGGTGATCTGCAGATGCTTTCCTCTGCAGCTCTTAACACTGCTGAAGACAAATCTGTAGAGTTAAGATAGCAAAGGACTCCATTTAAGAGCATAACTAAGAATAGTTTGCCTGAAAGGCGTAACATGCAGGCCATAAACCAGACAATTATAACCACCTTAAAGTTTTAGAAGCCAGTAAAATGAGGGGAACTAAGGCTACTGCTGCATTCTTAGCTGTTTTTCTTCTAACTCAGTGAAAGACTTGTGTTATCTAACCCTAATAATAGTCATTATCTCATTAAGAGAAACAAGCCAGATGTTTTCGCCCACCTTGTTACTGAACATTCTGGAATAGCAGAATTGCCTGGCTGTCATCAGGCGGTGCATGGGGCAGGCTTCATGGTGTTCCGAGCCAGCAAGGAGCCTGTGGGGTCTGCAGCTTGATCCTGAGCTTGGGAGAGGTTGATGGCTTGCAAGTAGTCACAGCTTTGGTGTGTTCACATAAAGTTAAATCACGAGGAAAATAAACAGCTTCTATGCAAAGGAAGCAAGGTCCATATATGGGCCTGAAATATTGGAATACCTCCCAAAAATTTATCAACAGTGGTATGAGGGAAAGGAGTGTTGCCTATTCTAGAGTTATGGCTGGAAACTGCAGACAAAATTTTGGATTGATGGCAGCCTTGAAAATTCAAAGTGCAGCTTCGGAGTCCTGGTCTAGTGACTGCACCGCACTTCAACCCCTAATGTTCACTTTTCCTTTCTATTATTTTCCTGAGTCCGAGGGCATCGATCACATGTTGGGAAATGGGCATCTGTGTCTGGAGCCCAGTAAGAGTGGGTCCAGGCTCTCAGGGCAATGCAGTGTCACCAGTAACTTGATCACATAGGAAACTGTGCCAGGCGATTATATGAATGGAGCCAGAGTTGCACCCTGCTTACCTTACCTTGCCAAAGGCAAGCCCTTCTGTGGAACAAGGTCCATTTCTAATAAGGGTGCAGAGGTCTTCTTGCTGTGATAGGGGATAGAAACTAGTTTTCCTTGCTTGATAGGTTGTGGTTCTTCAGACTGGGAGAATTGTATATATGGTGTTTTGGGCATCTGGAAGTAGCAGACAGCATGTAATAAGGAAAAGAGTAAAGTTCTAATACTCTTCTCACAAATCTTGTTCCTCCAAGTTCATCTTCCACCATGCATTTTTGAAAAGCAAGAGGTGATTCTTCAGTGTCAGTATGTGCGCTTTCTGTTAAAACAAACTACTCATTGTTCTGTTTGGGTCAAAAGAATTGCCGATCCAGCTTGTTTCCCCACCCCTGACCATCAGTCCTTGGCCTTCTGTCATAGGCAAAGCCTGGTCCAAAACCTCTCCTTAGTGATTCCCAAAAGCCTAAACTGGGTTCAGGGAGTATCGCTGCCTGAGGATGCCTCACTGACTTCCAGAAGTTGCCACTCAAACAATTAATTTTTCTTTTGAATTGACAAAGTGCCTATCGGGTCCCCTAATTAGAGTCATATCTGGCAATGCAGATGTTGAGCACATGGATAAAATTAGTGATCTTGATAGCAGAGGTTGTAAAAGAACCGTAGGCTGCAGAATCAGCCTGCATGAGAAAATGAAAAGCTGGTGGCTCAACATCCCACCACATATGTGTGGTTATAATGTGCAGTGTTTAGGTCAGAGCACCTAAGTTATACACATAGGCACCCAGTAGTATGCAGAAATAACTGCAAGCATAGAGAAATGACTGAGAGCTCATGGGAGTGCAAATGGTGGAAATTACAAAGTCCTAAGTAACTCCTGATTTCTTGATTTTTTCCTTTAAATGGATGATTTCTGCAGCAAAGTAACTGAAGACGGTGTTACTTCTGGGATAGCCAGAGGCTCCCATAGGAGTAGTAAATGACACAGAAAGCTGCATTGCAAGTGGCAGTTTTCAAGCCTGGTTGGAGGAGCAGCAGTTTGTCTAGATGGCTTTTGCAGGAGGATGAATAGGACGGTTGTATCTAAAGCCTTTGACCTCAGAAGAAAGCTTGAAATTTAATGGGACTTCTCCAGAAGTCTGAGGAATCAGTGTAAAAACAAGACCAAAACCAAGCCTTGGAAAACAGAAGATAGCTGAGACAGAAAGGCACAGTTGGTTTTCTTTGTTCTTTATCTATACAGACTATATGGGAAGGGTACACAGAAGAAGAGAACACAAGTTATCCTGGATGGAAGCATCTCAGTTTTCACACATCAGGAAATTGGCTGGAGTATGTTGCTTAATTGTGAGCATCAGGAAGCCAAGGGATTAAAGTTACCATGGACCAAGTCAAGAAAATACAAAGTTAACTGGATACCTATAAGGGCACGTTTACCTCATTTCCTGTACCGGAACACTACTTTGAGGACTCAGATAAAAAATATTGTTAAAAACTCTGTTTCTTGGTTCTGTGAGCGCCTGGCACGTGCCAGCTGCAGTGCAGGTGGCACATCTGAGTGTGCTGAAAAGCTTTTTATCAGACTGCTCCAAGTCCTCAGAGCAATAGAGATAAAACTTGAGGATGTGTGTGCTCTGCTGAGAGGTTAGCAGCTTTCATTGTCTAGGACCAGCAAAAAGGAAGGAGCATCCATAAAATAAAATGAGCAAAGGGGAAACTTCAGGGTGTTCTTTTGCCAGATTGACCATGCTGCAGAAGGTTGGCCCCAGGCATCTCTTGATCTGTCCTCCAATTGGGTACAGGTTGAGCTTTTTCCTCCCAGTAAGGAGCCCCCCTGGGGACCTGGAGGTGGACATATAGGCCCCCACGGTAGGGAGTCTTAGTGACCTTTCATGATGAGCAGCTTCTTGCAGAATATTTTTGTTGAGAGCTTACAATGTACTGCCTTTGAAAGCCCTTCAAAGAGCTGGTGGAGGTTTTTTAAGAACATGGCGTGGTCCTCATGGTTCTAATGATCTGAGCTGAGCTGATTCCTATTTGCTTCCATCTGAGATACCAACTGGAGCTGCACTTCTGCTTTTACTGCAAGGCTGTCCTAGTTATGGGGGAATTTCTGAGGGTGATCTTCCAAGCTCCACTTGGCTCCCTTGAGTTCCTGGGTTACGTGAGCTCCATGGGTCTTCCACCACTGTGGAGACATGTACCATGTGGGTGTTAGCCTTGAGGCTCCACTTGGCTCATCCTGCTCTCCTTGTCCCCATCTCTGATGGCATACCACGGGTTGTTTGATGTCTGTGTTGACATTTGGAAACTCACTGGAGCCGTTCCTTGTCATTGGTGAGTCTCTTCCGAATGGGGGTCTTGAGCACTCAAGACCACGCATTGCAGAGGCAGATTTCCATCTTGGCCACAAACTCTGCAAATGCATTGCGGTCGGATCGGTGCTGCCTAAATACCACCCTCAAGAAAAACACCCTGATGAGAATGTGTGATGCTCACAAAAGGTTCTGTTTTGTTTTGTTGCCATTGCAGTGACAGCTATATTGTGCGAGTCAAAGCTGTGGTTATGACCCGAGATGACTCCAGTGGGGGATGGCTGCCGCAAGAAGGAGGCGGCCTCAGTAGAGTTGGCGTCTGCAAGGTCACGTACCCAGAGGGCAATGGAAGAAGTGGATTTCTAATCCATGGTGAAAGGCAGAAAGACAAACTGGTAATAGAACCTAATTCAACTTTTGTCTGTTCTTATAATGAGAATTATCCCGTATCTGATGCTATTGTGTTCTTGTGCAAGATATAAAAAATTAAAATAAAAAAGCCATGTACAGATAGAGCCAGATTGTACGAAGCAATCCCATCCTCATCTAGAAGGCTGTTGAGTTGCCATCTCTCACTGTCCGGCTGTCGTGCTGCCACGAGCAGGTAAATTTTTGACAACCGTGTGCGAAGAACCCCCCTCTGATTCCTTGAGAAAGGGCCTGCGTTTTTCTCACATCTAGCAGGGCTATGTGAGAAGTGAATTGAAGTGTAAAGAATCCATGAAGCCAGTCACACTGCACTGAGTAATGCAGCGCAAGACTTTAAAAATGGCAATGAATTATTTATGCTGCATGCTGCTCAAGGTTCGAACAAGCAGGGTGAGAATATGAAGACAAGTTGTCTCTTATGAATTGACGCACTCGGTTTCTTCTGGTAGCTGTTTATCTGAGGGAAAAAAAAAGAAAAAGACACTTTTCTTTCCTGTACAGAGCAAATTAATAAAGCCTCTTCCCTATTTGCAGAGTCTGGTTTAGCTGTTGTATTTTGTTACCACATTTTTATATATTTGATTCTTCTGAAATCCACTCTTAGGAAGAGATGGGCTGGCTTAAAAATAGGCTCCCCACACAGGCTCAGGAAGCTGAGTGCTTGGGAAAATACATATATATATCACTTGAGATGGAAATGGCCTTGCTCTCAAATGATCTGGTGTTTTAAAGCTGTTTAAAGTGCAGCTCATCTTTTGTGTTAACTGTTTTGCTTAGGATGCTTTTTTTTTACGTTATTTTCGAGCAGTACTTATGGTTTTGGGGGAAACAAAGACTTAAAAGCTGTTTCTGTTTTCCTTGAGCATCACCCTATAAATGATTTTTGGCACAGCAGTGTGGCTGGGCTTGAAGGAGGGGAAAGAAAAGGGGGGAGTGTAATAGCACCTCCTAAATCTGCCCCAGTGAAAAGTACCTACTCAAAGCCTAATAAAAAGATGAATGTGTGATGCTTATGAGAACAATTAAAGGATCTGGTGTTTATTAGTCATAATTTAGTAGGGAAGGATGTTCTCTCTACCAGCATAGCACGAATCATGACTTGGCTTGCTTTTGAGGAGAGGAAGGCGCTGGTTGAGGCTGAAGCGGTGACATCTGTGTCCTTGGTATGGGAAAAGTGACTTTGCTCCTCTCCTTCTCCCAGGTGGTGCTAGAGTGCTTCGTGAAGAAGGACCTGGTGTACACCAAGGCGAACCCAACCTTCCACCACTGGAAAGTGGACAACAGGAAGTTTGGGCTCACTTTCCAAAGCCCCGCTGATGCTCGAGCCTTTGACAGAGGCGTGAGGAAAGCCATCGAGGACCTCATTGAAGGTACCAGGGCGTGTGGAAACTTGAGGAACTGTGTTGAAAACAAGGAGATAGGAAGATGTGGGGGCTGAATATCAGTTGTTGGGCTTGAAAGTCTCTCTGGCACTTCCAAGCTTGCCAGGCAAGCTCAGTTCAGAGAGCTGTCTCTCTTCATCCATTAAGGAGAGAAGGGATTTAAGTCCAAGTATTCTTTCATCCTGTCTGGCTTGGTTTGCCAGGATCTCACCCATTCGTTGTTGTGTGGTTATGACTGCTTTTTTGATAGGCTTTGGTTTCGTGCTAGGGACAACAACAGCCCAGGCTCATCTTTATGTGTAGCTGAATCAACTTACACTGAGTCTTTGTTAAATCATCAGAGGATGAATTCCTGCACGGAGCTGAGTTAAAACTTTGTTTTGTTTTTGCAGTAATTACTTTTGTCTGTGTCCGCTTGGCTGAGTGGCCGTGCTTGAAGACTTTGTTGTGTTTGTTGGGTTGTTTTTCTTTTTTTTTTTTTTGTAATTCTTTAAAAATGCATTTGAATTGCCCATGCTTTGAAGAGGTCATAAATTCTTCCTCTTCACATCTCACTGCAATCAGTCATAATACAGCTATAACTCAACACTACTTGATTTCATTTATATTAAATCGGTTCTCTGAGTTGTAGACGTCCCACTTTATGTAGGGGCTCAGTGCCCTGTCCTTGCTTTACCATGCAAGTGATAGCTACAGGGGTGGGAATTAACCCTCTATGTCTCTTTCCTTGGTTGAGGACAGATCTTCTCAACTCCTGGTCATTCACTTTTTCCTGTTTGTTTGTTGACCTGAACGAATCACGGCTGACCCTGTGCTTTCTTCCTGCTCACTAAAAGTGGGAGGTGTTTTGATTCACAGAAGTGACATTTTATAGAAATGACACATGGCCAAGCAAATATTTTGGAGATGCACCTCCTTTTTTTGATCCATTTTACAATGGAAGTATTTAAAATCAGGTTCCTCTGCATCTCACATACTTCAAATCAGCAACTCTATATTTATCACATTAACAGCACAGACTGATCCTCATGAATGTGCTCCTACTTAACTTCCAAATAAGGCTTTCTGAATGAAAAACAATCACTGGCACGTGCACATGCAGTAATAGGCCTTGGCTTTCATTTGCTGTTCATTTTTTGTTTGCTTCATCAAATTCAGCAGGTAATATTAAACAGGGCAAACTGTGCATCTGAAACTTGGCTTCGTGAAATCACTGCTCTTACCAGTAGATTATTTTGTGTTGCTCTGAATGTCTTTAAGTTTTGTGCACAGATACAGTAATCCTAGGCAGCATTGTAGAGAGAGTCTAGGTTTTTTTTATTTTAAAGCTAATGTAGCAAACTGCTTGAATGTTTCCACGTTACTTTGTGTTTTCAGTGGGCTTTCACATGTAGCTCTGCACATCTTTGCCATTATGCAACTGAATGCAGCCAAGGGTGGCATGGTTTAGCATTATATAAAGTACATTGTTTAGGAAAAATTTCCAGAATGAAGGTGCTACAAAGCATGTAACTGTTCTAGTTAGGGATGCTACATGGCTGTGACGCAGTGTAATGAAGCATCTCAATTAGGGAGGCACCCATGCAGTGAGAGGAGAGATCACGGGCCAGGGTTGTGGGATACAATTTCCCACTTTTTGAGGCAGTTGCTGGTATTTCAGTCTTTTTTATGGTTGTATAAATTTCAGTTCCTTTCAAATACATTGCATACATGGGGAAAGATGATTCTGTGATGAATGGCTGATAGCAGAGATGTTTGCTTTATTTACAACTTCCTAAACTGCAAGAAGAAAAAAAAATCAAAAACTTCCCTTTCAGAGTAAGGTTTCTTTTTCAGTAAAAAAGTACTTCTTCAGTTTTAGGGCATTCTTGAGGAATAACTCATAAGTGGTGTCTTGACAGCTGAGGATCTGGCCCTAAGCGCGTAGCTTTACCATTACTCAGAAATGAAAGCCTTCTGCAACTGGAAATGCTGACTGCTATTTTTAGCAGAGGTAATTAGCATTGGCAGCCATGTAGTTACATGTCAAGAAACACTTTCAGATTTTACCTTTGCAACACAGCTAACAGCAGGTGTTTTTTCTTCCTAAAAAAGCCACTTTATTATGTCCATCCAACAAATAAAGTTGTTAGCCTCCAAGCACTCACCAGCCTGGAAATAATAACAATTGGACAAGTTGCATGGGAGTGTCATATTTTTTAAAACACTGTTTGTTTCTAGGGTCTACTACTTCCTCTTCAACGCTTCACAACGAGGCCGAGGTCGGTGACGATGATGTCTTCACAGTAAGTGCATCTCCCTTGAGGTCATTCTCCTTTGTGCTCTTGTTTTACATGGTCACGTTTGAAAGTTTTAAGGGTGTTTTTTTGTTTGTTTGTTTTATTACCTGGGATTGGCTTCCGGCTTTAATTACATTTGTTCAGTGGGTGTGTTTTATTTGATTGAGGCATAAACCCTGCAGAAGGTAAACTTCTGGGTCTCTTTTGGTCTCCCATCACCACGTGAAAAGCATGACAGAGCAGAGCAGATGTTGTCAGGGCTGGAAGTGAGCAAATAATGTCCCTCCAGTTTAATACACCTTGGTCTGAGTGGTGTGCACTCCTCTCCATATAGAAGTACAGTAGGTAGCTGCTTCTCAGGTGTGCTGTCAAGGAAATGACATTCTGAAAAATTGCCTTTATTATTGGGAACAAAAGTCAGTCTTGAAGGCGTTCTGTGCATACATGAAGGTAGAAAGTTCAGCAGCTGGAGGGGAAGGCACACTGACAGCGAGATACCCAACCAGCAGTGGCTGAAGGACTGAGCAGTTCGTACTGAATTTGTGGTAATGTATGAAATGTGTTTTGGAGCTTTTTTCAGACAGAAGCAGCTACTGTCCTGTTGTACTTTAAAAAGGAGGGAGGAAAAAAGAAACAAACAAACAAAACAAAGCAGTGAATATATCAGATGAAATTGTAATCTGATCACAGATATTCCGTGGATTGAAAAAAACTGATTCTCACAATGAATACTTTGTTTTATTACACTTATTTACCTGGCTCCACTCACAACCCCCTTCCTTACGCAATAAATGCCCTCGTTGTGTGGTGCAGGCGGGGGTGGGCTGCCAGGTGGGATGTCCTCATTCAGGTCCTTCTCTGGGACACCCTCCTGCACCTAGAGGGAGCAGGGCAGGGCTGAGGATCGGGAGAAGTGCCATTCAGACAGCCAAAAGGTGGCTTTGAGGGGTCAGCTGGAGTGGGACAGGGCTTTGTGCCTTACTCCACACTCCGAACCAGCTGCTGGCATGTCATCTGGAGCTCAGGAGGCAAACAACAGCAGGCAGGGTTAAAAGGTGACTTCCTGTGCTTGGCAGCAAACCCATCATTAGCAGCTGCTTCCCAGCTACCTGCCAGGGGTGATTTATAGGCCCAGAGCTGGGGGAGGCCCCGCTGGAGCCTGGGCAGTTTACCAATTTGCGCTGTTTTGCCCCCAAAGCAGGGTTCTTCTGTGCTTGTCAGGGTGGGGATGATCTCTGAAACACACCTTACATGGGCATCCACGTGTCAGCTCTCACAGGATTAGGCAGTGAAATGCTCCATGTTAAAGCAGTGAAAAGCAGTCTGCAGAAAGAGCAAAGGAGATGTGTTGGTTGAGCGCTCCTGTGTTTCTCCACATACCCAGTCTTAGGCTGATTGTTAAACTCTGACGGTGCTTGTTACCAGGAGGAAGCTGATGCCTTTCAAAACGTGTTGCATTACTGTAGGGAATCTGGATGAACTGTGCACCCAGCCCACTCAAACTCCCACATTCCACCAAAATGCTGGGGCTCTTCCCTCAGCCTCACCCAGGTGTTCATCACCCAGCATCTTGGCCTGAATCTCTCCTTTCACTGTAGTCTTCAAGTTCTTTGAAGATCTTGGCTTGCCATTTATCTGGGAATCCTGGTAGATGATAGTGGAACCTGAGATCTGCATAAGCCAGAAATAACACACTGAAGTGTATAAGGCTTTTACACTAGAAGAAATTGATGTGCAGTGTTTTTTGGGGTTTGATTTGCATTTTATTATTTTTACCCTTCTGTTTCATTCTTACTTTACACTCCTTTTAGTGTTGTATCTGGTAGTCCATTTGGTCCTCCTTGCCCAGAAGACATTTATTACAACTCTCCTGTAAATGCTTTTCCCCAACCACAGCAATAGATTTTTCGGGTTTGGTTTTTTCGCTCTGTTTTAAAGAGAAAGTACATTTGCTCTTTTTATTTCCTAAGGTAGTTATTAAAATCTTCACAGTCCTCCCCCTCTCCCACACATGGATGAATAAACTTGACTGCGTGCGGCAGAATTTTCAGAAGCATCTGCATGATTGAGTCATTTAAGCAGTCATTTACGCATCTCTGAAAATCCCGGCCGCCGCCGCTGCCTCCAGTCCTTGCTGCAAGGTCCTGCCTCTCCTTGAAGATGTTGCAATCTGTTCGACCGCTGCGGTCCAAAATCTAAAAGGGCTTTGCAGATCACTGCCGCAGCTCGGGCAGCACTGCCCTGCCCCTTCTTTGTGGTACATGCTCCCCAGGCATCCTTCTGAAGCGTGGATTGCTCTGCCATTTGATAACTGTGTGCTTTAGACCTGTGGTGACGAGAGAAATCAATACAGCCCTCTGTTCTGAGAGCCCTACCTAAGAGAGCAGAAAGCTGAGGTGTATGGAAGTAAATGTCACTGACTTTGGGGAGCAAAATGCTGATTTCTAAACTGAAGTCTCCATTTAGAAGTTTAACAATATGTAGTTGTGTTTCTTTAATTCCAGATCCTCAGTAGAGCCCATAAATGTTTTCCATATGTTAGCAAATAAATTTCTCCTGTCTTGTACATTATAAATCGTCCTCTCAAGAGATGCAATCTGAGTAAGACTCGCCATCCGTTCCGTCTCTGCTGGGGGAAGCATTGTCTTTGCAGCAGGCTGAGATTGTTCTGTTTGTCTTCATCCATCCAGCCTGCATCTTCAGGCTTCTTTAATTAACATTCACTTTGCAAATACCATTTAATGAGGACCGAATAATTCTCCGGTTCCTCAGCCACAGAATTTGCTGTACAATTGAGTTCTTCTGCAGATTTTTTCCTTAATCTACACTTTTACTTTCAATTACAGATAATAATCCCACATGACCATGAAGTGAAAAATGTGAATTGAGTCCAAGGAAAGAAAGGTCAATGTCTTCCAGAGTCTGCAGAGTGCCTGAAACAGTCTCTTTTTAGCAACCCATCCAAAAAAGCAGAGATGTTCATTCTGAAACCCCATGGCTAGTGCAGCTGAAATGCCACTCGTGTTTTTCAGTGTGTTTTTCGTGTGCCTGCTTTAGTGCTAAAGACAAGGCTCCCACTGGCAGGAGGAACGATGGCTCCTGTGTCTTCTCTGCTTTGAGATCTTAAAAATGATTTCCAGGATCTTGACTATAAGCTTGCTTGCCTCCTTTCCCCAGATGCAGAGCAGGGCAGATGCTCTCCTTCAATCAGGGGACATGGACACACCTTGCTGCTACCAAGTTTTTTCTCTCTCCTGTGGATAGCTGGTGTTCTGCTGCAGGGATCCATACCCAGAGGCTCCAGACTCGCACTTCTCCCACAGAGCTGTGTGTTCAGGGCTGTCCCACACCCCTCACTCCCCTTTCTCAACACAGAGATGTTCCCCTGTTGCTCAGGGATGCTGGAGCCAGGAAGCTTGTCCCACAGCGTGGATGCTGCTGGCGTTCATTGCTGGGACAGACACGATGCTGGCGGTACGGGTTGTTGCAGATGTTAATGTTACAGCCCTCCTCGCATCTCTTCTGGTTTCATAATTAAAAAAACAGATTTCTCCCTGCTGCCTTTCCATGAAACCTTTTCCCTACTTTCATCTCCCATGTGGGCCTCAAGTGTGTTACAGCCTCACTATTAAAATTTATAAGATTTACGTTAGTTAGATAAACACTAAATCTAACTTTTCTTGCTGGCTTGGTCGTTTCATATTCAGATGGTTCTTTTAAAGAATGACTAGCTCATTTTCTTTAAAGTACATGCATAGAGACCCAGCCCAGTTACTTTGGATGGCTGTACTTGTGCATTTTTGAGTTCTCTACGAGGCTGGAGCATCCCTCATCCTACCCCTCTGTGAAGAAGGATGTTGTTGAGCATCAAGAAGCACTGAATTGCAAGATTTATTCCTTCCATGATTTGCACTTGGGGTTTGAGAAACAGCAAGAGCCTGCGATTTTCTTGAGGCTAAGATATAGGAACAGAAAGGAAAAGCTTTTGGAGGAGCACAGCTCTGGATAGTAGTTGTGGGGTGCAGTGGTTCGGTTGTCCCTATGAGCAAAGCAGTACTGATTTCCCCGTAAGTCCAAGCGGAGTGACTGGGGACCCATCACAGCAGTAGGGCAAACCATCAACCCATCCCCACCGTGCCCACTAACCCATGTCCCTCAGTGCCACATCTGCCCTTTTCTTGGAAAACTCCAGGGATGGTGACTCCCCCACCTCCCAGTACAGCTGTTCTGATGAATTACCACTCATTCTGAGAAGAAATGTTTCCTAATACCTAACCTGAACCTCCCCTGGTGCAACTTAAAGCATTCCCTCTCATCCTATAGCTGTTACATGGGAGAAGGGGCTGACACCCCACCTCACCACAAATGTTTTTTTATCTTCTATTCCGAATGTTGACTTTTTCTCTATGAGTTTATGTTGGTCAGTGGAACAGTAACACTCAAAATTGGTTTTCAGCAGGGAGAATCAAGTGGAAAGTTTTTCTCTGGTTGGCAGGTCTTTATAGCGATGTGCTTCTCCCTTTCCTTCAGGTCCTCCAATTTCTTTTATGTGATACTGGAAATTAACCCCTTTTATTCTTGACCTGTATCTGGCTGGTTGCTTTCCCACACAGTCTACAGGGAAACAGGTGACCTGTTGTTCCAGCTCTTCTGGCTGGAGGGAGCAGTCCCTGCAGTGAATCACAGCCCGCTCGCAGCCCCAGCAATTTG
The DNA here is from genome assembly GCF_038088225.1 of Cyrtonyx montezumae. NCBI lineage: Eukaryota > Metazoa > Chordata > Aves > Galliformes > Odontophoridae > Cyrtonyx > Cyrtonyx montezumae. The sequence continues at coordinate 6,923,927 of NW_027071981.1, forward strand.
GGGCGTGTGTGTGAAGACTAGCAAACAGCATCTGTTGTTCAGCAACAAATTATTAAGCAGATAATATCTGTGTTGCACTCCCCTGAGCCTTGCTGTCCCGTAGTTTTCTGTGTAGCTAATTAAGAGTGGTGATGTGGATGTGTTAAACTGCTTTGCTGAGGGTAAGTGATTCCTCTTGTTGCAATTCTTTCTCTGAGTTCTGTTTTTATGGTGTTTTCTGGCTTCGTCCCATTCCCATGTACAAACACAGTTGGTTCTGCAGTGGGATTGGGATATATCCTGCAGGAAACTGAAATCTGATCTTCTGCTACAATGGAAGTTTCCTTATAGCTGCATCTTGCCAGAACTCGTGTTACAGTTTGTGCACCAGTCAGGGATCCTTGTGTTCAGCTTGCTCCTCTTCCCTTGCTCCATCAATACAGAGATTTTTGTTTCTTTCTGTTTTTAGCACTCCTTCTTTTCCCCATGATTAATGATGATGGGATGGCATAGTTAAGTGTTCCTGCTCTTTGAGTATTATCCTCGCTTTAAGTCTTGTGCTTCACATAACCAGTCTTGCATTCATTTAAGTGATCTCCCAGCTTCCAGAAGCCTGTTTCCTTGTAATATACTGTCCTTGGAGGCTTCTGGATGGGCAGGGTATCAGCAGCCTGCCTGTAGGACTTGTTGTCTGAAGGTGAATGGAGCGGTGTGCTGCCAGCTGTAGTTTGTAGCTAATGAGTTCTTGCTCTGAGCGTGTTGCAGCACTACTTCTCACTTGTGTTCAGCCAGCTGAGAGTTTGTCTTCCAGAAAAATAATTTGGCTGCATGGTAATATACTGCAACTATGTGATGAGTTAAAGCATGAAGCTGTTTATGAGCACTTTCCCTTCTAATTCTTCCAAGTGAAGTGTGCAGGTTGTTTTGCCATCCAGAATGGCAGCGAGCATGGTGAGATTTGACCTTTGGGGAAGGGAACACACAGATCAACCTGCCCTGCATGTGAGGCATCTTGAGTTTCCCCCACAATTCTGCACTGTGATCAGGGTGAAGCAGGCACTTAGCAGGAAAGTTTAGCAGCACAACTCGTCTCCAACATGTTTGCAGCACAACAGCTTTACGGATCTCAGCTTTTCAGTGAAACTGTACAAAATGAGTTGTTGGCCTCTGATTTTGGCCTTGCTTTTGTTCAGCACTGCGTGTGGGAGCATAGGTGAGGGACTCGATTCTAAGCAAGAGGCCCAAAGGATGCACATTTGGTTCCCCAAAATGTGAGCACCATACCCAAAACCACTGCCAAGAAATGCCAGCTTCAGATAGCTGCTGCAAAGCTGGCAGAGCAAAGTGGGGCCCTTTCTGTTTGCCAGCATGGGAAAGTGACCCCAGAACTGTGTCTGTAAAAGAAAATGAATCCTTTTCCAGTGATTTAGCTCCGGAGTTCAGGGCCAGCGAAGCTCTTGGCTGGACCAGACCTCTAGCACCTTGCTCGTGTCAGTCCTGCACTGCCAATGGATGTGTGATGCTCTGCAAAGCAGCTGGTGGAAAACAGCCACATAGTTCCCCCTGAAAACGTGGTGGCAGTCCCCACACTTTGTTTTTCAGGGCACTTTTTGTACTGGTGGCCACACGGGGCTGATGGGGATCTCAGCACCACTCTTTGGCAGAGGGGCTGTGATTTCCACACACTGTGTTTCAAACACAGGCAAATGGGGTCAGAATCCCATTGCCTCATGTAATGGGTACAGTCAAAAAATGAAAGGGAAAAAAATAAACCATTGTGGTGAGTTTGGACCGCGCACCCAAGTTTTACTAAGTCTAACCATAAGTTGGTTTCAACCTCTGAATTTTTCTTTCTTTTCTTTTTGGTTTTAATTTTCTTGGAGATCTCGCAAAGAGGAAGGAGTTTAGGAAAGCTAAACAATGCAGCGTACTCTCACATGAGACTCCAAGAGCGATTGTTCCTTTAAAGCAACAGCCTGCCCCTTTTTAAAAATGAAAAAAAAAATCAAATCCTCCAGTTGACCAAAATCCTGCATCACGATGCTGCCCACACCCCCAGCCTTGCACTGGTTTTAACTGAGGTGCAACAAAACCATTCCCCAGAATACAAAAGCCCTGGGAGCTCAGTGTGGAGCTCTGCCCATTGCAGAGAAGCATTGTAAACAACTGCATCTACATATCAGTGTTCCCACCCCTCACCTGCCTAATGTGTTTTGCCAAGGGTCTGCTTGTCCTGCATCTTGTAAATATTTCATGAAAATCAAATCAGAAGTGATTACAGCGAGCAGTTCATCTGTCTCTGGTTCTGTCTGCAAGAAGAGATGGAAGGCAGAAGTCCAGTTAAGTGCCGTTGCGTTTTTAAGCAGAGCCTGACATATTTACAGTGCATATGAAGAGGGTGTTTTTTAAGTTTGCATCAGCTGTTGGGTTCTATTTTAGTGATGGATTCCAGCTAAAATAACGTGGATGCTCAGAACTGTGTGAATAAGTGACCCCTAACTGACTTCTTAAAGTATCGTATCAGTCTGCTGTGGGAAGTCCGCATGCAACTGTTTTTCCTCTCTGTTTGCATCCGAGTGTATTATATAGGAGCAGCGTGCCTGTGAACTTGGAGGCTGACGTGTTTCATCTGTACATAGCAAAGAGATGAATGATGGACTGGAGGCTCCAATTCTTGCAGCTAATCTCGTTTTTGTCAGCATATCCCCCTTCCTTAGCCTTATTTTCCCCCTCCCTGAGAGTTTCTGCATGGAGGAGCTGGGACTCGGTGCTGAGTTATGTGGAGCCATCTGTTCCTGGCTGCCCCTGGAGCTGCACAGGCTCTTGCCATCCTCTCTATGCGTTGCTCAGCACCCGCCAGCCGAGCTTCATTCCTTTATTTCCTAGCATCCGCATCCATCTTCTTCAGAGGAAAAACCTTTTCGGCAGTGCTGGATGTGATAAGTTCCCTCTTAGCACCTGAAAATGGGGAGTCAGCTCTTTCCTAATTAATGGCAGCCATGCTGATAGCAAGCTTGCCAAAAACTGAAAAATTCAAAAGAGGGGCTGGGATCTGCAGAGTGGTGTAACAAGGCAGTGATCTGCTCCCTACAGGTCCGCATCCTGCTGTGAGGCAGGACTGCCTTGGTCTGAGCTTTTCACTAGCCACGTTCTGTTTTTCCCTTCAGAGTACACAGCGCAAAGACATGACATGGTACACCAGCCCAGTGCTGGAATGAGGACAAGGTGAGAGATTCTGGATGGGAGGATGTCCTGTGGATGTTGTGTGGCTGCAGTCTTTCAAATGCCTGCCCTCACAGAGCTATGTCTGGTGCCTTGTATCACTGGCAAGCAGTTAAACTCACAAATCTCCTCGAGGTTTCTCCTGCAGCACATCTGATTGCTTTATGTATCATTTTAGCCATGTCTGGTTCTCGTGTGTTCATTTCAGGCCTTGCAGTGAGCTGCTAAGCCACATCTGTGGAGCATGCCGAGCCGGCCAGCAATGCCAAGAGAGGCTTTAGCACGAGCTTAATAGAGATGATCTCGTGCACAGAGTCCTTGTAAATGCTCCTCCAAGTTTTGCTGACTTAAGTCAGCACAGCCACCAGGATGTTTCTGGCACTGAGTGCCATAACCACGAAAGTTAAAAGAATGAAGGTAGCAGTAAAGTGTCTGCCATAAATACACAGGGCACGTTCACTGAATGGAAAACATGAAATCCTTTTCTAACACTTGAATAGGGAACAGTAGGCATTGAGGGAAGAACTGAGAGGTTTGATCTTCCCCTCTCTGCGACACTCTGAAGTGTTGTATGTCTTTAGGCTTAAACACGAAAGCTAGAGGGGAGAGGAAAGAATTGGTCTTGCAAGATTAGGCTGAGGGAGTTCTGGGAGACCATATTTTATCTTAGTTTCTTTGGAAAGGTGGAAGTTTCTTTGCCGTGTGTCCAAAATAGCTCGCAGACTTCCTCTTTGTAAAGTTCATAAACAGCAGAGGCTTTGCAGATAAACCTCAGCTTCAAGCACAGGTCTGTATCGTTAGCTCTCTTTACTGCCCCACGGACTTTATCAGTTTTCCTTTCTGTATTCATAGCACAGCTGTGTTTTCCCTTTCTCCAGCGAATGAGAAGGGCCATGCACAGTTGTGCTGGGGCTTCCAAGCAATTGTAAATAGGCAGAGCAGGCAAACAGCAGGCTGCTTGCCTGTTTTTCAGGCCCATCCTCAAGCTTTGATTTGGTGACCAAGCAGGGCTTCTTTTCCTGAGGATGATTTTTTGGATGGTGAGGCATCAAGCAGTTCCCCTTCAAGCATGCACAGGCTTCTCACGGCGAAAGCAGGAGCCACCACGGGGAGGTTGTGCTGCTGAAGTGTCTGTCTTGGTGAAAGTGAGACCCATCACATTCTGTGTTTCCACGTGGGCTGCGTTCAGAGCCCCTCGGGTGGGAGTGATTCAGCAAGCAGATCTGCTGCAGAGCAGTGTGTGCAACAGAGAACAGGTTAGCTCATAGACAGCTCATGCTTTAGGAAGGCCAGGCTGGCACAGATTTTCAATTCAGAGCTGTTGCTTGCAAAACTACATGTTCAACATTGTGATGCTTCTATTCCCCGTCGCTTTCTCCATTGCATGTAGCTGTGAAAGTCCTAGCAAAAGAACAAACCGTGTTGTTTGACCAGCAATTGTTCTTGACAGCAGACTTGCTGTAGCTGGCAGAGAGCACTTGTGGAAGCTGCATGCGACGGAGCTCCCATAAATTCCCTCAGGCAACTGATTTCTGATGAGCTGCTTTGTAATTTGGAGATGAACCGTTCTTTTTCCTGGTCACTCTGGATATTGCACTGTACAAAGAGAAACTGTTCTGTGAAGCCCTTGGAGGCAAGGTGATCCATCCAGATCAGTAGCTGGGAAAGCTGTTTCTATTTCTCATTGGTTTTTATGATCGATACTTATCTCAGAATATTACTTAGGCACCTGATTAGCTGGCTTTTCTTGTGTAACAAATCCATTTAAATGAGAAGGAAACTGCAGTAAATTATTAACATAATCTTCTTTACTAATGGCTAGGGTTTTTTTAATTGAATGAGTCACTTCTTAAATTGTGAGAGGGGAACAAGGACCAAGGGACATTTTTCTTTCATTTTAGTGATCACAGTACAACCATTTGCATGTAGAAATGCAGCGTTTTTTCTCAGAGCAGCCATATCAAACATGCAGTACGTGTGCTAGCTCAGATACGTTCAGCTCACTTGCAAAAGGAAATGTGTAGCACGGGTTTTATAGAATTACTATTATGGCCATGATTAATGATTCTGTTATCCGAGCAGCAAAACCACAAGCCTTTGCAGCCACCATAGCAATCACAAAGCTCCAGTACGTGCCGCACAAAATTTGCTAATTGAGCATCGAGGGCATGTTGAAACGGCGTTTCTTTGTGGACTCGCTGTTCCAGCAGCTTTAGGTTTGGGTTCATTTCTCTTCTGTGACTACTGGGCATGTTTTCAATAGTTTTTTCTCTCTCTCTCTCTCAAAAACCAGTGGAGCCAGATTGGTTTCAACAGGCTTTAGTGGAAGACAGCGTTTCTCTCAGAGATCAATGGTTTGGATGTGTTTTTCCATGAGTGAAATAGCCTGACTCTGGAGACCATGTGCTTTCTAGATTTATTCCCATAAGCAAGTGTGTTGTATTTGAGTGACCTGCAGTTAACCACTAATGTCTTCCCCTCTTTTCATCCTCCCCAAAATTTTCTCTGCAGTGGTAGTTGCAGAAGTTGTATTGGACAGGAATTGTTTGCTGTTTCCATCACCAGTTAAGTCTTTTCTTTTTCCCAGACTCATCCTTTACCTTGAAGATGGGTCTGACTTTTACCAGTCTCCAAGTTCAGGTTCAGTTACAGCTGAGCAGTAAAGGGAGCAGCACAGCTTAAGGGGCTTGAGCATCATCCCTTTGATTCTCAGTCACTTACTTTCTTCTGAGATCTTCTGTGTGGCATCTTGAACCACACTGTAACTATAATCTCAAGTCCTTGCTTCCGTTTGAGCCGCATCTGAGCACGTTCCTGTGAATGTCTTGTGTTTTCTTCCAGAGAATATGAGAAGAATAATCACTTCCTACTCTCCTTCCACATGGGACTCATGGTTCTAGACTTCTTCCTTCCCATCTCCATGTTTCCTGATGTTATCTCTTATCCAGGCTGGAGTGACCCAACTTCTTTTAGTTATCCAGTACTCAGAAACCATGTCTCTGATTGTCCTGACAATTGCTGTGGGAGCTTTGCCATGGTGGAAATACCCTTATGAAGATTTCTGTGCTGCTCCTTATATATATATTTTTTTAATCTTCTGTGGAGCTTTCTGTCATGGAACTGCCTGTTTTAACCCCAAGACCTCTTTTTTCAGCACCAATAGTCATTTCAGAGTACATGGTTGTACATGGCAGACCAAGGTGTTCCCATCAGATTGCATGTTAGTGGCACTTAGAGCTTGTAGTTGTTGTTTAACATCTGGTCCTTCAGCACTGTAAGATTCTTCAGCAAGTTTTCAGGGTCAGCTTTCATTTTTACTCCCCTCAGTAGCTTCATTGTCATGAGAAGGTTTTATCATCATGCTGTTAACTCCATCTTCAGCTTATTTATAAGTGAGCACACTGGCATAGGTGGAGTTCTGGGGGCTTCCTCCATGGTCTTCTTCCCGCTCTTCAAACCATTCATTCCTAAGTGTTGACAGCCTTCTTCTTTCTTCTACCAAAGTTTGATGAGGGACCTTTCTGGAAGGTAGCAGTGCTGATTTTAGCTGAGAGTCAGCAAGACAACCCTGCAACCAGTTGCCTTCAGCCTCATCAACCTGGAGGCAGAGCAAACTTTTTTATGGAAGAGTGAACAGAGAACTAGGCTTGGATATCTTTCTACCTTTCTTGGTGCTCAGAGCAAGTGTTTGCATGGGCACGCTGCCCACTCTAATCCGAGGACACTGAACATGGAAATGAAGCAATTTTTAATATGGTTAAAATGAAGGCCTGAGCCACAGCCTCTTTGGTGTGCTGCAAACAGGTTTTGTAGCCATGTTGACACATGTGGAAGGAGAGGCTCAGTTGCCCTGCTGGCTCTGAAGGAGATGAAGGCGTGGAGCAAAGGGTAGATAAGAATCTAGCTTGATAAAAATCACTCCAGCCTCTCTTCCAGTTGCCTCTTGCAGAAATATGGCCTTCCCCATAGAGTTTTGTGTGCGTTCAGCAAACAGCACGCTTTGTGGGGGCTGGTTATAGCCTCCAGCTGCCACGCTAAGATTATCCAGCAGTTATATCCAGCTCAGGACTTCTTTCCATCTAGCAGAGCAAGATGGTTGCAGGCCAATGTATGCCACCTACTACAGCTGAGTGAGTTTCCAAGGCTTCTTTCTGTTCACCATGAGCACCCACAACATAGTTGGATCATACCCACGAAGGCTTGTCCCAGCAGGGCTTGGCTGTATTTGCACTGAAGGTGAAGGGTCCTGCTGGCTGGCATGACACTGTGCTAAGTCCTTCTTCCTTTTTTGCTCATGACAGCCAATGTTTTAACTTTGAGAACACGCTACAGAGCAAAAGTGCCTGCAGTACAGGGTATATGCCTTTCTGTTCTAAGAAGCTGATATTATAGCTCTGCATCCAGGTCTACACTACATGCAGTGCTGCAGAAAGGTGCTTGTAGGAGTGGGCTGTTGTAACCAAATCCTACCTCTTCAAAGGTTTTCAAAATAGCCTGGAAGCTTGATATTATTTTGAAGTACTTGGTTGTAGAAACTGCTAATTTTGTCTTGAAGTGTCCACAGAAAGTGCTAGATATAGTAGGGCTTGAAGTTACAGGCACAGAACTTAACTTTGATGTGCTTAAATCCCAACTGTGAAGTGCCTGCATCCAGTAAGACAACTGGGATGATGAAACCATTAAAAAACCCCTGTACACCAGTGCATAGGTGTTATTAGTATAACTTAAGGCTTGTTCTAACACTAAATATGTGATTTTAAAATAATTGGGGAAAATAAAAACCGAAACAATCTCACATGAACTAAAAGATGGTTCACAGAGAGTGGGTCAGCCATTCAAAACTCAACCTGCTTGTTGCAATTCTCAGGTAACCCAGTCTGACTTCACATCACACTGCAAACAGATATGTGTGTTTGCTTTCAACAAAGTGAGGTGGCAGCTGGGTGCTACACCAGTCAAAGCAGATTGACAAATATTTTGTGTTGTAATGCTTTAAGGTGTGTTCTCCTTTGGGCAGCGTCTTGCAGAGTGTTGTTTTGAGAATAAACAAATAGCCACAATGACTGTTCTTGTCTTCTTGGAGTAAGAGACATGTTAAATACGATTCACTGAAAAATAATATTTGGAGAGTGCATTCTCAACCAAGAGAGTGGGTTTTTCAGGTAAAACCAGTCTTCTGCCACTGTTGATATAACCACCTCCCCCTGTGGAGTTTGTGTCTCCACTAAACGTTATGGCAGATGGAAACCTTTTTATTGGACTTGTCTTCGCTGCAGCATGGGTTGCTAGTTGAAGGGGGTGGAGATTTTTCTTAGTTTGAAGAACCAATATTTTTGGAACATGTAATGCAGCTTTTCTGTCAGTTGTACCCATGGGCAAAAGGAGCCATCAAGGGGGTGTTCATTTAACAACTGTCCTTTGATGTTTTTATTAATGTGAAAACTAATGTAAAAAAATGTCTAAACAATCAATGAAAGGAATTAATGGGCCTGAATGTCTGGATATTGGAGGGAAAATACAAAGGTTGCATCCGAAAGTAATGCCTCCTATTTTGTTCACCGTCTTGATGCACAACATCAGAGGTGGATGTTGATGGGAAGGAAGGGCTGTGAAGAGGGGATGGCTAAGACTGGCTCATCCTGCTGTGCATTTCTGCATGAGGTTAGATAAATAAATATGTAAAGAAGCTACAAGTATTGGCAACACCATGTTATTGCATGGTATTTTACCCTTTCATAATCATAGCTGTGCAGCAGTGTAATTAATGAACATAAAGAAAGCACAGTGAGGGAGGAATGTATAAAAATACAAGGAACATTCATTGCACAATAAGGATTAGTGACAAAAGGAGAAGAAAAAAACTAAAACTTTTCAAGGAAAGCTGAGAATTTAAGTAGCCTGCAATGAACTGGAATTCAGCGTTTGAAGAATGTTGAAAGAAGTTTTCGGGCTTAATGGGACTCCTGAAGGCTAAAAATAAAACCCAGAATTTTGCAGTCCTGTGTGCGCATCAGGACATAAATGACAGCAGCATTTGAAGCAGTTTAAATGTGTGCTTCAGAGGTAGCTTGCAGTGTGAACATTCACCACCTTGCAGTGCCCACTGCAACAAATAACGTGCCAGCCGCATACGAGTGGTGTTAGTGAATATGTCACTGGTGGGCTATGGCATACTTAATTTTTCCATGTGTGTGGCAGCACATTTTATGGCCTGGCAGCAGACCTGCCTCCTTCAGGAGTTTTGTGTGAAACCTGATGAAGCTGCCTGCTGTCAGGTCTTGCCAGTATCGCAGGTGTGTGCAAAGTCAGCGAGCAGCAAAACGTCTCTTTTAAGTCTGTGTGCTGTAGCAACTGAACACGTTCTTTTCCCTTTCCATTTCAAACAGAATGCAACAGATAGCTCCTCCAACTCCTCTCAGAAAAGGGAACAGCCTGTGCGAACTCTGGCTTCTCCAGCATCCTGCGAAAACAGAAGAATTTGCACTCGTGGGCACCTTCATGACCATTACAGCTCTGACCACTACCATCTAGAACAAGTAAGGCACTTCTCACTGTTAGGACACAAGGGGCTGTCTCTGTCATACTTAGATATGTCCTCATGGTGTATGGTTCCTCGCACACCAAGAACACTCAGAAAATCCCCACTCCTTTCACCCTCTCTGCCAGCTTTAGTTTTAAGTGGCATCTAATTATTAACAAAATAAATGTTAACACTGATTTAAAACGTTAGATTTTATTACGTTCCTTCCAGTACTTAAAAGGAGCTTATCATCAGAGGGAGACTGACTTTTTGTGTGGTCTGATAGTGATAGGACAAGGGGGAATCATTTTAAACAAGAAGAAGGGAGATTTAAATTAGATGTTATGGGAAAATCTTTCTCTCAGAGGGCGGTGAGGTGCTGGCACGTGTTGTCCAGAGAAGCTGTAAATGCCCCCAAAATCACTGGAGGTGTTCAAGGCCAGGTTGGACGGGGTGCTGGGCAGCCTGAGCTGGTGGGGGCAGCCCTGCCCTCAGCAGGTGGGTTGGAACTAGGTGATCTTTAAGGTCCCTTCCAACCTAAGCCGTTCCATAATCCTACGTGCAAACAGCTCATTAATCTTTTCTCCTCTTTATCTCCATCCATCCTTCAACAGTCAGTACCACGATCCTACCGGCATGTCAACTTTCCCGATGACGATGAGGAAATAGTACGCATCAATCCTCGGGAGAAGATTTGGATGACTGGATATGAGGACTATCGCCACGCCCCAGCACGAGGAAAGAACTTCGATCCCGATGACGTGGACTCCTACGTACGTTTTGCCAAAAGCGAGTCCTCAAAACACGAGTACACTTATCCTTACGTAGACAACTCAGACTTTGACCTGGGTGAAGATATCAAGGGTGCTGTGATAAAGACTCAACCTGTCAAATTCAAGCCCAGACGAAAGGAGGATGGTGAGAGGTCACGGTGCGTGTACTGCAGGGACATGTTCAATCATGAGGAGAACAAACGGGGTCAATGCCAGGATGCTCCGGACCGCATCAAGACTTGCATCCATCGAGTGAGCTGTATGTGGTGCGCAGACACTATGCTCTATCACTGTATGTCCGATCCGGAAGGAGACTTTACAGATCCTTGTTCGTGTGACACCAGTGATGAAATGTTTTGCCTCCGGTGGATGGCCCTTATCGCCTTGTCTTTCATTGCTCCATGTATGTGCTGTTACTTGCCGCTTCGGGCTTGTTACCACTGTGGGGTCATGTGCAGGTGCTGTGGTGGAAAACACAAAGCTGCTGGATGACTACAAATGAGTTCAGTGTGTGATGTTTTTCCTGTAGTTCGGGGAACACATTGGTTTTGGAGCATTGAGATCACTTATTTTGATGCAGCCACTGTGCCCAGCAGCATCCAGAAACCACCAGTTTGGATCATTTTACATTTGATCGTCTGGGGCTCACACTGCATTGATTTGCTCATCAAGTGTTCTAACTAACTAACGTACAGCATAGACTTTTGTATTATTAATCTGTAATCAAACAGACTGTCTTGTACATGTTTATATTATTATTTTTTTCAGTTAAAATGAGTTTAAGATCTGCTTTAAACGGTGGTGGATTGTAGAACATCTTCAGGTTGTGTCCGTCTTGCCTCTGCTCACACGGTACCATCAGTGTGTTAGCAACTTTTGGCATTTCTCTGAGCGGGGTGGTGTAGTGAACGAGATCTCACTTGGAAGATATTGTAACTTGCTCTCAAGTTATTGTGTGTATGGAAGGTGTGCTAGTAACAAACTTGTACCACAACACAGTATTTCTGTCACTGGTTTTCTTTGGTTTTGTTTTGTTTTTGTTCTGTTTTCCAAAGCTGAAATAGCCATGTAAGCTGCAGTTTCTCTTCTAGAGTCCATCGTCATTTCCTTCAGCAAACATCTTAAATTATTTCTCTGTTCTTAAAGCTCTGTGAACGAAAAAGCAAAGCTCAGTTACCATAGTCACATAACCATTGAGAATCTGGTAGTTCTCCTTACCTGTAATCATTTCAGACCACTACTTGAAAGGGAAACTTCAAATTTTAGTGTTTTCTTTTTTTCCCTAAATAACTTTGGAAAAATAAAACTGTGTTTTCAGAGTCCTGCCCAAAAGAAGGGAACTTTTTTCTTTTAGACAGCCGTGTCGTGATTAGAGTATAAAACACTACAGTCCCAGATGAGGAAAATTGTTGTTATGCAAAGAATTATTAACAATGCAATGTCAAAAGCACTGTTGTAATCCATGTTGATTCTGGGGAAATGCTGCATTAAGTGGTGGATTCTATGGAAAATAGTCTTTGTTTATTTTTTTTCTGTATAACACGTGAGCACGAGGACACGCGTGTTCACGGTAGAAACTGCACTTGGCAGTCTAAACAGGTATTTCAAATCAAAAGCCAGGATGTTAACCACCACTTTCATTTCCTGACCTACGGTTCCGATCCTCCAGATGCTTACAGGTGTCCAATGGAATGCATATGCAACCAGCATTTGTGTAATTCTTTATGTAGGATTAATCACGGGAGTCTTTGCAGGAGCCAGATCCAAGCGTGTCCCTCACTTTCCCCTCCCTAGTTCACCACCCAGATTTATCAAGTGGATACATAAGGTGCATACAACAGGATAAAATTACTTTAATTTTTTTTTAAATGTCATGTTGTCTTGTGTACAAGGCTTGTAATTAGCTGGAAAAAGAGTATTTTTCTAATATATTACAGGAATAGCCAAATAATTTTTATTAAAAAAAAAAAAAAGATTTAGTGCAGTGAGCTCTAATAGCATAGTACAATCTGAATACTTTGAGGCAGCTAGGGATTGGCTTGTCAAAGCTGGCACTGCTGTTCCTGCCATAATTTCTTTCTGCAGTAAATTGCCAGTGAGCGCATGTCCTTTCCCTCCCTCTATTGCACATTGACATCAGTCTTAAAAGAGAGGATTTTTTTCTTTTTTTTTCTTTTTTCTTTTTTTTTTTTTTTGCCAAATAAATGTAAAAGGAACGCTTGCCATTTTTTTCTTGGTGGAATGTCCCAACAGTTCCTCTGAGAGTTAATCACAGCTTTTTTAGTAAACCATGAACTAAGTATGCAACGTGCTTATACACTATAGAGTTCGGTAGGCTTAATCTGTAGCAGTTGCTGGGGATCTTTTGGTTGGAAAAGAAAATAAAAGGAAAAAAAAAAAGAACAATACTGCAAAAGGGATGGAGTGTTACACTCTCAGTGATGTGTCTGGGTTTGCTGAATGAAATATAGATATTTTTGTGCCTAATAGCAGTTGACAAATCTCTCAATGGTGTCTAATAACCATCAAGCCAGCCTCGAAAAAAAAATTCTATGGAACAACCTTTTCCTTTTCTGTTCTCGGAGTTGTTTCATGTAAACAAACATCTGTAAGATCTTCTCTCTACAAAGCACAACACTACAAAAAAGATCTTACAGTTTTTTGTCCGGTTTTGAAGTGCCCCTATTTATTTAAGTAAACTAGACATACTCCAAGCCTTTCTGTATGTCTGGAAAGAACAATAAAAATAATAATAATTAAAAAAAATCCCTCATTATTATTTGTTTGGGGTTTTTTTTAAGTTTTTCCTCCCTCCTCCTCCTCCCTCTTTTCCTATTGGGTTTTTGTAATACTTGTAGATTTTTGCTGCGTATTATTTGGTTTGTGAAGGCAGTGGTGTAAGGGCACAATGATAGAAATGGGTGGGTTTTTTTTGTAAATATTCCTCCTTACTTTCCACACTGCTGCTGAACAGTGTGTAGCGTTTTCCCAGTCAGCTTTGCAATACTGACATCAATCATTCGAGAGAAATTATTCAGATTTTATTTTTGTATCTGTGGTAACAAAACATTAACCCAATTATTTTTTTTTTCTGTCATGGAATGTTTTTGGTTTTGTTTTCCAAGCTATCGCTCACATTAACAAATTAAAGTGCCTGAAGCCTCATCATTATTGTATCTATATACTAAAAGTTAAAACCCTGTTGTATTGATTTTTATAAGCCTTTTTACCTCTGTGTAAAAAATATATATACAAGTGTATGATGTACATTTTAGTTCTTAACTTCTTTTTTTATTGTTTCTAATATGTATGATCAGTGTAGCTATTGCTTTAAAATGTACCATGTAAATACAAATACATCATATCAAAACGATGCTGTTGGTGTGGGGGTCTTTTTCAGGTGTTGGTGTGTTTTTGGACAAGCACACCATGGCAGTGGCTGGGCCTGCCCTTCCCCCACCCCCAACACACACACCCCAAGGAGCACTTTTTTGCCCCGTGTTGACCAGTGTGATTTCATTCAGCTTTTTGGGGTTGGGGGGGTGTGCAGCTGCACATAGTTTCTCAGCTTGCTGAGAGCTAAACCTTGCAGTCCTCTGGAGAAACATGCAGCCTGGGCCTGGTGTTTCACTTAGCAGGACCCCCATGGCACACAAAATCCTGCAGGCTGATTTGGCATTAGCTCCACCTGCAAATAAATGGAGGGCAAAGTGACCTTGACAGCCTGCTCTTACAGTTCATTATGCTATCTTGACAAATTAGGGCAGGAAGCCTTTAGCTCCTGTAGCAGAAATGCTGAGTCACAGCCTGAAGCAGTGATTGAGCACCTGGTGGGAAGGCAGGGCCAGCCCAGGGAAGCTCAGGTGCATCTGTGTGAGCAGAAGGGCTGGAACCAGGACGCACCCCTTCCCCAGACCTCATTTAAGGGCTGGCAGGGGAAGGTGAGGGTATCTGGAGATCCATGTCTCCTGGGGATCCTCCAAAGGTGTTTTTTTTTTCTTCCTTTGTGTCTGTGGCTGCTGCTGTGCGTGGGCTTGTTCTTGATGCTGCAGCCTCCAGTTGTGCTACCCTGCTGTTCTTCCTGTACTTTCCATCACGTTATAGCATTGCAGTTCAATTCTCTGGCATTTCACATTCAGCTTGTCCTGCAGATAGGCCTGGGTAAGCCTCATTGTAGCCTGCAACATCTCTCATCTTTGTGTATAAAAGAGCATGGGCGATCTCCAAGCTGAACCAGTAAACAGTATGTTTGGGCCCCTGAGGTTGCTGGAAAACGCAAGTTTCAGCAAGATACAAGGTCCTATGGAAGGCCATCAACCTACTGCAGTCTCATAAGGACAGAGCTCCCTGGCTTACTTCTGTCTGTGATGAGAGCCGTCCTCTGGGCTGGAGGCAGCTGGCAAGGTGGAACGTGGGGAAGATGCAGACCTGCAAGTTTGCAACCACATTAAAAAAGTGAATATTTTATAGCTCTGAAAGAAATCCATTTAGCTGCAAATTACATTTTTAGAATAATTTTTCACCCAGGCTGTGTTTTAGGTGTTGCCAAAGGTGGTTTGGCATTTCAGAGTGAAGCAACTTCATGCCAACTTGATGCCAAATGTGCTGCTACCATTACCCAGGTCAGACCAGACCTCCCGCCCTTTCCTTTTCCTCTTGATAGCATCAGGAGCTGTACACACCCAGTTCCTAGCCAGGCCTTTCTCATGGGGAAGCATCCTTGGTCTCAGACAGGTGTTAATACAGTAGTGTGAACTTCTGTCCTTCTAGTCTGTGAAACTAGAGAGAGGCACAGATTTTCTTGGCTGTGCTCATTCAGGAAACCTGCAAGTAACTGTGACAAGCCTCTCCTCGTAAAAGCAGTCTCAGATGAGGAAGGAGGCCCAGCCTGGCACTAAGCATAAGCAGCAAGTTGGTGGGGATGGATGGAGGAATTATATGGGGAACGGAGGGTCGCTGTGAGGATAACCAGTATAGGTTTCTCCAGCTGCAACAGCTCTGTGCTCCTGCAAGACAATGACAACATTGTCATATATTTCTCAGGAGTGACTATAAATGCCTCGACTTGCTCTCCAAAGCAGGATTTTGGGATGAGGAAGGCTCACCCAGACTCCCTCAGCTGATCAGTGATAAAGCTGTTTTAATCTCTTCTGCTCATTGAGCAGTAATTTAACTCAGACAAGTGGATCTGACCCCACCGTGAAAATGGGTAAGGCCAAGAGTCTGAATGACTTGCATAATGGCACGTGGTGGCCCGGAGCAGGACTGCCCTAAGCACAGTCTTCAAGCCAAAGGTCAGCTCTGTCTGAAGGTTAAACTGGGAGGTCTGGGCTTCTACAGGAGCCTCTCTGCAAGGAGCTCGAGCCAAGCAGTCCCCATCAGCATGGAATGTGCAAATCTCCTTCCTCCGCTAATTCCACTTAGAAATGCAAATTGGAAGTAGCTGTCAGGAGGGCTGGAAACAAGAGGTATCGCTGCATGTGTTCCTAATGCTTATCACAGGCGGAACTTGGCTTCTTGCAAGGACCAAATGCAGCCTTTTTATGTCTCCCTTGAGAGAGAGCTTGCAGGAGCAGGAAGTGCTTTCGTTCCTTCAGCACACGGAGCTCGATGAGTTAGCATCCTCGCACCTTGTCCCTTTCCAGGATGTGCAGCCTTCTGCTGTTTTCTTAACGTACTGAGCAAGGGGATTAAATTCCTTAGCATCTCGGTGGCATAAGTGAAAATAAATAGAAAAATGCTTGGCTTCCACCCAGAGACAAGATATTTAAATAGTGGAAAGTATGTGTGTATTTTTGGGGTGGTGTACTTGGATCTCTACAAATATTTTCAGTTGCTTCCCTGCACTCGTGCGCAGCTATTCCGTGCCATTCATCTCATTCTCCCGTTCCCCACTTGTAAATTCATTTAGGAAGAGCAGACAGACTTTGGTTTGGCTACTGTGAGACTTCAAGCCTGCTGCCTAATGCTGTGTGAGACAGGATCTCACTGCAGTGAGCTGTGTGGTTGGGTTGTAAAGAGAAAGGTTTCTGAGGGCTGTAACGCACCTTGTCATTCAAGGCCAGGTTGGATGGGTCCTGGCAGGTCCTGGCAGGGGTTGGAGCTCAATGATCTGTAAGGTCCCCTCCAACCTATGCCATTCTGTGGTTCTCTGCGTATGTGATCCCTGTTCCATATGCTGACGTGTACCTTGAGATAGCAAAGAATATAGGAAATCATATGTAGACAATATAATTTCTCTAACAGAGATGTAATGCATCTAGTAGTGACACAGGGAATTACTGATGTTAAGAGCTTGTATCACTGCGTGGGGAAGCTAGAATTAATGCAAATTTGGGGATGGCTAGCAAATTATCAAGTCATACCCAGCCTTGAGCTTAATACTCATGTAGAATTCTTAATCAGTCTCTATTATAGTTCATACTGCATTCTCTCTGACATTTTTGTCCACATAACCTTAGATACGTTCCAATGAGCTGCAGAATTGGCCGACATCCCCTTTAAGGGAAATGATGAGGCTGGCATCAGACTCTCCACCTCAAAAAAGCATTTCTCTGACTTTCACACTCTTAATTCCTTTGTTTCAGTGTTGTGCCGATATTGATGTGAAATTTCAACTTCGTGAGAAGAGAACAGGGCTGGGGAACACAGTATCACAAACTGTGAGATCTTTGATCTTCAGCTGTCAAGCTTGATAGTTTCCCAAATGCACTCAATCTCTGAACTTGAGATTTCCTGTATTCACGTTACACTTAGCTCTGACTTGATTCAGAAACTAAAAGCTCAGACACTTTTAAAATTTGAAGCATTAATGTCCTTGTGCTCTTGAGGGCTGTTTCCAGCCTTAAAAGCCAGGTTCCAGAACTACTGAACTCAAGTGATTTCACTCTAAAAGTGCTTACTCTTTACAGCTTCCTGAGAGTGATGATAAAAGCCAGGTTAGAAAGTCTAACTTCCAACCACATTTTGCAGGCCTTCTGGCCAAAACTTAAAACAGAGAGCATTTTTATGTGCACAGCCAAAAGAAGCAGCACTCTGCTGTTTTCGTTCATGAGTCTGAGCATTGCAGAACTCAAATCCCACTAAATTTGCTTCAGGAAGCTGAGTAGCTAAAAAAGACAGAGTCAAGGCTAGGGGGTATGTGGTTCATCCTGGATATGAAATACAAGGGGAAATGCATCCAGCCTTTTTATTTTTTTTAAGGGTACCTAAATGATGCACACAGTGGGACATCGACACAGACTGTGATGTTTGAGCTGGGGTGCCCCCAGCAGTGTCTGTGTGGGGGCCTGTGCTTCTGAGAGGAGCATTCAGACCCACAGTGCAGCTCAGCCTGCTGAGCAGGAAATATACACGCACACGTGTATCCTTTTGGAGCAGAAATCTGAAATTACCGAGCTAAAAAGTGACAGTTACTCATTAAATAAACAAATGAACAGGTAAAACTGCAGCTGTGTGGCTGTCCCTGGTGGCTTGGCAAGAATGAATGGGGTTTTCAGTGCAGCATTCCCAAGTATTGGGTATTGCTGCAGGATTTCTGTGTTCACTTAGTGAATAGACTTCAGTGAATGTCCCCATCTTGGGGAAAACCCCAGAACCCCATTAAGTGGTTGAGCCAGTCACAGACATGGGAAGACTTCCAGAGCAGAAAGGAATAGCTGCAGGATGAAGCTCAGAGGAGCATCTGCTGTGCTGTGACTTGAGAGCTGTGAGCTGAATGGTCAGCAGAGCTGCTTCTCTGGGGCTAGTGTCTGTGCAAGTGGGAGAGTGACACGGAGGGGCTGGGGCAGCCCACTTGGCAAGACTAGTGCCCCTTTGCAAGGGGTGCCAGCCATGCTGTTTAGATCCAGTTTCTGCCATCTGCCACAGAGCTGAGACACAGCTGTGCTGCCATGTGTGGGCAAAGGCACCGCAGGCCCGTGAGCAATGTCCTCACACTTACACCTGGCTTTGCATTGAGCTCTGCAGGGCTGTGATTTGTTGGGGAGGTAGCAAAAGAACATCATTTCTACTTAATTTAAAAGCTCCAGCATGCATCGCATCTGCAATGCTGGAATTGTTCTTCCCCAGACTTTGAGTCCATTTGAAATCAGGTAGGAGAAGACTGGGAGAGGAACAGCCTGTTGGATGCCAGGAGTTCCTATTTTTCAGGCTCCTGGGGTAAAATCCTGGCTCTGCTTAAGCTAGTGGCAAAAAGAAACCCTTATGTTTATGGTGAGCCAGGATTTGTCTCCTGGGATTTGCAGGTTTTGACAGGCAGCATCTCGAGGCCTGGCACCTGAAGTGCCCCCTTCCCTGGTGACTCCTTAAGGCAAGCTTTCTGCAGTCTTCTTCCTCCCTCAGCCCCATCAGGAAGACACTAGACACAATAATGTCAGCTTTGGACCATAAAAAGAGATTTATTATCCTGCACTGTGTACCAGCTCCCCAAATCTGTCTCTAAAGGGCTATGTTTGAAGCAGGAGCTATGCTGCACAGTCACAGCGGGTGAGTGAGGAGCAAGAGCATCCTGTTGGCAGCTAGGACAGCCTCCTGAGGATGGGATGTGGGTAGTGGGGCCTTGCTTGTCCCACTTCAGCCATTAGCCTGGCTGAGAAGTCATTTCATTTAGAAGCTATTCCTTGGAATATTGATGTGGAGACAGAGGAAAGGCATGCCTCCAGCAGGCTGCTCATTCCTTTCTAAGAAGTGCCATTTCCACTGCCTCCTGACAGCAGGAGGACCCCAGCATTGCTCATTCTAACCTCAACTCATAACCTTTTTTTCCTATGGCCAGTGGTCAAGTCATTTCCATCACTTGGACCTTTGCAAACTTGCCTGGAAAATAATATAAATCTAGAACAAGCAAGCAGTTCTGACTTTAAAAATAACAAACTGGCAGGGACGCTCCCTTAGCCACATTTCATTCATTTTTGTCAGCTTCCTGGGTTTCAAGCTGGCAGCGGTCCTTTCCTATACTAGGTTGAATTTCCAAAGATTAAAAGGCTGAAGGGGTGCCTATGTAATAATGTACGAGAGAAGAAGGTCCTGTAACAAAGAAGTGTCCCTGGAAGGACTGTGCTTTTGGAATCCACTCGTATACATAACATTTTAAGAGCTGTCACCATCAGAGCTTGTTTTATGGCTGGTTCCTGAAGGAAGTGGTTGTAAAGATGTGGCATGAAGAGCAGAAAATCCAGGTGCTGAGCAGAGAGCTTTTGAACTCGCAGCAAATGCGTGATACTTTTTTCTAACCAGAACAACTGCTGTTTGTGACCATCTGAACTTTGAACTGCAAGAAAATGTCTTTGGGGTTCGTCAGGCTGATATCCTGTCTCTAACCACAGCCTGTACCAGACACTTCAAAGGCAGAGAATACAAGAAACTCTGTATTGAAATCATCTGCTAACGGGGGAAATTTCTTCCCAGCATCAGACGGTTTGTCACTGATTTATCCCCTCAAACAAGAAAGTTTATATGCCTCTTTGGAAAAGAAAAAAAAAATCCGATTGAATGCAATAGCAATGTGAGTTTATTCATTAAGCCTAACAAATTTTTATGTGAAATGGATTTGATTTCTCTGAAATGCTATAGCAACCCTTTGACTGTTTGCTCTGCAGACTCCTGTAGTGCTGGATTGGTAGTTCGAGGGTTTTTTCCCAGCCTGTTTCTTGTACAGATAGCCCCAAAAAAGTGATGATATTCAGGAGCTGTGGCCCTGTAGCAGCCATTTTACAGATGATAATGTGTCGTCCAAAACCTCTTCTTGGCAAGTGTTTCTAATCCCCTTGTATGGATCCTCTAGGTTTTGTTATTGTTGTTATTGTTGAGATGATACTGTGTTCTTATTGGTGTTAGGCTTCTCTGAAGAGAACAGATTTGAGACTATTATGCAGGCAGTGGAAAGAAAGCAAATAGGTTGTTTTCTGTATTTGTTAGACTGCTGATGTGGAAATGGATTTGCACCATTTGTTGACAGGCAATTTCAAAGGCAGCTGTGCTGTAGCTGTGAATATAAATTAGGATAAATTGGGTGTCCATGCTGAAGGTGTGAAGTCCTTATTTAGGCTCCTGAGTAAGGTGTCTTTGTTCTAAGAGGTGTTGAATGTCTTTGCTTCCTTCTGAAACACATCAGGTTTCCTAGATGGTTAGGTGTAAAATACTGTATCCGCTGAGGTCAATGACAAACTCACTTCTAGCTTCAGTAACATTTAACTGCCCCCAGCACGCAGTCAGTGGACTAAATATTGGCAGCTATCTTTGTAAGAGCCTGGCTAATGCAGAGAGCAAAACCAAAATGCCTCTTTTGTTGTCCTGTTTCGTGCAAAGCTCTTCCATGCATTTTCACATCTCCAGTGAAGAAATAAAAGAAACCTCTTCAGCTTGAGTTGCCATCACAGTCGGAAGGCCACCTTTTCAGTCGCAGCCACAAGGCACACAAGCAGGAGAGCTGCTTTGGGTGAAACGAGGCCTTGCCAGGCTCGTAGTTCAACCACGTTGCCAGAAGCAGATCTGCTGCAGAAGCTCATTGGTTGATGTTCAGATCCTACCTTGACCCTTCTGATTTGATTGCTTAGCTGGGTCTAACACAGTGTGGATAAGACAGGCAGTAGATAGCTGGAACTAGTTGGTAAGGGATTTTACAATGTGGGTCCTGAGGCTATGCACCTTGTTATATTTAATCACAGCTTGGTGTAAGAAGGTGCACATAAATTCAACTTTGGCTTGCTTTCTAAAGGATTTGTATTTGCACAATTAATCTTCTGCTTGTCCTACTCCTGTAATGGTTCTTAAACCTCGCGGCTGGTGAAAAGCAAACTGAAGTCCTGAAGAAATTAATTTCCTATGGGCTTCATAAAAGTAAGCAGCTGGGCAAAATGAAGAGCTGTTAGTACTGTCATTGAGGCAAAGCAGAGCACGAGCTCATTCCTGATTAGACAGCAGGAAAACAGTGTGAGGAAAGACTTGTTTTGAGTGCCCTACCTGTGGGTAAGCCCTCAGCTGGCAGTCCATGCCTTACTGGGAGCTGGAGATCTGCTCCACAGGAGCAGCTTTGCTTTTATACCATATCTCTCTCTTAAACAGCCAGTCATGCTTAGACACATCCCTTGGAAACCAAGCCCTGTTGTTTTCATCGCTTGTGGATTACTTGTTTTAACATATACCAGTGATATCTATGAGGGAAGTGATGTGTTTTCCCAATCAGGGCAAAGAAATGTGTCAAGTAATGCCCTGTTTTGTTTTTTTTTTTTTCAGTCTGGCTCTAGCAGCTAAAGGGTCCACTTCACAATTTGTTAATTCAGCTGAGAGTGTTGGCTGTATCTCTGCAGTGCTGTAGGTGGATAATTTGCTTCTTTTTTGTTGCCAGCTTGAAGTCTGCTTTTACCTTTTTTTTTTTCTCACACTCATCTACATCAGTGCAACTCACTTTCCATCTATGAAGTGAAATTATTGTAGTTGGAAAGTCAGTGATTACGAGAGATTACCTATGGCTTTTACTTGCACAATGAGAGAGATTCCTGGGCTCCAAATGGCTTATAATGTCTGAGTCTTGCTAATAATAACACCCCAAAGGGAATGGTTCCACTGACTGTATGTAGGCCAGGCAATACATTAACACACTCAGCTAATGGCATAGCACATAGAGCCAAATAAATATGATTGCATGCAAATGTAGCCACTGGCTACCAAAGCTCTGATCAGCTTCACAAATTAAATAGCACAGAACTGCCAGTGCTTAGACTTTCCAGAAAGCCACACTGAGATCAAGGGCAGAAGTGATTTCTGGAGAAATGTGTCTTTCTGTTAATATCTACACCAAAATGTGGCTCGGGGCTCACTGATCTCAGAAGCAAACACCTGGGATGGGGTTCCCCCTGGCTGAAGCTGTACCAGCCTGCAGCCTTGAGTTGACCAGCCAAAGTCAGTGGGACTACTCCCACATTTGCCTTTGTGGAGCGGATCCCAGCTTATGGGAATGTTGCTGCTGACTTGGGAAGCTCCAGCCGCTCGCCTCTCTGCATTGTTCAGGCTCATGTGAGCCCAAGTTGGCATAACAGCTTCTAAAAAAAAAAAATGTGGGCCTGGAAATGTCAGAGGGAGCCCCCTTTCATGTGAAAGATGAAAGCCACGTCGTCTTGGCAGGGTTCCAGCATCTATCCTTGTGCGTTCAAGCAGACGATGGAGGTTTTCTTGTGATGGGTCCCGAACCGGGTGCTCGTTTACAGCTGATAAAGCTAAGTTGATGTGCCTTCATTTTGCTGTGGGCTCAGCGTGTACAAAGGGCTCACAGTGAACTGCTAATTGGTGGTTGCCTGAGTGCATGTGTGAGCCCTCACTTTGCCCATCTGTACAATGAGGGCACTAGAGGGGTCCCTTCCTTTTTGACCCTTTTGTCTAGTCTGGCTTGGCTGTAAGAGCTTCCAGGCGGAGATTGTTACCACATGGTTGCACACTGTCTACTGGGATGGGGACCCTGGTCCCAGTGGTAAATAACAGCCTTCAACAGCTACTCTCATGTTAATAAAATACGGCCGGCAGAGCCATCTGAGTCATCTATCAAATAACCCACAGCTCCACCCGCATGCAGCTCCTCCATATGAATCCTGAGGTTAATTAAAAGAGTCTAAGGAATGGTGGGCTCAGGGTGACTTTGGTTGAGCGCTGAAGATTGATGTATCCTCACAAGCTCTCTGTGCTGTTCCTCTGGGCTGGGGTTTTGTGTGGTTCCTGGCCAGGCTCTGAAAGGCCGGGGCTAGGTTCCTAGCCATGCTGTGTGAGCTGTGCCAAACTGCAGGTTTAAATATTCATTGCATTCTTCACATGCCAAATCATCTAAGTTGGAAAGCAGGAGCCTAAGATTTTGCAAAGCTGCTTTTGCACGTAAAGACCATTAAAAATTCATCAGGACGAGGAAAAAACAACAACATTGCCAGTAGTAGAGAACTTTATGTTGACTTGGCTAATGCTGTGTGGGGCTAAGTTGGATCTAACCCGCATTAATCCACTTAAATGGAAGGGTGAGCCTGATCCAGTAAAAGCAATAAATCCTCTTTAGAGCTGACCAGACTATAGGAGATCAGGGCTGAATTACAAACAGTTGGCAGGAGGTAACTGGATGGAGCCTGAATTTCCAATGTGCCAGGTAATTTAACCCACGGCATCCCTCTTCCCCCATCTCTCAGGACTGGATCCCAGTGCCCCTGGCCCCAGAGGGGCAGTGATAGACTGTGGGGAAGGCATGCTCAAGGCTGAGGCAGAGCTGGAAAGCTCTAAGCAGCTCTTCCACATGGCAGGGAGTGGGTACCTGGGTTAACCCAGACAGCTCAAGCAGCAGGGATGTGATTCAGGGAGGAGAGATGGAACTTACTTACATGAGCTCCTGCCTTGCCTTGGAGGCAGCATGCAGATGCCAGGAGAGCCACGCACTGTCTTGCTCTGGGTGAAGGTCTAACTATGTCCATGTCTAAGGCTGAACTGGCTCAGGAGCAAGCAGACCTACATGCCTGGGAAGTGTC
This sequence comes from Cyrtonyx montezumae, assembly GCF_038088225.1. Taxonomy (NCBI): domain Eukaryota; kingdom Metazoa; phylum Chordata; class Aves; order Galliformes; family Odontophoridae; genus Cyrtonyx; species Cyrtonyx montezumae. Next base: position 6,947,917 of record NW_027071981.1, read on the forward strand.
TGCAGCTACCAAAGAGCAATTTTCTCAAGGCTGACCCAAGGCATGGAACTAAATCCAGCCGGGGTGAATATCTCCGTTTCCTTATTCCTCTGAGAAGCTAGGCCTGAATTTAAAAGGCTGTTTAACACTTTGAAGCCACCCACAGTTCTGTCTTTGCCTCCCACACAAACTCCAAGGAACTGACTCATTCCCACCGTATTTTCAGCTGCACATAGATCCTGCTCTCAGCTGGGAAGATCCCCATGCAGCCGAGCAAATGAAGTCACATTGTGACTTCAGTTAGCTGGGCTTGAAAAGGTTTCTCTATGCCGACTAACAGTCAGCAGTGTCTGAAGGCATCTGGCCTGTTCTGAAGTAGAGTAGGAACCATATTCTTTGGTTAGATGTGTAATTTATGCCTTGCCTGCTGCTCCCTACTCATGATGCTTCCTTATGTTGACTGTTAAATAGCTGTCTGTGAAAAGTGATGCTGTCATCCGCTGTTAAATGGAAAGAAGTTTGCTCCGTGAGCGTGCATTCACCTCTCCCCCTCTCTGTGGCAAACATGTTGCCTCTCTCTCTGCATGGACTCTGCTTTAGGTTTTGCAGCCCTTTAAGAACGTGAGCAGTACGCACAGCTCTCGGTGGTTCCTGACTGAAAAAGCAGCAAGCCTTTCCTGTGAGGGGAGACACTATGATATTCCCCTGCCAACCTGGTGAGCTGAAATGCTCTTTCCAATTTGGACAGAAATCCTGAGATCCCTGGAGTTCTAGCCTGCTAATTCTCTCTGTGCTGGGGAAAACAACTCACTTCTTGCTGACATCATGCTGTCCTCCAGCTATGTCTTATCCACTGTGAGTCTTTACAGCTTCATGCTATGCCTGAACAATTACACCCACGTTTTGGCTGGGAAACAGAGACAAACGAAGGCAGCTAGAAGTAGGACATGGGAGACCTGCCTTGCGTTTTCCTTTTCTTCTCACCAGGCTCATTTCTGCTGTGTTTCCCCCTGCTTGTTAGAGGAGCTCTAGCAAATACCTGCAAGGTCACTGCCTTGCACCTTTTCCCTGCTTCTCTGCAGAGCTATCTCTGGACTGTTTGGACTCTGGACCGCTTCTGCATGCCATGGCACTACAACACTCTTTGCAAATTTTTGAGCATAATCCTGTTCACTATATTGTTATAGAAGATGGGGAGCACAAACACCCTCTCTAATGCAAAAGAGGTAGCAACCAACTCAGAGAAGGAGGAGATGTGAAATGGTACACACTATTTTCAGCACGCTGCATTTGCCTTCCTTCACTCAACTTGTTGAGTGTTAGTCCCCCTCTGCAAAAATCTGGGGCAAAAGCCCGGCTCCTGTCTGCACTACTAGTTGTCCAACTCAGGAATTTACCTCTGTCACCACCTGGGAACTGAGCAATGTGAAAGCCTACTCCTCCATCCCATTGGCACTGAGCTGGCTTCCATCAACTGCAGGGAGCTGCTGAGAGCACAGAGCCCTGACCCACTCACAGTGGCCACTATGTGCTGGGACATGAATAAACAAGAGCAGAGATAAAGGAGAAGCTGGGCTGAAAGCAACAGCTGTTTCCTATGGACTCATGAGTAAATTCAGGCTCCTCTTGTTGAGGGGCTGTGCTTTTGTGCTTATGCAAAGGAATGAGCTGTAGTGAGAGTGCCTTTCCAACAGGAGTGGGATTTGTTTACCATGAAACACAAGGGAGCAGCTCAATAGGGTTTAAGAAATAAAAACATCTCTTTTAAAGTGTATTTCAGGTGGTTCCAAAGCTTCTAGCTTTGTTATCTTGCTCCAGCTGTGACTCCAGGAGCAGAATTACACCCTATGCTTGCATATGTCAGTGAGGATGACAAAGAGCAAAGTCCTTGGCCCCAGACAGACTTTTGCTGACTACAGGTGAGCTCTGCAGTAGATCAGTTTGAAGCCCAACGCAGTGTTACATAAGCCATTCAGATTAACACCTATGTCAGTAGAAGGAGCAAAACTTGTAATGTAATTAAGCAAAGTTTTGTTTTGAGCCTGTTGCCATAATGCCTTTCTAAAGCCAGGCTTGAGGGAATGGTTTTGCTCTCTATCTGTGGAACTGGGAGCTTGGTGAGGAGAGGTGGATTTTCCTGGTGCTTCCCTTGTGTGAGCTCATTCTGTTTGTGTGGAAATCAAGCGCTCTTCTTCCGCACGTGGACAGAGCCTTTGGGTATCTCCACAGTAAGAGGAAATTCTGACATCATGATCTGGGAACCAGATAAGTACAACCTGTCCTGATGCGACAGCATCCCCTTCAGTTACAGCATCTAAAAGCCCTCTGCCAACTCTCTTCTCCTAAATTTGTTGAGGAAGAGGGCCATTCTTGTGGTTTTTTTCTTTCTTTTTTTTTTTTCCTTTTCTCAAAGGGATGATTGTTTTGTGTTATGCTTGACAAAGCATCCTCGAGCTGATGTAACAAGGCCCCAGACTGTCTGCCCGGCCCGGGCCACTTCTGTTTACACGTGCAAAACCTGCAACAAATTTGGATTCCAGATTACTCTGTCCCTATTCCCCTCTGCCTCCCAGCCGCAGGAGAGTGGCTGCATGTCACAGCCCTGTGCTCCTGCCAGAGCTGGCATTGTCACTGCACAGACCTTCCCCACCAAAAAAAAAGAAAAAAAAAACAGATTGAACTAGTCCCATTTTTAATTATTTTTATTTCTTTTGAAGGACATAGTGTCTGTTTTACCATTTTAATTAGCAGACCCTGGTGCCTCTGCCTTGCTGAGGCCCTCAGCCCCAGCTGCAGTGCAATTCAGCACAGCTGAGCCTGCTGGGCAGCATCGGGTTGGGGCAGCCACAGCTGCACTGAGTTTGAGGCTCTTTGGGGTGGCTGTGGGGCACTTTTGCTGTCAGCACATGGAGTATGCTGGGACAGCAGGTCATCTTGGTACCATTTCCTTGCTGAATGTGCTTGTGAGTGACACACTGGAGCCTTGATACTGTGTTTACTGTGTTAAAGTTGTCTATATCCTCCTTTTTTTTTTCCTTTTTAGATAGAGAGAGGGGAAGTAAAATCCCTGGGAAAGTGAAATCCAAGGGTAATCAAGCCTTAAATGTTTTGCGCTTTGTATGTTTGAAATGTCTGCTACGTTGCTTTAGAACAATTTAAATGTATAGAAATAAGAACCTGATAAGTTTCTAATGATGTTCTAGAATGGAGTTGATAGGTTTTTTTTCAGGTTTAACATTAGCTGGAACTCAGATAGATCCCTTCAGCATTTCCTTTCATATTTCTCATTTCTATTTTTCACCAAGTCTTGCCCATCTCTGCTTTCCTGAGGCTCTTTTTTGTTTATCCTACACGATTTCCTTCCTTCCTTCAAGTCCAGACCCCTTTGCTCCCCTGGGGCTTCCTATGATAGCTAGGCACTAATCATGTACTTCTGCCCCAGAAGCACAGATAGAAGCTTTCCTCCCCCTGCTTCCAGTCAAAGGAGGATGTAAGGCATAATGGTAATCTTAAACAACACTGCTATTCATTGTTTGGGAGATCTGGGAAATATCCTTGAATTCAGCTTGCTAAATTAGCTGCTTCTTGAGTAACCCACAGCTGCTGTGTATCTGTCCCGTTACATTTGACAAAAATGCAGCAGTTCTCATTACATGCAATATTCTCTCGACATATGGACCTTCCATTAGTTTATGTCTCTGTGTCGCCCCGTTGCCATGAATGTATACACAGAAACATTTTCTTTTGTACTTAAGAAAAAAATACATAAAAAAATCAAACCCACCAGTTCTTGAGAACAGATTAAAGACAGGCACTCGCAATTATTCAGATGGAGGAAAGATGTTGCAGTGCCTCAGAATACAGCCTCTGTCGGGAGCCAATACTTAGATTAAAATGTTGCTTCTGGCAGTAAAAGTGCAACTACTCGTGGTTTCCAGGCTTCGTCCTGCACATGGATATATCTCCCTTGAAGCTGGCAGACATCTTCTTGTGCATGCAGATACTGGAAGGCAGACGGACCTGCAGTGTAAGGTGATGCACAGACATCTATCTGAGGTGCCTGAGGAGGCAGCAGCATTTTTGGACTAGGCCTTGTGTCTTTTCTCCTTCCCAGTGGTTCAAAGAGTAATGTGGTTTGAAGGAAAATGGATTTTTTGCATTAGTGGATTTATGTTCCCTACCCTTTAACAACTTCTCCAGTATGAGAACTTGAACAAACCTTGGGGAGAAAGGTTTTCCTCTCTCCTCCCTCTTGTCCGCTTTTCTTGGCTTTGCATCTCCATGTGAAGCTATGCCCTTGTTTTCCTCAGACCCAGACCTTCATCTGTGCTCTGCTCCCCTTCAAACAGTGTAAGCCACAACGCACCCATTACTTTAAATAAAAATGCAATGCTGGAACAAGCAAAATCAAGTCTTCCTTAGCCCCTGGAGCACTGATTTCATTTCTTTCAGGAGTCTGGCCAGGGGCAAGCAATGTCTCTGCTCTATAAGCAGTGAGAAAGTGCCCTGTGGCTGCAGGCTGATTGCTGCCACCTCTCATAGAGCAGAGGAGGGCAGCCCACAGCCTCTGAAGAGCACATTCGTGCTGCGCTTGAGCACCTGCGAGGGCCAGCAGGTATGTTTGAGGTGGCAGTCGTGACTCTGTTACCATGGTCAGTAGGCCAGAACCACGTGGCTCATCACTGTCTGTCCACTTACCACAAGCTCTGTTTTCCATTGCTCCATCTCTCTGCTTTATTCTTCTTTTCCTGAGCCTCTATCTGTGCAAGGATGTGCAGTTGGGGAGCTGCCTGTGCTGGAGGCTGCTTTGTGCTGGTGCATGTGGGATGGGGTGCAGGGGATCCCCAAGAACTGTGCCCAAACCTAGCAGGTGGGAGAGGCTGAGGATGCTGCTGTGGCTTCTGGAAGTCACAGAGCAGCTTAGTCCTGTGTGATAAGGGGCTGACTCCCTCCCTTAAGATGAGACCTCCTTCTCACAGAACAGAAGGTTTGGGTTTCCTTTTGGTGGCCTCTAAATGATTTGTCCAGAGCCCAGAAGTGTCTCTTCCTGGAGTGGCTTAGGCCCATTCCTTTAGAAGTCATGTACAATTGAGTTAGTGTTTGTGCATAAATGAATATTAATGGTAAATGTGGTCTGACTACTGGGCCCGTTTCCTCCTGCAGCTGCTTTTGTGTGAGACCTGATCCCCAGACATCTTGTGTGCACATCTTGCAGCCTGGCTCTCCAGGCGAGCTCGATGGGGAGCACGTTGCCTTGCTGGTGAGGTCTGTTGTGGTTTCAGCATGGATAGTGCACATAGCTGCTGAGTGCAGGGTCTCAGCAGCCCTGTGTTTGCCTCACAGCAGACATTTAGGTACCCAGAGAATTTGTGTTTCGACTGGAAAAAAGCTCATGTGCCCAAGGCCTCTTGATGTGAGCGAGGCTGTAGCTGAGCTTGGGGGGGGCTGAATGTTGGGTTTTGCTGCTTCAGCTGGCAATGATGGCTCACCCACAGCTCAGGGGGCACTTTCAGCTCTCAACCTGAGCACCAGCATCCAAAATCAAGCATTGAAACACCTGCGTGACAGCACTTCTATTTGGGTATGGCTCTGTGCATTTCTACCTTTATCCTTTTGTGGATTTATTCCAGAGAGATTGCTGGGACTGAGCCTGGGACTGTTCTCTGGGCCCCTCCCACATTCCCAACAAACAGTTCTTAATCATCAAGCGAGCATCACCTTATAGATTATGCACAATAAATGTATTTAAGTGGGGAATTCACTGTGTGACTCTCATGTCCAAACAAATTACTGCTCCTCTTTTTTGATGTGCAGTCTTCACAGCCTGTAAGCAGCCTGCAGCGGATGTGTGCTCTCAGAAACCCTGGAGCGAGCAGCTCTGGCCTTCAGCACGCTGTTTGCACAGTGCTTGTGGTGGGGGGAGGCCTAACTCAGGGTGGGCAGCAGAAAGGTTCCCGCTGCCTGAAATCAGTCCCAAATCATTTGCCTGGCTCTTGGTTTAAATGACACGATCCAATTATAACTTAATCCCATCGATATGAAGTAAATGTTCCCACCTTTGGTAATTTGGTCTGTGTGGAAGCTGCTCTGCAGCGCACAGCCCCGTGCCTGTCAGTGAGTCTGCATGTTGTGTTCCTGCTGCACGAGGGGAAGGGGGGCAGAGGAGGATGGCTGGTGAAACACACAGCTTGAAAACCCTTCTTTTGGCCCAAAGTGGGAGCGCACTGTAGAGACACTGTCACGGATCCAAGCAGGCTGGGGTTAAATGGTTTCCTCAGCTTTTCTCCCTAAATCAATTTGAATATTCTTGGCAAGCTCTGTTACTATGCATGGTGGGCAGCTGTGATTCAAGCTGGGATTTTTTTCCCCCTTTCTACTGTCCCAGTCTTCCTGTCTTGTGCAGATGTGATCCTTTCTCTCTGTCTGCCTAACAGCTAATTATTTTACCAGACCAGCCAATAGTCTGAAGAAAACAGACCATGCATATTCTTGAAAGCAACAACTGTGTTACAATGTCACAGGGAGGGGGGAAAAGGGAAAAAAAATAAGAGCCACTTCCTTCTGACCCACTCCTTAAGCAAACCTCCGAAAATAGCACATGTGCTGATTTATAAGGGACCCATCTACCTCCCAAGTTAGTTACCCACCTTCAACAGCAGAAATATAGCCTGAGTATCTGGGGAGAGTTGGAGAAAGCCAGCTTGAGTGTACAAGTCACCTCACTAAGAGCTCTCATCACCAGCAACTCAGAAACCTACGCACCCATGTGACTGCGAGAATGTGGACAGCACATCAGCTGCTCCCCACAAACTGCCAAGGGTCCCAATCACTTACAGGCAATTAGGCCCTTCTGATTAAAATAATTAGCCTCTGAGTCTGGAAAGGACTGCACTTCATGTTCTACTTTTCATGTTTGCTGCTGTTTGCTTTTTCGTTTGTTTAACACATCGGGAGCTTTTCTGTTGGGGTGGATATCCGGACCTTGCACCCTGCTGCAAAGCTGTCTGCTCTGTAAAGCTCTGTCCCATCCCAGGTGTGAGCTGTTGAGCTACTAGGAGCACCACAATCACACAGTTGTGTTTTATGTCCCACAGCCTGCTTTGAGAATGCTACAGGTTTTGCTGGTGCAAGCGGAGGAATCATTCGTTCCCAGACCCCACAGCAACCATCACTTGCTGCTGCAACACAAGGAGAGGTGTGCTGCCCTGCTGAGCCTAACCCCAGGAGGACGCCTGTCTGCATCCTGCAAAAGCAAAGAACAGCAGCTCGTTGGGGCTCACTCTGCTCTCAAGAGAATGGTGCATCCCTCAGGATGTTGGTTTAAGCTGTGAGTGGTTGGCAACTTCACAAGTGAATCAACAGCATGTGCATCCCAAGGGATGGTGGCTCCAAAGGAAAGCATGCTCCTCAGGGTGAGGTGAAAACCAGTCGCTACTGATTGGAAAGCGAAGTTAGAGTCTAGGGTGCTAAGTGCTGGTGCATTCAGATTGAGGTCTTTGCAGAGGTCCTACCCACTGGTACAAAAGCTGAAACAATGCAGAAAATTCCACTGCTTTTTGGACAGGCCACTTCCCAGGTGATAACAGCAACAACACAGGGTAAAAGCCAAGGCCCTCTCCCACCACGTTTCATCCACACTAAAGGATCAGGCGCACAAGCAAATCCTCAATTGTAAATGATCATCCATATTGCACTGAAGGTAAGCAAGGTTCAGTGTCAGCTACTTTCATGGGTAAGCTGGCTCAGTGAATCCTCTTTACTGCTGAGTTGCAACTCCAAAGCGGAGTTGTTTTTGAGTAAGCAGTCTACTCTACTCCTAAAAGCAAATTCTTTGCCTCTGCAACCCCCTGTAGCACTCAGAGGATCAGTATGCAGAGTGCTATATCCCTACCAGACTGCCTCGTTCACTTCTCAAGGGACATGAGGAGTGGAGCAAGAGCCATAGGAACAAATCTTCCTCACTTCTTGGTTACCTTTTAAAAAGTGGTAACAGTTTAATTAGTTTTTCACCCTCCAGGGCTGCAAGTTCTTGTATAATCAGATAATGGGCAGTGATCACACAACGTTTTGTTCTCATATGGTGTGCAGGTTCCATCACTGATAGTGTTTCATAGGTTATTCCAGTTACAGCTCCAGGCTATCACCCAGTAACACTGTGGGAAGCCCTAACCACCCACCCACCCCCCTTTTACAAGACTTTCTTACAGATATCTAGCTGCCAGCATTACAGGTGCTTGTATAAATCCCCCCAGCTTTTACCAGACTTGCCACAGGTTAGTTTCAGGTAGTGTTGATGTACACCACAACAGGAAAACACAAAAATGGAATATTCCAGGAGGTTGAGGGGCTGGGCATTTCCCAAACTATCGCTTCTCATGTCTTTAATGCCACCCTTGGCCTTCATGCTTTGGCAGGAAAGCCAACATCAAGTCTAACATTGAGTGATTCAGAATTTATTGGACAACAGTGAAGTTTAGTTTTGGCACAGCCCCCCAGAAGGGCTGCTCCGCTGAGGGATGAGCCTGATGCAAGTCAGGGCTTACAGGATGTACCTTATGTTGAGGTCAGCAACTGTCAATTAATTAATTAATTAAAACACTTTGAGAGATTTAAAATGGGCACACAGTGAAAACACGCATGCGAGAGGAGGATCCTGAAACCACTCAAGCTTTAGGGCAAACAAAAACCTGGGAGATGGGTGCGGTGATGAAAAGGTGTAGGCAAGGGGCCCGTGTCTATCATTACTCCTGCAGCTACAATTTAATTACTGCTCCTCTTTTTTTTTTAAGTTACAGGAAGGAGCATGAGTTCTGCGGTTGGAAGATGCCCCTCAGCATCATCCTAAATCTGTTAGAGATGCGTAATATGCTTTATTCATCACTTAGAATAGAAAATGCTTCCCTCAACTTTAGTGTTAAGGAACTGCTTTCAAAAAAAATTAAAATTAAGTCCTACGCTTCCTCTCCTCCCTAAGCATCTCCTTCTTGCACCAGCAACACCACAGAACTCTGCACGTGGCACAGCAAAGGCAAGGAGCCCTGCTCCAGCTCTTGGGGATCAGCAGATGCGCACTGCAACCTTGGTTTGTGCAGTTAGCTGCCACAGCAGGATGCAACAACAGGTTACAGAAAGGAAAGCTGCCTGGCTGGGGGATGCTGTGTGGAGGTTATCTTAATGCTGTAACGTAGCAGAGGTAAGAGGCTACAGTAGCACCTAGTTTTCAGTTCAGATTTTAATACTCACTGAAAAGATCTGAAACTATTTTTTTTTTACTTACCAGCTCTCCTGGTTGCTAATAATACAAGAGATATATTTGGATTAAAATAAAGAAAAAAACAACCTTTAATTTTTCACAACTAATGAAGCTTGTTTGTGGCAAACAGATGGAGTATCTGTAGGGAGGAATTAACTATTGAAAAAGTTGACAAGCAGGCATTGACTGAGCTTTCCCTACAAAAGCTATGTCAGGCAAACCAAGCCAAAGCAGGGAGAGTGGGGAACAGAGGCTAAGCCTTGTTTTCCCCTCCCCAGGAATACAGTGATGGAATCAAGATTGTAGGGAGGAGCTTTTTTCCTCCTCTCTATTGAAATCTACAATCACCTGTATCTAAGATGGCACATAGTTGGCCCAGCCCTTGAGACAGAACCAAACTACACTTTGGGTTACTGTATGAAAACCAAAGCCACTGTCCTCTGGAGACATAATGCTTGGGGAACATTCTTACTGAACAGCACATACGATGTGCTATGATGAAGAAGCTGAATGAGCTTGCTTCAAAGCCAGATAAATGCATCACAGTTAGTGGGCTAGCCACCAATCCACACAGCAAGAGAGGATTAACAAGATTTCAGGTGCAAGAGCTGCTTCAAACCAGTGCCTCTTTCTAAAAACTACAAGCCAACCCCCTCATACAGTTCTTTTATCAGTTGAGGGATGCACATGAAGTAGCATGAGGTAGCAGAGCTGAATATTATCCACAACAGAACACCCTTACGTGGCTACCACGCATAGCCAGGGTCGCTGAACTCAATCAAGCATAGAGTTTGAACTAGGAAAGATTCCTCTCCAAGGTTACACATTAGTATTATATACATAATTTAAACAAACTAGGGTGGAGGGAGGGAAACATTGGCTAGGGAATGGAGATGGGGTGCTTTTCACATTCTATGACAGCAATCAGTAGGGAGCGTGCTATTTTCTCATGTCACGTTTCCTCAGCATAAGCAGCCCATGGTAGTTTCATGATGAAAGTTATGTTGGAGAAAAACCTGACAAAACTGTCATTTCCCAAAGGAAGCAAAGCAAACGTAATCTACTTCGAAAAAAATCTGATTTTATTTTTATATTGAAAAGGCCTGTCAATTTAAATAGATGTTTATTTCCATTTGTGGTCTCAACCAGTGCTGCGTGTTAACATGCTGTTCAGAGTTGTATAAAAAAGCCATTTGTGTTACATAGGTTAACATCCTAGAACACTGGGGGAGGGGTTTGAAGCAGCTTAACATTAAAAACAAGATAGCCCCAAAAAACTTACATCTGATGCAGCATCTTCTAGTCTAATTTTATAGGAGCTGAAGCACATTGCAAATATAACCAAAGTTATTTGGCCTTGAAAAAAAAGAAAAAAAGAAACATTAAAACCAGATTACTTTCATATAGTGCTTCAAGAGTGAAGCTGAGAGAACAAGAGAGCATACACACACTCGTGTGCAAACACACAGAGAACCACACTGAGCCCAACTGGAACACCCCATTCAGTTTGTGGATATCATATTCATTCTTCTGAATTCACGACAGCTGTAATTAAATATGCTTTTTCTTTCCTTCCCCCCCTCCTCCCCCCAAATAAATACACTGTTTCCATGAAATCCTGCATAATCAGCTGACGTTTCTTTCTAAAGGTGCCGTGAAGTTCTCTTGTGAAAGGGCCAAATTCCCAAACCTTTATTGAATGTAGGCACAGACCTAACCGAAGCCAATGGAAAGGGGAGAATGTGGTTTAGAAAAGGGGTTTGGGGTCAAGGTCTGGATTTGTACAATTGATCACGTGGCAGACTGTCATTTAAAAAAGGTTCTTAAGTCATTCTTTGGTTTATTTACACGATTCTCAGTGCTGTCCAGAAAGCCCAGACATGAGAAACCATAGCTCTAAAGCAAGTGCACAGCATTTTTAAATCTTGTGTGTTAACTGTTCAGAAGACTACAGGAATTCAGAATACCCCTTACATTCATGTCCCCAAAAATCTACTAACTGCATAAGTGCATGCACTGAGGCACGACCGGCATGCCTGTAAATCCATATTGTTCAAGTTATGAGTAAATATAGCTGCAGAAAACCCCACCCACCTATAATTAAATGGTCATTACTAGCAATACTATAGCATCTGTCTTGTTATTAAAGAAATGCAGACACGGTCTCTGCCTGTTCGGCTCTGCTGGCCAAAAGGAAGCTGTCTGCTGGATTTAGAAAGAAAGAATCCAAGGGAGTTTAATACCTCCATGTTCTCGAGGTCAATTATTAATGTAAAGATGTAGACATATGAAAGCACATCTCGTACATTCCAAGGTTTGGAAGTCAAAAGCAGATCCAAACTTCCTCACGTTTAAATGTTATGGTAGGCTTGGAAAACCAAGTAAGAAGTGACATAATATTTCCATGAAAAGCAAATCAGAACTAAATCTTACTGGCGTTCATATGCGAGCAGTTTTTGCTATGCTTTGTGTAAGGCAGATTTCGTTGCACTGATAGTTACCAGTCTGCTAACAGGAAAGAAAACACAGGCAACTCTACTTGGAGAAGATGGCTGATAATTACTAGGGACAACTTCTATTTTTCAGTACAACTCAGCTTTAATGTACTTTCTGGAAACAGCATTTTCGTCATTGGTTTTCACTTCCTTCCCCATCCCACCTAAAGTATCCAAAAAATCATGACTGGTCAAAATGAGTTGCAGATATTTACCAACCACCATCTCCTATCCCAGTGCTATTTTTAACTGGAACAAACACAGGTCATTCTTTATAACCTACCGCCAGTGGTTGTTTATAAATATCTGCTTGCTGCAATAAACACTGGTCATTGAAATATTCATTCGCAATAACTACTTGGCACTAGGTTAATATACTCGTAAAGTTTAATAGAAGTGCTTCTGATGTACATAACAAGCACTTAAAACATTTTAAAACTCGGTTTGGGGAGTTTTAATATCTTTAATTACAGTTTTCACAAGCATTTCTGAAAGTATTAAATCTCTTTAGAAGTTCAGAGGCTCCTCTCTCAGCACATCTTAATCAGTTTCTCAACAATTACAGAACAGCTAACGTAACATTCTCGCTCCCTATGCTGAGATAACGTGGTACCAAAATTTAGCTACAAGAAGAGGCATTTCTGGTCAGACTGACCTCCAGCTGTCCCTTGACAGGAAAACAACACAGCTCAAACCTGTCTCCTCCCTCCAAAATGAAAAATCAAAAGACATCTAAGGCCACAAATTTACCTTTGCCAGAATATCCGGTGTTCCCTGGTTTGTGGCAACTGTGTACATGCCCACTTAGAGAAATACAGCATGGAAGCCCTGCCACCTCTAAGGACTCTGATAAACCACCTCAGAAGCCAGCTGTAGGCAGCAGGGCATACGGAACCACACGACATCGAAACAGTGTGTTAAAGCCATTCCAGCTAGTTAATTAAGCTAGTTTCTAACTATCTTTAATCAAAACTCCTTATTGCAGGAAAGAAAAAAGTCTTAATGTAGAGAGAGGCAAAAAGATGCAGAAATAACCACCACGATGACCCAATAGCAAAAGCTCCAGTTTAAAGGTTTTCTTATGCTAAAAAAGGCACACAACCCCTTGTGAACTAGAGACAAAAGCTAGCAGTACTACAGCAATAAACCCAGAAGAAAAAGCCTACCAGAATTACCCAATTGCCTACTGGGAAGGAACAATGAAGTAGACAGGCTGCTCTTGCTCTGTTTTGTTTGCAGGGAAGTGGTCAAATTTAATAGTCAAATTTAGCCACATTAAGAAACATTTAACAAAAGCTACCCCAAGAAACCAGAACAAAACCTGACCTTTGGGTCAAAGGCCACAGACAGGCCTTTCCATAGCATGTAGCTGAGTGAGTTCAGAGATTGGCAATGAAAGAAAAAAAAGCTTTAGCCGTGATGGGAACAAGCTTTGGGATTTATCGAACAGTCACACCAAGCTTCTCCAGCACACGCACTCCCTTTTCTTGGTATTCTTGTCTGGTCATCCAGAAGTTGTCTTTGTCTTTCATGATGTCTGCTAGAACTGCGCCGCCCAAAAACACCATGTGCTTTCGGCGAGGTGGGTCCTCAATTCGGATCTTAAATTTCTAAGAAAAAATCAAAAACAAAAGACAACAAAACTGGTACCAGGGTCCCTGAAACAAAGCCTACTCGAATACAGTTGTGCTTTCTGCCAGAACAATGAAATGCAAGTTGTTCACAGTGTGAGAAACACAACCAAAACGCTGGAATGCTAGCACAGGGCACTCTGCTTGAGCTTCCAGCTCGCACAACCGAAGTGAAATAACTACTTTGCACTGGAAATTAGAGAGGGCTATTGACACGTCCCCAGAATTATACCTTCTGTGTATCTACAAAAGGCCCAGAAGTCAGAATAGAAAATTAAAGACCACATTTTTGCATTTTATGAACACAGAAGAAGAGTTAAATACTTGCTAAACTTTGATGGCTAAAATTAACACGAGTTTACCAGATCACACAATGTTTTAGAATTATACCAAGTCTGAGAAGGGCAGATGGAACAGATTCTAAATTTATACAACCTAGACCAGCTTATCTAATTAATATTCTTAATAATTTCATGCCCAAGCTCTAACTGCAAGAGCAAAAATGAGCACAGTCAAAGCTACGTGTGGTTCTGTGATCCTATTCTGTGCAAGTGAGTCATTCTAAATAGCTGTAAGAGATCTTCAGAGAATACCATATTCAAAGCTGAGGAAGTTCAATTCAGTTCAACGTTAGAAACATCGCTCTGAGAAATTTCTTCCATAAATATCTCCTTTTTGAGAAGCATACAGCATTGTTACTAGATAGAAGGCAACACTACCTCCGTAATGAGTTTGGCTTTTGTCTGCAGGTGGACAAGGAAAATTATTCCACTTGAGGACATGCGAACTCCAACTTTTAAGTTCTGAGCATTTCATCTACAATGTGTAGCATGAGCCCAGGCTCTCAAAGATAGAAATGATTTTTGCTCAGTGATGAATTTCTGAAGCACAAAAACTCATTAGCATCCTTCATTCTTTATTAGAGTCATATGCTAACATTTAACTGCGCATTAACTGCTCAGACTAACCCAAGACTTCAGGAATTACTTTTTATCAGCACGGCCAGAAGTCAGCTTCACTGCATATATATGCAAAAGCCACCAATATGAAACACAAGACTGTGAAGAACCAGGATGCACCAAGCTTTTCAAGCTGCGTGTAGGGTGAGCCACAGCTTCAGTCATTTCTGACTACTTGGTTCCCTCTAGTGGAGATTCAGGATAAACCCCCGCCCCACACAAACACAGCACTGACTCAGAACTTACTGAGAGTTTTTCCACATCTCCTTTCAGAACTCGTTCCAGGTAGAGCTGTTTGAGTTCCCGCTCCAGTCGTGAGGGCAGCCCAGGGTACATAGTGGACCCTCCAGACAGCACAATGTGCTTATAGAATTCGGACCTAACCAAGAGAACAGTCTTTTTAGTGTGCTGCAGAGCTTCTGGTAGGACAGGTAGGTTACCTGTACATACAGAGAACTAAATACAGATCTATGAAACTGTCATTACACAAACACAAAAACAACTTCTGCCTGAGTTTGGCACACTTCCTCGTGCTTTTCCAAATGTCCCAGAGAGCAGCAATTACAGAGAAAAAAAAACACAAAAGAAACCCCACACTTCCAAAATTTAATCCTTGCTTGTTTATATAAACTAGTCATGTTTTCAGACAACACATGAAGTTTCAAAAAGCCATCTGATACTGACCCCCAGTCCCAGTACACATCTTCACACAGCTGTGCACACAGTGACGACTAAAGCAAAAAATACATTACTTTCTTGGAAAGCAGTGCTTGCGTCACAAGTGAATGTCCTTCTCTTACCTGGTATCAATGTCAGCAGCCTGGATGGTGTTGAACAGCAGTTCAGCTACACCAACTCCCTCCACATTGATTAAGTGAGGCTGGAAAAGAGCCTCTGGTGCCTCAAACCGTTCTCCACCGACTTTGATAATCCTGCCATCTGGGAGCTAGTGAAAAGAGAGAGCACCATACAGGGGACTGCTTTTAGCCAGGCAGATACAGAACAAAACAGGAGGAAACGACTTACATTGTTACTTACTGTTTTAAAGCAGAAAACTGTTGCTTATTGTCACCACAGCAAGAAGTCAGTACTACTGAAAGAAGATACTAACTCTTCAATCGCAGTGTGATTCACTTACTTACAGAGATCAAGGACCAGATATACTGATACTGAAGCACCAAATGCTGCCTTGCAATACAGCTCTTGATTCTGATTTTAAAGATGAACTTGAAGCAAGAAAAATGCTATTCTGAAAGTCCTCTCATGTGCTATTACGGTAAGTCTCCTAAGAACAAGTTTACCTCTCTTCTTACCAGTTACCAGTCTCAGCTGTATCACAGCTAGAGGGATGAAGCTGAAACAATCTGGCACAGTAGAATAAGTCCATTTTCTCTACAAGTTTTTGTGTTGTAATATTCAAATTTCAAGCATCTACAGTTACGAAAGTCAGTACAAAGCTTTAAAGAAACCCCTAAAAGTCAACTTTTCAAGTTTTCCCAGAACCAAGTAATGTGATTCTACACACTTTTATGTCTGGGAAGTGAACTAGTGCCAAGAAAAACTTAGAGGGAATCAAAGATAAACGCTGCCTGATTTTAGACCTAATAAATTTAGGTCAAGAAAATCTGTCTCAAAGCACTCACCGTGTACGATTCAACCAGTACTGTGGTCTCTAATGCCAGCTTCTGCTCCTGCTCAATGTTGTATCCCACATAACACAGCTTCTCCTTGATCATGCGAACAGTCTCGAAATCAGCAGAATGGTTGAAAGCATACCCTCGCAGTAAGAGGAGCTACAGTGAACAGATGAGATTAGCCATAAATGTGAGAAACAGTACAGATCTCCTTATCTCCAGTGTGCACACTCAAAAGCTTGTCAAGTTTGCCTGGCATTTCTAACCGCAAATTCAATATTAAGTCAAATATGTAATTGTATCCATCAGAAAAAGGAAAAAAACAGATACAAGATCACTGTGAGTTGGAAATTTTCCTAAGAACTTCCAGTATAATTGTTAGAGAAGTGAAAGATAACTACACTAATTCTCATACTTAGGACTTCACTTCAGAACAGCACAGTACTCCAGTTAAGCAATATTCTGGATTAAAAAAATCCAAAGGTTTATACATTTTTAAAAGCAAGCAATCTATAAATTGTGTTATTTAATAATCAGGCAAGAATCATGACATTATTATTTTCCACACCAAAAAAGATGTTAGAATGCAGACTTGTTTTCATTTTACATATCAAGAAAGCCAAACTTGAGATTTTCCTTCCCAAATACAGAATGAAGTCCCTTCCCTTCTTAGATTGCTACTAGGAAAGTGAGTGATGTCTGAATAATATCAATGCTACCACATGATTCAGATGAAGAAACAAAATACAGAAAGGCTGAAGCAGTACGGAGAATACTGGTGTTCTTTACGTAATTAACATGAAAGGGAGGTGTTTAGCAGCTATTTTCTTGCTATCAAGGCATTTTAACTTGAACCAGGTGCACCACAGGTATCAGCCTCAGCCTTTAAGACTCCAGCTCACCTTAATGAGGTACCTGGTGATATCCCTCCCAGCAATATCTAACCTCCTGGTGAGATGAGGGAGAGAGAAACCTTCATAAACTGGGCAAATATGAGTTACACCATCTCCAGAGTCCACAACAACACCAGTCAACAGACCTAAGAGAATGGAGTGGAATGGGGGAGAAAGTACAACTTTTATTAACCTCCATAAACAAAGCAGAACAGTTTTAGCATTGTAATCATAACCTTGTTGGTATCCTAGAAGAACCTCAGCTCTAATGGTCATACTTTTGGGAAAAGTAATCAAAACTTAAAATTCAGTTATGTTCATTCACCTAGGTTTTAAATGTAAGATTTTCACCGTACAAATGCTCATATATACACATTAAAAATGGATCACCCTCACTCTTGCCTGGCTGCTTCATTCTCTACCATTCACCATTTTTTCCAGTACACTGACAAATTGCACTCTAATTAAAGACAGTAACTAAGATAATTAAATGTTCGTTGGGTTATGAATTCCTCAGCAGACCCAGCTATGCATGTGCAATGTGATATTAATTGCTCAGATATGAAGAAAACTAGAGGTATTCATGTCACAAGTTTCTCTTGTTAGAATTATTATTAGAACTTGTTCATGATGTTTTCATATTGAGTATCAGCCAATGCTTCCATAGGGCAGAAACTATCTGTTCTTCAGTAGTGGACTGCTCCAAGTTGGTTTATATTTTATTGTTCAGAGTAACTGAGCACTATACAGTAAAATACATATACAACTACAGCAGAATTTAAGACAGTATATTTTTGGGACAGATAGAAAGAAAAAAAAGAATAATTAGCAAATAAAACTAAAATCCAGTGTGAACTAGTGAAAGAGTGCTTTGGGTTCAGCTGCTTTTAGCAACGTGCACAGTAGTCCCTCCCTTCCACTTTTCGTCTTGGACACAGAAACTGTGATGACATATTCATGAGTAAGGATATTTTAATGTCCTGACACACAATGGTTAAGCACACCAAGCCACCAGATGCAAAAAGTCATGTTATTAGAACCCATGTGCTTGAATATCCTACATCAGTGAATCTGTATTTTTCTTCTGAAGCTGGCAGCTATTTATTCTTGTTTAGATACAGCAGAAGAATCAACATGTTCTTGAACTGAAAACAGTCCAAAGTCACCTAATCATCTGCTTGAAATTCACTCATGGTAATAAATCTTTTCTTTATCAGAAAGCCAAAAGCACATCATTCAGAGCTGGAAAGATGCTGAAGGCTAAATGACTACACCTTGAAACAACAACAGTTTGGATAAGCTGGGTTTTACAAGTACACCTGCTAAATGCATGCACAAAGATAACTCAGTAATTCCCAAGAACTAAAGGCAAACCTTTAAGACAGAATTAATTAAGCTTGCTTACAACAGCATCAAAGTAGACCCAAGTCTCATTAACACCATATTAGAGCTCTGTCTCAGCAACACATAAATTAAACATATTTTAAGTTATCTTTGCCTACCTTGAGCATACAAAGTAAGGACAGCCTGAATGGCTACATACACTCCAGAAAACTGGTATGTCTCAAACATAACCTGTAAAATGAAGGCAAAAATTAATGTCCAACAAAGGTCATCCTCATAGATGCCCGAAAATAGTCTTTTTGTCATTCTCTATTTCTGCTAATCAAAATCACTTTCCAAGAAATTCAGAAATATTGTAGGCAAACATTAAAAACCTACTTGCTTTAAGTAGCACTGTCAGGTCTATACCATACCAGTCCATTCATGCAAGTTGAGACATCTCAAGGACTTAAAACATTTCACATCCACTCAGCAACAAAAATCGAATACTTTCCACAAACCTGTACGCCAATTCCTGCAATTTTACCAAGCCATTTTCTAAAGTGCCTATCGAGTACTTGCAGGCCAGCCAGCTACTTCATTATTTGTGTGATTTGGGAACTAAACATTTGGTAAAGCTGTAAGTTCTAATTCTCATGAGCTTCAGATTTTTTTCTTCCCCATGTCAGGGTCACCTGCACACCCAGAGATTGTCACCTCCTCATACTGGTCTGGAATCAGCACAGACTGTTCTGTGCATTTGGGCCTTCTTCCCTTCTTTGAAGCCCAAGAGATGACCAACTTCTAGAATTAGCTTTAGTGCAAACCTCACTACAATGGAAGAAGTACATCCAGAATGACTCAGTTACCACTTTCAGAACAACACAGGGTTTACAGAACAACTCTTATTAAAACGTGAAAGGTAATTGCCCATCTCACAGACTAGGCTCCCCGAAGCACTAAAACTAGCTGCAGTGAAGAAATGGTTTAAAATTAAAGGATGTCCAGTTTACAGGATCTTGTCCTCTTTATAAACACAAAGAGGACCAAGTAAACAAGTAATGCACAGCAGCTCCCTCCTCCAAATTCTTTATCAGGAAAAAAAAAAAATGATGAACTCTGATCATTCCAGCATGAAGTTCTGTTTCTGCTCTTCTACAGCCTCCTGAGCACTTCTGCCACTTCCAGGATTAGAAACTGATTAAATCCTAAGCACTCCCACAGTTCAAGTAAAATATATCTTAAAGATCTTAAATATCTTACAGGGGAAAAAAAAAAACAACAATGCCTGACAATTTCAAAGTTCTGAACTATTTAAAGACCCTCCTCTGTTGGAGGAGCACGTTTTTAAATGTCTGTTCCACATCAAAATCCTGATCCTTGCAAAGTCAAGTTAATTATTTCATAGCTATATTGAGCACATAGCAAAATCCCTGGGAAGACAGACTTCCTTTCTTAGAACATCTGCAGTGAGCATACAGTATGACAGAAGTTAGAGGAACGTAGAGGTGGTAACTGCAGAGTGCCTTGCCATGAGAACAGTGTTCTTTGGATCTTTACAACCCTCCTATCTGAACTGCAAAAAAACCATTGAAGCTCATATGCAGAGATTTGGGGTTTGCTGTTTTGTCTTTCAAGACATCTAGGTCCGTTCTCCTTCACTAGAAAAATGCCTCATTGCCAGATGAGCACGTGAAATAATGTAAGATGTAAATATAGAGCACAATATTCTCCCAAAAAAGATTTTCCTTCTAGCACCAGCTGCTATAGGATTAGCTAGTGATGTTCTAATTGGGTCTAGGAAGGAAGAACTAAGAATTGGGATAAAGAGATAAAGAAAACTAGACTGGAACTAAGAGAAGTGCCTATGCCAGAGTATCTCTCTAACACTACGTGACATGCCATGAAAGTCAAGCTGCTCCTAAGGGTATTTCAGAACAAGGATGCAGCAAGCAACAGGAGACAAGCAGCAAACATTACATTAAATTGAATAGCAATCTGCGTCTTGTGCATGCTACAAAAGAAATATCACTTTATATACGTATAGTTTACAATGTTCACATCACAGGAACACTTGCTGCTATTGCTTTGTAGCTGTGTTTGATGGAGAAATGCAGTGAGGAAAGAAAATCAATGGAACCAGAAGGAAGTACAGCATATGTAATTATCTACTATCTTGATATGATCCAAGGGACTAAGCTTTTTCTTCCAAAATACTATTACTGCAACACATCACAAAATGCAGAGATTTACTACAGGCTTTAGGAAAATATTAATTTGATTCCCTGCTTCATTCTAGGCTAGCCTCCATGAAAGAGCCTGTGTCAAAATTGGAAGGCAGACAAGTGTAAATAGGTTGCAGTTAAAAATTAAATATTCCTAGTCCTTGTAATGCTATGATCCATTGGAAATATTAATAGAAACAGTGAAGTCCTGTTTAGCCCAAGTCTGAGTGTATGAAAATGGATTCTGGTTCTCCTAATACTCTGAATCATGGTTAAATACCTACAGTCTCTGGAGTGGTTTCAAAAGGCACATGAGGCAATACAAATGTTTTCTCAGACTTCAGAAGCTATAGGAGGCTTCTCAATTTATGGTATAAAATTACTCAGTGCCAGAGTAACTAAAACCCAGCCTGCTGCACTTAGCAGGACAACAGAAACAAGTACACCATTGTGGGCAGCGGAAAAGCAAAGCAGCCTCAACAGGAAATTCAGCCATTCCCACTACACAGAGGCAACCCAGAACAGTCCACTATCTTCATCACACCACAGCTGACAGATAACAGATAACACTCCTAATGTTGGTTTACACAGCACTTAGGTAACGGGCCACTAGTGTCTATAAATGCTAGAAATTTTTCAATTTAAAACCTGTACAGTTTGATTAATCTTGAAGTTTTTCCACCTTGGATTTATTTAGCAAGCCACTGACAGAAAAGATTACTGCAAAAACATCCACAGTCACAGTGCAGAAAGCATTACTACAGGTATGATAACTGCTGGTTTTTAAAGGAAAGTTAGTGGGTAATGATAAAAGGAAGTTCTTATTCCTCTAACCAACTGAATTCAGATGCAGCTCGGGCTGCCCAGGGCAGCACTGTGAGATCCAGGATCCACAAACCTAGCTTTCCTTCTAAGAAGGATTTCATTGATAATCCTTAGCATTAATCAAAGAGTGATGAATTGATTGCCAACACACCTCTGTCTCAGCTACTTCCTGCAACACTGCTCCATCTGGTAAACATCATCTTGTTTCAGAAGAGATTGTAAGCCAGTGATGTTCAAGCCTCAGAATTAATTTAAATTAATTAACATTCATCCAATACCTAGTAATCAAAAATATCTTAGATACCTGAGTATAAACATGGATTTCTAACTCTGTTTTGTTGGTGACATGGCTTGAGACACTCAGTCTGCTTATTAACTTTTATTTAAGAGGGACTGTTAGAATTTGGCTGCAGTAGCCTTTATAACCATGGCTGAACTGTCTTGCCTCAGGAGAATTCAAAGGAAATTCAAGCATCTTATCCATATTTCCACAACAACACATGTCAGTTTCTACTCAAGAGACGTACCTCCACAATCTTCTCTCTGTTTTTAGTTGGGTTCATGGGAGGCTCTGTAAGTAGTATTTTACAATTTTTTGTGTCAATATTAAGTTTCTCTGGTCCAAATGTGTAATCCCAGAGGTGTTTCATATCATCCCAGTTCCGAACGATGCCATTCTCCATTGGATAATTAACTTCCAGCATTGAACGTAATTCACTTGCTTCATCTCCAACCATGAGATCCTGTAAGATGTTAATGCAGGAGTATGTCAGTGTTTGCAAAGTCTTCTAAAGAACAAAATCCTCAAACAGTGACAGCAAGCTGTGCTAGCTCACATCTATTTGTGTTTTTAAACAATGCCCACATTCAGAATCGCTTTCAGGAACTGTGCAGAGAAGCAGAATATACCCCATGCAGTATTCAAATTGGGCAGTTATCCATCCCAAAACTTTTCCAAAATGAACTTTAAATTCCATTTTCCAAATAGCCCCAAACACACCAACAAGCCCCACTAAAGCTAGACACTGCAAAGACTTCTGTAAGTGTAGATGTTTCTCCATTGACACCTCCAAAATTTTCCCATCAGATTTCAAAAGGCAGAGATGGAAAAGGAAAGGAGGTGGGACTGCATGCTGTAAGTTTCTGTGCACAATACCAAAAAATGAATACTGACTTGTTCATTAGCAAACAGAACAGTAGCAAAAGCAAATAAGTGATTAGAAGTTCCACACTATACATTAAGAGAAACAGTGGTTTACAGATTGGGGTGTGAAGAGGAGAGACATCTAAATATAAAATATACCCTGTTCTGTTCCATGCTGAAGTCCCAAGCCAAAAACCATGGTAGTGCATTCTTACACACACACAACCAACTAATGCAGTTTGTACAGTCACTTCCCATTAATTAAGCAACCTGTTTCTTAAAGTTAGTTATGCAGTTATGCAAACATGGCACATTCAAATTAGTAGCACTGTATCTTCTCCTTTCCCACGTACTTCCCAGAGAAGGATGCACAATATAACATTGTGTTTGTACCCCACTTTATCTCATATTTTCCTAAAGAAGCCTTAACTGACTTGCTGGCATCTAGCCTCTAAGAATATACTTCTGGAGCACTGCTTTCCCTCTGGTGCTACCTTCATGTCACTGCAGAGAGCTGTCTGCTCCATACAAAAACATGCCAGTCACCGTGGCACAGAAAACTTAAAGCAAAGGTTATTCAATCTACTGTTCAGTGCAAGGGGTTAAAAAGACAGAGAAATCCAGCATCAAATCCATAAACGCCCATTTCAGTAGCTGTTGGCAACCAGAATAAAAAGGAAGTGTATTGAAGACAGTTTAAAATAAACTGTTCCTCTCCCATCCCTTCTCCCTGACAAAGTGCTTCGTTCGCTTTCCCCTGCACAGTTCATCACACCTCTGTTACCCAGACTGCACAGAAGACAGAAGTCAAGGCTCTGCTGTTTTAAATCAAATGTACTTCAGTGAAAACATACTCCAGGAACTCCCACACACACCACATTACGCCATCAGAAACCCCAGCAGTGAGAGGAATCAGCAGCCTTTTTTTGAGTGCTGTTCTTGGAGGCTTTGTGCTCCTGGACAGGACGTAGCCCAGGAAAAGCCGGTATTCAAACACACAATCAAGTCACACCAAACCTCTGCGTCCTGTTAATGTAACAAAGCTGAAAGGCAGAAACATTGTTCTCAGGGCACACAAACAAACAACACGCCTGCTGGGTGAGGGAGGGCAGTGTACACAGTGTCACTGTCGTGACATTCAATGTTTCCACCACTCTGGGACTCAGTAATATTCGTCCTACTGGACATGGAAACTTTTTTCAAGCCCTTGAAAAAGGTCTGTAATGTTGAGTAAAGCAATTTCCACTGTTGGAGATACTGAGCTCACATTGGTCTTACAGTGTTATTCTTGCACCTTGCAAAACCACAGGTTATGTCACACTCAAACACGATACATAAAATACTCATGAATTAGTTGCTAGTAAACCAAAGCATTGAAAAACATCCAAAGTTAAGTACATATTCAAATGCAAAACATAAGGCAAGAACAACAAATTGCTTCAAAAAACAGCAGAAGAGCTAGAAGTCCCATCAAGCATAAACACGCATGGGGAACCCCACTTACCATTTTTTTGTTATTCTACTTCAACAGGTCAAGAAATGTGAAGAAAAAGTAGAAGCAAGAAAGTCAGAAAAAGCCTAAATGAAATTCCCCAATTATTTCAAGCACACAGTAGAAATAAGCTGAAAAGAGCCATAGGCACAGCTGGAAAGTATAAGATATGAAGTGAAGTAGTAACAGTAGGGCCTGCAAGTTCTTTACAATAGCAAACTATGGGTGTAGTAAGATAGAAAAATTAAAGCAGATGGGAAGCATCCTGGAGTACAAAGTACTGAAATTATACAAATTATTACAAAATGCTGAAATTATACTGGGGTCATTTTCATGACTAGTGAGATTCTTCCTCCTTCAACTGAATTGACACAAAAAATATCAAAAGCCAAAAAGGTAACTATCAGCACTATTAAAGCAAATCCACCTATTGTGTGAACTGTGTCAGAGGAAAAGTGTTCACAGTTTGTGGCAGCTGCCTTAGCACAGGCAGTACCAAAGACTGGTCAAAGCATGGCCCCTTTTCCTCATTTGAAATCCAGAGAAAGACCAACCCCCTGCCATGGGCACAGTTAGTCAGATAAACCAAGTGTCACGCCTAGGAGTTTGAAAATAAGGGACAAGGCTGGACAGATGCACATATTTTCCCCTTCTATTATGCTACTACTCAGAAGCAACGGGAAACGCCTGCATGTGTGAGGTTCTACTTGACCTTCACTGGCTGAAATCATAGAATCATTGAATTGCTCAGGCTGAAAAAGACCTTCAAGATCATCAAGTCCAATTGCAACCTAACCATACTGCCCTAACTCTAACAACACACTGCTAAATAACGGCCCTGAGCAGCACATCCAGGCAGTTTTTAAGCACATTCAGGGATGGTGACTCAACCACCTCCCTGGGGAGCCTATTCCAGTGCTTAACCCCTTCCTTAAAGAAGTTTTTCCTTACATCCAACCTGAACCTCCCCTGGAGTAACCTGAGGCCATTTCCCCTTGTCCTGTCACCAGTGAGAAGAGACTGAGGGTTTCTACAGTTCTGCATACACTTCTGCTTAACTTTCAAGTTCCTGCTTCTGTCTTGCCCTCAAACTAGCTTTAAGAACTGTGTCAAGAGGCAGTCAAAATTTACCTGTCAAAGAAATTCCTCTTTTTCAGCTTTTTCTGCTCTCTAAAGTGGCTGAGTGTACTGCAGCACATTAGGGTCAGGATGAAGTGAGAATGTGCAGCTAGAAGCACAAGAGACTGTGACCCCAGCAGGGCCAAGACTGAAGCCTGAATTGCAGAAAATTTCTAACAATTGAAGCATTGCTCTGTAACTACAAAACAGTGAGAAATGACAGCTCCCCCAAGACTTCTGAAGATTTGGGATCAGTGGTTCCCCCACCACCCCATGCCCAGAATAACATGGCAAGAAGTTGTTAAAATATGGACCCTTGCTCTCTAACTGATGGTCCCAGCATTGCATATATCAACAATAAAAAGAAAACAAAAGCAACAGAAACAATGAAATGCAAACACAAACAAGCTTAAACCTCTCATACAACATCACAGATGATTAGCTGTGATCAGAAAGCAAAGAGCACAGAAAGACCTTGAATTTTCAGAAGCTCTTCAGCATTGTCTCACAATCTTAAAGTACAGCTCAGTGACAAATACCAACCACTTCTGTTTGATTTCTGCCTTCTAATCTTGACAGCTTTTATATATTAGCATTTCAAGTCCCTTTTAGCCCAGAACAACTTGAGCTCTATCTGTTGGTTCCACAATTTTAGCAGCTGAAGGACTCTGTGGAGCGTTAGACCACCCTCTTGATTTCTTTGTAGTACATGATGGGCTAAAACACAGCATGGAAATTAATCAAGAGACACAGAAATGGCATAAGGAAGAATACAGAAACAAGCATTTCCAAACACTGCGTAAGTCAAAGGATGTCCTAAATTTTATTTGTTAGAAAAGAATAAAAAAAGAATTACCTTGATTTCAATGTTTCCCACTTTAGCGGTTGATCTTATAATAGGTCTTCCAACCAAAGCTGGAAATATGTGCTCTGGAAAATTTGAGCCTGCATAGCCACATTTCACAAACTGAAAAGAAGAAATAATTTTATTAGAGCACGTATCACTTTATTTTACACACAATGATCTGTTTGGGAGTAAAACGACACGTTTAAGAGCATGTGTCCTACGAGATTTATACTTTCAACTCACTTCTACACGAGTTTCAGATACGTAGATATACAATGCTGAATTCAAGTACCTTCCAGAATGTTTTCTAAAACAGACTTTCAGATTTTGCAGAAGCAATATGAAAATGACTAAGTACACTGAGAAGTATAAAAGAGTGTAGTGTTCAAACCTGAATTTCTTGCCACCTTATGAGAAGTTCCCCAGCAAATTAACTTACCATTTTGAAAAGGATGGCCTTGTAAGTCCCCAAATTACTTTGCCTTTCCAATTAACACAAAGATCAGCATAACAAATGATAAGTCAGAAAACACAAAAACCTTGTGACCTCGGCTGTTAACTGTTCTAGTTAACTTTGGGCTAAAAGTTAAGAGTGGAGAGGGAACTGTTAGTTTTTTGTGCCCCTCTTTTTTTCCCCTGGCTCAGAACTCACACTCTACAAAGGCAGAGCTGTTCGGAATACCAGCAGAATTACCACGTGTAACATTCATTTCACTCATTCCATTGCAATCCATGCTGTCTGTAAAGGCAAGTACTAACTGACTCTTGCTTAAGTTAAGACAAAGAGTACAGGGAGTTACATAGATCTTATCTGTGTATTCAAGAATGCACTGCTGTTACAGAAAAGCAAAGAGCACATTTTTGGATCACACTCCCTGAACGTGCCACAGGGCTTCACCAAAAGTTTTTACACCTCAGGAAACATCTGAGATATTTTGGAGGTCTGAGCTGAGTGCAAATAAAGGTTTACAGATTCTTTTATATATATCCTTTCTTAACAAATTACTGCTTTCAGAGCACTGCACGAGTTTTCTATGCCAGAATACTGTACCAGCAAGAAAGATGAACTAGAAAACACTAAGCTGCAAAAAAAAAAAACAAAAAACCCTAAGTTCTTACCCTTTCAGCTGTAATTGTAACTTCCAGTCCATTTAAGCCCTAAGGCCTTGACACACCTTGCTGGGATGTTGCGTAACAGAAGGATACTGGCAATTAACAAATGTGATAGCTTAGACATTCACTGCCTCCTCCCTCAATCTTACTCATTTTATTGTGTGCCAACTGAATCCAGCTCCCTCTTCCGGTTAGAGCCAAGAATCTGTACAAATGACATTTCTGCAAACTCTGGTAAGCTCTACATTGTTAACCAAACAGAAGGGGCAAAATTTTCTTTCTGCCTTTCTCCCCTTCAAATCCATCTTGCTTCCCCAGGCTACATGAATAATTAGTGAGTACCAAAGGCAGCCTTGTAGGGAGTGGGAGATGCTGAGCGTTCTCAGGGTAGCATTCTCCCTGCCACCAGGGAGAGCATTCAGTTGGTTGGGCAGGCTGGTGATGACGTAGTGTTAGGTACTAAGGCTGAAGAAGGAGACTTGATCAAACTACTAAGAGATAACTGATAACAGGTTAAGTCACCTTAGGAACAAACACGTATTCCTGCAATAAATCCTGAACTGCCTGGGATTTCCCTCCCTTACAAAAGATCTTTCAAAACATCTGGTTGAACATTATAAGTTAGTTCGGAATATAATCGTCATCTGGAGCCAAATCTAAAATACTCTGTGTTCTTCCCACCCTCATTTGAAGCCCTCTGTTAAAACTGAAGTACAGTGTGCTTATTTCTCTGCCACCCGTTCTCTGTACAGCCCTTGGAACAATTAGCAAATGATTTCAGTACAACACTCAGCACACAGTACAGCTCAAAGAACAAAATCAACACTCGATGTATTTAAACATCTTGGCAAGGAAGCCAAAGTTCACCATCACACATTTTTGCAAGTGCCTGCTCTGCATTCAAAATGCTTTAAGAGAAGCTACTTAGTTTGCCTGTCCGCATGGCCATTTTACCATATATAGTTTCTTCTCCATTGCTCTGTGGTTTACACGGGTTCTTTCACTTCCTACTGAGTCATCAAACAGCAAGAACTTCAACGTATAAGTATTCTTTTGAACTAAAGAATGAGGAAGCTCACAGATATCACGTGACAGGCTTTACAATGAACATATTAATATTCTCATCAGGAGGCTGTGCTTGGTTCCTTCAGTTGATGTAATTCTCAAACAGAAACCCTAAATACTACCAGAGAAACACTGCAGGCCACTCAGTTACTTATTGCTCACCCTGTAACAAACATCCACCTCTAATGCTCTTGCTGTCATTATGCCACTGCCTGCCTCCATTCTGCACTACATGTTGCAAGAACTTCCTCCCAGTCACCTCTTCCTCTAAGCAGCAAGCTACATTAAGGTCATATTTAATCGTGACAAGCGCAGTAAATTTCACACAAGTTTAAAGCTGAAACTGCATCTGAGTTTTCTAGCCTCTATTTTGATGTAATATTTCTGGCACCTGACAACAGACTTAATTTTGCACATTAATTATGACATATCAGAAATCCATCAGATATAAAGTAGGTCCTCTTTGTCACACATAAAAGCAGCTATCATGAAAAATACCCCTTTGACATTGTAGGACTAACCTGATGTATTCAATTCCCAGCTGAGGTTTCAAAGACTTGCTGATGTCAAGAACAAAATTCTCTCCCGGTTTAATTCTCCCAAATTGACCTAAATATTTCAAGCTGACCAATTTAACAATCACATCCTGATACCTCACTCTTGCACAGAGTTGACTCTGCAGGCAGGATACCTCCAGACATACACTGTTCTGCTTGGAGGTAAACACAACCCAAAGCAACAGAAGCTGAAGTGACACTGGCCCCTCCTGCGGGCCCCAAAACAGCAGCAAAAAGGCACCTCAGCCTGTTAGTATATCCAGCTGGCATAGTTCAGAGAGCAAAAAGTGTAGCATTCTAAGAAGTCACTTGCATGAAGCACATATACCTACCCATCTGTTACACTGTACATAATGTAGGTTACAAATACAGCTTGGGAAGCTGTAAGAACAATTACTTCTACCCCAGGCTGCAGCAGTGTGATAGCTCCAGCCAAGTACACTGCCACAAGAAGAGCAGCACTGAATGATGGAGAGGGATCCTGAGATACAGGCCTCTTGGGATAAGCCTGACAAGAAGAGCATTTAACACTTATAAAAAAAAAAAAAAGTGGCAGTCTTTTTTCTTTTATATACTTCCTTTTTCTGAACAGTACCATGGGAAGCACCCAGCCGAAGCTCAGCCCTATTCGAGACCACTTCCCCCAGAAGGGGGAAACACGAGAAGGCAGCAGAACCGTCAGACCCTCGCTGTCAGATGGCGGCTCTCACCGTTCCAGCCGCTAACTGCACACTCCGCAATTCAGGACGCCGAATCCCTAACAACGCCATCCTTTGTCTCAGCTACTCCATCCTCGGCTTTATGTGTGCTTTTTCTTTATTTTAAGCGCTGATTTGCTTATTTATTTTTTGTAATACGTATATATGCGTACGTCTTTAATTATATCTGGAGGAGGGGTGGGACGGGAAGGCGCACACAGGAGACACTGCCACCCCTCCCCAAGGGTCTGCCGCCTCCACCACGCTCTCTCCGCCACTTCCTGCCTCCACGTTACCGAGCGGACGACGGATTCCTACCGTGTGCGCGCACGGAAAGGAAAGTGGAAGGGATCCCTGAGCGGGGAGCACCCGGCGATCGCAACGCCGCCTCCGCGCCTCCCGCGGCCCATTCATTCCCGGCCGCCTCCTGGCGGCGCAGGCCCCGTCGCTGGGCCGCGCTGGGCGCGGCGGGCAGACCGGGCGTGCCGGCAGGAAGCCGGCCCGGCGGAATCGCCCTTCTCCCTCCCGCCTCCCGCGGGACTCACCCCGGTGCCGTTGTCGCACACCACCACCTTCCTGCCCAGCGTGTCCATCCCTCCTCCTCCGCCGCCCAACAGACGCTCCGCCGCCTCCCGACCGCCGCACCGTCACCGCACGACGCCGCCGCCGGGCCGCGCGCCCGCCCTGCCGCGCGCGCACGCCGGAAGCCGTCAGCGCCCCGCCGCAGACCAATCGGAGCGCCGCAAGCGCCTCTTAGCCCCGCCCACCTCCGTTGCTATGGAGGCGGCGAGGTCTGTTCGGGGAGGTCCGGAACGCTTCGCTTCGGGACCCCTCGCGGGGTCCGAGGATGGCTGAGGTTGGAGTGGACCTCTGGAGGACGTCGAGTCCGCCCTTCTGCTCCCCTAGAGCCCAGCACTGTGCCCAGGGAAGGAGATTCTGTACGGCCTCAGCCGTGCCCCTCACATTGAGGCCTGAAAGAGTGCCCCTTCCCAGGTGGTGTTGCCCGGTTCTGCTTCGTGTCCTTTCAGCCGTCTCCAAATAAAGCAGTGTGGTCCTCAGCGTTCCACCGATGGCCGAAAGGCTCAAGAAAGCAGGAGCGTGCCCCGCCTGGGAGGCAGTGCCAGGTGTGCCACGTGTGGGACAGGGCCCAAGAGGATGGCATGGAGCTGTGTCAGGGGAGAGTGGGGCTGTGAGAAAGGATATGCCTCAGAGGGCTGTGGGCACAGGCTGCCCAGAGCAGTGGGCAAAGCACCAGTGCCAGAGCTCAGAAAGCACTGGGACAGTGCTCTCAGCCATTGGGTTTGGGTGGTGCTGTGTGGAGCCTAGGGTTGGGGTCAATGATCCTATTGTATCCCTTCCAACTCGGGTTATTCTGTGGTTCTGTTCCTCTACGTTATCATCCTCCATGCTGACCCACTCTGAATGGCAGCACATTGCAATTAGGTGTAGCAGAGGTGATATAAGCACATCTTTTTCTGTGTTGTTACTGAGTACTTGAATAACAGCTGTGATTTTTTGTGCTTTGAAACATAAGAAATAGCAGAATATGTTCCATAAAGTTTAACTCATTAAAAACTATGAATCACATTCAGATACTGAGAACGAAAAGAACACAAGGCAGCTTTCTGAAGCATTCAGCTATCCAAAGATACGTGAGTTAACCAGCACAATGCAGGAATAATGGAAGGACTTCCTGGTCATTCTGGAGCATCAGCAGCTTTACCTGGATATTAATTGCTCTGTAGTAGGTAAGTTTTGCATTAATACTTTCAATTTTTCAATGTGTGATGTTTTCATGAAAGTGAAGGGTTTATGTCGTTACTTGATGCGTGTAACAGATACATATAACAACTGCCTTAAAAGCCTGTTCTTTGTCCAGAAAAAATAGTTGATCTGTTTATCTAAAGTCACTCATCTTGCTGAACTCATTGTAAAGGGCTCAGACTGAGGAAGTGTAGCCTCTGCCTCCTGCTCTACTGTTAGACTTGCAATGTAATTCTGGACACACCACATAGCCTGCCCAAATCTGAGTTTAAAGAGCTGGATATGTACTATGTCATGTGATGCTTATGCTCATGAATAAAGCGCCTGAGCTCCATGAATGAGAAGTGTTTCAGTTTGGGTTCTAATCCTCTGTTGATCAGTCAGGCAGAATGCTTCCACTACACTTCCTTGCATAGCGAGGCATTTTCTGCTGAGATAAAATAGGATTTATTTGGGAGACTTAAAGAAAACAAATGAACAAATAATGCATTTGCTAATTTTTCTGAGATTAAACATTCAGTAGAGCTCAAAGGACATGTTTATTAGTTTAATTGTATTAATATACAATTAATATAGAACCCCGCAGGGTTTATTACAATGTCTTTTTCTACCAGGGATTTAATCTATTAGTTAAGGAAACACAAGGGACTAATCTGATAGCTGCAGTCAGAAATCACAGTGTGATTAAAGTCACCCAGGAAACAGTGACACTGAAATCTGACAATCCCTGCAAAACAAACGGTTAATTTGCCGCATCCAGCATAGCATGTGAGATGGCACATTAAAGGGGTGCCAGTTCTGCACCAGAAACAGGCCTGTTAAGGAGGAACTTGTGTACTGCACAGTGTAGCCATCACAGTTCTTGCTACCAACTACTGCTGTCTGTTTTTGAATAGCCTTAAAAGTTTTCAGTGTTTTATTGAAGGTCGCATACAATGCAGGAGAGGAAGTATAATGTGGCTTGCACTGAAGTCTATTTTAAAACTTACTTAACTAATATAGCTGGACCAAGATGTTGCTTCATGTTCAAAAGAAAATAGAAAATGCAGTGTCTGTAAAAAGCAAGTTGCAGAGCACTGGAGCAACCTTTTTAGTAGCGGGGTGAGACGTTTTGTCATGGTCTGTACTTGTCAGTGTCATTTGCTGCAAGCAGAGTAATGGAGAGCATCTATTGGTGCACAAGTGGAGAAGATCCACTGTCTGCATGAGTGGCATCAAGGAACAACACTGCATTCCATGCAGAGTGATTTTAGTGATGTGACATTTGTGATGTGCTTGAGCCATTCTAATAGCACAACACATGCAGGAGAGATTTAACTATATCCAAAATACACAGGGTTTGCTATTTCTTTTGTAGGTAAGTCTAATGATGTATGTTCCAGTTAGTGCAACTTACTTTCAAGGTTGTAAAGAAATAAACAACAAGAAGAAAATAATGGATGTATTTTTTCTATTGTCAGAGTAAATTTGTATATATACTTTACAGTTTTGTTTTCTTACAGTAAGTTGTAAAGTAACCTTCACATAACATTGTGTAAATGGAAGATTTCTTTGTCAGAAAGCTTAAGCCCAGTATCTGTTGCTTGTAAAGCCCCAGAGAGAACTACCCACTGTTTCCTAGGAGGAGATGGTGCAGTGACTTGCTGTGGCTGTAGTGAGAGGGCAAGACTTTGTGATAGAAGATAAGCAGAGTATGTTGACTACATGGAGTGCTAAAGATTTTGAGATGAAGTACTGCATCTGTCTTGTATGGAGTTGAACAGATTTTTAGGAACTTGACAGTTAGGAGACATGCCTTTATCCTTATGTGCAGACATAGAGAAACTGTATGAACAGGGGCAGGAAATGCTTAGAATAGAAAGGGAAAATGAGCAACCGATACACTCTGAGCTCTGCTCGATAGAGCAAGCATAGAAGGGTCCAGGAGGAACAGAAGACATCTCTTTCATTTCTAATGAGCCTGAGAAAAAGCCTTACTAAACAACATGGCAGCCTGGAGAGTATAAAAGCACAGGAAACAGTGCATTTCCAGTTCTACTCTCATTTCTTACTGAGCCATTGCAGTGCAGGTGCGTAGGAGTTGCCCGTGCCAGCTCTGTGCAGGCTGGCAAAACTGAGACCAGACCCTATGTCATTGAGACTGATTCCAGTGCTATTTGTCAGGTTGAGGGAAGGACACCCTACATAAGTGTTGGTATTAATCCTTTTCTCTTAGCTAATCTGATTTGTTTCCTATTGAAGTGTTTTACCTTTGCTTCTAAATTATTTCATTCTTTGTCAAAATCAAAAGAAAATAAAGATTCAAAGAGAGCACCCCTTTAGAATAAACACTGAGGATTATTTGTTAGATGTATGAAATAAGGGAAACAGGAAGTTAGAAATATTCAGGAAGTCATTATGCATCTAAGTAGTTTATGGTTTAGGGGGCAGATAAGCCCTCAACACACCCACCCCCAGCACTGCATGGCTACATCACCAGCATTAAGAGATTCTGACCTTTGCAAAATTTTTACTATCTTTGGTTATCAAACCCAGACTCACTCGTGTGCCAGAGGCAGCGTGGTACTGGTAGCCTGTGCAGGATCATTTTCATGACAGCTCATGTGTCAAACTGTCAGGTGAGAGTGCTCAGCAGGCCTCAATTTCTGCAGAGAAAAAGGACTGGGTTCTCCTCCCTCTGAGCACCACCCAGTCTGAGTCATGCAAGCTGGAAGCAGTAGTGTAGTTGCAAAACTTCCGCACCTAGATCATGCTATCCGGTGTAGGCTGCACTAGAATTGTTGAGTGAGATTTTTGGATTTATAATTAATACACTGAGCAAAGGATTGTACTGTGGGGGAAAACATTTTTCCTCTGTAGCATCGCAGGGTCACAGAGTATAAACATTTATTTTTTGTTGATTCATTTCCAGACAAACATAAGAACACATTGTAAAAGTCGCATTTTGCTGGGTTTAGTTGTAGAACTGTAAAACAGTAGAATGGCTTAAGACAGAGAGAGCCTTAAAGATCATCTAGCTCCAACTCCTCTGCCATGGACAGGGCTGCTCTCCAGTATCTCAGGTGCCCAGTGCCCATCCAACCTGGCCTTGGGCACCTCCAGGCTCTTGGGCACCTAAATCTCCCCTCTTTTAGTTTAGATTTCATGAAGAATTTCAAGTGTGTTTGGCATCTGCCATTCAAAGTACAAAGTTATATTATAGAATTCAGATATTTCAAATCATAATGGATTTTGATCACGGGATATTTGATGCTACTTGGTCACAACATCCCAGATCCCTGTAGGACATATACTTCCATTGATTTCACTGGAAGTTAGGGGCCACAGAGAGCTTTATGGTAGAGAAAAATCTCTTTTCAGCTCTGGCTCCTTATTTGAAGCACTTTCATTTCTGACAACCTCACCTGAAGCACAGAAATATGCAGACAGGGTGTCCTGGGCATCGAACACCTCACTCACAGTAAGACTGTGCGTGCTATGAACTCTACTCCCCACTGTCCTAAAAGATTTGTAGTTGTTTTGGTATGTGCAGTATTCATAAATTCAAATTCTCCACTATGCCATCGGTAACATTTTATGGATGCTTTGCAGAGCACCCAGATAACAACCACCATACAGACTTCTGGGAATCTGATCTTCAAAGATTGTGAGTTCTTTTCATACCAGCTGAAGTCAATGAAACCACCTTCTGAGTATGGGGTTCCAGATACTACATGTAGCAGGCAAAGCTGGCTTATCCCAAATTAAATGTCACCACTGAGAATGGAATGTAAGTTATTATGGCATAGTGGAAATCTAAGACAGAGCCGAGACCAGAGTGTAATTATCTGATGCCAGTCCAATGCATTAACCACAATGCTGATTTTTGATTGCTGTGAGGTTGGATACTGAATACTGTGCTTCTGTGTAGGAATAAGAACTTGGTTAAAGGCATGCAACCCAGCTCGTGTTTCAAAAATAATGATGTCAAAGTTTTTCTTGTTTTTTTTTTTTTCTTTCTGCGTGTGTGTTTGTATAGTTGGGGGGTTTTTGCTGCTTGTTGCCATAGTGATTTTTCAGAGCTTATTTGTCCTGTGTTTCAAATGAAAGAAAGGAAAAATAGTTGGAAGAGGAAAGGAAATAAAGGCAAATTTTTTTTCCGAATTTCAGCTGAAAATTGGGTGCAGCCTGAACTTTTGCATGAGGATTTCTGTGCTTCCTTACAAGGAGAATGTCAAGGTCTCAGACTGGATAATGATGCAGAAATGCACACTGACAGTGTTTCCAATAGCCAGGCTCACAGAAAGAGTCTCAGGTGTGAATGAAAGGCCGTGAGGCTGCGTCTGATTGATTGGAAGCAAAGAACTCCCAGACAGCTGAAGTGTGCAGAGCATAAGGCTGCCCCCTCATTTCTCAGTTTTAGCAGTTTTGTTGCCACTTGAAGGTAAAGCTGGTATTAATCACTGGGGGAAAAATGCAACCTTCCTCTCTTTGATCTTTCCTCCTTTAATCAGCAGTTTCTAAGTACAATAAGACGTTTCGGATGTTGGCAATGTATTTTTATCTGGCAGTTGTTCAATGTGTATCCTAAAATGGAGAGGTGCGTCTGTTAAAGCACACAGCATAGTGCTTCTTGAGGAGGAAACCATCTCCTTTCTGGGTTTGCATTGCTCATTGGTCTGAGAGCTTTGGATATCCACGGAAATATAACCATTCCTAAGATGGATCCTACATCTTGCACAGTTTTTCTCCTTCCGTTAACTCATGTAAATATTGGTGACTAATTATTCTCGAAGAAACATCCTTTCTGTGTGGAATTAACTTTGCAAGCAAAGGAACGTTCGAAGCAGCACCCTGACCCGGTCACTAGGCAGCCACGCAGTGAGCAGGGATTGCAGGCAGGAGGTGGCAGCCTCGAGTAGCAACGCGCTCTCTCTGCTCAGTTACACTGCAGCTTAGATATTGACGATGGGAACAACTTTGTCCCCTGTGCCCAGTAATTAAAAAGGTAGCTAAGTTCCTATATAGTTGCAATGTTGGGGTTGTATGCGTTTTCTCAGATTTTTTAATACTTTGCTCAATACCTTCAAAGGGAAGGAATGTAGCACTCTATTTAATCCGTTCCATTTTAATCTGGGTTTGATTCTTCATCCAAAGATAATCATGTTGCAGGCAAGAATAAATACCCCCCCCTCCCCCCATAATACCTAATTGTTTTGCTTGTGTGTTTAATTCTGGAGCCCCATCTTGGAAAGTTGGATGGTCCTCCATGGCCTGGCTATGGCCCACAAGGAGATCTGTCAGATACTTTTGCCTCCCTTGTGAACTCCAACAAAGTAAGGGCAAACAAAACCACTTTGATTAAAAATGTCACTGACTGAAATGTTCTAATCAACAAAACCTTGCAATTATCCCCTCTCAGCAGAGAGGGGAACTTGATGACATCATTGTTTTTTCCTTGTGAAAACGCTTAGTTGGAAAAAGACAAAAAAAGATGCAGTGAATCACATGCCACATCCCACTTGGAATGTTTGAATAATCCCAAAGAGTGTCATTCACTGCAACAATCAAAATGTTGCCAAGAGAGTTCTGCAGCATTGCTGTTTGCCCACCGGGTATTCATGGTAGAAGTTTTACTTGTACATTTTATTGTAAAATCTGTGTATCCCTTGATTGTTGTTGTTTGTTTTCTTCCCCAGAGTCCCACCTTTTTTTAAAAACATCTTTCTTTAAAAGCTTACATGTAGCAAGTGTTACATCTGACATCCTTCAAATAGAATCCGTTGCAGATCTGTTCTGCACATAAAGTATACTTGGGTGTAAGCATCAGTTCATGACAACTCATTTCCCAACCATACTCTAATTTTTTTCTCCTGCAGCTGGAAGCTTTCAGTTAAACTGTGCATGCACCAATGTGTTCCCCACAGCGACAATGGTCTACCTGGACGGCTATGAATGCAAGATGGGGCTTTCTGTAATAGTCCGTTAGTGTTAGATGTGGAAGACATTGTCTTGAAACGTTTTGTTTAATCTTTCCATTAAGCAAACATTTTTGTAAGTTTGCATAAGCAATCACCCAGCTGTGGCTTCCACACATAACCAGGAGGGTGTGGTGATTAAATTTCCTCAGAGACTTTCCTTCCATCTCACTACCAAAGAGTAATTCATTCCTCAGATAACATCTTTTGTTTGCTTTGTCTCTGCAGCCTTCATCTACATTGGTGAGTTAATAGTGGTCTTTCTAATGCGAAAGAGTGAGGGATGATTTGTTGAGCCAGAGTACCTAAAGAAAGAAGGCTTATGTGCACATATTCTGTCTATCCCAACGTTCAGCACTAGTAACATGGCAGCCCGTTGGCCAGTTCACTTCAGTATGAAAAAGAGAAGGCTCCAGTTTTCTGCCATTCCATCAGTTTTATGAAAGGAGATGGCTGGGAGCAGGAAAGACATAATGGCATTTATTTTTTCTTTTACAATATATGCTATGTTTCAGATATCAAAATGATTTATTTGGAGTCAAGATGAGCATCTGTCTTTGTGTGCATGTGTTTATTTTTTAAGTGAGGCCACTGAAACTGTGCAAGGATGTGCACAGCTTGCTTCATACAGCAGAGCAGTACTGCCAGGACTCTCAGCTGAAGGGCTGAGCCTAACAGCTGTTCTGAGTAAGTGTTTGAACACAACTGTTTAACTTTCACTCCTTCACAGCCGTATTACTGAAACAGGAGAATGTGCCAAAAGATGTTTTGCTCAGTGAAAATGTGCAATAAATTTGAGCCTTATTGTGTCTGTGCTGCTGGAGAAATCTGCTTTCCTTTTTTAAAGTGTTCGGAGTCCTACAACTTCATTTCTGTTTCTTGATTTTCTTAACATAACAGTAGCAGCAGCATTGCCTGGTGTAGAATGTCAACAGAAGTTTTGGTTTAGATCCAGATATCCAGAAGATTTTTCTTCCAGAGCCTTGTGGGTCCTTCTAGCTGTTACATACTGACCTGTCACAGAAGAGGTTCTGTGAGTTCTCCTTAATTCATATTAAACACAATTGGGTAGATTTTATTAAGCAGTATAAAATCCTGTACTGACATACAGCATCTGTTTTTGCATCACTTGAATTAGCAATACTCCCACAAACTCTTCTCTAAGCACATCTGAAGAGCATTAATCTTATCTACTGGTATTGCTAGATATAAAATAAATCATCTGTATGTGATCTGAAGCCCTGTTGCTAATCCACAGGCTTATAGCATCACGGACATGGCTACTGCCTGTACAAAAGAGAAGTTAATTCTATTTGGAGGGCTTGAATATCCAAGCTTTATGAACAGCAAGAAAAGGACTGACTCATATAGAAGCCAACGTCAATGAGCAGAATCACATTTTATGTAAGGCCACTTAAGCAAGTGGTTCCCTATACTGAGAAAAATGGCACTTAGATTGATATGCTGTGTTAAAAGTATGACTTTGTGGTTGAGGGCACTAAGGAATCTATTCCAAGTGTGGAAGAAGTCTTCACTGCACATGCACTGGAGGTTCTAAGAAGAAACAATGGTTGGAATGTAAGGGATAATCTTGAGCAGTGAATGGCATGAGCAAATGTTTAGGGTACCCTAGCTCATGAGCAATGGAGTCAGTGAAGCCTGATTTCCAATGGATTTGTGTCCCATTCTGGGCTCTTTCACATCTGATCAAGTGCAAGATCTGAGCCAAGCTTTTCCCTTGGTCTGGATGGTCTTTGTGTCTGCCCTAGCATACCATGTAGTGAACATGGATTTGGTACATCCTTTCCCGTGGCTGGAGGTGCCATTGGACCTCTTCTTCACAGTTGGCTGCCTATGTCCACTAAACTTGTGACAAATTTGTATCTTAAATTCTTTGGTTCGCTTTCAAATTTGTTTGAAAAGCACACACTGGATTCAGAAGTTATTTAAAGGGGAAGTGAAAACAGCAGCATATGCACTCAGACACAAAATATGATGACATAGGCCTTCTTCCTTAAGAAATCAAAACAGTTAGAGAAGGTACTTCCCCCAAATATGGTGATTTCCAGCACTGGTGATGTGATCTCAGAGGAGAGGGGAATGGGGAAAAAAGAGAGTTTGGAATATAAAGGGTAAATGGAAGCATCACTAAAACCTGCTTTCACTTTGTGACCTTTGAAGTTGTTCTGCAGAGAGTTGGAATACAATTTTTCAGCACTGTGCTTTTGATAGGTTTGTGTTTTAATTTTGTCCTCTTTATTTTGAAACTCTGTTATGTACTGGGTGAGAAAATGTATAGTCAAAATCCCAGATTTCATCTAAATCTATGCACAGATTAATTTTTTTTAATTGAGTATTTGTTAGTCTGACATTATCGATATGATTTGTTTTGTTGAACCTGTTTGTCATTCCAAAGTAATATATATAATATATATTTTTTTTCTATGAAAAATCTGCAGCTGGTATGTATGGGAAAACAAAATCCATGAAACAATCTATCCAAATGTCTATCTAGATCCATTTTAATAGGCACATTTTGTGAACTGGAGAGATTTTTTTGTAGTTCTTATCAACATTTTTATCAAATCTTCATCCAGAAGGTCAGAACTCCATTGTTTTTCTGATGCTATGTTTGATTTGAAAAGTAACCTTCCTTTTATTTGAGAACCTGTAGTGAAATATGTGGTAGAGGTAGGCTGCTCTTTTGTCTTAGAAAAGAGAAGAAATGCCACAATGGAAATAGAATAGTTCAAGCAGCCTTTAGTAAGTGTTTGTCAGAGCGGTCTAATGGCATTTCTTATCCAATGATATTATTTTTAAATCTGATTAATTTAATGTCTATTCATTGCTTTTATATAATTTCTTATATTATTCTGTGAAATAGATTTCCTCGTTTGGTTCATGCTATCCAATTGTTACTTTTTTGATCCTGCAGGGCATGAGCCCTCCTTTTAACAGTTGTAGTTGATAATATTGAACAATATTGAGGTAGATAGATTGGGATTCCCCTCTGTAAGGAATTCAGGACATCATGAAAGCCACAAAATGACTCCTTCCCAACACTGTTCCAGATCTCATGGCTGGTATGTTCAGCTGACTCTTGTCTGAGAGTGTTTGCGGGGTTGTAAACTAGCAGTACCTTCCCTGTTTGGCCTGTGTTTGCATTGGCTTAGCCAACATCAGAGTCTGCTCGAGGGATAACAAAGGTAGTAGAGGTGGGGTTCTTTGGAGTTTGTTAGGCCATTTTCCTGATACAATGTTTGTTGGCAGATTAGAACTGAACCTTGAGCATCATAAATGAGTTGGCCATGAGCCAGCACTGTGCCCTGGTGGCCAAAAAGGCCAGTGGGGTGCATTCAAAAGAATGTGTGAGGGAGGTGATCCCCTCCTCTACTGTGCCCTGGTGAGGGCACACCTGGAGTACTACTTACACTTCTGAGCTCCCCAGCTCAAAAAAGACAAGGATCTCCTAGACGGAGCAGAGTGGAGGCCCCGAAGATGGTAAAGGTTCTGGAGCATCTCCTGTATGAGGAAAGGCTGAGAGACCTGGGGCTGTTCAGCCGGAGAAAAGATGACTGCTCTAGCAGGGGGTTGGGCTTGATTATCTCTTGAGGTCCTTTCCAACCCCCGCAATTCTGCGATTCTGTGATTCTGTGAGTTTGTGAGTGACTGTGTACAGTATAAAAAGAGCTATCGGACAAAGAACTCCGCTTTAGTTACAATTTCTCA
Organism: Cyrtonyx montezumae; assembly: GCF_038088225.1. Taxonomy (NCBI): domain Eukaryota; kingdom Metazoa; phylum Chordata; class Aves; order Galliformes; family Odontophoridae; genus Cyrtonyx; species Cyrtonyx montezumae. The sequence continues at coordinate 6,988,619 of NW_027071981.1, forward strand.
GTGGCAAATCCTTACATTTACCTCAAAGATATTCTCCTTCCTTTACAGTGTATGAAAAAGGCCTGACAGTTTATCCCTGAAGTCAGAGGAGGAAGTATTGGCCTGTACTTTTGCCTTTTCCATAAAAAATGTTAAACTGATACCAGTGGCTGGATGCTGCACCACAGACCTGAAAAAAATAGAACGACTGAATCATTAGAAGCCCTTATTCCCAAGTATTAACTCCTTCACGAGGGTTCATATTTTTTAATTTAACGAAATATTATTCCTTACTCAAAAGCTCACCTGTCAAGTTACACTCTTGTAATTCCACTGCTTTATAATTGCAGTGTTCTTTCAGTAAGGACCAGAATTTCTTCTATATGAAAACAAGCTTGGGAAGAAAAGAGAATATAATTTGAGGCTTCCTTTAAATACCATTAGGATTAAATGCCCCTTTTCTGTTTATAGTAAAACTTTCTATAGCATGTGAATGAGTATTTTGGGGGTATTTGTTCTTAGTGCAGTGAATGAACAAAATGATCCTCTTGATTCTGTGAATGGAAAAAGTCTTTTCTGTGTGTGTTACCTTGGCAGCAGACATAAGCATGCTCATGGATGAAGGAAAGACAAATGATTATGGAAGCTGGAGACTGGGAGAGGACTTAGAAGATGTATCACAACATGCTTACTCTACCTTTAACATGCTTCCCTTGATGCTAAGTATTTTAGAAGCATTATCTGGATCATGGAAAAGATGTCAGCTTAACAAAATAAGTATTGCTCAAGAGTATTTCACTGATGAATGTCTAAGAAAACCTGAAAGTTACAGCACACATGCAGGACAATTTTTCATTCTGTTTCCATTTCTTTCGTCCTTCCCATGTTTTTTCTCCTTAAAGCTAGCCAAGCCACACGTGTAGGGATTTTTACTCTCTGCTCTCATGCCCTGAAATATAACCTCATCATTCCAGACCAACATGTGGTAGTCATGTAGCAGTACCTCTGCAAAATATGGGAATGTTAACAAAGCTAACAAAAAGCATGTAGTTTAACTTCCAGAAGCCAGGCTAAAAATTCAGTGCCAATGCAAGGGACATCTGCTTTTTTTTTTTTTTTTTTCCTGGTGAAAATGAATAATCTGAATTACTGAAACAGTAAAGATCGAGTCTCATGATGGTATTGTGCACTGCTTTGCTTTTCATTTTGAAGAGAACTCCAAAGTAATGGACAAAACAAAGTGAATCACCCTATATTTCATCCATCTTGTCTCAGCAAATGGTCACTAGTCAATAAGGAGAAGCAGGAACTTCAGAAAATGATTGTTCCATTTATCTTGGAGACCCATTTCAGGGTAGAGGAACTCATCCCTCAGAAGGAGGAAGGCATACTGTCTCGTATGTGCAGCTGTCTTGCTTAGCTTCTAAATAAATTCTACTCTAACTAGCCCACCTAACCTGTTTTTGCTACTGGAATCAGATGGAAATACAGTCAGTATTTGCAAATGCAAAGCTCTACAGAAATAGTATTCATCTTTCTATATTTCACCCTGCTTCACAGAGAGGCAGAGAAGGTTGTTTTTTTTTTTCATCTACCCACTGAAAACAAAGTGCTGATTTGGCTCTGTGGTTCTTGGAAACTGTCTTAGCTCTGCTATTTCCTGTTATTTTCTCAAGCTGTGTATTTTAGATGTGAATGAGGACCAACCCCAAATCTCTTGTTGCTTGTAGCTGTATGACATGTTGCCTTGGACAGATGTAGATGGGTGCTTCTTGATGGTGAAAAAGGAATGGAAAATGAAAGCACGGTAGAAAGTTTTCTCATTTTAGTTGTGAGGATTCACTCCTCACTGTCTATGGTAAGCCATAGTAAGGCAAACATAGTAAGGCAAACACCTTCACTAGTGCTGACCTTGCCTGACACATTGTGCAGAGGCTGCACACCAGTTCCCATCCCCTGGTAAGACCTCTGACACTTTGCATGGTTGGTACTTGTTTTGTCCTCAGACACATTGAGGACCAAAGGCAGTGAGTGCTTGCTTTGGTAGCACTGGCAGTGGCTCTCAGCAGCTCCCCTCACAGCTCTATGCTGCAGCCTGAAATTGTGAAGCTGCCTGCAGGCCAGGCAGTGCTGCAGGACAAGCAGACACTTCTAAACAGCATTCCTGGCTGCGTGAACAGGCGATTATATTTAAAGATGAGGCATTGCCACCATTCGTTGGAATGACTGCAGTGCCTCAGCATATTGCTAGTGTTTGTTGACATATGTAATTTATAGAATTTGACTTGTGTGTGGTGGGAAGAGGAAATACATCGTTGCGGTGATCTGACACCTCATCTACGTTGGTGGCCTTATATCATACTTTTTTGCATGCCAAATAGGATGAAGTGCTCTCAGAACCTGTGGATGATCTGGCAGGAGCTGAGTGAGTGTCCTTAAAACCATTAGTACTGTTGTCCCTTTGTGCTTTCTGTTTTGCGACCTTGGCAGATCAGCGATTGGGAAAGTTGCTCACATGCCATCTGCACCTGCTACTTTTGCAGTGCAGCAATAGGTCATTTCCTTCCCAAACATGACTGGCTTTTGATACCAGTGGGAAATTGGCAGCTCTTCTATGAAAGCAGATTTCAGTTTCTTCTTTTGGCTTTTCACTGAGATAAGAAAGGAGTTGTTATGGTTTTGGCCCCAGCGCTCTGTGTCAGAGCTCTCTTCCCTACCTAACTGCTTTTTCAGTCATTAAAAAACAGTTTGTCAGTAGTATGTGGCATCATATCTTGTACTGTACAATACTGTATTGCCTTGAGATAGATATATTTTTTCCAATATCATAGTCTTAATTCTAAACAGAGCTGCACAACCTACAGTGAAAATGTTTCCCTTTTGTCTCGTGGCCTTTCTTTCTCATTCCTATTAGAAGAAAACAGTGCAGAATAAAGTTGCAATCTTGACTTCTGTAGTATGACTGAAGAAGCAACACAGCAGGACTGAACTGTGCCATTCTCTGTCATACTGAAAAGATGAGATGAAGGAGTGCTCGTTTCTCTTCTAGTTCTCTTTTCCAGAGATGGAAGCTGTTGCAATTCTTCCTTATGAGGTCTCTTTAAAATCAGCAGGTAAGGAACCACCTGGTTCTGTCTCCAGCCTCAAGGATCACTTCTGCAGGGAGCTGGAAAGGAGCTGTGCAGCTGGCAGGGAGTGACAGGAGGTGGTGAATTTAGTTTCTACTCTTAACAGCATTGAAACAGCTGCATTGGCTTTACGTGTGATTCAAAGATTTGCTCTCTCTGAAAGTTAGGGTAAGTTGTTAGTGGCATACAGTGTGCGCCTTAACAAACGTACAGTCTTTTTCTTCCTGTCAGCAATTGGAGATGGGGACAGGATCACATGTTTTTGTCCATGCTTTCACGTAGCCTTGTTAACGAGACAGGTAATCCTATTTGTCTTGAAATCAAGGCAAACATCTCTCGTGTTCTGTCCATCTGTTCCAGACACCAACAGCACGCTCATCACCATGGTATTGGAACAGTCTGGTACACAAATAGCAATCAGCAGCTATTAGCATAATATTATTACTAGATCCATAAAGCTAATATTGGCAGAGATAGGAGGTATCGTGTGCTGTGAGCTAGTTTCTCAGCAGATGTACTGCCAGAATGTGATAATATTCTGTATAAAAATCAGTAGAAAGATACAATTTTTAATTATTTCATGTAAGCAGCATAAATTGCCCATATAATATAAGTTAACAATTTCTTTTTCCATTCAGTAATTAGGAATCCCTTGCTGGCTTGTAGTAAAACAGCATTCTTTAGGAAGCAAAGTTCTGGTTTTTTTCAACATGCATTAAATCAAACACTGAAAGCTTCTTTTTTTCCATCCTCCTACCCCCCCAGTCATTGATGCAGACTGATACAGGAGTGAATTTTTACATGCAGGAGGTCCCTCATCCCAAAAGTCCAGCAGGTGAGACAAGGTTTACTCAGCATGAGATCTCCTGGTGCAATGTTGGAGAGGTGGCATGTCACTGCAGCTCACCAGGAAACCACCAGTCAACACTCTTTCTGCATACACTCCCAATGCTTTCTGAGAGAGTGAAAGTTGCTTTCTGCTTTGCTGGCCCACAGAAGGAACACAGAACTTCCAGATCAACATTTTCAGGCCTCAAACCTTTCAGATTACAAGGGAAGCAGATTGCAGATCCTTCCGAAAATCCTAGCTGCCCTATAAAATGCAGCCATTCTCTTCCTGTCCTTACACCCCTTCACAGATCTTATCTACATGAATTCAAAAGTCCAGCTTCAGGCATGTCCTTTTCATTTGGTCATTTGGCTTTTCGTATTGATATAATGTAAAGATTTATTTTGGAGCCACACTTTTTCAATCTCTGGTATATAAATCACTAGTTAAAAGAAGCAGATTCCTCTCAGGTGGCATATTTTTGCAGATTTGGTTTAACAAATAGCTCATAGATAGATAGATAGATAGATAGATAGATAGATAGATAGATAGATAGATAGATAGATAGAGATATATATAGATATATGAAGCTTTTCTTTCCTTTCTTAGTCAGAATATATTCCTGGGAGACCAACTTTGCAAGCTTTTCTACTGAGACTTCTGTAGAGAAAAGAGCAGACCGAGCCTTTTCAGATTGCAGCTTCACAGTTGCAGTGTTGAAAGCACGAAGCAAAAGTGAAACTGAGCTATTACAGTTCTTAGTTTTCATAAACAGCTTTTCCTTGCATTTTTTTAGCAAATTCCTGCAGAGCTAACGTTTCTGTTAGCATGACAATGCCCGCACATAGGCTGCTGCAACTAAAGGGAGCATCTTTGAGCTGGTTGTGATTGTGTCAAAAGAAACAGATCGTTGTCTGTGTCAGTAGTTACTCCTCCACTGAACATGAGACTTCCATGGCACTGCTGTTGGTGCAGTCTCCATTTTCATATTAATAGCTTTTTTGATTTTTAATCTCACTTAAAATATTGCACGTGTAAAATAAACTAATGGAAAATGGAAGTGGTTCACTAATGGTGCTGCTGCCAAGCTGTGTGTGGACAGGAAGACAAGTATGAACTATGTTATCAAAACAGTCACTCCTTGCAGTTCAGCTCTGCTTTCCACACAGCCTTTGCCTCAGCTGTGGAAAGGAGTCTAAAGTGCGGGATGACATTAATACATGTTAGATATGGGGGAGGGCAAGGGGCAGTATTTTTATCCTGTCTTTCACTTTTATCAATCTCAATTAAGCTAGTGGTGCAAATTAGCATTAACCTTGACTTCAGCCATCTAACAGCTATTTCCCATTAGGCTAACTGAGTGCTACAGTAATTCTTGTAGGGTCTGCATCTCATGGATGCATGCCACAGTGCCCCTCCAGGACACAGTCCAGTCAGCAGGAAAAGAAATGGGTTTGAACTTGGCATAACTGCGATAAACATAAAGTTCAGTGTATTTATTGAGGCTGAAAAAACGATAGCTGGACTAACTGCCATAAGCACGGCTCACTTTATGTAGCTCTTTTTGCTGTGGACATGAGTGCCCACTGAGAGAAAATGAAGATGCATCACTTTCATTTTTTTTAATGGTTTTGTTATATCTGTGAATGGAAAACAGCAGCGAAGGTGTGTGCTTTATCTGCTCCCCTGGCTGCAGCATGTACTGCAATGTGTCATACTGCCACTGCAGTTTTCCCTCAATTTCTTAGTTTCAGATAGGCTGCATCCTCCTCAAAGGTCATTCACGTTCATGATGTGAAGCTCAACACAAGTAGCCACTAAATGTTATTACTTTACATGACTTTGCTCAATTTTGAATGACACCCCAAGACAGGAGTTGGGGGAGAACCATAGCCTCATAGATTTGTAGAAGTGGGTGCCTCCCCACACTGAGTTAGGGCTCACTAAATCTGGCAAGCAATCACATTAGTACGGGGCTTGCACTAGAAAAGAGCAAGGTGTAATGCTCTGAATTAATGAAGGATGCTGGGGTCTCTGATAATGTTAATTACATGTTGATGGAAGGAGCAATAGTCCACTGCTCCTTCTGAACTCTGCTCTTAGAACTGACAGCAACTAAAAATCAGCTCAGCAGAAGCTGTTGCCCTTTTCCCCATGTGTTGTATCTCTTCCATGTGGATCTCAGCTGTACAGCCAACAGCAAAGCAAGTGTGGCTGTTCTGATTTTCTGTTCAATTGCTACCTCAGATAATAAGCCCGAGTGATTTTCTGACCCACTCAACTTTGTGATGCTCCTGATTTAGCGATGGTTTTACTATGTCTTCTGAACCATTAGCAAGTTTTGTATTTGGACACTGAACACCAGCCACGGAATGGATATTAAATGGGACAGTACTGTGCTAGATAGCAGCAGAATCTGAATAATCTTGTGTGTTCAAAATATGACCTGTTTTCTCCACAGTACTAAAACAATCTTGTTAATGAACATAAGCAATGTGTACAGTGTATAGGGATCGATTGTGTTTAATTGTTAATTACTTCATCTTTAAGCAGCTGTAAATAATTTTAGTACCTGTGCTTGAATAGCATACTTTCTAATTACTTTTCACCACAGTTACCAGTGGAATGAAAATATATGGTTAATTTATAGCTCCTAAAGTTCTATATCTGTTCTGTCTCCTTTTGTTTGCTTTTAGGGAGAAGCTGGAGCTGCCTCATCAGTGCCATTTCCATACTGTATTTGATCTCAGGAGAAGGACAGCATGGATGAATTTGTACTCTCGTATGTACAGATAATAGGAATGATGAGATTTAGTATGAAATAATAGGGATGATACTTAATCCTCAACTGACATCTGAAGGATTTGGAGGAAAGGTTGTCAGTTACAGATCTGTAAGCTCACATAGTCTGCGCTGTGTTAGGATGGAGATGAAGGCATTTGACTCTTAACAGACACAAAGCCTGAGCTTTCTTTCTGCCTTTTTGTTACATTTAAGGACTAATGCTGAATAATAATGATAACAGATGAATCCCATCTGGTTTTCTGTTGTTTGTTAGTTCAGTTCAGGGTATGACCATTCACAGTTTAGTCTGCCAGCCAAGGAAGGTGTGCAATTATCAACAATACTGATAGGACAAGCCAGTTATGTAAGTGTATTTTCAGGTCTCTCCAAGTTCCATAATACTCAACTAAGTAAAACTCTTGAGGTGAAATGCACCTGTTTACAGAATGATTCAGCATCAAGAGGAGCTGTGTTTTAGAGCACTGTGTAATTAAATGGCCTTGCTGACTGATCCTTTGCCTTCCAGTTGATCTCTTTCCTTTTTTAAGCATGAAATACAGCAGGAAACAAGAAAAACACAGAATTGTAAGGAAGATCTTTGTATTTGGAAGACTGTGGGGCCCCAAGCATGGCGTGCTCTGTGTTTGGGGGGGGGGTGGTCTCATTAGTGCAGCACCTTTGAGCTGTAAGGTATTTCTCCAACTGTGTATCCTATCATTGATCTGGCAGGAGTCCAAAACAGTCCTGTGTGGGGAGAGGAAAGTGCCTGTGGAGCTTGGCTAAAGTTGTCTGTCCTTTCCCCGTGAAAATATGGGTAGTGTGTGGGAGGTGGCTCCTCCTTCCTCCCTGCAACTGTAGCCACGTGAAAACAGATAATTCCAAGAGACAGTCAACTATGCAATCGCAGATCCACATTTAATCACAGAGCTCTGAGATGCTCTCTCTGAACACACAGCTAAGTGGTACACACGCAAGCAAGCAGCCTCACAAACTTGCTAACAGAGGCCCCAAACCAAGTTAAGTGGATGAGCAGGGAGAATGATGTCCCAAAAAAGCTGATATTGAAGAAAAGGGATGAAGCAGTGGAAGATGTAAGAAAGTAAAGCTGCAAAGCCACTGATTTGATTTGCCATTGTCTGCTGGAAATGTATGCTTTTGCACACTTCTGGATGCCATACTAATGTTTAAGTAAATTACAGCCTGTCAGCCTAACTGGGTGAAGCTGTCCTCCAGAGCCCTGGCATCAAAACCCAATCAAGCAACCTTTGGTATTAAATCAATGTCAGTGTTAAATAACATCTGTGCCAAGCAGGGAGATGCCAGCCCAGTTGGATGAATACATGCCAGAGCATTTAGATGATAACTGGTGTGATGAATCAAACTCTTATGCAAATAGACACCTAGGCAAAGAGCACAGCGACCAAATTCCATCATGCACTACCCTGCTATCTCCACTGGGTTGCAAAATGCATGAGTCAGAGGCAGGAGACAGCCCGTGGCAGTATCTGCGGAAGAGTGCTATGATCCCCACTAAGCAAACCAGTGTGGTTTTACTTCCTGATGTTTCTGGGCCCTTTTCAAGCATGCTTCCTAGGAGTACTCTGCCCCGGTGTTTATGTGGCAGTCAGCTGAAGTCTGCATCAGTAAGAAAGGGTTCATTTCTGGAAGGGAACCGGGGCTGTGGGCAGGGCATCAGGTTCTCAGGAAGCTGCAGTCTCGGCATCCAACCTGCTGTCACACAGCTGTGGACCACAGGCTGAGAAAAACAACAAACAGAACCCATCCTTGGATGGCACAGAGCCACAGACACCAAGCACGTCAAGTTTGAGCTCTGTCTTCTTTATCTTTTGTGGCATGGAAGATGACGATTAAAAGATGGCCAGGATGTAACTGATTAATTAAAATGTACTGAGTTCACCAGCAACCTTATCTGAAAGCCTGAGCTGCTTAATTTATCACTGGAATCATTTAACCACCGAGCTTTTTTACATTTCTTGTGGGTGCTGTAATAAATGGCCCAAGGGAACACAAATTGCCACTTCTAGAAGCTTTTAAGAATAGTTATTTGGATTGAAATAGATAGTTTAGGCAGAGGATACTGCTCAGTTGTCTCTTGGTGTCTCTTCCAACCTAATTCTTTCTGTGCAGGTGCATTCAGTTGCTGCCCTGAGCTGGCTGTGCTCAGCTGCTTCCAGTAGTCCTGTGCAGCTCAAGCTCTAACGACCAAACACACAGCTTCCTCTGAGGGAGCTCATGCAATACTAAATGTGGTCTTGTCAGTTTTGTGGAAGGTTGGGAAATCGAGATCTGAACTGTGCCCATGGTGCAAACTCAAGAACAATGTAAAGAAAGGTACAGAATTTATAGGTATTCTGTTAAAAATAATCTTCTGTTTCAAATCTGCATGGCAGTTATGCCCAGAACTCCCATGTGCTCAGCACAGTGCTGAAGCAAAACTAGGCCTAGATTCTAAAGAAAGGAGACAGAACAAGGTGCTAGAACTCTTTCCAGGAGTTTCCAACTGAGATGGATGCCTGCTCCCTTGGGAGAACGTCCCTCACATCCCATTAAATGCTCTCAACACTTGACCCTGCCTGTACGTACTTCGTTTCTGACTGCAGCAAGAACTGAGGTAAAACCTCTGGCTCCGTTGCCCTCACTGCAGGATGAAGAAGCACAGGCTGTATGAGGCAGAAAGAAGAGGTAGGGCTGGTGATTTGCAGACCACTAAGTTCCATTACACCATATAGTTACCTATCTCCTCTGAGAAGCAATGTGTGATAGTGGAAAGGTCTTCGTTAAGGTTCCAGAATACCATTTCCCTCCCCAGTTCTTTTCTGTCTTCAAACTACACCTGAGTATGTGTTCATTGATTCCTTCCCTCTCAGAGGCACCCACTGGTCCATCAGCAACACACTTCTCCCTTGACCTTTATTCACAAAGAGGAGAAGAACGAGCCAACACCACTTTCAATCTACTGCCAGCACACCTGAAATGGACTGCTTGTATCGTTAGAAAAGCACTGCAGAGAAATTAAATGCACGGGAGGTCTGCGAGCAATACAGGAGAGACATGCTGCTATTGATAAGCCCAAATCAGTGTGTGTTTGTTCCTCAGGACTCTCAGTATCAAAACAGCCATTTGCAACGTCTCAGCTTGCTGTTGTGTATCCCTGGTACCTGACCTTCGCAGTCTGGCTGCTGTGCATCTGTTAGCCTGTGACCTTCCCACAGTGTGTACCAGACTCTGAGCAGGGGAGGGAGAAGGAAGAGCAGAGAAAGACAGATGGAGAAAGAATTTTATGTTTTATTTTCATTTTATGCAAGGTCAGAGGCCAAATGATATCTGAACGCCACTGTGTTAACATGGCAGCTTTGTGGGAAGGCAGTGTTTGGGTCACAGGCCTGATTCTCCCTACCTCTGGTTCAAGACAAAGGTAAAAATTGTTTTAAGGCTGGTAGCAGACCTGAAACCATCCTCTTGCAGCAGTAGCCGTGGGCACCTTTTTTGGCCTAGGGATGAGAGAGGAGGGAAATGAGGATGGCAGGTCTCAGCTTGTCACTCAAGTTGGGACAACAGGCAGAACCAGCAGAATTCAACCTCAAAAACAGGAGTTATTGAGTCAGGTTAGTGACCTAAGCACACAGAACCAGGGAGGGAGATTACAGTTCAAATCAATCTATTATTATTCCTTCTCCTAGGCTGCCCTGGTAGCACAGTATAGCTAGAGCCAAAGGAAATTCTGCAGCTGATTTCACTAACAGGATAAAATCAGCCCTATTTGGCACAGGCAGAATTCAGCCCTGAAGGTATATGAATAATGTTTCCCCAGCCAGCATATCATATTGCTGCTGCTTGCATTATGCTCCTTTCAGTAAGAGACAAGGAAGGGCCCCTTGGACCATCCAGCCCTTGGCGGTGTTCAGGACACACAGTGAATGCCCACTTAATGAAGGAGGAGGAACAGGATACACTGTGACTCACAGACAATAAATCGTTGCTCAGATCCCAGCTGGAAAAGAGGCAGTGGTCCCAGCCTGCTCATCCAGTCCAACAGGTACAGAACTGTGACAGCAACAGATGACCTCAGCCTGTAACATGGGCAGCAGAAAGTCATCCCTGCACCTCCCAGCAGACACCCAGCTCTAGTTCTGCCCTCCCAGAGCAGATACGCAGCGTGGAGTGACAGATTACCTTGCCTGCTTTGCCACTGCTCTGGTCTTACAGATTAAATATGCTTTTCTCAGTCACGGAAGCTATTATTTCTCTGCAACGAAGCAGCATCCCACACTCTTATTAACCTGTGCCCTACTTCAGAAGCAAACCTAATTTGCAGCTTTCATAGTTTGCTAGTGCCAGAATTGGTTTGTTCCTGTGTCTGTTCTGAGTTTGCTGATCCTGTACTATGCCAAGTAATGGCAGAGCTCTATTTTCCATGGCCTGTTACTCCTCAGAAAAACAGAATAAGGCGTTGGGGTGGATGGAGCTGTTTGTTTTGACACACACACACACAAAAGGCAGAAGTGTTAAAAAGGTTGATAATGCAAACATTGTGTCAGCAGAGAGTGATCTGTCTGTATTCTGTCTGGGATATTCCTACACACCTGGTCACCTCACCCTGAGCATTTCTAATATGATATTTGAGAGAAACATGGGAGAAAAGAGAGAATTTCAAAGGCTTCACTGCGTTTCTGGTGGTGTGCACTGAATACAAGAGGGGGAGTATTGTTTCACACATGCACCAAGTAATAGAGGAAGGGAAGTGGAGCCTTCCATGATGGCCACAAAAGCAGAATGCACAGCAGCTCGTGTGCCAGATTCACACGTTGATGGCTGCCTGACGGCAATACAATGAAACAGGGGAGACCCAAAACTTCACAAAACCACGCTTGACATTTCCAGCCTCACTTGGCACGGTCCGTTGGTTTCTTTAAAGGAAACGAGCGTAACCATACTGCCAACACGGAGAAGCGCGGAGCACGAGTGGCTTTTCACTGCGGGGGAACAACAGGATGAGAGGACGCAATTTCAGTTCCTCCGGGATCCGAGCGCTGCTGCCTCCTGCTCGCAGGGGTTACGCAGATGACAGCAGCACGGCAGCAGTGGCTGAGCAGCTGGGTGCTGCTCACCTCCACGGGATGGAGGCAGCAGCGCACAGGCCTGCACCCCGTCCACGTTTCATTCCATTTGAGCTGCCTGGGAGATAAAACTTTGGTCGATGCCCTTTGTAACCGAGGGACGCCAGGAGGGGATTTACATTCCCGAGGCGATCAGCGGAGCCGCTGGGACGCGCACGGCTTAGCAGCACCGAGCGAGCCCCCGCGGTCCCAGCCGGGAGGGGCAGAGGGAACACCCACGGAAGCACCGGGACGCCGTTCCGGAGCCACAACGGGAGCCGGGCCTCGTTGGGCCCCGCCCCGCCCCACCGGCTCAGCCCGGGCCTGCCACGTCTGCCCGCCGACGTCACCCAGACGGCCGCACCGCGGCCAATGCGCCGACGGGGCCGAGGGAAGAAAGGCCGGCCCGCGCGCATGCGCCGCCGCCGCCGCGGGGGTCGCCGGGAAAGTGAGTCCGCCGGGCCCGGCGCTGCCGCCCGCCGATGTCGGGAGGAGGGAGGGGCGCGGACTCGCTTTCCCGGCGCGCCCCGCGGCTGCCCCCCGGCCATGTAAGCGGCGCTCGGCGAGACACCGCCCCGTTTCCTGGTTGGGCTCCGGCGGCCATTTTGGGCTGAGGAGCGAGCGCGGAGGGCCGCGGAGCGGGCAGGGCGCCGGCGGAGGGGCAGGCCGAGCCGAGCGCCGAGCGAAGGCGGAAGCCGTTGGACGCCTGCGAACGCGGAGCGCCCGCCTCGGCGGCGGGACGTGCCGGGCCGCCACCGCACCCTCTCGCAGCGCGCTCGACGTCCATCGGGCCGCGGGCCCCACGGACATGTCCAGCATGAACCCCGAATAGTGAGTGCGGGGCGAGGGGGCGGCGGGCGGGGCTGTGTGGCGGGGCTGTGGTGTACCGGGGTTGTGCACCAGGGCGAGAGGGAGTGGGGGGGCCGGCTGAAGGGCGGCGGTGGAGCGCCGCGGCCCCATCCGGGTGTGCGCGGGGCAACGGCGCTTTGTGCAGGGCGGTCCGGGCCGGCCCGGCGGGCGGAGGTCCGCCCTGCGCTTAGCTGCGAGTCATGTGTGTGTCACATGGCTCTTGCAAAACACTCCTCAGCCGTGCTGGTTTTGCAACGCCGGGGCTTGGTAATGTGAACGCTCTAAGGGGCCAGGGGGGGGTTGCCGGGACTCGAGGCGTAAGTGTACCCCCCCCTCCCCCCACATCCATCCCTTCCTCCCTTCGCTTCCCTCCACAGCCGCTGGGAGCGGGGCTGAGCCCCGGGCCGGGGGCTGCCGTAGCCTGGCAGCGGTGAGAGCTGTGCTCCCCTCGGGACCTCGGGGACCGCCGCCGTCGCTCCACTCGTGGCTCTTCTTTCGAAGACTGGGAGGAGAGACTTGGGAAGAGCTGAAAAGGCGTTTCAAAGCCCACTACTGTGCTCTCAGGGCTGCAGTTCTGACGAGTGCTTTTTAGGGTTCTTGCACTTATTTGCCAGCATTCCGCTTGCAGATGACAAAGCTGCTGCGCCCTCTGATGTAACTGGAGTGGCTATGGTGTTGAGCTGTGTGTGTTGTGTGGTGCTCCTGCTCCAGAGGACACTCAACCAACTTCTGTTCTGAGCTTGCTTTTCCCACAGTGTTGCCTGCTGGCTTCTGTGGCTTTGTGCTCCCAGCAAATGGCAGCCTGACTGCAAGCACTCTGTGCCCATTAAATCACCTGAAGAGCAGGCAGAAACAGAAGGCCAAGTAATCATCATCTAGTTCGAGATAGTTTGTGAAAACCAAGAGGTACAGCCAGCAACTCAGATTACATCTTGGCAAGGTTACGTAACGAGCCTGCTGGTGTGGGTTCAGGAAACATGAAAACAGCAGTGGGATGCAGCCGGTGGGTGAGTGACCAACCAGGGCTGGGTGCCTCTGTGGCCATGAAAACTCCCAAGATCCCGCCTGAGTTCATCCCACACACCAGCAGAGTTTGGAATGGGAGGCTGCCTGTGAAGTGCTAGGCCAGGCTGTGTAGAGCTGGGGAGGAAGGGGCTCTTCCCATAGCTTTGTGGCCTTGGGAAGGCTCTTCACTGGAGTGGGGGATGGTTTTCTGCGGGGAAGAGCTGAGTGCTGCTCAGAAGATGAGAAAATATTTTCGGGGAGACTTGGGAGCGTGTGTTTGTTCCTGATGTGAGGGCTGTTGAGCTCTTGAAAGTAGACTGGAGAGGAAAGGCTGTAGCTTAAGATTAACTTGTGATGTTAAGGTGTCACTTCCTGACAGGGCCGACTCTGGCGGATGAGGATAAGAGATGGGAAGAGTACAGTGAGATTGACAGATATTTTCTTTCCCTATAGTGTACTTTGATCAGTTAAGACTGCTGGGAGTAGAACTTTATTTTTTTTCTAGTTCATCTGCAACAGGTGCAGGTGTCTGTCTTCCTAGCAGTGCCTCTCCTGTAATGTATGTTCATTTCCTTAGCACAGCCCCACATCCTCTCCCTGGCATGCTGGAGCTCCAGCAGGCACCAGTGGGTCAGATGGTTTTTTTTAGTAAGAAAGACTTGCCTTCACTTTTTCACTTGAAGCATCATGAGATCAGAAGCACGATGTCAGAGCTTGAGGGGTTTTGTGCTTCTGAGAGCCTCCTTGAAATTTCGGTGCTCCGAGGCAGCTTAGTGGAATAACAAGTGTGCTTTTTCCCTTCAAGTGAAGGAGGGCTGGCTGAGATGTTGGTGCTGGTGTTTGTGAGGCCAAGTTCTCAAAACATCGGTCCCACCGGTGCTGGGCTGCATTCCTGCTGTGTTCCTCCCCCGCTGCGGTGTTTAAGTAAGCAAGGCGTCAGTCTTGACTTCAGTGTCAAGGTCTTGCCAGGCTTGGTGCTTCCTGCCCGTTGTGCAAGCTGTGTGCAGCAGGTTGGCTGGTGTAAGTGCCAGAGGCTGAGCAGGTCAGCAGTGTTGGGAGCTAATCTTGCTGAGTGTTTCATTCTAGGGATCTGTAAGGGGAATAAGGAAATACTTTTTGGAGTAAGTTTGCATACAGTGCTCAGAAGTGTTACCTAATACCTGTTTGGGCTTTTCATTTTGTGTGCTGGAACTTGGATGATGACTGACAGCTTAGGGTTGTCAGAGACATCTGGAGTCACGTGTTCTAACCTTTCTAACCACAGTCTGCGTTGCAGAGTGGCATTGTGTCTTCTGGTTCTGTTTACTTCCATGAGCAGAGTGTAATCAGGCAGTCGTGCTCCTCTTCAGAGTTTCTTGGGTGCTGGAACAAAGACAAGATTGGAGGCTGCTGTGAGTGTCTGTTTGCAGTAACCCTGCTGTTGACATCCATGATTAAAGCTGATTCCAGGAGCTCCCTGTAGGGGATGGATGACTACCTTGTCTGTTTTGGGATAAAACCTTCCTGGTGCTGGGAAAGAAAGGATGCTTCCGCCTGTGTGAACAGCAGCATCACAGGCATGATACTTGCTCTGCCCAGCTTTGTCCTCATCTGTCCTAAACTCTTCTTCCTGGCTGTGGTGTGGGGAATGTGTGATGGTACTACTCCCCACTCAGATGTGACAGTACTCTTTGGAGATCTCCTCTTTTGCAAGAGGCAGTTAAACTTGGAATTTCCCAACCCTTCTCTTTGTCAAGAAGCAGTGCATCCTCTTGCTGACAAGGAATACAGAAGAGCCTCCCTTGTATTTGCTGTACCTGTATGGGTGCAAGTGTGCCTGCTTACAGGCATAGTGAGAGATGGCTGAATGATCGCTTGCAATTCGTGCCACCTTGAAGTGTTGTGGAGAAGCTGTATTGTGCTCAGCCTGTTTTACCGAGGCTTGCTGTGCTCTCAGGGCCAGCGAGCAAATTCTTGAGCCCTGAAAAGCAAAACTCAGCTTCAGAAATGGTTGTTGCTCTTTGGAGCCAACACCAAAATTAACTTGTGTGACTTGGACACATGAGAGCAGGGAAAGCTGTTTATTCTGTCAGCTGTGTTCGGTCTGGAAATAGACTTCAGCAAAGCTTTGTAGTTTGCTTTCATTTTTGGTGGATTTAAACTGCTAGAAGTGTAACTTCACACCCTGTGTGGCACTGTTCATCTGGTTCCCAAGGTCCGTATATAGGCACCTCATGTTCTAAAGGCTCCCAAAGCAGCTGTACGTAGAAATGCAGTGTGCAGTTGGATACTATGCATGCAGTAGCCATAGTTTTTGAGAACCCAAAAGGCAAGGTTCCACTTTCAATTATCCTCGAGTTCATGCAGGCCTGAGCTTCAGCCATGCTTATCTGGTGAAAGTAGGTTTATGACACAGCACCATTTCTAGGGTAGGAGCTGCTTGATAAGGGCCATTGCGTTGTGCTGGAGCTGCTGGATTGCTGCTGGAACAGTGAAGTCAGGGAAGGCCTTAGAGGTAAAGGTGTCAAAAGTAGTATTCTTAAGTGCTGCTTTTGGATTCCTCTTGCTTTAATTTAACATTAATGCTGAATAAGCTGTGACAACACTGCCTTTCTTCTCGACTGTAAATGCTTGCATCTGAAATGGAAGACCTCATGGCAGGGTAGAGGTGGCTGCTGGCTGCCCTGACCCCCAGGAGAGGGGGAGGGCAGGCTGCGTGGTGCCTGGGGCTGAGGGCACCTGTATCTTCCTGATGGCAGGCTCGCAGCTGGAGCCTTATCTATGAAGAAGGAATTAATGCTTTTCTACTGGCATTAGCAGCAATGTTTTAGTGAAAACAGTGGTAATATTCGTATGATACTCTTCTTAGGAAGATTACAATGTGCTGCAGGCTCTCATATTTTCAAGTGTATTAATGCTTTCCAGAAGTAATAATTGAATCTTGCAGGAAACTTAAGCTTTGCCAGGAACTTATCAACCGAAACACACTGTGAAACCTGAAAGCTGAGGCAGCTGTAGCTTCAGTTTGTGGTCATAGGGAAGGAAGAATAGGTTGAATGGCAGGCCAAGTCTGAGTGCTGTGTGCCTTTACTTCACCCTCTAGTCTATGTCACATGTCTCTGCCATTCCCAGGGCAGTAAATCTTTGGTGGTGGTAAGGAGACTTGTGGGAGGTGGCCAAGGGAAGTGCTGAGCTAACTGTAAGGCTGGCCATGCTGTCCTGCTGGCTCACTGTCAGGCCTAGAGAGCATCTTGTGATTGAGTACAGCAGGGCATCCTCAGCTCACAGCTCATTGCTGTGGCAGCTTCTGCAGGTGGGTCTGCAGCACAAAGGGATCTGCTGTCCCAGAGGGCATGGGGAAGTGCACAGGATGCTACTGGGTCAGCTCACATTGAGCCCTGAGCTTTGTGAGTGGCCTGTCAGTGCTGTCCTGGGCAGCAACCACCAGTAAGAGCTGCTGGTGGTAATAGTGCTCCTGGTGAGCAGTAGTACTTCATCTGTCCTGAAGCTGTTGAGGTAAGCGGGTTGTGATGCAATTCAGCTTGCCTCTCCTGAACTATTTGGGTTAGTAACTGTCATTTACCAAAACCATCTTGCCTTGTGTCAGTATGTGACTTGATAGTGGTGAGTTCTGATGGCCATAAACTGCTGAATATCCTTTAATTAACTTTGATTTTTGAAATGATGTGGAGGAAACCTGCATTTCTGGAAGATCAGCTTATTAGCTGCTACATTTTAGCACTTCTCTCAAGGCAAAAGGCAAGCCAGCAGCACTGTGAAGATGAGTGGAAGTCTCAGCTGAACAAATTCCTTCATCCTGGGACCAGCCAGGAAGACAAGTCACCCAGGCACGTGACAGAACTGCAGTGATGTCTGGCAGCTGACCAGTTTGGCTGCTACTAGCTGAGGATGCGTGCAGGCTCCTGCCAGCTAGTGAGGTGCTGCTGAGGAGTAATAGGTAGAGACAGTTGTTTTCAGACACTTGGGTGAATCTTATCTTCATGTGGCGGCACAGAAAGCTGTAAGCTCATGGCTAAGTGAGGTAGGATGTCATCCCGGATGTGGTGGGGCTGAAGAGCCTGGTGTGGGTTGGTCTGACACAAGTTGCCTGCTTGCTGTAAGTGGTGGTTCATGTCATACCACTGTGTTCCTGAGCATGGATGTGTGCTGATACCACACCTCAGCATGAGTGTATTCCCACCTGGCAATGGCTTGAGATTTCTTTCCTTTCTGAAAGACTACTGAAGTATGTGGCCCTTCTGCTGTAAAGTCTGTGACAGAAGGCAAGTGTTCATTTTCTGTCAGCAGGTCATTACGCTTAATTTAGGCGTTCAAGCTATTAACACTGTGCACTCTGGCTTCTGCTGAAATTCTGAGTTTGGGCAGTTTGAACAGAGAAGAACAGTGTGCTTTCAGGCACCTCTTCTTGGAGCTACACAG
Source organism: Cyrtonyx montezumae (assembly GCF_038088225.1). NCBI lineage: Eukaryota > Metazoa > Chordata > Aves > Galliformes > Odontophoridae > Cyrtonyx > Cyrtonyx montezumae. The sequence continues at coordinate 7,006,729 of NW_027071981.1, forward strand.
TGGCATCAGGCCTTGACTTACAGATGGTGTGGAGAAGGCTTGCTGAGCACCAGAACTGTTACTTCTGCCATCTGCTGCTGGAGTTGCTCAACCAAGCAGTGGAGCTTGCACTTAACTGGGAAGTGTGGCTTCAGTGTTAGCAGACCACAAAGGGCTGAAGCAGGACTGTCCTGCCTCGCTGATAGGCTCACGTCCCTGGTGGAACTTCCTAGGAAGAAGTGCTTCTATCCAGAAATGCTGCACTCAGAACATCTAGCTCACACTTCCCTTACAGAGTAAATTAAGTGACTTGTGAAAGCGTCTAAACTGGAAAGAGGAGTTTGGAGTTGCAGGTGCCTGTTCCCTGGCAGTGAATTAATTTACCCAGTCAAATATAACATACTGCTTTAAAGAACTTGGCTGTCAATAGCATTATTCATTAAGTCCTGTTTTTTTTTCTCCTTGCAGTGACTATTTATTCAAGCTACTTCTGATTGGAGACTCCGGTGTTGGGAAATCTTGCCTTCTACTTAGGTTTGCAGTAAGTGACTGTGCTTAAACTTCATTTAAATTCAAAACAAAAGCCTGCTGGGGGCTTAAGAAGAATTCTCTGCTCTAAGAACTCCTGGTGGTAATAATACAGGTCTGGTGATGCCAAGCCATAATCAGAGTATTCCAAAGCCCTCCTGCCCTCTGCATTTACTACTTGAGGATGCACCAGCTAGGAGCACAGACAGCTTGAGGATGTGCAGTTCAGTTTGACTGTTGCTCTCTCACTTAAGAGAGGATATCCTAATCCTAGGTGTTGGTGCTATTGCAGATGATGGTGGCAGTTCCTACCTGAATAGCTGCTCTGGGAGGAGTCTGCTGTGTTGCATGAAGGTTGATCTGCTGTGCACCAGCACAGGTGGAAGCTGTCAGTGTGTGCAGTGCTGCTTTAATAGGACAGGGTAATGTGAAAAGCAGCACAAGCACTTGGTGTAACATGCTCTTCCCAGATCAGTCTAGCCTGTTTTTCTTGCAGATGCTTTTGAATGCATTTTGTCTTGGTGTGAATCGCCCAACTTTTTGATAACAAGCTCCAGTTTGTGCTCAGTTACCTGGTATTTCTGTATCTAAGTAGTTTTTTTCCTGTGGAAATCTGACTTTTTGGCCAATCTTTTTTTTCTTGACCTAAGGAGCTATGGCAGCATTCATTTACTCGTGCTCCTGCTGTCGGTTGAGCAGCAGCAGGCTTTTCAAATGTACCTTTCTGAGCATTTAAATGTTAAGGATGTAAATGTCACATTCTGAAAGGTTTAATGCTTTATTTCTACTTTCTGCTCTTCCAGGCAGATGTATTATCTGAGGTGTTTTCCATTCACAACCCAAAGAAATCCCTTTTGTGCCAGCTGCTGGTTATGTCAAGCCCTTTGTGGCACGTTTTTACCTTAAGTTGTGCCCTCCTGGTACTTTTGGGATGTAAACCTCCTTCGTGCCAGTAGGCTTGTGGTCACTAGAACATAGCAGTGAGCCCAAGGTTCCTGTGCCCCCTCTGGCCAGCTGGGGCTCAGAGCAGCTGTGTGTGCTGCTGAACCAGTGCTGCTGTTGGCTTCCTGTGTTTACTTGCTCTGTGCAGCAGGGGACTCAACACAGGAGCCCAAGCTGTAACTCGAAACTGCCTTAGCAACCAAAGGATCTGAAATTCAGATATGGAGCCTCACTGAGGTGCAGCTTTACCTTGCTGGGGGTGGCTGCTGTGTAGCAGATGAGGAAACCTGCAGGGAAGATAAAAACTTGAGGCGTTTTAATGACCATCATGGTTATTGTAAATAGCTCCTCAGTCTGCCAGCTTGAACAAAGGCTGTCTTATAAGCCATGGCTCAGGAGGGCTTAATGCTGTAGTGTAGCTCAGGATGAGTTTTACTGACTAGTCTTGGAATGTAAATCTTGTTCTATGCCTTGCTTTCAAATTGGTAAATTTCTGGAGGGTAAATACTGAGTGAAGAGGTGCAGATAACCGTTGGACTTTGCAATGGATGGTCAGACCATGTTTTGCTGGAGAACCAAGCACCTTTGTTTGCCTGGTGTTTGTCTGTTGCATAATTAAGTAGGTGACTGCAGAAGGGTGGCTTGACTTATGTTCACTCTTTCCTAGGATGACACGTACACAGAAAGTTACATCAGCACAATTGGTGTGGACTTCAAAATCAGAACTATAGAACTAGATGGGAAAACAATCAAGCTTCAGATAGTAAGTAGTATTTCTCAACTCCTGGCTACCTTCATCTGTTAAAGTGTGTTTACCTGCATGATTACCAGTACTTATATTTGATTCTATTTTAATGATGAAAATAGTGTTTTTCCCTGTACCAAGAGGATAGGCGTTTGTTGCAAGACTTCCTGTGGCCTGATTCTGAAGAAGGATGCTGATGAAGCCTGCCTGCCCAAAGGGGGAAATGAATTGCTCTCTTTTTCTTCCTCTGGGAACAAAAGAAGGCTAATTGTTGTAAGGCACCATGGGCAGTGAGCTGGAGGGGGGTAGTTATAAGGATTAGTGCAGGGACATAGCACTGCTGCCCCAGGTGCCTGATTTCTGCAGCAGCTGTTTACAGCTGTCCGTGCTGTTCAGTGGTGGCAGTGTGCTTTTGTGCATCTGAAAGGAGAAACTGACACAAATGCTTGTTAATTGACTTGCCCAACTCAACGTTGGCTGTCTGCTGGTTGTTTGGCCTTTCCCTTGGAACAAGCAGGGGCAGAGACTTGGCAGCTTTTTCCTCTAATCTTGAAGCACTCCAAAACAGTGACTTGTGTAATGAAATCTAATATCTGTGCAAGGTCACACAATCCTTGTCAGCCATTGCTTCCAGCTCAAGCAGAGGCGCTCAGGATGGGAAGGCAGTGACTCAGGGATTTCAGGCTGTGTTGTGGAGCAGCAGTCAGGTCCACAGCCAGGAACCTCTGTGGTAGAGCCTGCAGCCCTCCAGAGCCAGGAGTGCTGTCAGTACTGAAATCTGTCTCTGAGTCTGGCTATTTTTAATACATGCCTAGCTCTGCTCCCTGGGCCATGTTGTGAGTGCTGTTCCTGCCCCAGCAGGGAAATCTGTCAAGAACCTACGTGGTTCCTTAATGAAGGTGGTGGTGGTTTTGCAGCTCCCGTACCAAGGAAGCTGAAGGGATTGATGATGTAAAGAGATGTCCAGGCCTGTCTGATCTTAACAGGTTTTAAAGCCCTGGCTCACGTGCTCGCAGTCCTGAGCACTGCACTGTGGCTTCTGTTGAGGTCCAAACGATGTGAAATGTTTTCTTCATTGAGATCCCTTCAGTGCACTTGTCCAGCAACCAAAGAAAGGGGCTGTTCTACAGAAGCACCTCCTGAAGCAGCTAAAGCACCATTATCTTCAGTCCTGTGTGTTTCTGTCCCTATGGCTGTGGTGTGGCTGCTCCTGCAGCTGGAGGGCTGGTCAGCCAGGCTGCATTTCCATAAGGCTGTGTGACACTGGTACAGCTACGCTGCAGTAACTGGTCCTGTTTGTCTTGCAGTGGGACACAGCGGGACAGGAGAGGTTTCGAACTATCACTTCCAGTTACTATAGAGGAGCTCATGGCATCATAGTTGTGTATGATGTTACAGATCAGGTAAGGGGTGAACCTGTACCTGGTGTCTTCCCGTGTGGATTGCACTAGGTTGGTATGTAAACAAGTGCAATCCAATGCTTTTTGCACTGCATGGGGTCTTAACAGCTTAGCATTTCGTAAGTATACAAGTGGGATGTTCTTCTGCCTGTGTTAAATGTTGGTGTCCAGTCTGGGGCTAAACGTGGCAATAAAAGGGCCTTTGGGATATGTGTAAAGCAGAGGTATCCTGGGCTTAACCTAAGCTGTGCTGGGCAGGTAACAGATGCTCTGCCAATAGCTCTCAGCCTGCCTTCAGCAGCAGGAAGTCTGAGTTACTGATGAAGCTGTCAGAAGGTTTCTGAATGTACTTGAACTTTGCCCTGCAGTGAAGACTGGAATTTGAAACAAATGTCAGTGTGTGTGCAGTGTACAACCGGGCCAGTGTTCTCCGTGCATCTCTGGAGATCAGTGGTGCTGCTGTGCTGCCTGAAGGGCTCTTTGGAGGCGTCGAGTTTCCTGAGCTAATAGAAGAACAGTTGGGTTCAGTCACCAACCTGGATGTCACTTCAGCGGGGCAGTTCTGTACTTCTGGAGTCAAGCAGTGTTCCATCGTCTCTACAGCATGTGGCTTGCACCTCAGAGCCACTGCTCTTAATGCCTGGGGTTCTGCTTTCAGCTCTGTGCCTGTTCTCTCTGCTACAGGAGGAGGACTCCCGAGTGGCGTATGCTGATGTTTATGGAGCAGGGAAATCCGAAGGGGTGGAGAGGGAAATGCAGCAGTGGAGGAAGGGTGATCGTGCAGGGCTTGGAGCGATGAGTTCTGGAGTTTTAGATCCTGTGTTGGCTTCCTTAGCGCTCCCTGATTATCTCAGGATGTGTTGTGGATAAATACAGCAGCGTTCTTGTTCTGTCCCTTGTGGTTGTGAAGCACACTAAGCACGCTCTTCATCTTCTCCAGTTACTACCAAGTAGTGCTGAACTCTGCTCACAGTGAGGGGCCTGGCTTACAGTTCTCTTGTCTCCTAGGAGTCTTTCAATAATGTAAAACAGTGGCTGCAGGAGATAGACCGTTACGCCAGCGAAAACGTCAACAAGTTGTTGGTGGGGAACAAATGTGATCTGACCACAAAGAAAGTAGTAGACTATACAACAGCAAAGGTATGTTGACAGTATCCTTGCACGGCTGATAGGGTTGCAGATGCAGCAGGTGTGCTGCGTGCAGGTGGCTCAGGTCGGGGTTGGGAGCGGGGCCTGGTGGCTCCTGTGCTGTGAGCTCACTGTCGGCTGTTTCTCGGTTTGCAGGAATTTGCAGATTCCCTTGGAATTCCATTTTTGGAAACCAGTGCAAAGAACGCCACAAATGTAGAACAGTCTTTCATGACCATGGCTGCTGAGATTAAAAAACGAATGGGTCCTGGAGCAACGGCTGGCGGTGCAGAGAAGTCCAATGTTAAAATCCAGAGCACTCCAGTCAAGCAGTCTAGCGGAGGTTGCTGCTAAAACTCGCCTCCCCCCCTTTTGTCTCACAACAATGAATTTGCAATCTGAACCCAAGTGAAAAAAAAAAAATTGCCTGAATTGTACTGTATGTAGCTGCACTACAACAGATTCTTACTGTCTCCACAAAGGTCAGAGATTGTAAATGGTCAATACTGACTTTTTTTATTCCCTTGACTCAAGACAGCTAACTTCATTTTCAGAATTGTTTTAAACCTTTGTGTGCTGGTTTATAAATGTGTAATCCTTGTTGCTTTTCCTGATACCAGACTGTTTCCTGTGGTTGGTTAGGATGTATTTTTGTTTCGATGTTTCTATTGGCATGTTTAGATGTCAGGTTTAGTCTTCTGAAGATGAAGTTCAGCCATTTTGTATCAAACAGCACAACAGTGTCTGTCGGTTTCCATGCATAAAATTTAGTAAGATATATGTAAGATCTGATTTGCTAGTTCCTTCTTGTAGAATTATAAATGGGAAGATCACACTATCTCTGATTAATAGTTTCTTCATACTCTCCGCATATAATTTGTGGCTGCAGAATATTGTAATTTGTTGCACAATATGTAACAAAACTGAAGAAATGTTTAATAAATATTGTACTTATTGGAAGTAATATCAAACCGTATGGTGATAAATATTGTCTTAATTTGTATTGGCTGAGGGGGAAATCAGGCTCGCCTTGTGCACGGAACATATCCTTGTGCAGCCGTGGCTCTCAGACCCTGTGGCAGGCCAGGGCCCCTTCCCTGCACCAGGAGCCTGAGCTGCTGTGCTGCTTAAGGCACAGGTGCTGTCCCAGGAACACCACGGTGTTCGTGGAGGCAGCGTGAGCTCTGAATGTACTGCTCTTCCCTAATTTATTTCTCAAGGACTCCACGGAGGGAATCTGTCTGCTCTGAGGGGAAGGGAGCAGTGTTTCCCTAACGTGGCTGATGTCAGCATAACCTTGAGGTGGTGTAACTTTCTACCACTATGTTATGTCTTTTCTATATACTGTTAATTCCATCCTCTTAATTAATACCCTCCTTCATGCCACAGCTTAAGTTTCTCCTCTGTTAGTGTAGGCAGCAGCAGGATGCAGTGGGGCAGGGCAGCCCAGGCTGTAGCTCCAGTAGGCTCTATTTCACCCAGTTTGGAACTAACCAGCAGCTGTGAGGTTTGGGCAGCGTGCGAGGCGTTGTACAGAGCTAATCAAGTCATTAGTGCCTGATGTCTAGCTAAAAGCCACAGGAAAGCTAGCCTATAACACTTCCTATACGTGTAAAATTGTCCAGCTTTACCTAAACTCAAACGTTCAGCCTATTCTGTAAATAGTCTCATGTTTGAAAGACCATGTAACATTCCCCTAGTAGTAAATACACCTGTGATAGTAAAAATATAGCCTAGGTATGTTGTGAGGTATAAACTAAAATTGGTGCAAATATCCTCTGATCTTTTTTTTTTTCTGGGGGGGGGAAGGGGGAGAACTTTGGCTAACAGCTTTCAACATAGTTGCATCAATCAACAGGCAATTGTAATACATAAAGTATTGTCATGGTTAAGTTGAACCTCTTCCACTTGAGACCTTCACAATAAAGTGATGTGCTTTCTATTAGAGATGTGCTTGTTGGTATAATTCATTACAGTGTGAGCAGCTCCTCCTCGAGGGCAGGAGCTAAGATGAGGAAGCGACCCAGGTGGTGTACTGAGGGCAAAACACCTTCCCTCCAGAGAACTGCACAAATGAACTTAAATGTCGAGATGCCTGCTACGTAATATCCAAAACGATGTTAATATATACAGTAATAAAAGCATTGCAAAACCAACTCGGGCTACACCAGTTGTTTGGTGGTGTGTTTTATTCTGGCTTCGCAGGGCGGTGCAGCCTTAAAAACAAACCCTGCTCCACTGAGCTGTCCCCTGGGAGCGCTCCCACAGCGCGGCCGTGTGCTGAGACCCAGACCCGCGGCTGGAACGCCTCGCTCTGCTGTAACTCTGCCATCCGCTTGCGCAGCGCTTTATCTGAGCTTTATCCGTCCTGTTCGTAAGAATGGGAGGAAATGATGTATTCTGCAGGAGAACGTGACTACTGCCATTGAGTTTAAAGGTTAACTAGCGGTGCCAACAGCCCGTGACTTCCTTTCTTTGGCTACTTACCTCGTGAAGCTGCTGCGGGCACACCCTTTTCCGTCGCAGAAAGGCCCCGGAGCCCCATTTTGATGCACGGAGCTGGGAGCGGGGGACAGCACACGGTGCTCTTCCACCAGGGGGCCGGCCCAGTGCAGCGCAGCAGCTAGAGCACAGCTTGCCGCCTGCCCAACAGCACAGCACACACCAAGAGCTCGCTCCCAAGAAGCAGGAGCTGCCAGCACCTGTTTCTGAGGGGCACCAACACAAACTGAGAACGCTGCTATTAAAATCACACCGCTTTACTGAGGCGTGGAGTTGCGCTGCACACCACGGATCACCCGGTTAAAAAAATAAAAGCACACTCCTGCCACGTGGAACAGACCACTGCCATAAGCGAGTAAGGTTAAGATACATTCCAAACAACACACACAAAAAACAAAACCGGTGAGGTACCCAGCTGTGCGCTGCTCACTCACAGAGCTCCCCTGCTTAGCAATATTCAACAGCAATACGAGGAGCCAAACAACTGCTGTGCAGTCCAAACCAAACCCAGTGGGCCCCGTGTTGGCCATTGCAGCAGTGGTGTCACTGCAGAGCTGTCCGCGCCACTGCTCTGCTCAGCCCTCCTGAGCCTGGCCAACGAAGCTAGGCTCTGATGGAGGCAGCACCTGCAATGAAACAGAAAGCTTAATCCTGGGCAGCAGCCACAATCCAAACACAGAACCAACCCCGCGCTGTGCCCCAATCGCCTCCACGCACACTCTCAGGAGTGTGCTGTAATGCAGTGTTACCCCCACAACGGCTGAGGGAAATGGGACCAGATTTACTGTGCCGTGATGACCCTCAGTCACCAATGCTCCCTCTCCCCTTACCCTGCTCTCCCACTGGGCCTCCGCTGCCTGCTGCGCACTGCCGCTGCTCTCCCCCTGCGTGGGACCCATGGCAGCCAGGACTGACTGGTACAGGCACTCTGCATGGTTCTCCAGCTCTTCTGACTGCTTCTCGATCAAACCCAGCGTGTCCTTTAAGGCTGGAAAGCAGGAGGCATGAAACAAGTGATTAACGTGAGCACCGGGGCTGTAAGAACAAAGAGGAGAGCCCCACTTGCCCCACACAGACTTCTGAAGGGAACATTTTCTCACTAAGCAAGCTGCTGTCTGCCCCTTCCAAACTGCAACGCAACATTACGGGGGCAGCAGTTACACCTCTGCATCAGTCCTTTCCTTAACATCTGCCTCTGTTCTGACACCAACAGCAAACTGCCCTCTCCCCCAGCCCCACCCAGCAGCTCACCTGGTGAACTGGAGGCCATGCACTCGAGCAGAGCAGCTCCACGCTGCAGCACGCTCTCTGTCAGGCTCCGGTGGTCGGCCACGTCCTTCCTGAACTCCTGGGGGGAGAAGGAGAGCACTGCTTAGCAACGCGTTGGGTGGCTGTGCAGTCAGAGCACAAAGCTCCCAGGTGTGCTCCAGGCAATACCCACCAGGTAACGGTGCAGCGCTGCCCTCACGCTGGCAGCATCGGGCGCTGGGGGCACCCATCTGTCTGCTGTGTCTGCCACGGTGTACAGCCAACGGATGAGCTCCTCCAGCTGGTGGCAAAACACCTGCATAACGAATCACAGCTGCTGCTCCACCAGCACCCAGACCCACGGAGTTCAGCTGCAGCTGCTCCTCCCCTGAAGCCTCCAGCCCTGAGCCAGGCCCCATCTGAGAGCTGAGCTGCTGCACTGGGTATAGAGAGCTCCCCAGACTGCCCAGCTACACCCCAGGTACGACCCTCATGCATCCCAAGTAAGGCCCTGTTACCCCTGTTCTGCAGCATGGCTGCCCCAACTTCCCAGCCCTCCCAAAAAGCTGCAACTGCTTTTAGGAGAACTCTGACCACCAGTGGGGATAACCTAGAGAGCAGGAATGTTGTGAGGACACAGAACTCCCTGCTGCCAGAGGTTCTTGCTCCATCTAAAGAAATTACCTGCCCCAGTGAGCCACCCTGCACACACTGAGCACCACACTGGAGGCAATGGGAGGACAGGAGCAAAACACAGGCCCAGAGAACAGTGGTGAATGGCTGAGAGAGCTGGGATTGATCAGCCTGGAGAAGAAGTGGTTTAGAGGAGACCTTCCTGCTCTCTACAACTGCCTGAAGGGAGACTGTGGTGAGCCAAGGGTTGGCCTCTTCTGATGAGAGATGATGGGCTTAAGGGCTTGTTAAGACCCCGGGGAGGGTCAGGTTTGATCCTAGTGGTACCAACCACAATGATTCCATGACTCTACACTGTAAGCAGGACCTTCCCACAACAAGCTTCAGCTCCTGGTCCCAGCCTACCTTAATGCACTGGGCAAGGGACTCATTCCACTGGCCCCTGTCTGTAGGACAGCCCGCAGCGTACAGCTTGCTCAGGTGTGTCCCCCCCAGCACAGCCCTGCTGCTGGCAGGGAGATGCAGAGGGTCTCTGTCAATCCTGCTGCTCAGCTGAGTGCTGTCCCAGCCACAGGAGCGACACAGCCCAGCAGAGCCTTCAGTTCTCTCCCTTTGGTCTCTGCTGCTCACTTCTCCAAAAGGAGCCCACTCGGATGAGTTCTCCGTGCTGTCGCTGCGAGGTGGAAGGTCCCAGTGGCTTTGCCTGGGTGTCCTTATAGTTAATGAAAGATCAGACAAAATCTGAGACAGCGTTTCCAGCTCCCGGAGCCGAGGAGGCAGGGAAAGGAATTCTTCATCACCATCCCACTTCTTTCTCAGGGGGAGCACTCGGGTTGTAGGTAGAAACCTCTCAGCGCTTTTCACCTTTCCTTTGTGACTGGAAAAGGGACTCCCGGTACACCAGCTTTCCCCATCCACAACAGAGTGATCAAAAGAACTCAGCCCGGATAACATTAAACCCTTCGCAAAGCCTCCAGCAGGACGTGCTGTGCCAGCGCTCCTTACTAAGGATGCTTTTGCAATGGGAGAAGGTTCATGGTGAGAGAAAGCTCCTGCACCGCCTGCTTTTGCAGCCACAGGGGTGGAGTGTCTCCTCGTGGAGGCCGCAGCTCCCTGATGTCTATTTTCTCTCCTTCCCTGATCCTGCCAACCTACACCGTAGATGCTGGTGGATCTGAAAGTGCCCTCGGGAGACAGAGAGAAGCTGTCCAGATCCACTCCCGAGTCGTGGAAGAAAGGCTCTGGAGCCTTCCCAAGCTTGTGCTTTGGCTTCAGTGGGTACGTATAGTCCAGCAAGTCCTCGTACTCTTTATTGGGGTTCCAGTGGGGAGACTGACGGTCTGGGGATGGGGGCAATGAATCGGGTATGGCGCACGCCCAGTAATCAGCCTGATACGGGGACATCTTCCTGACGCGCTCCGTGGTGACACAGTCAGGCAGCAGGCGGCTGAGGGCCCTGCGTGCCTGCAGTGTCCTACCTCCCGTGGCACCCTGCCGGCGGCACAGCTCCCACGTGGCTGCAGAAGGCACGTCCAGGCTGGCTGGTGAGCTCTGGGACCGCCTCCCCTCCTGCTGCTCGGAGACGCTGTTTTCCTCTAAAGAGAGAGTGGAGAAGCTTGACCTGGAGCGGCTCTGCGCTGGGCTCTTGGGGCTGGGCAGGGTTTGTTGAGGCAAGGAATCCAGGGGGGAGGAGGATGGAGAGCGGGGTGCCTGGCTCCAGCGGCTGGAAGAGACGTGACGGACATCAGCAGTGCCACTTTCTTCTGTGGAGCTCTGCAGAGACCCAGGGAGGAAAGAAAGGAGAGAGAGGAGCGTAAAGTGAAGCTAATCACGCGCCTGCTCAGCTTACAGCCCAGCCCTGCCTCCCCCACCAGCAGGAAATCACAGTAAAAAGAAGCAGGAGAACGGCGCACAATGCTGGCGCTTTGTGCCCAGACAGAAAGCCCCTTTGTGCAGCCAGGCTACCCAGACTGAAGCCCAGCCCCAGCTCCGCCCCAAGAGGCGGCTCAAACGTGATCTCTGCTCCTGCAGCATGCCTGCGTGCCGCCGCTCGGGCCTGGGCGGAGTTTGTTTTTAAGGAAAGGCATCTCGAGGACTAGGAAGGCTGCATGAGTCACTTGGCAGCCGGGGACACTTAAGAAGCTCCATTTTGAGCAGCTTCCAGCTCTGAGGCAGCAACAGAGGAACCAAGGCAACAGCTTGTGCGCTGGCACAACAACACAGCCCAGGAGGAGAAGGGGAGCTGCCCCCAGCAGCATCCACCACCACTGCACATGTAAGCACACCCCTCTCACCTGCTGCGGCTCCAGGAAGGACAGGTGGCCGAGGTGACAAGATGAATCCCCACTGTGGTCGGCTCTGTCGGTCAGTGGTCGTCTCTCCAAGCAGGCTGCTTTCATTCTGGGTAACCTGGATGCTGGTGCTATAAGACTGGTGGCCAAACCACTATGTCCACTCAGTGCCAGGCTCTCCGTGCCACTCAGGGCGGCTCTGCCTTCCTCTGCACCCAAAAGCTGGTGCACGTTGCTGGCCAGCTCTGGGCGGTCCGTCTGTCTGTCCGTGCAGTCCCACCTTCCATAGCATTTGACCTCCTGGCTCAGTGAGGCTTCAGAGAGTGACTTTGCCACATCCAAAGCCATCGGCACACAACTTCTGAGAGACAGCGCCGTGTCCCAGGCTCTCTGAAAAACACTGAGGTTTTTAAGGGACAAATGCAAAAACCTTCAAATGGAAGTCACCCAGAAACGAGCAGTATGTAGAAAAATTAGAGGGGGAGACAGGGAGCCGTAAGCCCTAAATCTCGGTGCTTAGCTGTGCAACTCTGGGCAGCCTTATCTAGCTGAGGTGTCCCCGTTTATTGCTGGACTAGAAGGCCTTCAGAGCCCCCTTCCAGCTCAAAGCAGTCTAAGACTTCCCAGGACTTCAGCACGGACACTAAAAGAGCGGCAGGCTTTCACTGCTCGCTAATTAGTTCAGTTGGGTCTGAGCAAACTCAGGAAGTCTGTGACTTCGGGCAACAACGCTCCACCCCACAAAGAAAACCAGAGTCAGGGAACAAGCAGAGCTTTGGGAGCACAGAGGACGGCCCGGGGGAGCTTCGTGCTGGGAACACGATCGCTGCTGTGGCAGCAGGGCAGCTAAATTCAGCACAGCAGCGACGGGCAGACAAAGGCCTGCTCCGCCAGGACGGCTCCCCCTGGAGCCCTTTATCCTCTGCTTTTCGCCTTTTGGACGACTGAGGCCAAACCCCACGTGGCAGCGGGTCAGGCCGAACGCCAGAAGGTCAGATCTGACCTACGGGTGATTTAAAGGCCCAGACAATCCTCCCAGACCCACGTGCCTGTTTGACTGCTGTGCCAAGCCAGGGCAACCGCAGCGGGGAGGAGTGATGCCGGACGGTCACTTCTCCCAAAACCCAGGTGACCTCGCGTGCACAAAACCCACGAGGCGACAAATCTGACGGTACAACGCGTTACATTCCGGAGCCCATTTCAGCCCACGTGCTCGCCGTGCCTTCCCCATGCCGTCATTGAGCATCCGCCCTCCCCCCACTCACACGTTTCAACGACCGCCTTTCCAGCTCCCCAAAGCCCCTCGGCCACTCTTCGCCGCACTTCTCCACGTCTCCTCCAGCGCACCGAGAGGCGGCACAGGAACGGCAGCCAGCTCCGCTCCCAGCACCCTGGGACGCTCCAGCCCCAGCTGCACGCCTTAAATCCGTCCCAGGCAACTCTCGCGCCGTTCTTCCCCCATCCTCGATTCCGAGCCCACCCCGCGGCCACGCTGCTGGGCCCCCCCGCCCTTCCCGGCCCGCACGTACCGAGCAGCGGCCCCGGCGCCCCGCGCAGCCCCGCCCCGCCTCCACGCTCCTCTCCGCGCGTCGCAGCCAATGGGAGCGCGGCACCGCTACGTCACAATGGGAGCGGCGCGGCCCCTCAGCCAATAGGAGCGCAGCGTGGCGCTCGGCCGAGCCCTCCCCTGGCGGCGGCTCCGGGCGCGCGGGGTGGCGGTGCCCGCATCGCTGCTCGTTGCTTTGTCGTTTCAGCCCCTTCACAAAGTCACGATAAAGCTTATCAGTATCCATAAAGCTTACTCCCTCACCCGCACATCTAGGTCTTCGCAGGCGCTACTGCAGTGCTGTTAAATCTTTCCTAAAAATGGTAGCTGCTGCTTCATCCCCTTCCTAATTTCGGGGGAGCTTACTTCCAGGCATCGTAAGCAGCTGATGAACGTGCAAGAACCGTAAAGCTATCGCTGCTTTTCCTCTGTCAACGCTGAAATCCAGGGAAACGAAGCCCACTGCTGGCAGCTGGGTAATTTCAGTCTATCACCTCCTGCCCAGCCGGACAGCGGCAGGATTTAGCCCAAGAACGAGGTCAAACGCAAATTGCACTTCTCCTTTCTGGCCACACGATGTACCCATCACACCACGGACAGCCTGGCCTGACTGCCAGCTCTACGCGGCGCGGACACAAGGGCAAGTGTTGCCCGGTTCTCACGTTCCCCCAAAGCAGCTCCTTACCTCTGTCCCGGCCAAGGCAGCTCTGCCGCCCCCCAAAAACACCTGGAGGGCTTCAGATCAAGGTGCAGATGGAGGCACATGGGACGGAGTTGGCATAGTCCAGATGTTCTCTGCCCTGGTTAATGAAAGAGCCAGAAGCATCAGCAGAGCTGTGGTTTGAAGAATGGCTTGCAGTCACAGCACACATTGCCATGCCTAGAGAAAAAAAGTTTAGGCTGTGTTGTTTGTGCCAGGCCCAGAGGGCTTGAAAGAGTGGTCAGGCACTGGGATGGCCTGCCTAGGGAGGTGGTTGAGGCACCATCCCTAGCGCTGTTCAAGAAGCGTTTAGATGAGGTGCTAAGGGATTTGATTTAGTAGTTGGGTAGGGATAGTGATAGGAGGATGGTTGGACTAGATGATCTTGTAGGTCCTTTCCAACCTTATGAACCTATGAACCTATGAACCAGTAAGACCAACGCACAGTCAGCTCACCAATGGAAGACCCAGGGCTTTTCCAGCCTTGGTGAGTCTACGACCCCAATCTCTGATGAGACTAGAGGATGGCAGCAGGGGTGCAGCATACCACACCTCCCCCTCCTTCTCCTGACAGCCTAGGAGGGAGGGGGATTGCAGCCAAGGGCACCACAAAACAATTGTTAAGGATCATTAAAGAACTGTCCAAAAACTCAGATTTAGTCAGTATTGGATAGCCAGCATTCCTGTTGGCATATGCTCCACCCAAGTGATTGGGGACCAGACCATTTGAAAACACATTTTGTGTTGAAATTTCGTGAGTGTGAATGGATGAAATCCACGGAAGAATGAGGTAAAAATCATTCTACGTGCAAATTCTGTAAATAAACACTACATTCCCCTTTTGCTTTTGGCCGCACTGGTTTGGCACTGCTGAAAGGACAAAGCCTGGTGCCTTAAGGAAGCTCAGTGAGCCATGTTACTGAGATAATTAAGGTTGCAACACCAGGGAAGCAAAGTTTAATCTTGATGACTGCTACTGTTGGTTGGAACCTGCTCAGTCTGCAAGATTTGAGTTACAAATGTTTGTAGGCCTTCCTCAAACTCTAGTAGTCTTAAGCACCTCTACTGAATTATAATGGCAGCATACCACAACAAAGAGAATCCCAAACTGCCTGACTGGGGACATGTTTTGCCACACAGTTAATTACAGCAACTGCTGATCACTGTCCTGGGGAGATCCTCTGGAGTGGTTCTGCATCACCTCTCTGGTGCTATGCTTCCGAGCCAGACTGTAACTCATCCGGATGCAAACTTGTTTAGCATCAATATCATGACTTTATCTGTTTTGTTTGATGTCAATAATAATACGTAGCAAGCTCTAATGATGTCTGGATTGAGTCAACAGAGACTCGGTCTAGTGTTTGACTCATTAAATGAGATAAGGCAATCAATCCACGCTCCTCCACAGGCCTGGTAAAGCTTAGCATCTTTCAAGTGGCAAGGCACTACAGCTCTGACAACACTTACCTCAGAAAGCCTGCTCGTTTCAGGCAGCAGCCATCTCTGTGTCCATAGCCAACACTGGAAGGGATTGTGACCAAGGTGCAAGAGCACTTCTCCAGTAGCTCTCTAGTCCTCCATGTTCCTCCAGGTATCGCCTCGCAGTGTCAGCAGGGAAGCAGAAAAAACAGAGACGTGACATTAGGACTGCATAGGCTTTTTTTGGAAAGCACCCCATTTATAGATGTCTAAAACTCACACAGTATCATTACAACTTCAAGTCATACATGCACAGGTCCTTCAAATCATACCACTTTTTCCTGGGGCTGGCAGTTCTCACAACTTTGCACTCTCGTTTCTTAGTTGTAGGACCAGAATTCGGTGCCTGACACTAACCACAGCACGCTTAAATAGTCGATTTTTATCAGGATTTGTGATATTTTGCATATTCCTCATTGGAAGATGCACCCTATGAGCTTTTAAAGGAAATGTACTCAACAAAAAACTTCAGTACCAAATCCAGACCCTTAAATCTGAAACTCTTAACACTGATCAGACTGAACACGAGAGTCAAATACAAAATTACCCTAAACTCACCAGTGTGTCTCAAAGGATTGCTACGTGATTTCTCCCACTTCTCAACCCCCCGCCGAAGCACCAAGTCTGTTTGTTTGGCAGAACAGGCTGTCAGCTCCTGTGCTCGCTCCACTACTGCACATCTCCAAAAAATATGTACTGTTCTGTGCAGCCCCTGTACAAATGAGTAACTGCACACAGGGCTCAATGAAATGGTACCCAGCAGAAGATTGCCTGAGCTTCAGGGGAAGGGGCTGAACGGGGCAATGTGCAGTTAATTGGTGACATTGGCACACTGGCACAGCAGACCCAAAGACCAAGTTGCACAAATCTCATTCAGGGGCATTTCCAAAGGAGTCGCAGGGAGTTTGCTTGGGTGACAGTGTCAGTATAGAGCTCAGGATCCCAGCCCAGTAAAACCCCCAGCCACCCAGGGCAGCTACAAGTCTAGGTGTTACCCAAACAAAGGCCAAAACGTGAGTTCTGTTTGGGGTGTTTTTTATTTCAGATTGAGAAGTTACACAAAGAGAGAACAAATAAACGTTTCTATGATAGAAGGGAAGAAGAGAGAGAGCATCCTGTTGTGTCACTCTCCTCATGCAACAAACCACCTCAGCCTGAGCCACAGGACTGTCTTCTCCCCAAGCAGATAGGGAGAACTTTTACACCAAAGAGCAGCGTACTATGCAGTAAACACCTGTAATATTAATCTACCCCAGGGTCACGCAGCCCCAGCCCCAGCAACAAGGTCCTTTTTGCATATATGCACATACATCTGGTCTTCGTAGATATTAAAAAAGCTGATACACAGATTAGACCCACTGCTTTAAAACAGGAACAGTTACAGAAGTTCACAAGCATCAACAACACACCCACATGGCACAAGTATTCATTCAACGGAGTGGTTACTCTCAGTGCATTCAGCACTGGATTTTATCTGCAGGCAGGTACCTTTGTATCAGTAATACTGGATCGTACTGGAGCAGCAGATGGCAGTGAATTTCAGAGTTCATCTGTGTGTCCCTTTATTAAATTAATCAACCAAATGGATTGGCATATAGAAATACAAGAATCCTCCCTCCCAATTAGAGTGATTTATGCTCATGTAGAAATAAAAGCACATACATGTAAGCACATCAGGGGCAGGATTGCTGGCAGAAAACTTAAGAGGATAAAGAAAAGAAACTCACTTTCCCTGTCCCACAGATAGAGCATTCGTTTCACACCAGATCATCCTTGTTCTCCCTCCTGTCTGCAGGGATAGCAGAGTCTCTTGCTTTTGGTGCATAGTTATACTGAGAAGCCAAACAAGGCACCTTTAAGGGTAGTAAGGCAGATTGCGTACCTCTGAGGCAAGAGATGCCTTGTGTCTTAGGGGTAGTCCTGCTGGCCCTGAATCAAAGTGATCACCCTCACTAAGAGGGAGTGAGTCAGTCTCAGTCTGCCGTAAAGAAGCAGCAATTCAGGAAAGACCTGCCTCCTGTTAGCAGAAGCACACTCAGCTATCTGTACTGCTCCATCCCGTGCAGAGCAAGCTTTGTGCATGACCTTACAGAACAGCAGCCAGGATAGTAACAGAGAAAGTCTAAAAGGGTGTGCTCCTAGAAGAAAAGAACATTCAGGGATGGCAAGCACATTACTTCCACATAGGTCCTGAGGGAAGTAATGCCATCAGTGCATCTATCATGGGGCAGGCCAGGGAGACAGTCAAGGCTAGTTTTGTAGCTTGGTCACATCTATTGGACTGATTAGATACAGAATGTCACTAAGGTATTGCCTTGAAGTAGGTTAATTTTCAGTCCAGCTCTTCCTCCAAAGTTGAAATTCTGTCTTCATCCTCTCATCAAAGGAGGTGAAGTGGTCTATATCCTTGGATGAAGCCAGAACACCTTTAGCACAGAACTCTATAGAAGCCTGGTCCTGCTGCAGCCTCAAGCAGATTCCAAGGACCACAGCAGACCATGCAAGAGGGATATGGAGAAAGAAAACAAGTCCAAACATCAGGAAGCCTTGCTTCTACATCAGTATGGCCATCTAGAAAACACATTTTGTTTGTGGGGGCACAAATTCATGAGAACACTGTGAGCACATAAAACGCTTCTAGCTATAGCCAACAAGTTTTAACTTACTGGGCATTTTCAAGAACATTATCCTTTTAAAAGAGAACCAACTCGAACCCCTACACTGCCAGGGAAGTACCTTCTCCACCAGAAGTCCACAGGCCACCAAAAGCTTTGTGAAATCACATTAATGAATCCCAGCAAAGGCTCTGGCTCAGCCATTCTGTGGTATTCCTTCCTGTTCCTAAAAAGCTACAATCCGTACCAGTTAATACTTGGGGTATTTTTATGGTTGAGCACAAATAGTTGTACTGACATACCCTATGCAATTTAACTTCAGTTACTAAACACACCCCTGCAAAGAAGTGCATTATTTCCCTTAGTGTTGTTAACAGAAGGACCAAGTGAGAGCTACTTTAAGGAACAACTCATATTTAATTTCTCTGTGCTCTCTGTGTCTTAAAACCACAGCATTAAGTCCGCATTACAACAGGGCTGGCTCAAAATTCATTTCCTCACAGTGGTTCCTGTCAGTATGCCTGTCTGCTTCGCCTTTGGGGAACTTGTGGCCTGGTAGAAGACCAGCAGAAATGTCTCTCGAGCAGGACTTCAAGTAAGAGCAATTGGCCTGCTGAAATGTTCAGAGCTATCACCTCCTGTTGCCTCTGAGATCAGTGCTTAAATCCCCATCAGATTTCATAGCTGTTGAGGATGACGTACTCACTGATGCTGAGACAGAAATCAGGCCCTTTGAGAAGTAACCATACCACCCAGTGTATCACCCAGTGTTTGGAAAAAAGGTAAAGACCACTTGCCTTATCCTCTTCCCTGCTCCCTGAAACCGAAGCAACAAGTGAACATGGCTTTCAGCTAAGTGCTCATCTACACAAGGTCTTCTTTGTCCTCAGAAAATAATGGCTATCTGAGGAGTGTGCACTGAGCTACACTGCAAGGAGGAATGTGGGTCAAATCCTGATCCAGAGCTGTACTGCTTATTTCTCTGTGGTCATGGCCAGCAGCCAAGAGCAGCTTATCAGAGCCCCATGCTGATGCTTCCTTGTTGCTCAGTGACTGTGCACTTCAGAAACATCAGCACTGGGACTCTGCCTCTCCCTGTAACACCTGCCCAGTTAGCAGGTGGGGATTTGCATCGTTTCTAATCCATGCAGGACAAATGCCTGCAGTCTTTTTGATGATATCTATATCAAAACACCAAGGGAAAGATGTTCCCTCCAAACCCCTAGCTGCTTTCTCCATGTAATCGCTCCCTCCTGTCTGATCTGTCTGCCATTCCTCTCTTCTTTTTCTCTACCCTTCCCCCATACTGCCACCAAGATGACTTGCTTTGTTAGTTGAAAAGCTGTGCCACTGAAACTAGGCAGAAACTAAGCTAACAAGGCTCCCAATTTAGGTGTTGAATCCACAATCATGTCTGTTATTTTACCTAAGCCTGGACTTTCATGGCAACCTTGAAGAGGATGGAAAGAGGCAGACACAGCACAGTAACTCACTGACACCAGCTCCTGCTCTTCTCCCTGCAAATGCATACACTGGATCTCTGGTCATCCAGTCACCCACTCCAGCACAATGCAACTCTGACTTAACGAGGCATACTTAATTATTTGATTCCTTTCGGAGGTTTTGATATGTTCACTATTATCCAAGATCTAGTGCTCTATGTTTTAAGAGTGCTTTACAAACACAGGCAGGTCTGCATGTGACCGTAAGATGCCACGGTCCTGTTTAAATCCACAAAAACACGACATGTTTCTGCAGTGAGAATTTAAGTATTGATCCTTTGACTTCTAATCTGAAACGTATCACTCACAATCTGCAGGAGGGTCAGGGAACGACAGAACCACAAAATGGCTTGGGTTGGAAGGGACCCCAAGGATTATCAAGTTCCAACCCCCCTGCCACAGGCAGGGCCACTAACCTCCAGATCTGGTACTAGATTAGGTGCCCAGGCTCCATCCAACCTGGTCTTGAACAGCTCCCATGGGTGGAGTATCCACAGCCTCTCTGGGCAGCCCGTTCCTACACTTCACCACTATCTCTGTGAATAACTTGCTCCTGACAGCTAATCTAAACCTTCCCTCCTTGAGCTTAAAGGGGAAAAAATGATTTCCAACAGAAAGTTGCCTTCATGCATCTGAAGAAACGTTCAGAGCTCATAGAAGATGGGAGGGAGGATTCAGCCTGGAGTGCTGATAGAGCTTTCTTTATAGAAAGAAGCAGTGGTTTTGTACATCAGGCAAGCCATCAAGGAAGAAACCTTCAACAATGCAGAGTGGGCTCTCACAGAAACCAGGGCCTCTCACCTGACCGAAAGCAGAAACTCTATTTTCAACAAACCACCTAAATGTCTGTTTTCACACAGAGAAAGAGAAATAATCTAAGAACGAACACCACTGGGTCATGCCTATATCTTGCCCCAGTCGCAAAAAAAGCCCAGGGAGGAGTACAGGAACAGAGCAAGAATTCATGAAACATTCCTTCCCCTCACACTATCATCACAGCCTCCCACTGCCTACAGCTCAGGGCACAGCCTCTTTGGTAGTAATACGGCTGCCCCCAGCAAAGACAAAGCAGAGGTTGTTTTACCAGCTGCTCCAGTACTCTGGCTGGCTCCCCGTTTCTGTTATGCCAAAAGGACACAGCCCCGACTGTCAGTGTTAGTGCAGGAAAATCCCTGTGTTTGACCCTGGTTTGTAATTTGCAAGAGATATCCCAAGAAAGGTTTAAGGCCCTTTGCAACTTCTGAATCTTGCAGTGCAACTACCAGGCTGCCAGCAGGGACTCAGCTAAAGCTCCACTCCTGGGAACAACATGTCTACTGAAAATATCCTAACAGCAGCCATGTGCTGGCACCCTTCATTGCTCATTAGAGTCCATCTCACAGCACAGAGCAAGCACCTTTCTCAGGATGACAGACAGATGCTGCTCAGCAGCCTCAGATCAACTCTTTAAGTTACTAAGTTTCACAAAACCTTGGTGAGGTAATTGCAGAATACATTCCTGAGGACCGGCTGAAGCTGGTCCAACTCAAAACGATGTCCACTGATCCATCGACACATAAAAATAGCTTAGGGCACTGCAAGAAATGCAATGAGATGGGTCAGTGATTAATAAATCACTGAGTGGAAAATCAGTCCCAGAGAAGAAAGAAGTGATGGTTCCAAACTGCCAAAAACGCGTCACCAAAACAGAGAAGATAAAAAAAAGAAAGGTCTAAAATGAAATGGGATTGGCATGCCAAAGGCTTACAAAACCCTTCTCTTCCATTTTCCTGTAATTTTCTCCCAAAATGCAATCACAGTATTAGAGGACAGGACATGAGCTGTTTGGAGCCAACTTTCCCAAGATGAAGAGGCTTTTCTGACCACAACTTGCTGTATGTGCAATATCCACCCTCTCTGACTAATAAGACCAGAATGTTTCTTTCCCAGTCCCATCTCACCAGCGTAGCATAAAGGCCTCTGTGATGGTAAGCAGCTTTACATAGGAGATGCCTCCAGTTGTCTTCTCGCATTGAAGGGATGTGACTGGAGCTCCTCTTACAAGAAACAGCTATTAAGAAGGAAAAATAACAGTAGGAATTCACAGTTGGGCCCAAGTCACAACCCAACAGAAATCTAGAAGTGAAATGACAGAGAATTGCAGCAGGAAAGGCAATTGTCCCCAGGGGATGTGGATACCTTAAGGATAACACCAGAAGGGATTAAAAGGATTTGTATTTTCCAAAAGAAAGACTAAAGCCAAAAAAAAAAAAAAAGAAAGAAAGAAAAAAGAAAAACAACATTATCTAGATGGAATTTATTTCCTCCTAAAATAAAAAGCAACTGACTAAAAATTTCCATTTTACAGTCAAACTAGGAGAATTCAAACACATGCCTAGTCAAGAGATTCTGGATTTAAGTACCATAATGGAATCAGATATATGGAATGCCTGGGTAAGTGCAGAGCAGGTGCTACTAGCTGCACCTGTGCTGCTGCTGAGCACCTTCTTGGTTAGCTCACAGCCTCCTGGCATGAGGCTGCATAGGGACCTGAAATAGGAAGCTCCCAGGGCAAGGGGCTGCATCCAAATAACAAAGAAAAATGCACAACCTTCAACAGCCCTTCTATTTTTCTCCCAGTGACCTCACCTGAAGACCCTGACCACTTGAAGCAAATGGTAAGTCTTCTGTATCACTGGGCTTTCAATCAGGATTCACACTGTTACAAGGGCAGCTGTTGGAATGTGTCACTTTTTTTTTTCTTACAGTCCAAGACAGTACAATAATGGAGTTTATATTTGTACCTTATGAAAAAAAATAACCTCAAGTCAAGTGGAGAGCCCCAGAAGATACAGTATGGCCATGAAATGTAACAGCAACATCATAGAAAAATGAGAAGT
This sequence comes from Cyrtonyx montezumae, assembly GCF_038088225.1. Lineage (NCBI taxonomy): Eukaryota > Metazoa > Chordata > Aves > Galliformes > Odontophoridae > Cyrtonyx > Cyrtonyx montezumae. The sequence goes on from NW_027071981.1 coordinate 7,028,846, forward strand.
GTAATTTCTGACACAGACAATACAAACAAGACCAATTAGATATTCAGAAAAGCAGTCACTACCCCAGCATTTGTGCTTCCATGGAAAACTGTGGGATCCCTCTCAACTGTGTGCAAACAACAAAAGAACTGGCAGTTTTGTGAGTCTAAAGTAGAGCTCCTGTAACATTACAGATTTGTGGCAGGTTAAAAAAACTAGCCCTGAATACTCAATGGCTCATACAGACCCTATGGCACCTGTTTCCAGGAGGAGTGTTGCATTTCCTTTGTTAAATTCCAGCTATGGGAATGGTTTGACCTTAAGCCCAAATGCTCTAACAAGCCTTACATGGGACTACACACTCAAACAGATGCAAAACATAACAAACCACTAATGGGGACTGGGAGAGGCATTCTTCAGCAAAGATGTTTACTTTCTGCATTGCTAGCGAAAAGCTTTAAGACAGTTCTGAGATAATTGGCTTTAACCATTTTCTGGGATCTACTGTCAGAAAGAACAGCGTGCTGCTGCAGGGACAAGGTACAATCAGGTGGCAGCACCACAGGGAAGGAATATCAGCAGAGCAGTGGTTAGGTGCTGCCTGTGAAGAAGCCTAGCCTTCAGACATACCTCTTTTGAGTACTTTTATCTGTTTGCAACATCAACTTTGGGGTAAAAAAAATCAAAACTGAGGAACATTCTCTTCTCAAATCTTGCTGTGACACTTCACTCGGGTGTTGCCTGTTCTCATGTCCTCAACTGAACTTCATGTGTCACAGTGAGGGAAAGCATCAGAAAAGTTATATGTCTGATGGGAGATAAAAACCCAGCTACAGAACCCAGCCTGCAGGGAACAATTGTGATTTTCAGTTCCCCCAAAATATCCATGTACCGTTTTAAAACCACAGTATCTGGTGTTCCAGTGCATTCAAATTTTTCCATTAAATACTCCATGCACTAAACACTAAATATTTGTTTAAAATAAAAAAGAGGGTTGATGAGAACCCTGATTTTTTTTTTTTTAATACTTTTAATTTGTGGACTCACATTGCCAGCTATAAAGCTTGCTTCTGGCTTCCTGAGTTGAAAGGAGTTGGGATGACTGTAATGGAGGAAATGCAAAGTTTCAGCAGGTCTTGAACCACCAAAAATGAAATACTAAATATTGGGCAGAGAACGCCCCTAGAGAACAGGAGTTAAGAGTTAGAGGAGTGTTTGTCTCCTTCCATTTTTAAAACAAGATGCGGACACAATTACAAATGAAGTGGTTAAAAAGAAACTTCACCTGCAGTTCTGCAGTGGGCTGACTAATCCTTGCCTGCTTTGTTTGCACAGTGCTGCTGCACGCAATTAAACAGCCAGTAATGACGCACTCACTGTGTTCTCCCTCAGAGGTGGCCACATCTCGTTCTGAGTGTCTAGTAGCAAAACACATTGGAGTCCCTTTACCAGGAAAGATGCTTTGCAAATGAAGGCTGCTGCTGCTGCTAGAAAATTGGAGCTGCCTCTCTCTTCCTAGCACCACGAACATAAACATCAGCAACTGGGTATCTTTTCAAGATAGCTTCCTCTGAAGCAATAATGGAGAAAAACAAGGGGAGACTTATCATTACTGTGTATCAAAGCAAAGTGTAAAATAGATGTTGCTGAGTTAACAGTGTGGTGGACTGACTATATGCGCTCACCTTGCTAAAGTAGCCAAGGAAAAGTGCCACAAGGCCAGGGCAAATCTTAGCATATATGCACAGCCATCACTTTGTAACTACCTGCTGACCAAAATGACAAGAGAAATCAACAAGAGTTTTGCAATGTTTGCTGGACTTCGATCAGGTTTGGGGGTGTAGATTCAGGAAGCATGTGGTAGAGGAAAAAAGCTGAGTCAGAATCCAGAAGCATCTGGATCAGCTCCAAGAAAAGGTTACCATCTGCCATTAAGCATTACCCTGGCCCAGCACCACCTAGAATTAAATGTAAACTGCTACCAAAAGGATGTTTATAGCAGGACCAAATTCCTAACAGGAACAGGTATACAGCTGTCCTAGTACTCAGAGATCACTGAACTACATAGGGTTAGAAATTCACCTCCTTTCTTCCCCTTTCAAGCCAAAAATCAGACTTGCCTGTTGTCAGTTCCCACGTGTGTGTGCACATTTTTTCCCCCCTGAACAATTTTGCTGGAAAAGGGATATGACTTAATTTGTTTGGACTGACCCATTAAACAAACATAAGCAGGACATAGCGTGCTAGCAAATGTGCATGTGTGTTTTCATGAAGGGAACTGACTTCTTGATGTTGTCAAAGACAAGCTTCTTTTAGAGATATTTATGCTGGAACAGACTCCACATTTTTTTTTTTTAGCCCCAGAGGGATTATTTTAACAAAATTTGTGTTTTCTCTGGATATTTTTTCTCAACAGAAGGGAGGAGAAAGCCAGCCCTTGATCTGCACAAATATATATTTTGTCTGGTCCCAAAGTTTGGGAATTACTCATCAAAAGGCAAGAAAGCTGCAGTGTAGCAGGGGAATGGAACAACATTTGGACTTCCCTGCTAATTATCCACATATGACACTAAAAAATAAAAATCCACACCCTACTTCCCAGGTTATATTTGATGTTTTTAAAAGGATCAGAACAGGAGAGGAAGGGGAGTGGGAAGAAAATGTTGCTTCATACTGTGTGTGTAATTGTCAGAAGAAGTTTCCAGGACAGGAACTGAATTTATGATTTAAGAAACATTCTCACCCACTGTGGAATTTCTGAACTCTATCTCCATTCAAACAGCAGCACAATAAGCTTACTAATTTCTCCCTACCAAAAGCACTTACTAGGCTGGTTGCTTCCCCATATCCAACCCATATGAGACTTTACTAATAGATCTCTTGTAAAACCAGAAGTTTCAATTGGCATTGTTTTCACCTACATGTATATGTGTGAGCAAGCACAACACATATACACACGTATATATACAAATTATCAAAATACTATAAAGTGAGTGTTCTTTCTCACCACCCCTTTTCTTCCCAGCACACATCCCTCCCTTCCCCAAGCCAGCAAATTTCAAAACAGACCAGAACTGAAAATTTTCAAGAGCCACACAGCCCTTGCTAGCACTGCAAACGTCTAGGTGCATTAACAAGTTCCCGGTCCACCTCTAAGATGTGTTTGACCAACAGCTTCTAGTTCACAATACTGATTCCTTGGATTCAGGGTCTGCTGCATTGGCTGTGTTGGAGACTTGCTTTTTGTGGGTTACCAAAGGCGACGTTTCCTCTTCAGACTTGCTGTTAGCAACTGCTTCTACGTTGACTTCTTTTAGTTCCTGCTCTTTCTCTCTTTTATCTTTTTCATTCAGGTAATTAAGGATGCCTGCTCCTAGGGCATCTCCTTCCACATTCACAACTGTGGTAGTTCGGTCCCTGGTTAAGATTAAAAACAAAAAAACAAAGCAGCAGCTTTTCAGTTTAAGAGTTACAACACAATAACTGGAGCCAAATTCTTCCCTGCAGATTCACTAATACTACTGGACCTAGAGAAGATGTTACCATAGGTATTTTCTACAGGAATATTCCCATTTCAGAACTAGGAATGGGCACTGGATCTGGTTCAAGACATCCCAGCCCTTAGAATCAGCTGGATCTGGTCGCTAGGCAGGTTGCAGCAATGTCACTATTTCACAGACATCCTTCTTTTCCCAGCTCACTTCCTTCCCCTTCTCCAGGCCAGCACATTTCAAATGTAAGTTCAGAGCTGGAACTTGATTTAGGCTTATTCAGAAGGCAATTTTATAGCACTCTACTCTAAAACTGCTATGTTTAACTGTTTAAGGTGTCCTATCAAAAGCAGAGATTTCTGGGTTTCTTGCTAGGAGCATCAGTTCTTATCTTTGGTCCTACAGTGCAAAACTACTGTGCTTCAGAGTTGAACAGAGGAGGGTACAACATGAAGAATAATTTCTGAGATTTCTGTTAGTCATTCTGCAGCATAACTTCAGCACGTGCTTAATTTGTAACTGTGGTCCTCTTTAGTAATTAAATGTCTGGCTTTAAAACAAGATACAGGACTCTTCTGTCCCTTCTACCCATTTTTGTTACCACAAGGCTGAACTCCTGAACTAGAACAACAGTGTTGACTACAGAGGAAGGAAGGCAGCCAGAGCAGTCCAGAGAGAAACAAATAGCAAATTTCACTCATGCAACCAGGCACTTGGAAGCACATACAGCTTATGGAAAGCACAACTAGCACTCTAATCTCCCAGGAAGATGGGACACGAAGGGATAGCCACTGCTTTGCCTGTCTCTCCTGTCCCTGGGAGGTGGCTGATCCCCAGGTGCTGACAGCAAGGAAGAGTTATGCAGGAACAAGATCAAGCTTCACCGACAGATGCACGTTGGTTTGGGAAGGAGGTACCAGAGCTGCCTTCTAACCCAGCCCTGGCGACTCAAGACTGTTTTCAGACATCCTAATTCCCATGTCTTCTGTGGGAGCAGGCCATCTTTACAGAGAGAGGCAGAGATTACAGACATCTAAACCAGGAAGTGCCCCCAAAAACTGCCAAGTGGAAAATATCCCAAGGGGATCAGATTGTTTGATTCTTGCTGACCAGCAGTTCCAGATCACTACTCAATCAGATGGCCTGAAAACAGTATATGCTTTTAAACTGTCACACTGGGCTTAGCTCACCAGCATTTAAAGCGCAGGCATGTCGAGTGCTTGGAGAAGCCCTTCCAGTCTGATTTTTTTCAGTATTCTAAGAAGTTTTGATTTCCTAGTATTTCTAGGGACTACAGGCAGATCAGCTTGTTTGAGAAGGTCTGGAAGCCCCTTTTCAACAGAGCTCGTTTAAGCATAAGAAATCATCTGTATGTTGCATATATTCTCATCATGTACTAGTGGCTAAAAGCAAAGCAAACTTTCTAGGCTTTCCTTAATCCAATTTAGATGGTATAGAAGGTAAATTTAGGTTTTAATGAGGACATAAATGTAATGAGTGGTGAGATTATCTCCTTGCCCAGGTCTGTTTGGAAGAGCTTAACTCTTGTATTACAAGGAGGGAAACTGTTCTTGGAAAGGTGAGAAGGAGCTGAGCAAAGGTCTGACTTCCTAGACCTTTCCCAGAAGATGGAAAGGAAAAGTGGTAATACTGTGTACTGAACTCATGACTCCCAGAAATGTGTTCCAGCCAGGACACTGACCACAGTTGTGCTGAATGCTGCAAGCCCTCTGTGTGCCTGCCCTGCTCTGACACTTGTGCTGCTGCTGTCACTAGTCTCTTGCTTTTATAGCTCAAACAACAGCTGGCAACTGCTTATGATGAAGGTTGCTTCATACATCTGTTTTTCATCACTATTCAGGCTCAGTTTTCCTTTTCTCCCTTCCTTCTTCACATCCAACAAATTTCCAACAATATTTTGAACAAACTTAACAATCCTCTGGAGGGAATTGAAACCAGAAAGAAATGTTTCAATAAAGGCTCAGAAAAAATACCGAACAAGGATTTTAAACATTCTAACTGCTTAATTGAGCAGGACCACCTTATTCATCATTCTCCTTCACCTGTCACGAGTTTCCCATGTTGCAGAGAGAAACATCTAGCAGAATTTTATTTCATACCACACTTTGGCTACCCTGAATTGTGTTTCCAGCTGAACATGTATACGCTTTTTAAGTACTTACACAATCCAGTCCACTGCTAATATCAAGGAGAGATCGTTGGTCGGAAGTCCAATGGCCTCCAAGATAATAGCGATGGTGAGGACTCCTCCAGCTGGAACCCCAGCTGCACCCACACTGGATGCAGTTGCTGTGACACTGCAAATCAATGTTGTTTCTGGTTAGCATGAGCCCCGCAGCACTCCTCTTCTACACTTACGTCACACATTTCCCCACTCCAGGAATTGTAAACAAACTCTGCAGCAAGGGACACAGAGATCATTTGCTTCCCAGGCAAACCTTTTGCCACCCGCTGAGGCACAGTAATGGATAGAGAGCACAGTTGCTCAGCAGGCAGCCACAGCTACTGAGGTAATGGCTCTGTCTGCAATAACATGATTGCCTTTTCTTAACAGGAAAACAAAACCCTCAAAAACCCCAGATTATTTCTCACTACGTTAATACCACATCCATTTCCAAGTCATGCACTGGTTCAAAGATGCTGAATACATGTTTTCTTCACTCTTCAAATGTATAAAGGTGAACTATGCCATGCACAGAGAATTAAGGACTCCAGACTAGCTTCACAATGGGGAGCAGCACAATCCCACTGCCGAGCTAGGATTATGCTGAAGCTCTGCCCAAGGCATGATGATAATCTGTGTGCTCAGCAGGACTGATTCACTTTAAGCCCTAGTCTCTAAAGTCCAAGTATGCTGTTCATAGACACATACTAATGGTACTGTCCTTTCTTTATGTCTCACCTGCATTCAAACAGACTCTTAAGCAGTGCACGTGCAATGGACATGAATCACATTTTGTGTGAAGATGCCTGCAACTGTTTTTTTTACCTTGGGCTATCACTGGATAATTCTCAGGCTTGTGTTAACACTTGATTCACTTTGAGTATACAAAAAACTAATTCAGCCATCTGCAAAGAAAATAATGCTCCAGCCCTGCCTTAAACAGACAAACAATGGACTGAGAAATGCAGTAAGGAAGGAAATAAAATCTAGGTGGGGAAGGTAAAAAAAAAAAAAGTGAGAAGGTATGTGGTGGACAGAGCCTATGACTTCTTGGCACAGTGAGGAGATAAAACTCCTTCTAAGATCCTCACCTATTGCATTTTGGATAGGGAATCAAAGAAGATGACACTTTATGGGGTACTGGACCTGGAGGAATGTTCCAGGCACAGAGAGAAGAGAGTCCTAGAAAAGGAAGTAGAACTAAGGCAGGATAGGGTATAACGGGGAAAATATCATGATCAGAAGGGGGATGGTCATGGTTCTGACCTGGGAATCAGTGATGAAGTGGTAGTAAGGGCAGAGAATTAAACAGGAACAGAGTCTTGAGTATGAAATTGATACAAAAGGAAGCGGGCAGCTGGCAGAAGCATTTTCTAGGACATCCGGAGGGTAGCTTTCTGCATAGTGCAGCATGCCACAATTACCAAGCTTAATGGCAAGTGGAATGGGAGGAGATCCTTAAGTAAGGAGAGGAATTTGATGTGAGGAACAGCTTTAAACAGTTCAAAGTCTGCTTCATGCTTTAATTACTCCTCCCAGGTTCCACCTTTTATTAAATTGAGATTCTGGTCAATCTTATAAGACTTGAAAGACTCCATTTCTTAATCACCCTATAATTATGCTTCATAGCAGTTTGCAAGCTTTAAGTCAGAGATGTGGAATGCAAACTGCTAGCTACTAACAGGGAGACCACAGGCTTTAATGCATCTGGGGGCCAGAAGGATGTGGTTACAACAACAAGCAACTTACAGAATGGTGAAGATTTGCCCAGCATTGAGGTCGACGTTGTTCAGCTGAGCAATAAACACAGCTGCCATGCACTGAAAAATGGCAGCTCCATCCATGTTCACAGTTGCACCAATAGGAAGGATAAACCTGCTGATCCTGTTGTCAACTCCATTGTTTTCCTCAATACACTTCATCATCGATGGGAGAGTGGCTGAGCTAGAAAAACAGAAGAAGAAAGAAGTCAAACACAAAGCATCAGGGTGCTGAGTGACAAGTTGCTGTCTCATGATTGCCGTGCTTGTAACAAGCTGCAGAGCAGTGTGTCAGGATGGTGATGCCACTTCGTAGTCCCTCTCTCACATGAAAGCTATGTCCCTTCTGTATTGGTCTTGAGCAGCAGTATTTAACAACCTCCTTCTAAACAGAAATAACTGGGAGGGACTCTAATCTCCAAGATGCAAGAATTCATGACCTAACAGCATGCAGCGTAACACAGCTGTGAAATGATAAGGTCTCAAAATACAACAATACATGCAAATATAAACACAGATGTTCTAATGGTAATAGTACAACATTGAGAGATTACTTTCTCAAATGGACAGGCGAGTAAAGACAATCACTGCTGGATTTATTTCTTGCATTATAAATTGCACAGCTTCATTCACAAATCCTCTCCTCCTTCATGTTTAACTCAGCTCCTCTGACAGTCATGCCTCTGCTCCTTTTGGAAATGACTCAAAATGTTTTTCTAAATTCATTCATACATTTCATGATCTTTGGTCCAGAGCTAGCCCCTGGGGAAAAGGGTAAATGACATGCTTGATAATTTGGCAATCTTTGTTAACAACAAATAAAAACTGATAAGGCCAGATCTTTGAAATCAAGAATGCTAAGTCACTTTACACTAGCTAATAAACCTGCTTTGCTCCTGCAAAAATCAGGCTAAAGTTGTTCCAGATTCTGCTGAACTTGGATGACTAAACTTCTCAGTCCCTCACTACTGATCCTTCTACTTATTTAAAACTGATAGCTAGCAAGATCTTCTTAAGACAAGTGCTTTAAGTGCTTTCACCTTTTCCTCCCGATATTTCCAACATCTTAAGAAACTGTTTTCAATGCTTATTTATAACATATTTCCTGTGTGGCAGACTGCTGAGAGCAGTGAGACATTCTATGCCCAGTTGCCTCTTTCTGAAATTTCAGGAATATTATTTTAACCTAAAGCTAAACACATTCTGGTATTAAGACATAATAAGATGTAAGCAGTTTACAATGACAATTATAATCTATATTCCCCAGAGAAGCAGAGAAACCCACCTGGAGCAAGTGGCAAAAGCAGTGGCAAATGGTGTGATAAGTCCTAAGAGAAAGCGATACGGATTTTGACGTGTGGATGCAAAATAAATGAGTGGCAGAATGATCCCTCCATGGATGAAGTGGCCCAGAATAGAGGCAAAGATGTATTTTCCCAGACTGGTCACCAGAAGCACAATATCTTCCATTTCCACAATCTTGCTCCCAACAAGGAACATAATGCCAATAGGTACATACCTGTGTAAAAAAAAAACCTGCCTGTCATTAAGTGCAAAGAAAAAAAACCTTGAAAAACATGTTTTCCCTTCTAGAGATAACACTCTAAAGAATATGCCACTCCTACTGAGGGTCAGCACCTTACTCACCACATACCCAGATTATACAAGTTTGGAAGGCCACTTTTACACACATGCCTGGTGGAAGGCAACAGTCAAAGTGAATAAAACAACAAAAAACAACACCCAGACATTCTAAGATGTATCTAGGAAAATGCAGAAAGGAAGTCAAGCAAGTAGAAGTGAAGGCCGAAACTACTGGAACAAGACACTTGGGTGGTCTTTTTAGTGCACTGGGGAGGAACGCAGGCAAAGACTCAAAATTAAGGGCCCTATTGAGGAGAAGGCAGATTTTAGATAAGAACTCCTGACTGAAATGAGCACGTGATCAAAGCAGATAAAGGAGAGGTAGAGTGGGCTGTTATGCAGCCTGCAACCACCAGTAGAAGTATAAAGTCAGGTCACTCAAATGGTGGGCATAACAGATGCCAACACATTTTGTGCAAGGAGGAGAAAGCTATGCCTATACTAGTGAGCCATACCACAGAGCTCAGCTAAAGGCTGCTGAGGCACTTGACAAAGAAAGCTAGACTAAGTCAAACAACCAGGCTTCCAGTGCCTCCCTCAAGTCAACAGCCACGTATGCACCTTTCCACCTCTCCTATCTAGAAATGTCTTAGGACGTCAGCATTTGTTTGAAGTTTCCTTTGTCAGAAACGCTTGGAACTACTCCAGGGGGAAGGGCCACATGTGCCACAGCCACACCCCCCACCCAGCAGTGCAGATGGGAACTGCCCTTGCATCTGCAGCACAGCAGCTACTAATCAAACTACAGAAAAAAAAACTACTTCAGGTCCAACCTCATTTTTTTCAAAGCCGTACCTGGAAAACCTGTGTCTGAGCACCTCTACCTAATATCTGAGACTAAGAAACACTAAAAGGTCAACCAGCTCTCCAAAACCCTGTCCTAGACACACAACTGCAAAAGATTTGCTTGTACATCTCAGAAATAATGCTTTTATCCTACTCTCCCCTACAACACAATGCCTACGTTCAGTAAGGCTGATCTGTGGAGTCAGAACAAACTTCAAAAGCACTTAGAAGTTCAGAAACATGCACGCCTTAAGGCTACTGAGATCAACCACTTCTTCCTAGCCTGTCATCCTCAGCAGGTCTGTGACTCCCCTGTTCAGCACTTGACTATGTCCCTGATCACTGTGAGCATCCTCACTCTGGCCTCCACTGGCTGAATCTCTGGAAGGATCTGTTGAACTTTCCCTGATCTGTCTGAGTCCCAGTCCTCCACGAGCTCTGCAAACATTAACACTGAACTTGGACCTGTGGCTGGATCCCTCCCTTTGAAGAGGGAAGCTGGAGAAGAAGGAGCTGGAAGTTCACAGAATCATAGAACTGTAGGAGTTGGAAGGGACCCCTAGAAATCATCTAGTCCAACCCTGAAAGTTAACACCAAACTGCTGCTAAGTACAAGAAAGGCTGTTGCACAGGACTACAAAAGACACATCCAGCCTTTTCTCTTGGTAGTATGATTTCACCAATTCCAAAGTATCCTTTGGGAAGTACATGCAGCAATAAAAGGAAGACCCAAGAGCCTTAAAGAAAGGAAAGAGAAGTAAGGACTATGGTGCACTGTGAGTGCTGAGAGGCAGCTGTGGCCCCAGTAATCCACAAAGTAAAGGATTACATACTAACTGATTGGCTTGAAGCACTAGCACTGTAATCAGCTGAATATAAGTACTGCCTCTTACCAGCATTCAGTATCCAAGAAACTACACTGGAGTAACAGACGTAAGCTACTTCCAGACTTCAAAATTTTCAGACCCTTAGGACAGCAAATAACACAGATTTGCCTGTGCAAAATCAGGTTATTTTTTTTTTCCTCAAAACACTTCTGCTTCTTTCTTAGAAAGAGGAAAATTATTGGAATTGAAAACAAAGAACGGAGAAGATAAGACTTTTGATAAGGTAACTTTATAGCTTTTCCAACATAGCTTTAGAAGGAGAATGATAAATACTCTGTCATTAATTTCTCTGCTGACAGTTCTCATGAACATTTATGTTTTCGCATACGTGATGTATTAGTACTACTTGTTTCACAAGAGGCATCTAGAATCTGCCCAAGAACAACCACACTACTGTTCTGAGGCCTAGACTCATCCTACCTGACAGACAAAGCCTGAACAGGAGGCTGGTCCTGCTGCAGAGTTCAAGTGGTCTGAACTTGATGATTTCTTGCCTAGCAAGAAAATTCAGTGCTCCTTTGTTCCTAACATACAAACTTTTGCTGGATGACAAGAACTGACATCTGCCAGAGCAACATTCACAACATAAATGTGTTTGGCCTTCAGGGGAGTGAAATAATGGATTTGCTCACCCATAGGCAAGAGACACAATAAACAATCTTAGGAAAGACTTACTCTTGGAAGTGAGAAAGAAAGAAGCTCCCTTAGAGAAGCACAGGCAAGAAACAAGCAGCTAGTTGCTAGTTCACTTGTCACTGCTTCACCCAGAAAAATAAACAAAATCTTAGAACAGGAACAAAGATTTAAAGGCCTGTAGGTAACAATGATGGACACTCAATACTCAGCATTACTGTTTCATCAAGATGGAGGCCAACCCCTGAGGCTGCTTCCCCTTCCATGCAAAGGGACTCAGGTTCTCAGTCACCCTGTGATCCAAGTGGACACCTGGCACTCTATTGCTGCACTCAGCAGGGTTCCTCTCAAGCCATGTTAGTAGTGAGTGGGGCTATCTTTTCATCTCCTTGGGTATGTTTCAGGTCAGTATGAGAAACCATCTGACCAACAGAAAAATTAAGGCATGAACCTACAAGTACAGTTTGGCACCATGCTTTGCACCACATTTGCAGATGCACTCCTAGCACATACATCCCAGGTTTTCACATGGCTACGTTCCTCACTTGCTCACACCTCATTTATTCACTGAAACCCAATGCCCTTAGGCACACAGCTAGCCACAGGCTTATGTTGTTTTGAAACAAAATGTCTTCTTTAATTAATAAAAAAGGAGTTCAGGACAGGATTTTCAGCAGCTATCTGATACCTCAGCTAGGCATGATTGCCTAATTACAGGTCAGAAACAAGTAGAAAACACCTTACGAGTAACATCATAACCTTCGCTTTTGCAGTAGTGAGGGATCTGATATGAAAAAGTTGGAGAGATGGGTAAATAGTGAGATTCCTGAATTAAGCATAATATTGCATTGCACATGTACATGCAGTCCCACGCTTACCACATTATCCAGGTAACCAAGACCATAGTTGCTTCATTGAATGAATTAAAGAAACGAATGAGATCTTCTCCTTCCCGACCAAGCTTTTTCAGTGCCACTCCTAAAACCAGAGCAAAGAGCACCAGTCCCAGGATATTCATCCCTTCAATGTCAGTACCAACAGGGATCTGTACAGGCAAAATAAGGAGAAGACTTGTTAGGTGAGAGGCTGGCATAAACTCCAACGAAAGAGCCACCGTGTTTTGTTTCTGTTCAGCTGGCCTAAAATCAACAAGCAGAATCTATTTTGGGAAGAACAGCATTTTACCCAAGACAGCTCTGCACTGCAGAATGGAAATGCATTAGACAGCTGAAGGGAACCAAACAAGATCTGGATTAAGCCCCAGTACAAACTTCCCCAGTTCCAACTGGCATGGATTTACTGAAGAGGGAAGAGGCCTGCCACCCTCATACCCTGAAATACAAAGCATGTGTTCTCAGCCACCTGGATAGGAAACCTCACAGTTTACTCAGGACAAGCTTCTCTGCAGATGTGAAACAGTCATGCCAAGCATGCATATAGAGGGTAAAAGTGGGACAATGGTTAAAAGAAACTTTCTTCTGTTTCCCTACCAGGGATGATGAATCTGTGAGATCCTGTGGGTGCAGATGGCAGATATTGGCTCTGCTGACTTCCTAGCTCTGCTTATTCCAAGTGTCATTTGTTGTAGGCACTACAATACTCTACTGCATGAACAAATCATACCTGCAAGCTGCCTTCAGTGGTCTGGCTCCAAATACCCTATTATTTCCTAACACAACCGAGAGGAATTTGCTTTCAAAAACTGCTGGCTCAATTACCTTAGAGCAATATTCATAGCAAGGTGAAAGCCATAGAGGAAACAATCACCATTATGAACTGAGAAGGAGAAAAAAAAAAGCAGAGAAAAGTAATAAATTGTGGAAAGCTGCTCATTCATCTATCCATGTCAGCCATGGAGACGCACAAAACAGAAGCAACACTGTCCTCCTCAAAAATCATGCAGCTGCATGGTACAAGCAAGGGAATAAAATCCACAAAATTTAGCTTGCTCAAGTCTGCTCTGCTACTCCTTCAGTTTGCTTCTCAAGAAGGACTGGGACTCATTTGGCAAAGCAGTATCTTGTGAAGTGATTGTTCTCATGGCTTCATAAAAATACAATTGCTTTGACAAACACTCCTTTTCCCCAGCTTGACAGTACAAGCTCTACTTGTCCATTTTTTTTTAATTTTATTTGGAAGGGCTCCTAAAACAATTAGGTTACTGGACAAGCTTTGGCCCTTTGGTTAAAATAGACAGTAACTGAACACTGGGAAAGAAGAACACATTCTCAGCTACAAGCTTAAAGTGAATATTGACTAAAGAACTCAGGATACTGATCTGCTACAGATAAAAGTAACATGCCTGAGATTATTCTTTTGCTGGAAATGTACTGCTGAACTCGACTGTCTCTAAGTGACAGGTGGAAACAAGGAACTGCACAGAAGGGAATAAAACATTAATCACACACAAAAACATATCGGTGTGAAGGTTAAACTGCTGCTGAGTGGGCAAGCTGGGGATGAGTTAGGGTCAGATATAATGATCTTAGTGCTCATTTCCAATATCAGGTTCATTTGATACAAGGCTAATATGAAAACCCCAGCCTGGAACAAAATGTTACCATAAAGGGTCCAAAGTTTTTCCAACTCATAAAAAAAACCAAAACACAACACTGAATGGTCTTTTTGTTTTGGTTCCCATTGAGAAGTGAAAAATAAATAAATAATCAGTATCCACCCCTGGTATGGAACACAAACACAGTTTCCAGCTGCTGAATGCGCCCAGCATCCTGACCTGGATGTTACCAGAATGGGGTATTTCATGACACTACTTATACCAGTGTTTTGCAAAGCATCTCTGCCCTTTAAACGCCTTCTGCTGGAGAAGTGCTCTCCTCAGCTCATTAAATGCAGCAGGGTGAGCCTGGAGCCTAGCAACCCACTACCATTTGGGCTTCTCAAAGCTCGGGTCTCAGGAACAAGGCTAAACAGCAACTGAATCTGCAAGAGGATCAGGCAGCTTCCCACCAGCTGTGTAGGGCATACAGGGACACAGAGCAGGACTGAGCTAGGGCTCCTTGTGTTCAATTTGGAACACCGTTTCCCTGATCAGAGCAGTTCAGAGCTCTTCTGGCTCATTTAGTTCCCACAAGTATCAATCACTCCAGCTTCTTCAAAGCCAAAAGCTTGCCACATTTTGCCTCAGGAAGAACCAAGGAACAGTAGTACCTCCAATTAGATACAGCCAGATACACATGTGGTTTCTCACCTTTTGTCTTAACGTTCACAGTGCCCTACTGTGCATAAACTGGCCAATCCATCTCAAACTCCCTCGCCTCGTCACTCTCCAAAATGAGAACACAGAGTTCAGTCCTCTCTCCTCTTCAGAGATGTCTCCCTTCACCCAGCACTGCCATCTTTGCTGCTGCTGTCCTCCAGGTGCTCACACTTATGAGTCCTTTAAGCCAACTTCTTGCAATGTGGGGACCCAGGAGTTCCTGGTGATAAGGACTCTGCACAGCCACCAAAAAACTTCTTATGTGGTTCACTTTATTCACTGCCATTGTGTCCAAGCTACTTTCAGGTTACGCTCTCCTTTTCTTCCTCTTGAGGCAATTTCTTTAAAACACAGTATTCCCCATCACCTGACACCAATGCAAATTTAAGCAGAAGCTGTGCCCTGGAATTTTCAGGAGCAATCTACTGTGTTCAGGGAATTTCACCTCCTTGAAGCAAAACATGGAAAAAGTCCAGCAGTAAATCCTGAGCGGAAGATACTCTCAATCCCAGCTTCTAAAACTGGCAGATGCTGAACAGCCTTTTTGTACTCTAACAGAAGAGTACATCACCCCAAAGGAGCTGCCAAACCAAGCAGCATCGTGGACATCAAACAAAAACAGCTTTAATGAGAGCTTTGTTGCTGGGTAAACTATAGAACACTTTATTGTTTGCTTGAAATTATATGTCCCAGTAGAAAGACTCACAGATCTCTTCTGGTCCTTCAATCCCTCTGAAGATCCTATTGTTTTTTAGCTTTTAAAACAAAACGTGTATTAAGGAAACAACTGCTGACACTGAGCTAACTCAGTAGTAGGTGGCTGAAAAGATAATGCAGCCACATGTTGTAAGGAAGAAGAGCAATCAGCAGTTTGTGTATTTTTACTACTGCCACAGGAGGAACTCAGCATCCCTCATGGCCTCCTGGTGACAGGATATAGCCATAAAAGCTAGGTAAACATGAGGGAGCATGTGAAACAACAACAAGAATGTGGCTTTGCAGACATCTACGTGCCCCTCTACTCATATCATCAGCAAAAGAGGCAGGGCCAAACAGTAGAAAAAAAATCAATAGAAAATTTTGTTATGCATTGTTCATAGGGAAAAGGGTAAATATTTTCCCTCTTCGATCAAATACTTCGCTGATGAAAGAAAACATTAGATAGGAACACCATCAGGCTTTTCTGCAACATGAATTCTACAGCTACGATAGTTAAAGTACATATTATCCAAGAATCATACTCTTTCCTTCAAAGCTAAATTCTTCTCTATCCATAACTAACAGAGTCAGAGCAGTATTGAAACTAACAAAACTGAGATGGTGCTCCTTTTATTTTTTTTTTTACAGTCCACTCTTCCCTGGAGACAGGAGGGCATCTTCTGGAATTAAAGCTCAGATCTAGTTTCACTCCCAGAACAAAAGTAACAGGGGAAAATAGCACTTACATCATGACCACAGGCAAAAGCAGACACCTGTGGCAAAGTCACAATGTCATTTGTGGTACTGCATCAAACTAGTGAGGTAAATGAAAAAAGAAAACTGAAAAAAACTCACACATTTTAAATTGCCAGAAGATACATTCTTATCTCCTGAGGAAAAATTACAACTTTCCAAAGCATTCTACAAGTGCTCAACAGCCAAACCTATGCCCAGAGGATATGGCTGGCTCTGATCTGTGCTCAGTTGGCAAGGTCACAACTTCTGCCAAATCTTCAGTTGACACTGAAGATGAACAGGAATCTTATTCACCTTTCCTTCACTCCTACTTAAATGAACAATAGCTCCATGCTGTAAGCAACCACACATTGCCTAAGTGCATGTTGTTACAGCCTTTCATGTCAAAATTGGTTTTAGCAGAACGAGGCTGCATGGACATGTACTGCCTGAGGGTACAATGGCACGAGAAGAGAAAGTGTGCTCTTGGGGTCACATGGCTGCTCTGCAGTCATTCCCACACACCCATGTCAAAGGGGTGCGTGCAGATCTGGGCCAATGTGATCCTACAGGCATGGGCAGAGCCCGGGCAGATGTGGCTGCCTCTTTCCCCAGTGAGACTGCTTACCATGTGATAGCAGGGTGGATTTTCTCCTGCACAACTCTTGTGCCATCAAAGCTACCTACCATCCTCGCTACGGAATTGGGAGAAGTTCAGCCCATGAGATGAAAGCAGAGTTTGGAAACACACTGCTCTGCACTGCTTGCTCATACACTGTGTGTGGAGAGGAGAAGGTAATGAGGCCAGCACCTCTTGCACCAAGGGATTCACTCCAGAGTCCCTCTGGACGTGCACAAATTACCTTTTACGTAGATTGGCAGAACCGGAGGGCAAGTCCCATCTGAACCCCTACATGACAAACACAAACACTACAGAGGACTTGCCCTAGAGATGTCATAGAAATCATAATAAAAATAAAGCAGTATATCAGAGTGAGTCCAAGAGATATAAAACAGTTGCAAAAGCCATTTCCCATCTCATTTCTGTCTCCCCAAAACCTGGCTTATGTGAGTTTGGTGTAAGCTAAAACATTACAGACAAGATGCTGGATTAGTTTTGTAGCAGGCTGTCTGTAAGGCAAAGGTAATTATTGCTGGACTTATGGTATATTTGCTCTGGCCAATAACAAAGATGTTCAATGGCCCTGTGCTGCAGGAGAGATTCCCCAGAACTGACTATAGAGCATCACTGCAAGTCCTATGAGCTGCATACAGAATGCAATACTCACTGCCTCAGCAACACCCATCCATCAGGTTTAATTTTCAACACACTGCAATAGCAGCCTACTACTAATGGTCTGTCTGTAACTTGTATCCCTTCAGACCACTTGTTACTACTTCAAAATCATACTCACACAGTTTCCGCACCTACAAAAAATTCTCAACTTCCTTTTTCTTTAAAGGAAAAAAAAGGGTCACATTCTGCAAATTGTTAACAGAGGATAAGGTTTAGAGGACATATTCAGTCAGCCTAATTGCTACTTAATTTTGAGGCCAAGAAAGTTATTAGGAAATCTTCGGAAGAGGGACTAATCAACAGTGAGATCAAGCAAGGCTGAGCCTAAGAATGAGTGGCCTAAAAATCAGATATTGAGTACCAGCTCAGTTGAGTCCAGCTCGCTTATCCATCACTGCTTTCCTGCGTGACTGCAGGTAACTCATGTGACTTGTGTGTATGGCTTAGATCCAGACAAGCATTCCTTAAGACTATGAGTTAGTGAAATGTTACAGCTAAAAAACCCTAAGAAGTGACCTTACCTTTTCCAACGTGACATTTCCAGAGGTAGTGTTTCTGAGCACTGTCTTATAATCTGTTGCATACTGCAAGAAAAAAAAACAACACACCAGAGTTTTTTGATCTGATTACTAATATGACTGCATCAGCTAGCATTTCACAAAAAGGAGTTTACTATCAGAAACTTCTGCTGCAGACCAGACTGTGGAAACAATGAGCCTGCCTTGTATAAGAAAAGAGAGTGAAAAACTCCTTCCCCGTGTGGGGACAGAGAAGTGCTCCGTAACCACTGAGCTCCCAGGTTTGGGCAGCAGCCCAGGGATTCTCCTTTCCTCCACCCCTCTACCTTGCTCTTGCTCATGCATCATGCAGTTGCACTGCCTCCTGTGGAAGGCAAGTGGTGCTTGCACTATTTCACTTTAAATACGGCAACACAACCACAGCAGAGTGTAAGCTACAGGGCACAAAGCAGAGGGTTTCCATCACTGTCCCACGCAGTGCTCAAAGTGGAGCAGCCTAAAGAGCATTTCTGGTGGAGCTACAAAACACTGGTTATGAATATGCCTTTTTTTGAGGAATATTTTTAAAAATCACCCAATTTGCTGTGCAATTCCTATATATAACTACATCAGGTGCTTCTACTAATCCCACCTACCAGTAGTATATGACTTTTGATATTTTCTACACCATCTTTATGTGGTTTTTGTTTGTTTGTTTTGTTTTTAAATAACAAAAGTCACTTGGTCTGCCTGCAGTGCAGCTCACATCCAGAGCTCGCACATTTCTTACCGTTTGGAAAGCTGCAGCAACAAGATTCGAAGGAAACAGGTTTCTGTAAAATACAAACAAAAGAATGAAATATTTTTGTACAGCTTTTAAAATGAATTCCTCAAGATGTTTTATCCTCAGAAAACTCCTTTTGCAATGACAAGCACACTGGCATTAGTGAGGCATGGAGCAAGTATGGAGGAGATGCCTTGCCACTTCTCCAGCGGTGTGAGTCCCTGCTTGCATCCACACCCCCATTTGGGCTGCAAATCAGAAGCAATCAGACATAATGCTAATTAAACAAATCAACCAGTGGCTACCCAACCTGGCTTAGCCATACCAGCTGCAGCAACAGCTTATGGCCTCCAGAGTCAGGCAGATTTTTAACGTTACTTACATGATTATCGTTTGCCCACAGCATGACCACGAAGGACAATCCAATCAGCACAATTCAACTAAGAGAAGAGCTTAAGCCCTCAACACAACAAGGTTGCTTCCCTGAACACTAAGCCAAAGCAGAACAATGCCAGGGGCCAAAGCTGTCTGCAAGCACTGAAGCAGTTAAATGGCATGGATGGGAGCAGTGACAGCTCGGATGGAAAGCTGCAATGGATAAAGAGCATGTGTTCTGGCCAAACAGCATCTTGTTTTGCTGTGTCAGAAAGCAAAATGGGAAGGGAAGCACCTCACCTCAAGACAACAAGACCCTAAGTGGCAAGGACAGGAATTCTGGGGGTAGGAACTAACTACTGCCAGCCATGTGCAGTAAGGAGGCACGTGAACTCTCCTGACAAGAAAACAGAAGAGCTTACCTAGAGCCTATTACCCGTGGCAAAAAGAATCAGGGAAGCTTCTTCCCATCCTCTGCTCCATGCACTGCGTTAAGACAACCTCCAAGAAAGCTAGAGTTCCCTTCAGGCTATGTCCTGCTAACCTCCCCAAGAAATAAAAAAAGGAAGATATGTTGTTGGAAAAAAATACATATATAAAAAGAAAACAGAATGCTTTCCTTCAGCTTTTCAAAATCAGAGTGGTTACTTCTCTTCAAGAATTGTCTGAGTTTTGAAGGACCAAAGATGACAAAAAAAAAAAATAGAGATGGAAAAACGAGCAGAAATCAAATTGCTTTTTTGAAAATCAGCATTTCCACTCTGACAGAACAAAACCACAAGTAGCAACCCCAAAGCCTAAACAGTATGGTTCTCCAGTGCTTCCATACGGCTGAGGAACCAAAAAGCCCATAATTTACACAGTACATCATGCACAAGCCCCAGTAATTAAACACTGACTGAACAGCAAGCATATACTTAAGGCAAGTACTGAGCAATGCCAGCAGCCCTGATACATGAAGGCAAGGGGCAGGTTCTTGCTTCCAGTGCGGAGCAGCTCACTATGCTATACAAACAAGAGCACATTGCTGTCACTTTGCTTTATCCTTGGAGCACTGCTCACTGCACTTGTTTCTGAGAACTGAAATAAGTATTTTTGACAATTGACCAAGTTGTAAATTTGGATTTTGGTTCAGCAGCCCAGAAGGACCCAAAGATTGCCTTGCATCATGTGTTCTGTCCAGTCCAGCTTTTAAGGATGCCTGACTACAATTCACAATGATATGTAAAAGTTGTTTGCACCTCTTTGTTTCAAACAATGAAGTTTAAGAAACAAGGCGCTCCAGGTCATAAAAAACAATCAACAAATAAACAGCTTATCACAGAGTCACAAGAACTGTACAGGCTATGCTCATCACTCACTAAGAGCAGTTAGCGTGCAAATTATATTAGGCCTTAATTATGGGTGAGTCAGACCGCAGGTTTTCAGCTTCATTGCCTATGACAGGTTTGTTCATGAACAACACCCCAGTGCATAAAAACAGAGACCAGGATGCTGAAGGCTTCAGGGAGAACCAAAAGCTGGCTGCTGGCCTGCCTGGGCTCATCCATGCCTGCAGGCTTCACCCAGCGTGTGTGGCCAAGCAAAGCTCACTGACTGCAGGAAACCAGACCCAGCTCTGTCCCCAGTTGGTGTCCCCAAGTGAGTTGAGGAGTTGCACAGCGAAGTGCAAACTTCCTCCTGGCCAGGTGAACCAGCAAGCAGAAAGGGTGTGTAACTGGACATACAAATTAAACATGGGCACCTGCCAGTTGGTGTTCTTGCATGGACCAAATCTTTGGGTTTCTCATCTCAGATGTGAGAGTTTAAGGAGGCTGCCACATGAGGCATGGCTCCGTCACAGGATTCCTGACTACTGCTGCTTGCTTCTTGTGGCCTGCCACCACCGTGCCCTGTGCTAAAGAACACTGTCAACTCTCCAAAGCAGATGTGTGCTACTGCAAGAGCACACCCATTCAGAAACCCTGAGTCTGTGTGATAAGGAGCCTTGCACAGGGTCTGGGTTGAGGCAGCCCAGGGCTGTGACAAAAAGATCACAGCAGGAATGATGCAATGTAGTGAGGCTTGACATCATGACAGAGTGCTCTGCAGCTGTCCCACTGATCCACACATCACCTACACAGACACCCAACAGCCTTTGTAGCCTAATGCTGAAGCATGCAATACAGGGAGACCGTGCACCTCCCTCTGAGCTGCAGACAACCAAAAAGAGTGACAGACCACCAGACAGCTGTCGTGAGTAACAGCTGCATCCTGGGGCTGGAGAAGCAACTGGGCTGAGCAACAAGATCTCCACATACCTGCACACTGCACAGTATGGGAAAGCACCATCTCAAATCCACTTAAAATAGGAACCAGATACAGCAACAGTATGAACTGCAGAAGTTTCAGGATTTGCATTTTTTTTTTTTTTTACTACTGTAAAGAACCGTGTGTATAAATACTAAAGACAGATATATTTTGCCGTGCCAGAGCTCTTACAGAGGGGAAATGGGGTTATCTTTCTGTGACCAAGCACAGTATGTCCCAAATGTGCAAGTGCAGCTTCAAATGTGTACTTTGGAGGCTGCAGCTTCCATTCTTATCAATTCTGATGTTACAGCCAATCCTCTCTTCCTTACCTTGTGTCTTTCCACCAGTGGAATAAGGCTTGCCCAGGATCTCCTTTGTTGCATGTATAAGGGATTATTATTAATCACTGTTTCTAAATGTTTCTTTTGCTAGAGCTCTGCAAACAGCTTTGCTCTGGCAGCAAAACCATGAAGGGAAATCCAGGCAAGCAGAACAAAACCCTAAAATAACAAGCATTCCTCTTCTATTGCTTCTTACACAAAGGTTCCACTTTTAAGGCCAAAAGTCTTCTGTTGGAAAACATTTTTCTGAGGAAGTCTGGACTAAATGAGGTGAATATTAGGAAAATACTCTGTGCTGAGTTATCTTCTGTTTTTTAATGAAGTCTTTTCAATGGTAAGAGTTCACAGACAGCAGCTTTACTGCCATCTGAAAATCTGCCAGAGCACATCACAGTTTGGACTGTTCTAAGTGGCTTTCTTTTTCCTTTTTTCTCAGGATTTTCATTCACCACCCCACATAATCTTTTTCTCATCTGCTTTTCTCATATCTGTGTAGATGTACTATGCTTGTTCTGGACATATGTATTATTTTTGAGCATGTGCCTCTGCTTTAATTCAAACTGAGAATATTACTCGCTTACAGAAGGTATTTGATACCTCTCTGCCCTAACAGTCCGGTCTGCAAGTACTCTGCCTGGGAAATAAAGCATGACTGGGATAAGTCAGTAGTAAAAGGCAACTACCAAAGAACAAAATAAAGTAGTAGAGACGATCGGAAGTTTTCTACAAATAATATTAAAAAAAATACACAGTGCAGGCACACGAACAAAAAAGCCAAGTGCTTAATACATAAAGAACTGAATCAGCAATCCCTACACATCAAGTGAGGATCCAGGCTCGGAAAACAACAGAAACAAAGCTGAGCAGTACCATTCACTACTTCTCCTTTCTCTGAGAGCAGCCTAGAGTTTCAGTCATCCAGCTATGGAACTGTGGTTAGTGTGTCTCTGTGTAACTGCAGCTGCTCCCAGCCACTTCTTAATTCTAATTATCACTACGAAGTTGACATCTCCTCCTTTCCTGACAGTACATTTTTGCTCCCTGTTTCCAGAACAGGACTTGAGAGCATACTTTGAGATCGCCTTCGTGGACGTTGCTTTGGTCACGTCACTGGAAAGGCAGGATTTGAAGCAGCAAGTGCTACTGGGGTGACTGGTGTTTGAACAAGAGCCCACCTTCCCTGTGGTCCATCCTGGCCCTCAGCTCTGCAGCCCAGCCGGCAGAAGGCAACTGCTGCTTTTTCTTGTGCTCAAGCTCCTTTGTGCCTTCCCTCTGGCTCTGGCGGTGCTAGGAGGTAATCCATGGGCTCGCTCACAGCGTTGTGGGTACTCCCTTTGGCAGCCCAGCTGGTAACCTCTGGCAGGGAGACAGAAAGGGCAGGAAGGAGCAATAAAAGGAACAATAAAATTTAAGTGCTGCAGACTCTTCTGTCATCCCAAGAAACCCTGCCATGACTGCTGGAGGCATGCATCTGGACTTCTGTGTACCTTCCCTATAAAAAAAAATGATGCTATGTCTGTCCTGCCCACGATGTTACAGCTAGGGTCAGATTAAAAACAAAAACAGAATTCCCAATCCAAAGCCAATTTCCACGGTTTCAAAACACATTTTCATCTCAAAATAGGGCAAAGAATGGTATCACCTTTTCTTCCACTAAAAATATTGTAAAATAGTCTGTTGAAACGTTCTTTTGTATAAAGTTACATCAAAACATTGATCTCACTAAGATGAAATGTTAGGGTCATCTGCTGTTGGAAATTCTGACAGAAGTTCCTGCAAAACTGTTCGATTTCATTGAATCAGCAAACAAAAAAATCAGAGCCAAAGCAAAACTCTGACCCTATTTAAACATCAGAAGTGTGAACTAATCAATATAGATTCTTGCAAAATATTTGCTCTTGCTTATTCCACAGCCCTCCAATAAAGTGCAATGTGTTAGCTGGTGGCTGGCGTTGTGCCCTTCTCAACACCTCAGCTCTGGCCAAGTATCCAGGTGACCTCCAGACATTGTTGCAACAATGAAAGCAACATCTTGGTTGTTCATTAATAAACTTCCCAAAAACAGAAAGAATCAGCATCCTGGGAAAGGACAACCTGTGTTATCTGTCACCCTACAGAAGCCAAGGTACCTGACTCATAGCTGTGACTTAGTCCAGTTTAGCACGTTTTCAGTGTGGCTGTGGGACTCAGATTGCCCACTTGTACCTTCTTTCCATCTTTTATCTGAAAGGAACCAAGGCTCAAATGATGGCTCAAAGGACACAGGGAGTTTTCTTGTGTCTAAGAGAAAACATCAGGAACAAAAGTAAAACAGAACAGCAAAGAGCAGGGTGCTGCAAGATCTACACATGCTGAAGGCAATGTTTCTACCCTGTAGAGCTGAGGCCTTCTTAAACAGAAGCAATTCTGCAAGGACTGACAGCAAAGCTCAAACAAAAATACCCACATTTTTCAAGAATAATTTCAAGAATTTTCAAGAAAAGAAAAGAAGGAATTTAAAGGGGGAGGTAGGTATTACTTCCAGAAGTCACACAGCTCACTTTATCCCCAGCTCTGTCAGAGATCTGTGTTAAGACAGGAGCTTTAGAGGTAATAGTACAGTGATGGATCTCTGTCCATAAAGCTCCAAGAAAAAGCTGAATTCAAAGGCCATCATACACATGCTAGGGAAAAGGCCCTGGCCCTGCACTTTCCAGAGGAAATCACCCAACAACCTGAACACTTTACCCAAGTTTCACCACTTTCAGCACTCCCTTGGAGCTCAACCCCACCACCAGCAGAACACTTCTGAACTCTCCATCTGCAGTTACAGACCAAGTGCAAGAAGCAAGCTCACAACACCCAGAGTGTGAGGGTCACCGGAGCATCTCTGTCCCATTTCTCAGCCCCACCATACTCTGTGCAGGAAGGCAACATGCAAAAGTGCCACTAGCCGTGTTAAGCTGCCCCTGGGACAGTCACCTTCGTCCCAGGTCTCACCATTGTCCTGACTCCTCCTTTTATCATTTTCTTTCATCTGCCTACACTGCTTATCTGCTCCATGTCACATTCACAGCCAGGCCACCTACTCACACCGTCCTGCTATCACTTCTTAATGTGGTCTGTTACGAATAGTCAGGCTCAGCTTTAAGAGAGATAGGTTATGGATACGGGTTGCCAATGGGTGACTGGATGGGTCTGTTGATCTTATTTCTCTATGGGGGTGAAAAGAAACATACATGTGGACTTCTGAATACAGACTTTTTTTCTTCTTTAGAAACACTTTTTACTCTCCTTGTCACATCAACTTACCCAGACGCACCGAGAAGCCTCTCAGCTGAAAAAGCAAACAGTCAGAGCAAAAAAACCCCACTCAGCTTTGCAGTTCCCAAGCTACCTGCTGAGCCGCCCCCAAAGGCATTCACCTCCCCCATAGGTCGCCCACCTTTCGTACTCCCCACTCCACCCGAGCCAAAGGGACGGACGCAGGGGAGAGAGCACTGCGTGCGGCAAGCAGCGAGGGAGGAGCAGGAAGGAGAGGAAGGGGGGGGGTCCCCCGCGGCAGCATGCAACACCGCCGGCTCTGTCATCATCCTCCCGAGGCGGGAAGCAGCGGGGCAGCCCTACCTGACGAGGTCGAGGAAGGAGTCCACCGTCTTCTTGTTGGTGGCCGGCACGGCGCTTGACAGCCCCAAGCTGGGCGCGTTGAGGGCGGAGGCGCCGGCTCCGGGCCGGATGATGAAGCCGAGCGCGACTGCGAGGCCGGAGGCCAGCAGCGTGGTGCCTAGGAAGTAGGCGATGGCGATGCCTCCCAATCGGCCGAGAGAGCGCGTGTCCAAGCTGGCGGCCCCGGACACCAGGCTGCAGACCACCAGAGGCAGGATGACCATGCGCAGCATGCGCAGCAGCAGCTCCCCGGGGAAGGCCAGGTAGGCCACCTGCGCCGGGCCCAGCTCCGCGCCGCGCACCGCGGCCCCCAGCGCCACGCCGGCCACCACCCCCGACACGGTGAGCAGCACCAGCGCGTTGCGCCGCACGAAGCCCCGGCAGCCCCGCAGCCGCCCTCCGCCGGCGTCCGCCGCGCCCTCCGCGTGGCCGTTGCCCGCCTTCTCCCCGCCGTCCCCTTTCTCCACGCTGTCCGCCTTCTCCATGCCGCCCGGCTCCGCTCACTCCGCGCGTCCCGCTAGCCGCCCGCCTTCCACTGCTGGGCCCCACCTGCCCGAGAGCGGCCGGGCCCGGCCTCGGGGGGCGGGGCTGGGGCGGGGGGCGGGCCGGGAGGGGAGGGGAGGGGGGCGGGAGGAGCGAGGCGGTGGGTCCGCGTTCCCGCTGCCCGTCTCCTCAGCGCCGCGGCCGCCGTCGGTCGAGAGCGTCCTCGCCGCAACCCGGTGTGAGGCGGGCTCTCTGAAAAGCCCCCTCAGTGTTCCCACGGCTCTCGCATGTCCCCATAGCTCTCACATGTCCCCTCAGTGTCCCCATTGGTGTCTTCACGGCTCTCATATGTCCCCTCAGCATCCCCTTCAGCGACCCCCTCAGCGTCCCCCTCTGTGTCTCCATGGCTCTCACACATCTTCTTCAGAGACCCCATCTCTCTCTGGCCCTCAGTGTCCCTACAGCTCTCTCATGTCCCCTCAGTGTCCCTCTGAGTGTCCCCATGATTCTCACATGCCCCCTCAGTGTCGCCTGCTCTCACATGTCCCCTCAGTGTCCCAGTGCTCACACTGGTCCCTTTGTATCTACCCATAATGTAGACTTCATTTCAGTGAATTTCCTCAACGCCAGCAAAACACAGCCTTGCAGAAAACACGCTGTGAAAATAACCAGCCACTCATCTGCTTTTCAAGTAAACCAAACTAATTAGGCTAACAGAGCCATAATCCCTATTTAATGAGACTCTTTCCTGCTTTCCAGCCTCGTGGATAGACCTGAAGATCCTTACCCAGTGGCTGGGATCTGTCACCACTGCCTGTCGCAGAGCTCCGTGCAAAGCCCCACAACTTGCTCACAGTGTGAATCAAGATACCAGGTGCACTTTTGTTGACTTTTCAAAATGATTTTCCTGATAATTTTTCTTCTAAGGAAGACTCGCTATGCAGAACTACTTGCTGGAGTGGGAAAATAGAACTAGACAGGAAAGTAGGCCTCTGCCGGCACTTTTTAGACGCATTTCCACCAACTTCAAAAAGTCTTACTTTTTTCTTTTCATTTCCTAGTGAAAAGAGGAAAAGAGTAACAGAAAGGAAAAAGGAGAAAACACAAAGCAGTTATAAAAGTATAGTAAATTTTATTCTCCATTTCATTTGAAACATGACTCTTATAAAGATAAGCAATGAACAAAACAAATATAAGTTATTTACAGGACATTGCAAACTGGAAATGTGATTGTGACCTATTCCTACAGCCAGCTCAAACATGCACTTGAAGTCTCTGAAGTTTAATGTGCCTTTTTGAAAAGGTTGTGTTGTTTTTTATGATAATGATAGAAAATAACATTTATCAGGGACGTTGTAAAATCATCCACTCACTTTCTACCCTAACAGGAAATCAGTTCTCTTCAATACCCATTGCAACAGATGCTGGTCACACTTACTTTCAGTCTTCCAGTGATGAAGATGCCACAGCTTTCCTAGTTCATCACTTGCAGAATCCCCACCGGAGTGTTTTTTGATTTCCCTCATTACATTCTAAGCCCACTGTGTTCCCAAAAGGCCACTGAAAATTGTCCTCATTTGCCTGCTCCCCATTGTGTTGTAAAGCCCAATGGAAAAAAGCAACATGTTGCTCCTCTTTGCCTTTAGCCGAGGCAAAAAGAACATTCTATTGGCTTCCATAATACTCATTATTATTGCTCGTTACTTACTTTAATTACTAATATTCATGAATTATTTTAATAATACTCATTTTTCTTGGTGTTCCCATATACAAACTGAAAAGCTGGAGGAGAAATTCAGAGAAACGTAAGCAAGAAGAACATGTGAAATCAGAACACTCATCTGTAGCAGCACATTGTATGAGACAAGTGCAAGAATTAAAACAAGAATTCCACATTGTGAATCAATAGCAGGATCCTGCTCTCCTAGAGGGGTTTTTTGTGATCTTGTGGTGTTGGCTTTGCTCAGAGCAGTACTGGGAGAACCACCAGGCAGCATGTGACAGCATATACTCATCCCAAAATCTTAGATCCTACTACATGTTTTTTAACCTGTGCTGCAGCTGATTGGTCACAGCCAACATTTTGGGAAAAGCAACTCACCCTAGAGATGTATGTGTTAATCTTCCTGGTCATGGGATTCTGAGTGCTCAGATTTTCAATATCTTCTCCCTTTTTTTCCTTCATTTTCTGATTCGAACAGCTTTCTGAACAATTATGCAGAGCTGACAGTGCTTCTGCACTCCGTGAGAGTTCATGGATGGCTGCAGCGATTAACACTGAAGCCTGCTGTTGTATTCAGTAGTAAGTGCTGACTGATCTGTTGTGTCATGTTTTCATTTCAGCGCTTGTAGATACTGGTAGCTTTCCAGTGAATGAGTTCGCATGTGTCCAATGTCCACCACCCTGGCACTTCTAAATTAGGATTTCTGACTTCCTCTATTGTGACTAGAAGAACTTTTTTTGGTCTTAGGCACCTTTCACCGGACCAGAGCCCTTCCTCTTGAAAATATCAGAGGGATCATAAGTAGGTAAAAACAAATAAGCAAACAAGCAGTTCATTTTAAACAAAACCAAATTTTCTTCTGCTTTGAGTGAGAAGAGCCAACATAGTTTTCAACAGTGGCCCAGGAATGAAGAAGTCCTGCTGTTTTTTAGTCAATTTCTGCCTGGTGTCATTTTTTGACGATGATTATTTCAAATTCCAGCCTCATTAGAGGGAACAAACAAAAACCTGGCAGCTATAGTAGAATCAAATCCTTCTCTTCCATTTTTTAGCTCCAAGCAAGCAGGATACAGGATTTATTTTGAACCATTTCCCTCAAATAAATAAAGATATCAATAAAAAATCCTCCCTTATTTAGCGAAGTTGATACGGAAACTCCCTGATAAAACATTTCCAGTTCCTTTTTCCTCCTTCTCATTCACTTCCACTGCGTACAGATGGGATGGACACTTAGGATGGGATTTCTGTAATCTAATTGCTGTCACCTAGAAGTTTAATTCCTAGACCAGGCAAACCTTGCTTTTTCCACTGTTAATACTCCCCTCTGAAAGATGGATGAATGTCCGTCAAGGTGTCTACTGTGCTCCACTGAATACAGACAAGACCTGGAAGTTTATCTTAGGATACCTAGATTTCTGATATTATCTGTCACATGAAACCCTCACAACTCACATCAATACTGTAGAAATTGTTTTCCTCCCCTCTGTATACTCACCCCTCCTTATGCACTCAAGATGAGCTTTTTGCCCTCAGAACAGATATGAGGTAGCACCCGAAATACATCCTACGTTTTCTTCTGTCCTGTCCTCTAACATGTACGTGTACTTTGACTCTGCAGACATCCACATCTGGAGCCAGCTCTGAGCTTTGTGGTGGCCCCTGTAAAAGATCAAACCTCTGAAGAGCAAGAGCCGTGATGTCTGCAAAAAGTCACATTTGACTGTGAACTTCACAGTGCTGCTCATCTCAGCCAGAAATGAAGGTCTTAAAGTAAAATTCTGCTTTGTGGCTTTGTTTCTGGATATGGAATAAGGTGGAATCCACTCTATATTTCCATGGATTTACTATATAGCATCTATCTGCCTTGCTTAAGTTAGGTGTTATGTGCTACCACAAAACATGCACATCCAAAGGTAACAACCTTTGGAAAGAGCAAAGTGCACCAAGTGAAGAAGTGATTGCTAGACCCTTAGGGCTTGATGCTCTGTGATGATAATAAAAAGGCCTGGTGGATACTTCTTCCATCTCATAGGGTAACATCAATATATTCAAAACCGATATCACCAAAATTATCAAGTGGCATTGGTTTTAGAAGGTGGAGAAGCCCATGAGAAATAGAGAAGAAAGTTACACGGAGGAGAAACTTCTCTGTACCTGAGGAAGGCAGACAGAAAGTCTGAAAGAAATTTCTTTGCTATAGGAGGAAGCTAATGAAAGAGGAGGAAGAGTTGTTTGCAGTATCTTGAGTCTCATGGTTGCTACATGCCTTCTTGGCACAGATCAGAGCCAGCCTTGGGCCATGTTTCCTACAAAGCTGTGAGCCAGCTGCATGCAGTGAACACTACTCGTGCCACCTCCACTTCCTTCTTTCCTCCTGCGGGCAGATATCTCCCTCTGTGTATGGCCAGCAAGGTCATTGGCAGCACTCAGAGCTTCCCTGGGTGGGAGAAATCTTCAGCTGCATAGATGTGGCTGCTGTTTAGCCACCGTCCTGAGGCCTAGCAGAAACATGTCTCCGTGGGATTAGAACTATATCATCAGTCCAATCCCTGTGACTGCTTTGATTTGAAGCAGACTGAAGACCAATGCCTCAAAGTCATGGTGGGCGGAGGAGGGAGGGAGATGAAAGGGAAGAGGGTGGGAAGGGGTTGCCGGTATATTTTTGTTTTTCGATTGAAGCTTGAATATAGGTGCCCCAAAACATCCCAGCTGAGATGTTCTGGGCAAGTCACAGTGTCCCAAGGGGCTGTGTAACAGAGCAGCCTTTTTTCTGAAGAGCATGCATGAAAAGCACGCGGGAGAGAGCGTGTTTTTCACGAGTCCTCAGTGGAGCTGTTACAGCTGGCTGAGGCAGGAAGGCCTTGAGCACTGCCTTGGTATGCAGACTTTAGCTTGGCAAGGGGACTTTGTTAAGCCAAGGCTGCTGAGCAATTTATAGTCTGCCTCTTTGTTATGCCAGGTCCAGAGACTGCTCCTCAGATCCCTCTGCATATAGATTGCCGGCCATCAACTGAGACAACCCAGTCCCATACATAAGCCTATAGCAGTGTCACATGTGGATTCACCATCTCCTTGGCTGGGCAAGATCTCAGGCCTAATAGAAAATACTCTGTGTGAAAAAAAACAGGCTTTTGTGAGTCCATTTTGCAATAGCAGAGGCAGGCAGGGAATTCTGCACACACCGCTTACTTGCCCGAATTCCAACAAAGCATAAACTCTGCAGATAGGGGTGGTTGAGCTAGGGTAAATATTTAACTATATTTTCCGAAGGCACATGCAGTTTTATCAACAAGAAGATGAAAAATGTAGAATAATACCCTCGCACACTCAAGACCTTGTTTATTATAAGGCTCCTTTTAATGGTCTGGAAACAAAGTATTAAACTAGAACTAAGCTTAAAACTGGGTGTGCTGCTCACTTCTTCAGTGTCAGAATGGTGTGAAGGCCAAATATAATGTCACACAGTGTATGAACATGAAGAAAAACAAATCTGTATGTGCTGAAAAAGAAGGGCCCCAACTCATCATAACAACTGTAGTGTCTCCATCAAGCTGTTCTTTGAAGGTGCAGAAAGAGAAGAGCAGGAAGAAAAAGAGAAGAACAAGCACAGCTGCTCAGGTCTTGGCCTTGTGATATCCTGTCATAGCAGGAGGTATTGCCTCCTGCTGATGGGGAAAAGCAGGGTCAGGATTTTCAAAATAAGTGGGGCTGATCTGAAAACAAGCTGGCTGACTTCCTCTCAGGGGGAAGATTTGCTACCAGAGAAGAAAGGGGAAAGAACAGCAGTACGCTTTCATCTAGGGGAAACACAGCTGAGTGAAGAACTTGTGAGTGGTGAAAGCAGAAGTGCTGCTGCTCCCTCCTGCAATTGTAGGCAGGAGGCTGCTAGGCTGGTCAGCTGAGCTTTGCATTCGTGCACGAGCAAAGCATGCCTTGATTTACATTAGCCGCATGGAATATGCTATAAAAAAACTGCATTACAGGAAGGAAAAAAGCATGAGTAATTTCTGAATATGATTCAGTGACTCAAAGCAGCACAGGGATTTTCTATTCTTATGCATTTTGTCTCTGACTCTGGTATGACAGCGAATCCTGTGTCCCTGATTATGGGTGGCAGTGCGCTGGGATGGTGGTGAGCAGAAGCAGTGCTGCTGGCACCAGGGACAGGGCACTATGCGGCTGCCCTTTGCCCACTGCCGAACATCTCCTGTTGCACCCAGCTCACAGCTGCACTAAGGGGATGTATGAGCAAGAGCAAGGTTCAACCAGGTCTCTGAGAAGTAATGCAGCCTTAGAGATGCCTGGAGATATGCAAAATGTCCCAAGGACAGTCAAGCTGGAAAAGAAGAATGCAAAAGCAAAGCAAGACCATGTTGTATCTCCTGAGAACGATTTCCAAGCATCCAGCAACCTGAAGCTTGCATGTTTCCCATGACAGATATGGAGCCCTTTGAATCTGGAAGCCTTCCATGCCTTTTTCTCCTGTGAATTCATCCATCAATGAATTCTTCATTGAATTCATCAAAAAAAAAGGGGTTTATTTGATCCTTAGGTTGCCTCTTTTCTAGACTGAAGAGCCCTGCAGAGCTCTCTGTACACTTTTGTCACCCTGTGCACCATCTCTGCTCTCCTGTACTCTGTGAGAGTAGCGCACAGGAACTCTGCATGGATTTATGATCGGTGGAAGCTCCTCTCTCCCATTGGGTTACCAAAGCAGGAGCTAATGAGGGCAGCCCATTAACCACAGTGTTGTTTCCCTACTCCCAGCTACACGTCTGCAGTAACTGCTTTGTGCAAGCACGCTGCTGCCAAGCCCGTGGCTGCTGGCTTCAGCACCGCCAGCTGTTACAAGGCTCCTGACGGCTATGCATGGATTAAGCAGGAAAGTAACAAGCCAGAGCGAAGAGCAATTTCTTGCTGGCTGTTTGTGTTGCTGCGCTGCTGTAGCAGGAGGAAAAGTACTGAGGAGAGTGCAAGCACTTCCATTTTTCAGGCCTCCGTTTTAGCCCAGCACTGCTCTGCCTGAGACTGTCATATGTGACTGCATCTCACCTACTTCAGAAGGTGGCACATGGCCTGTGTGTGTTCTGGCTTGAACTGCTTGCAATGTCCTTTAGGTGTGACATCCCCCCCTCCCAGATGCCCTGCCCCTGAGCTGGAGGCCCTGGTGTCCACATATCAGCAGAGGACCGCAGCCACAGGGAAGGTTCAGGTTGGATATTAAGAAACATTTCTTCTCAGGAAGAGCAGACAGGCAGTGGCACAGGCTGCCCAGGGAGGTGGTGGAATCACCATCCCTGGAGGTGTTCAAGAACTGTGGAGATGTGGCACTGAGGGCCATGGTCAGTTGGGCATGCTGGGGATGGACTGAAGATTGGACTAGATGATCTTAGTAATATATGCATAGAAATAGGTATAATAGAATAATAGTATACTTAGTATACTATACTTATAGTATAGTATAATATATACATAGAAATAAGGGTAAATGTGGAGAAGTGACAGATGAATGGGATAAGTGGCAAACACATGCTGATTTCCTGGACAGCAAAATCAAAACGCCAAATATAGGAGAAAGGGGAAACACAGCAACTTGTGTAAAATAACCACTGGTTAGTGTCAAAAAAAAAGTGTGAGAAGTCACAACCTCATGTTGCATTGCCACTTTCTCCCTATTCTCACAGCATGGGAAATGTTTTGATCCTGAAGCCCACTGCCTCAGAAATATTTAATAGCCAGATCCACGTGGGCACCTAGCATGGGTTACAATTCTCATTGATCTGAAAGCTTTTGAGAGTCTGAGCTTATACTATCCATCATTCAATTTTCAAAGCTGCCTAGGCCGCCTGCTAATGTAGGCATCTGAGATAGCTGCTGGGATGACAAAAGGCTTTCACTAACCCACATTAAAGTAAGTTGGTCTACCTAGTTAAGCAGCATCATTAGCAAATCCAGAGGGAAAAAAGCCAACAGCAAACCTGTGCTGATCAAACCCTGTACTGCTGTGGGTGCATCAGGGCCGCTCACTGCAGACTGTAGAGTTGTGCTTCTCAGGAGGTGAAGAGGTCCTTACTCAGCCTTGTAATCCAAGTTTGCAGTGGAGCTTTAGGAAAACCAAAGCAAAGCAAAGCCACCCTCACCCCTTGCTCATGTGCCACTTTTCAGAGGTGAAAGCACAGCTCGGTTAGCAGCCAAGGATGGCCAGACAGAGCCTCAGCATCTTGTTGGTGAACACAGAGAGGTTGCAGGGGCTGCAGCTCGTGTTTCCCAAGTGCCCCAGGAAAAGCAGGCATTATGAGAGAGCACTAAAAGACCATTCATTGCTAAGGAAAGGGCTACTGAAGAATGTGGGAGCCGTGCCGAAAGCTGCCAGCCAGAGCAACAGGAATTATTGAGCCCTTTGCAAAGACCCCCATCTCCTTCCTTTGGCAGCAGTGATTCTGGACATGGAGTTGTTTCAGGCCTTCCCATTGAAACCCTGTAAATAGCTGTCTGCAGGGAGGGAGAAGCTGGGTTACAGCAAAGGGTCTTTCTTGTGTGGGAACTGTAGGTAAAACACTCCTGGCAAAGCCAGATATGGTTGGGAAGGAAAGCTCTGAACACCTTGAAGAAGCTCTCCTTGAACTTTTGCATGTTACGGGGAGTGACTTGGCCCTTGAATGAGATTGCTGTGCCCATAACTGTTATAAAATCAAGTCTCGTGGGAACCCTCGTGGTAGGTGCCCTATAAACACAGCGGAGAGAAGTCCTGCCTTTGGGAATTTCTGCAGGGTGAGAAGTGGAGTCACAGGGAGGTAAGGCAACTTGCCTAAGGTTAGCCAGCACACACAGCTCTCTGATCTGCTCTGCACCATGCAGTCCTCCCCCTGGGGCCGTACAATGAGTTGGGAAGCAATGGGATACACAAGAGGTGGGTCAGACCCCTTGTGTGTGGTGATGCTGGCCAGGAGATGCCAGCAGCACTGCTTTCATACTCAAGGGTTTCAAAGGCATGATTCTCATCCATCCCAAAACAAGAGGCTTTATGTTTAGAAAGCTTGAGATTTAAAGGAAAACTAAGTGCATGTCCTTCATTTTGTTTTGCAGACAACCCTTGGGTCACATTTTTGAGCTTTTCCCCCAATAACCTTGAAATGGGTCTTTCCTGCTCTTTAGTTAGAGAGCACAATGTATCTTCCTTGTCTGCCCCTTCACTTTTCTGCATATTCGCAGAACCTGGGATCTCAGAGTCCTCCAATCCACTGTCCATCTTCTTTGGCTTTGGTCAGTGTCTCCAAGCTACGAAGCAAGCAACAAGTAGAGATAAAGACACATACATACCCACACACAGCACCAGTAAATGCACCTTAGAAATCAGTCCAGAGGTAGAGATGTAAAAGATTGCCATGACTTTTAGATGGATAAAACGAGATCTTCTCAAAGTAGAGGAGATGAAAGATGTGGAAACTTAATGTGTTGGAAAAACAACCAAGGGTCTGAATCGAAAACCCCTCTGGAAAGCAGAGAGCATGTTCAATACCCAAACTCCATTGGAGCAAAATCATAGAAAACAAACTGCTTGTGTCAGCAATTTGGGGAAAGGGCCAGTACTGGGAAAAGGAGAGAAAAGAGCACAGAGAAATATGTAGTTCAAGTGAAAACAGAGCAGTAGATCTGAAGAACATAAAAGGGATATGCATGTTACAACCAGCCAGGATGAAAAGAATTGAAAAAGAAAGGAGAGGCAAATGCCACTTTAGAAGTACTGAACAAGAAATCAGATTTTGAGGCAGAGCTCAGACATGCCAGCTAAGTGGAGCCTTGTGAGCGCTGAATGATGCTTAATCCAACAGGAATCCCAAATTCCAGAAATCTACCTCAAGCCTGCAGACACACAGGCTCACCCATACCCTTGGGGCACAGAAAAATGCTGGTGTTTGGAAGGTTGCCCTTCCCTGTGTCTACCCAAGTCCTGACTCACCTGTACAAGAAACAGGGCTCTGAATGAGGCAGCACTGGGGGTGGGAGCTGGGCCCAGATAATGAAGGGGTTGAAGTCTGCTTGCAGCAGCCTCGTGGTGCAAACTAGAGTGGATGGGGAATGTGTGTGTGTTCAGGATGTCACTTTGCTCTCCTTGCTTTCCCTCCCCAGATTTAAGCAATTTGGCTTATCAATCCTCTGCCATAAGGCCGTACATGCTGCAGACCCTCTGCATAGCAACCAGCTGCCTCTTGCCCCGAGCTGAGCAAACTGCAAGGTTCAGGGCAAATCGCAGGAGCCTGCCTGAGCTACAGACACAGAGCCAACGGTGACATGGAGTCAGTAAGGTGAGTTTTACAGGGCAGGAGATTCCTTCACAGTAAAACACCTCCTGCTTCTGCTCGATCCAAAGTGCAGCACAGGGCTCGCGCCATCCGGAGGCTAGCAGGCAATGAACCATAAAACATGAAGAGTCGACAGTGTCGCTCAAAATCTGCTAGGACTTTGTCCAGAGTGGGCTAAGCAAACAAGTCCAGATGGACTGACCTATGGTCTGCACAGTTAAGGGTGGACTCTATACTTCATTCGTTCTAATCATATTAATTTAAGACCCAAGTTTCTCGCTTGATTAGTCAAATGAATCATGAATAGTGAATGCACAGCAGTAAGCCTTGACTTGTTCAGCTGGCTTATAACCTCCTTTACTGAGCTTGTAGAGCAGTGTTGCTTTGATGCCTCTGAGGTTGAATATTCTGCTCACCTGATGGAGAAAATTGTGGAGAACCCAGCTCAGAGCACGGGACTGAGATGTCCTCTCAGTGAAAACCAAGGCAGAAACCATGGGATGTTTTGAAGGAACTAATTCTGATCATAAGGCAGAAGTGTCTTGGTTTGGGGGTTTTTTGTTCATTTGTTTATTTGCATATAGAGTCCATTCTTTCTAGATTTAGGGTAGTTTGTTTTCTCTATAATCAAAAATAATCTGTTGCAAATGCCTCTGGTTTTTTTTTTACTCCTCATTTTCTTTCTGCTACATTTGATTTTTGGACCAGCTCTATTATTGGGTAATTACATTGGCTAATCACATTTAAACAGTTTTAGCAAGATTAGATAGCTGCATTCAGGGCAATTGGGCTGAAAACACACAGAATCTGCTAGGAGCAATTCACAGGAGACTGAACCACACAGACACAATGGGATGTGTTGGTTAATGTGAGAGTACACACACACAGGGAGTGCTGCTCCAGCTCTAAAGTAGGGAGATAGTCAAGACCCAAATCCAAGCAGTGTCACCTTCCTTGTCACCTTCCTAGCTTTGTGCTTTTGTTCCAGCAAGGAAATGAAATCCTCTCATTTTCTGCTCCCAAGGAAGAGTTAAATGAAGAGCATGTAAGAGCTGTGTGGCAAAAGGGCACTAACATCTCCAGTTTAGCTAGAGCAATTTACAGAGCCTGGGTTGAAACCTGCACCTGACTTCTTCCTTACTCACTGTCCTTCTATCTTCCTCCCTCATCTGAAAGCAAGACAAGGGCTGGTGAGTCAGAAGCAGCCTAATTTAAGAAAAGGCACCAAGGCATCCCACCAAGACAAAACATGTCCCACACAGCCCAGGAAAAGTGCTCTGCATTAAATGACCCTGGGAGAAAACATTCCACAAAGAGCAAATCTCTCAGGCCAGGGCTGTGTAGAAGAGGTGAAGGTCTGGCTGTGTGGCTCACAGCCCCCTTTCCACCACGGCCTCCACAGAAGGCACTGTGGAGGCTGATGTTGCTAAAGGCACAGGGGGAACGTGTCTTGGGGAAACCCAGAAACCTCCTCTGCAACCAGAGCCCTTTGTCCCATCTGGTCCCAGTCCAGAACCTTGCTGGAGCTATGCTGCAACATCTGGTGCTGCTACCAGCAAGCAGAGGGAGCCAGCCTCTAGCTAGTGTGGGCAAATGCAAACCCACTGGTCTCTGAAGCTGGACTGATTTATGCAGGCCGGAGAATATATAGAGCTGACATGAAATCCACCTAGTCATTGTCTTTAAAAGAAGAGTAAACTCTCGTGTGGCCATGTCCTTTGGTCATTCCTCCATAAACTTCTTCCAAACATCTTGTAGAAGAGCAAAGAACTGGCTCCTGCATCACTCCAAGGTAAACCATGAGTCCCTGTGCTCCTGGGGATGCTGTCCCCACAGAGTAAAGCCAGGTCCCACACCACCACTGCAGGCAGGACTGCCTCAGGCCTTGGTTGCCCACACTATTCCTGACCCCACCAAGTGACACTGAGCTTTTCCAGCTCACAGCCTGGCTTTGTTTGCTTTTCATTTCCCAGGCATGACTTATATCCTCAATGATGGCCGTGTCCCCACAGCCAGTGCACCAGGCTGGGTACATCCTGTCCCCATAACCACTCCTGCCTTACTGCAGCTTCAGGGCACACAGCACATCTGGCTCTATCCCCACTTCCCCACTTGGGTCTTCATGTGCCTTAGGGAACTTGAGCTGGTCAAGACATCAGAGAGCAGAGGACCTTTGGATAAAAGCCCCCTAGGGAAACAACATATTGTTTTACAGCCCTTCCATCACCCTGCCTTCAGCAGTGGGGTACCATGCTATTTAGCCTGCACAAGCAATGTGTGAACACGCAATGTTGTGCTCCAAGGGTCACCCCATCTGTTTCATTTAGGACAAAACTAGGTCCCATTACAGTGTGTTTCTGCTCTGGTGCATAGGCCACTCTGAAACATAGTGATGCTTCAAGATGTCAGGAGATTACATGCTCTTATTCACTCATGGTCAGTTCACATCAAGAGAAGTTTTGCAATGGGAGTTAATTAGGGAGAGTCTACCAGTGAGAAAGCAGATGAAGGGCAGACCCAAGCATCCCTCTTGTAGCAGAAGTCTGGGGGGAAATGACGGCAGAAGATGACAATCCAGCTCCTCATCTCCTGTTAGCAGGCCTCCCAAGGACTGCCGCACCAACATCTCAGTTAGAAGAGAGAAGTGTTAAAAATTAGCACAAATCCTGAAAGTGGAGAGTGGCAGTGACTCCCAGTGTTTCACCAGACAGAAGGACGACAGCATATGAGCCATCCCAGCTTTCTCTAATCCTCGTTTCCTTGAAACTAACTAGGGAACAGAGAGAGCAACTCAAAGCAGGCTCAGCTTTCAGAGTAACTTTTGCAATTTTTCCTAGAAAAGCATCCTCCGGGCAGCCCGGAGCTTTGCTGCACAATCCCCTCCCATTAACCCTGCTTTCGTGATGGGAATGAGTGGAACAGAGCGGGAGCGACGCTATTCTGAGGATACAGTGCCACCCGCTGCCGGAGGGACAGACAGCAGCTGCTCTGCTGCCGGGAGAGGTGGGACCTAGCGACGGCGGACCGCCCACATACCCGCTGCCTGAGACAGCTGAGATGTCTCTATTGTTCTGCAATCAGACATCTAGGACAGCTAAGACACCTTTAAGGCAGCGAGATGCATGCAATGAGAGAGACGCGCGCTGCTCTGCGCCTTCTGATGGGCAGCGCGGTTGTGTTGTCCTGCTGGAGGTGTGTGCCTTTATGCTCCTGCCTAGCTCAGTTCTGGATGGGGGATGGAAAGCCGAAGTAGCCGCTGTGGGAAACTTTTGGGCAAACGGCCCTGAAGATATGCCGCTTGTGTATCAACCCCTCTCGGTGCTCTAAAGACGAAGACAGGATGAGTGAGGGGACTGGCCTGTGGGAGAGAGATGGAGACACAGAGATGCAGGAGCACAAAGGCCAGGGTGTTTGTTTCCACAATTAGAGCACTTAATTTGCTATCTGGATTTAATATGTGCTTTAGTTATCAGTTGCTCGTGCATGCCAGTCTGGAGGGAACTATTTGAAGGAAAAATTGACCCCAAAATTCAAGCCACACTCTGGACTATGCCATGGTATGTCATAAGTTCATAAGTTCATAAGTTCATAAGGTTGGAAAGGACCTATAAGATCATCTAGTCCAACCATCCTCCTATCACTATCTCTACCCAACTACTAAATTAAGTCCTTTAGCACCTCATCTAAACTCTTCTTGAACAGCGCTAGGGATGGTGCCTCAACCACCTCCCTAGGCAGGCCATTCCAGTGCCTGACCACTCTTTAGAAAAGAAATGCTTCCTCAGGTCTAATCTAAATCTTCCCCGGCGCAACTTGTGGCCATTCCCTCTCGTCCTGTCATTACTTATCAGGGAGAAGAGACCTACCCCCTCCTCACCACAACCCCCCTTCAGGAAGTGGTAGAGTGCAATAAGGTCTCCTCTGAGCCTCCTCTTCTCCAGACTGAACAATCCCAGCTCCCTCAGCTGCTCCTCATAAGACTTGTGCTCCAGACCCCTCACCAGTTTTGTTGCCCTTCTCTGAACACGCTCCAGGGCCTCAATGTCCTTCTTGTAGTGAGGGGCCCAAAACTGAACACAGTACTCGAGGTGCGGCCGTACCAGAGCTGAGTACAGGGGGATGATCACCTCCCTGCTCCTGCTGGCTACACTATTTCTAATACAGGCCAGGATGCTGTTGGCCTTCTTAGCCACCTGGGCACACTGCCGGCTCATGTTGAGCCGAGCATCAACCAACACCCCCAGGTCCTTTTCCTCTTTACATTCTTCAAGCCATTCTGCCCCAAGCCTATAGCATTGCATGGGGTTATTGTGGCCAAAGTGCAGGACCCGGCACTTGGTCTTATTGAACCTCATCCCATTGAGCTCAGCCCAGCTGTTCAGCCTATCCAAATCCCTCTGAAGGGCCTCCCTACCCTCAGGCAGTTTGACACATCCTCCCAGCTTTGTGTCATCTGCAAACTTACTAAGCATACACTCAACTCCCTCGTCTAGGTCATCAATAAAGATATTAAACAAGATGGGCCCCAAAACTGACCCTTGGGGGACACCACTCGTTACAGGACGCCAGCTGGACTTAACTCCATTAACCACTACCCTCTGGGCACGGCCCTCCAGCCAGTTCTCCACCCAGAGAAGAGTGAACCTGTCCACACCACGGGCTGCCAGTTTCCTTAGGAGAAAGGCTAGGGCATATATTTCCTGGACCAGAGCACCCCAACACATCTCCATAAAAGCATAATGGTGTATCCTGGGAAAAGACGGAGTGCTTTGGATTGCTCCATACATCCACCAAAGGACTTTAATAAGAAAAAAGTGCAAAGTGTGGCATGGTTCAGGGTGAGGCAGCTCCGCAAGCCCCGGGCTTTGAGAAGAGGCAAGCAGCAGAGACAGCAGAGAAGAGACCACTGTGGCTTCTGCTGTGAGGTGCTGCACTCCAGCAGAAGAGAAGAAGTGAATGCTTTGGGTTAGAAACCAGGGCAGGGGTATTTTCCACAGGGAGATGTACCTGTCCAATCCTTGGGTATCCCAGCACATAACCATCACCATGGACCAGCATTGCTTCCCAAGCACAGTGCAAGGCAATAACAATTAAAAAAAAAAAAAAGGTTAACAAGAGTCATTTCAATGCTTCAGCATGATTATTAGGATCCCCCATTGCTGCTGCTTTCTGTCGCCTTCTCTCCATCGCTTTGCCCAGATGCCTGCAGGGAAGCAGTCCCTGTAGGTGCTTCCAAGAAAGGACGCTGGCAGATGCGTCCCACCAGCACACTCCTTGCTGCCCTAGCGGAAGCACTCGTACGCTCACACACCACAGGAGTGAGTTTTGACTATTTTAGGGCCTGAAATTTTCCTGTCGGCATGGCAACTTCCTACTCTGCACCTCTGACGGAAGCAGCTTAAAATAGAAAATCCAGAGAAGTGGCAGCAAGCTCTGCTCCGGCACCACGGGGCTGGCAAGGACAATTCATAGGGCCACCAACACCCAAAACCTGCCACTGCAGTGCTTAAATCAGCACCAAACTCTCCCCATCCCACAGGTTGAGAGTTTTTCACTCTGTTACCCTTTGCTCAGCAACATTTGTCCACGGCCCCATCCACAGCCATCAAACCCCACAGATGCCAGCTCCATCCCAGAGAGATTTTCCTGCAGACCTTCCAGCCTCACGGCACTGCCATTCTGAGAAATTCCCCAACCCTTCGAGGTTCCCGTGAAGGATTTCTTCTGCACAATTCAGAAAACCCATTTGGATGATCCAAACCATATTTTTTCGGCTCCAAGGTAGACAGTCGTGATGGCACGGAGTGAAGCAGGCATGTGGTGTGTCTCCTCTAATCCCTGCTTAACCCAGTTCATGTTCTGTCTACAAACAAAACTCCACGAGATTCATTCAAGGAGCCCAGATTATGCCACGTAGGATTAGTGAATAAAAAACCTAGAAGTCCTCCGT
Organism: Cyrtonyx montezumae; assembly: GCF_038088225.1. Taxonomy (NCBI): domain Eukaryota; kingdom Metazoa; phylum Chordata; class Aves; order Galliformes; family Odontophoridae; genus Cyrtonyx; species Cyrtonyx montezumae. The sequence goes on from NW_027071981.1 coordinate 7,070,553, forward strand.
GAGCTGCTGAACCTACTGCAACCCAAATGTACAGAAAATCCCTTTTATGACCATGGAAACATCCTCGGAGGTATTTCAGGTCTCTGGGAATCTTGTATTTTTGTTCCTCAGTTTTTTTGGTCGGCCTGTGCTGCACAAGCACGGTCACTGCTGTTTCTTGTTCCTAGGAGAGCTGGTGGGTATTTTTCCACTCTCCTTCCACCTTACTTTTTCTTTCTGCTTTAAATCTTTTCTTCATTGAATTTTGGCAGGAAAAAATATTATTTACTACTTGTTTTCCTTTGAACAATTTATGCACTTTCTCTTCAGCATGTTTTTGGAAGTGTAGCCAAACATCCAAGCATTTTGTTTCTCCTTTTTGCAATGAAACAATGGCTGTTGATCCATCAAGACTCTCTCCACTTCAGCATTATTTTCTGCATTCCCATTGCCTGAACAAGGTATCTCATGCTGGAACTTGCTGCAGGCTGCTGGCTCCAGGGGCAAGCAGGAGAATACAGGGAGGAAAAGCCCTTTCTGACTATAGGAGAGGAGGCTGAGCTCCCTTTGCAGCTGCTCCCAGCCCTCTCAGGGAACACAGACTCACTTGAAAGCTCCTGGTGAAAAGGGGGACCAATGCATCTTACCTGGCTTGGTTGTTCTCCATCACTGCTTTTAGATTTGCATAGGAGAAAACCAGGCATGCCTGGTGTAGAGCTCTTTTTCTCGACCAGAGGGAGCTTGAAGCTCTTACATGCAACACCAAAGGAGATTTAACACTTTACTAACATGAATGTGCCCCTTCTGTGGCAAACTCAAATTTTACTTACAAAAGCTCCTTCTGAGCTCACCAACCCCAGCAGGTGGAAGACCAAAATATGGCCAAGATATAGAGAAAAAGCCCTTATATATGTCTCTATCCACTGTTGTTACCAACCCTATCATTAATAAGACTCACAGGAGCTTTTCTTCATGGTTTCATTGATAAGGACAAGGTGGCTATGCATCAAGCTGTCACAGACATGCTGGGGTATCACAGGGATGTCACCTCAGGGAGGGTGTTGTACCCTCAGGAGGACAGGGAACAGATAATGCTGGTTTTCCTGGGCTAGTAAAAAAACAAAGCAAGTGGTGATTCTTGTTCTTTAGCCTCCACCTGAGCTCCCTTCTCTGACAGCAAAACGGCAAGTAGATTTATTCCTGTCCCACAAGTAGGAGGGGAAATGCAAGTGACGACAGGAGCCAGCTCTCACTGAACTAGGAGTATACATGTAATGAAAAGTTACTGGTCAGGGTTTGCAGACCACTTGAGGTGTTTTCCATCCCCTCCTTCCCCTCCCCAAATTCCCATCTGATGCTGCTTGTGGGACATCTGCCAGGGAGGGATGATACGACAAAGGAGCAAACATAAATCACAGCTGCTAATTGCAAATCTGCCTGCATCTGTCCTTGCCCTTTTGTGCCTTCACCTTCACTCTGTGGCTTGCCCATTCAATCCATCTCTCTGTCATTGCTGCTCTTTTCTCCTCTCTGTAGGGCTCCCCTTTTTGCTCTTTTGAAGCACAGCCCCTTCTTCCCTGCTGTCAGCATTACTTCTAGTGCCTCAAGCCTTGAGCACCTCTGGCCTTCCTCTTTGACATCCTTTTACATTTTTCCTCTTCTTCCTCTGGCATCACAACCCCCATTACCTCTGCCTTTGTCTCTAGGAGGAGAAACACAAAGACCACCTCGCTGTAGCCATGCTTTGCAGACATAAACTAATTACAGACCACGATGGGTGACCTCTGCTCTGTGACTCACCCAGTGCCCTCTGCCTTCACCCAGGCCAAGTGTCTGTATGTACCTGAATGACCAAGTGGTGGGAAACATCTGAGTTGTGGGATCTCAGTGATTGCAGATCTTTTTAACAAGCTCCTCAAGTGCTTGTGTGATGCATCAGGAGAGCAGGTTGCATGTCTTATTGATTTAATGACAACTATCACCTCTAGGAATTGATGCTCTCATTAGTGAGAGCAGATTAGAGATAGGCTCGTGGATGTTTGGCCAGCTCAGGAGATGGCAGGGTACAAATGGTTTCCCCTAATATCATATAACTTACAGGCAAGATCCAAGAGAGGAAGATCCTGCTAATATCAGGTGCTACGAAACAGCCCTCGTTTACTGGATTAAAAAAATCCCAGTGTTGGTTATACACACTGAATATTATGATGTGGTGTTGTCCCTTTGGGGAGGTGCAGTGAAATGCCTGCTGAAAGGCAGTGCATGTTGCTGGATGTCTTTCAATCTCAAGGCATAGGATTCTGTTTCCCCGTGCAGAAAATTGTGGCTGATGGTGCCAGCTCCGTGCATGGAAACAGCAGGTTCAAAACAGCACCTGGATGAAATGCAGGCAGCGTGTGGCACAGAACAGAAAGGGTATTGGAGAGTCAGAGGATATTAGGTGTGGGAACGCACCTCCAGGTCCATCAGGGCTGCCCAGAGCAGGGTGCCCAGGGCCACGTCCAGGTGGCCGCTGAAGATCTCCAAAGGTGAGACCCCACAGCCTTGGGGTCCTTGTGCCAGTGCTCCATCACCTGCAAAGCATGGTGGTCAGGGGGAGCCTGCTGTGGTACAGCTTGTGCTCTTCTCCTCTCGCTGCATGGCAATGAACAGAGCCTGGCTCTGGCTTCTTCACAGCCTTGATGCAGGGGTGTATACACACTGATGAACCTCTTTGGGCCTCCCCCAGCCTGCACAGCCCCAGCTCTCAGCCCCTCCTCACAGGAGATGTGCTCCAGGCCAGTCAGCATCTTGGCAGCCCTTTGCAGGACTCTCCAGTGTGTTCAAGTCTCTCTTGCTCAGATCTATATTCAGCTGTCCCAGTGCTGAGAGGGGAAGGATCCTCTGCCTCCACCTGCTGGCAGCACTTCCCCACACGCAGCCCAAGAGTCTGTTGGGCTTCGTTTCAGCTGCTGGCTCTTGTTCAGCTTGATATCCACCAGGGCCACTGGGTCCTTCTCTGCAGGACGGCCCCCAGCAGGTCCGGGTGCCTGCGGCTGTTCCTCACCAGGAATGGGACACTATTTCCCCATGCTCAGCCTCACAAGAGCCCAGATCTTTGGCCTCCCCAGTTCCCTCTGGATGGCAGCACAACCATTTAGTGTATCAACCACTCCTCCCTCTTCTGCGTTGCCTGCAAATTCATTGTAGATGCACTCCACCTGTGCACCACTTGCCCCCAGGTGGGCTTTGTACCACTGAGCACAACTTTCTGGTCCCAGCCATTCAGATGGCATTCAACTCATTTTACCATTCATTTATCCAACGGTGTTCTGCCTGCTTGCTTATGAGAACGTTACAGAGTCCAAAGCCAAGGTAAACCAATGTCAAGGCAAACCACCTCCACCGCTCCCCGCTCACTCATCTCCTTGCAGAAGGCAGCTGGGCTGGGGAGGCACAATTTCCCCTCTGTATTTCTACTGGTGCTGAAATAGCAGCAGAGCACAAGGACACGGTATTTTAAGGAAACAATGAGATCAAGAGACAGCCACTAAGTGTTCGTAGCGCTCCTGACAGAGATAAACGGCAGTATCGGTTTCTATCAGATGGAGAGCACGCGGCCTGCGCTTCAGGGGAGAGGCTTAATGATCGAACAGGGCTTTCCTGCCTCTCAGTAGTGAGCTCCGAAGCGCAGATAGGCGAGCACCAAGCAGAGACGGTCGCGGATGTAAATAAATGATGAGACGCACTGCACGCAGCAGCCTTCCCTCAGAAGCATCTCTCTCACAAGGCACACACCAGGTTTTCCCGTGTCTGATTGTGTCTCCCCTTCTCCTGAGCAAGGGATCTTGTCTGGATCTCTGCTTTCTTTCTATCTCTGCTGGGGCTGGCAGTGATACCAAGTGCTCTTATTTCCTCTCATTCCAGATCATGTCAGGTATTAAACGTAGCAGCTGATCACCAAAGGGGGAAGAAAGTCCTGAAAACTTGTTAAAATCTACCACACTTTCTAACTGCTGCCACTGGGGAAGGAGGTATTTTCAAGTAGAGCGATAGAGGGCAGTAGATAGACCAAAGGAGGAAAGAGTGGTGTGCTTTCAGTCACCTCCACCCCACCAATCCTCCTACCTGGAGGCAGCACCCTGCATGAGCCTCCACCCTCCTGATCCCCTCTGAACATCCTGCTGAGACCTTCCTACCGATGGCAAACTTGATGAAGTTGCTCCCCTGAAAAGCAGGAAGTCTGCACTGATGTACACCCCAGGAGGATCCGGTCCCAAATCCCACATAAGAGTCTCTGGCACCCCCAAGGTTTGCTTGGTTTTGGGTGCTGAACTCAGGGGAGGTGTGTCCTCAAATGACAGAGCTAGAAGAAACGAAGCCTCTTCTCCAAATACAAGTAAAACATGCTTCTGATGCAAAATTAGCACTTGGCAGAGAAGTGACTCACAGTGACTGAGGGCTTCGTGCATCCCTCCTCTCAAGCATCCAGAATCTTTTTTTGGCATGTGAATCACCAGAAAATGGCACTGAGCATGTCCTGACCTAGGCAGAGCTGGGGGTGTTGACCAGCTCTTTCCAAACATGAGCAAAGATACCCCCACAGGACCAGGTGCCACCAGCAGAGCCAGGAGCTGCCCCCAGCCATCCTACCTGGCTTCCCACTGCTGAGGTCAACCCTCGCTCCTCTCCTTGCTCTGTAATTATCCCCCTTGTCACACGCTGCTCCTACATCTGCTTTAATTACTCTCCTAATGCAGTTGGCTCCCCACAGCAGAGTCCCTGACCCTCACAGCCTATAGTGCAGAGACAGAAACGTTGGTGATGCTCCTTAGAAAGAGCTGCCGCACCGCACTCTTCAGCTCAGCAACAAAGGCAGGCAGGGAGGAAGAGAAAAAAAAAAAAAAGGAGTAAAATTCAAACACTGCCACTGCTTTCACGGTAATCAGTGCAGCATTATGCAGAATGATTTGTAATTTTACACTGACGGCTATTATCTGCTGGCAGCCACCACGACTGAGACAAATGTCTGATATTCCAAGGGGCTGGGTTTTGTGCCTCTGACAAGGACCTCCCCACAATAAGGAGACCAAGGAGGGAGAAATGCTGCTCTGCAGCGTCGGTGCTGGCCCTGATGTATGGATTGTGGCAGCCCTTCCTTGGCGCTTATTGTGCTCAGTGCTGACGGCATCACTTTGATATCAGCCCCACTTGAAATGGTTTTTGCATAGCAATAGAATCATTCAGGTTGGAAAAGAGCCCTAAGATCACCTAGTCCACCCAAACAGAAGAAGCACTGTCCCTCTGGATTTCACTGGGAACATTCTCTTTGTCCTTTGAGGTGGAATCATAGTCAGAATCACCAAGGCTGGAAAAGACCTCCAAGATCATCCAGTCCAACCATCCACCTATCACCAGTATTTCCCACTAAACCATGGACCTCAGTGCCACATCACCATGGTTTTTGAACACCTCCAGGGCCAGTAACTCCACCACCTCCCTGGGCAGCCTGTGCCACTGCCTCACCACTCTTACTGAGAAGAAATGTTTCCTAACATCCAACCTCAAGAAGCTGAAGATGTGGAGAAGTGCTCTGAGAGGGCATCTGCTTGGACCAGGAATCTACCTGGGTCAAAGCTAATTTTCAATCAAGCTTTTCCTTAAGTTATCCAATATTGAGATAAAAAAGGACAGAAGATGATTGAGGATACTCTCTAGGAAAATATTTGTAGGGAAAAATTTTGCCTTTCAAGCCAAGCAGCTTTGCTTTGCCCAAAGCTGATCCACACGTACCAAACTTCTTTGTTCCACAGAGATATTTCTAGTTTTTGTCTGGCCACTTCTGATGGTTTATTTAAGGATTTGTTGGCATGAAAGAAGTATTTCTGGGTCCTTTTTAAAAGTTGCTAAGGTTTTTGCTTTTATCCTGGAAGCCTTGGTGTGCCCAGCAGCTGACAAGTCGTTTCCAGCTCTAGCATTTTGTCCAATAAAATATATTAACATTCCCCGCAGCCTTGCTGCATTTCTTGGATGCTCAGACAAATAAAGGGCTGCCATTCCCTCTCAACTCTCACCAAATTGTCTGCTTGGAATGTAAAAACTCTGCTGTCCTGATGAGACCGTGCCTTAAAGTGGAGAGGATATGAGGTATATCCAGCTCAGTTCTCATAGGGCTGAATTCAAAGCCACCGTGGCTTCAGGAGACTTTGGCACAAACGTGGGGCTCCTTATTTTCAGTCATTTTTGTCCTTTTCTGCATACTTTGTCACTTCAGTTGACCAAGCAAATGCATCTGTTGGCTGAAAGAAAGCCACCTTCTTTCACCATGCCTAAGGATCCCGAAGAGGAACAAATTCATAGAAGGGCAATGCCCCACCATTTCTGGAAACCCCAAGCTGTAAGTCCCTTATGAGAAACCATGCCTGACACCTCTTAAAGCTCCTTAACCCAAAAGGGTATTCAGCAAAGGTTTCTGTTTCTCATTTTTCTTTCCTGGCAATTCTTTGCTGTTTTCCTTTCAGGAGCTCCTACACACAGGGCAGATGTGAGCACCTCTTGGAGGTGTTGCATGATGCCAGTCTATGCAAGTCTGCCTGTGTGCTCAGCCAGCCAAAGCCGATGCTACTCTGAGCAGCCATTCTCCTAGGTTAAAGCATGTCCCTATAGAGCTCACCAAGGGGAAAATAAAGGGAGATGTTACTTCAATTTCACAGCGCAGCCCATCTTTTCTCACCCAATTACCTGCTTTCTTTATGGACTGATCCACTGAACACATGTATCTCTGCTATTTCTCAGGGCATGCACTCATCACAAGGACACAGACATGGGGTCTGTCCCCAGGGTCACGTCTCCAAGCTGCTGACTCCTGCACATATTGACCTCCTGTGAGTGAGAGGTCTGCTGGGCTCTCACACCACAGAGGAGAGCTTCCTCAGAAACTTCTCAGGAGAAAAGTCTCCAGAGCGTCTCAGACTCCTCTTCCCTGGGTCTTTGCTCAGCCTTGGGGTCCTGTCATGTTTGAGATCCTCCTTTTGATCTCAGATTTAGCCTTGAGAAGAGTAAACTGTTCTCCGCCTGGCTGGAGCCAGCCAGCAGCTACTCCCCAATAAACATCTGGCCCTTTGTTTTCCCCTGCACTGTTATCTAGCACATTGTTTTACTTTCCTGCCCAGCCTCACTCGAAACCCATTCTGGGGCAGGTTCTGCAGCAGGTAATCCCAACATGCTGAACAACCCCCGTGTTTATAAGCCACGATGACAGCAGATCCCATTTTGCAGGATCCACCTTCAGCAGCCCTTTTTTAGCCACCTCCCAGCCCAGCCATGTGCCATCAGCATCTCTCTGGCTGTCCCTCATCTACCCCAGTGGGTTTTCTGTTAAGAACACCAAGGCTCAGCTCTCTAGAATAAGGTCTGTAAGAAGACAGACAAATAGATAGATACATAGATAGGTAGATAGATGATAATTCAAAAAGCAAAAGTTGACTTTGCGTTTCTCCACTTAGCTTTGTGTTCACCTCCGGATGCCTGCACTAATTGCACTTAACAGCTGCTGTTGGTGGCACTCCTTTCCATAGGGCTCCTCAGCTCATTCCAGCTCTGCTGGCAGCTGGGGGGAAATCAGAATTTCCAAGGAAAAGACTGAGATGGGACACAGCATGCTGCCTTAGGCCGGTGGTTATCTGAGAGGTGGGAATGGCCCCTTTTATCTCAGCAAATTAACTCCAAAGGGGAAAGATGGTGACAGATCTGGGAGCAGCTGAGTTTATCGCAGCTTTTAATTTAGAAGAAACAACCCGCTAATGTATGCTTTGAACAGATGGGTGTTGCAGCAGCCAGGGTTTTAGGAAGCGATCCTGAATTTTCCAGGCTTAAGACCTTCTCATTACTTTTATTTCATCCCAGAGAGATCAGCAAAGGTTAGCGTGAGACGAAGGGAATGCTGGAGACCACTGGCCTCAGGGCTGCTGGACCTCCTGCCCCACGAGGATCCACAACAGATCAATCTCTCCTGAGAGCAAAGGATTTGCTTCTGGAGCCACTGCTTCTATGCTCACCCAACATACTGTTTTTCCCACCAGGAAAACGCCCTCCTTTTTCATTCCTTGAATGGAGCATATGGAATTTCTGGCTTTCTGATATATTTTCCAAGCCCTTTGCTTGTACTTACATTCATCTGCAAAATATCTAACCATGTGAGAGGGCTAGCAGGGGCTTGGTGTCCACCCCTTGGGGTACAAGTAGGTATGAGTGGGCACACGGTGGTCTGCCTGGCCTCGGGATCTGCTTTCTGGGGCCTGTAGCACTGGGAAGATGGCTTTATTGCTATATCATCCTTCGTTCTTGAAATCCTCTGCCCCAGCACTCTGAAATATCAAGTGATAAAGTTCAGTGATTCCCAGAGCTGTGTTCACAGAACGTGAGCACAGCGTTTATCCATAATGCATCAGCCAAAATTGTCACAATCCTTTTCCTTCATAATCATCAGAAAAAGTTGCTGTGATCTGCCACCTGCCCCTCTGCACAACGTTCCCATCCCGTTCTTTCACTGGCAGCTACAGGAATCAGATGCCAAGGTGTAGGAGATAACTCCCCCTTGGCCAGGAACATCTGGCTCTTTGGCAGGCTGGCAAGCCCACCGTGCTGAAGGACTGCTCTGGGCTCGCTGCTGGATGTACACAGAGGTTGCTGGTGAGCTGGCAGAAAGATCTCGGTCCTCCAGGCACCATCTGCCTTCAGGTGACTTTTAAACGGAGAGGATTTGTTGCTTTACCCAGAACACCTGGTTCCTCAACAGCTACTTGCCTTACAGATGCTGTCCTCGTTTCTCAGATGAACCTCTTTGCTGGCCTCACTACTTTGCTGACCTAACCACTCTTCTGTTACTTACAGCAGCCTTTTTCCTTATAAAAGCTTTATGTTTTGTGCTACACCAATATTTGAAGACCTTTTCTCCAACACTTCACCTTCATGTTTGCCTCAGTCTAATTAAAGCAGTTCCCTGAGCAACCTAAATTGGGCGCTTGGTCATCCTGGGTTTTCCCTGCAGTTGATGGCCCAGCAGATGGAGGAGAACTCCCAGCAGGAGTTACAGTTAGATAGGTCTGTCCTCTACAGGGTATCCCTCTATGCTGAGTTTAGACGGAGCCTTGAACAGCCCCATCTTGAACAGCTTAGTCAATGTCATCCACTGACTCATAATTTACTTGTGCTATGACAACACCAGCAACACGTTACCAAATTTTGCCCAAATGGATTGAAACATAGGGGCTTTAAATTAAACAAATTTCTCTTTTTTTAATTTTTTTTTTAATAAACTGTCACATTACTTCACATATCAACATTTACTACAGTGGAGTGATGAATTATTGTGGTAGGTCTAAACTACTGTGGCTTGAAGCATTTTGTGAAAATAGTTGTTTCATATTAGGCATACATGGAGCTTTGGTTAGTCTGAGGTAGCAGCAAATGAGGCAGAAATAAAAAACCTGGAATGTTAAGGAACTGTTCTCTCTGTTCAGCTTGTTACTTAGGTAGGAAGCAGACTCTGTTCTTTAAGAAACTTTCTTTATCTCTCCCCTCTTAATCTGATGACAAGACCTGAAGGGAAGAAGGAAGGGGTTCTCCAGCCACGACTATCACAGACCCTAGAATTTCTTCTGTTAATCTTTCAGGGGAGTTTCACAGTATATCGCTCCAAAGGCATCTTTTAACAGTGATGGATGAGGAAAATCAGGCTGCTCTGACAGCAGGCAGCCCTTAAAACTTGATGGAAGGTAGGAAGCTGGCCATGACCATGTCTGGATGCCCCCCTCTGTTTCCCTACCTACTGCCTTTACCTGCAGAGGGAAAAAGGAATATAGATATCATAGTCTTCATTCATTCATAGAACCATAGGGTGATAAATCATGGAATATTCCAAGTTGGAAGGGATCTGTAAGGATCACCAACCCCAACCCTGGGCCTCGCATAGCACCACCCAAAGCCAAACCCTATGGCTGAGAGTGGTGTCCCAACGTTTCCTGAGCCCCAGCACTGGGGCTGTGCCCACTGCCCTGGGCAGCCTTTGCTGTGCCCACATCCCTCTGGGTCAGAGCCTTTCCCTACACCCCCTCCACACCCAACCCTCCCCTGATGCAGCTCTGTGCCATTTCCTGGGGCACCCTTGCTGTCACCAGAGCTCTGGGCTGAACAAACCCAGGGGCCTCAGCCTCTCCTTGCACACCTTGCCCTCCAGACCCTTTCCCACATTCACAGCCCTCCTTGGGATGCTCTCTGATAGTTTTATGACCTTTTTGTACTGTGGTGCCCAAAGCTGTACCCAGTGCTCATGGTAAGGCTACACCAGCGTGCCCGAATGACGCTTCATATGTCCTTCCACACACCCTACCTGGTCTGATGCCAGGAGGGTTCCCCCTGACTGCTTTCCAAACCACCCCACAGCTCGACTTGTGCAGGCCTTGCTGGTTAACTAAATCTGCACTTTCTAAGGGAACTTGGTGACCTGAATTATCTGTTTGGGGCAGGTTTTAATTACACAGAAGACATAGAAGCACATGTTAGGTAGGTTGAGGGGAACAAATCCCTTCATGGCTCACCCACACATCCCAATGATTTGCTCATGCATAAGAATTTCTCCACTGGGGCTTTCTTTCTGTCAGCTCAGACTCAAAAACAGAGTGACCACCACCCCATCCCTGGGGCATCCATAGCCAGAAGCCTTCAGAGAGCCAGTTAGCACAAAGCTAGGTGTGGAAGAGCCGCTCTCACAAAATGGCCACGAGTTACGTGTCAGAGTGGAAAAACTTTACTAAGAGGTGCATTGTGCTGCCTAAAAATAACTACCTCCTCTTCATCCAAACCACATCCCTCCGGAGGGCTTCGGTATTTGAGCACATTTGGATGCTAAGAGAAATCTCAACCAGCAAGATGTTTCGGTCTGGTCGCAGTGCTGGTCAGAGGGCTCAGCCTTCCCCTTTGCCTGTGCACCGCACCTGAATTCACTCCTGCCTCTGCCAACAGCTCAGCAACACAGGACATGGATGTAACACTGGACATAACACTGGGCACATTCCTGAGTGTATGCACAGGCCTTGATCTCCCGGGATCTGCCTTCCCCTCAAGCAGGTGGATGAGATTTTGGACTGGAGGATCCCTCTGAACCTAGCAGCTCCCAGAAGGCTTCCCACTCTTCTCCCACCATCACCCCGCTGTGGCTGACAGCCACACCTCCTTCCAGGAGAGGAGACAATTTCAACAGTATTAAAATACAATTAAAAAATTGTCCCACCACACTCCCACTTTCTGAAGTGCCCCTTTTTAATTCTTTGCTTCTTTAAATTTAAGATGGTGCTGGTCACCTTTGCTCCAAAAATACACAAAGCTGCTGCATAACTATTTTCCAAATAATTAATCTTTCCAGTGGAATAACTTAAAGCCCCACGTTTCCTGTTATGTTATACAGCTGCAATTTGTAACTAGAGATCCTGAGCTGTGTTACACGGGCAGAGGGCCAAGGACATGGCGCTTTACCTACACAAGAGCCCTACATAAATAATCCTTAACCACAAGTTAAACAGTTAGGCACTGTTCGGTTCAAGAAAAAGGGCATGGAGACAAAAACCTTTCTTCTGGTCATCGTTAAAAATTCGGTGGATGTTCCTGCTGTTTTATGCTGTGCACTTCAGCAGCAGGACATGCTCCTTTCTCTCATGCTGGCATTTGTGAGGCAGAGAAATGTGTGCTATGTTCTACAATCGAGTAGCAATTTTTTATCAATTAATCCGTGCTTCAAATAAATATTTTGGCTGTCTTGAAGACTACAGCCACCCGCTTAGCTGCAATATGAAAGTATGTCAGGCACAAGTCCTTGCTTTCCTCCCTAGAAGTGTCACAGGTGAGGTCCTACTAACCCATAGCACGGAGCTGAATGCCAACATTCCCAAAGAACCCTGGCCAGGAGGAGCTCACCAAAAGGGAAACAATCCAATATTAGGCGAACAGGAGAATGGCTTCCATAAGGCATGAAAATTGTCTTGTTACATGCTTAGAATAACCCCATTACTGCAATATCCTGAATGAATTATGCCAAACTTGCCGTGCACAGACACACACACAAATTCTCCCTTTGGGCTACTGAACAACAGAGAGAAATTTCAGAAGAGGAAGCTCCTGGAAAGAGGGAATTTGAATAGAAGTGTCCTTTGGAATAGAACTACAAAGTGGGTATCAAAACACTTTGATATTGTTAATGGCACTCATTCTCCTCATTGTGAAATACATTTCTTTTGTACCTGAAAATTCTTGTAAAGCTTAATCTTGCACGCATTATGCTAAGGGACACATTAGGAAACTGCTCAAATTAAGACTTCTTTGAGGTGCTGATCAGTGCAGTGAGCGGGGTTTGGGGCAGAGGAAAAGAAGCAGCTCTGAGAGGCAAAATGGTTTACTTCTGGCACGTTGTGAACACAGACAGTAGGATCTCAGGTGGGGTTATCAATGAGAGTGCTGTGTCCTGATTTCTACAGTCTGGGAATGGAAGAATTTGCTTCCATAAAAAAAAAAAATTGCTTCCATAAAAAAAAAGAATTTGCTTCCATAAAAAAAAATTTGCTGCCCTTTGGGCTGGCAGCATCAAGGGTGATCAGAACGCCCTGGGATCAGTGGAAAGAGGAGTTGTGTGATTTTCCTTGGGTTGGTGTCCAAGCTCCAACAGCCACTCTTCAGGGAAGGAACAAGTCTGGCTTCCACCATAAGGAACTATCCAATTCATGGCCAACTTTCTGGAAACAAAGAGGAGTTCTTTTAGAGGCAGGATAAACCCAGCAACCCAGCAGGCTAACAGCCCAAAAAAAGCAGGTGATGAAGAGCTTCTCTTAAGGTCCTTTCGTGTTGTGTAAAGGCCATTCCAATCTAAGAGCACTCAGCATCCCCATTGCGTATGGATAAATATCTCACATGCATTAAGCTCAGGACATCTAGTAGTGCTTTTATCTCAGGGTGAAGTGATTCAGTTGTGTATAATGACATTGCTCATGGCTGTTGTGTTTGATTGGACTGGGATAACATAAAAGTGGAGCCCTTGCCAGTGGGACGAAGGAAGAGACCTTCAGAAAGGAGGCACAGGAGCCAACCTTAGTTTGTCAGCAGGAGCATCACTTTTACCCAGATATCAAAGTGTGTGAGCAACAGTGCTGGCAAAAGCTTCCATAATACTGACTGAGCTATAAAAGCTACAAGGGTTATTAAGACAAAGACCAACTTTGTGTAAAGCTAATAGTTGGAGCTGATAGCTCAGGTTCTTGGAGAATCTCCCAGTCACAGCTGTCACCTCTCCATCTTGGCCAAATAAATGACAGAGTGGGGAGATCTTTTGGGATTAACACCATGACCCAATGGGAATGGATCTAATTCCCATACAGTCTCATTCATCTTGTGCCTGGAAATCAGTCAGTGGAGACAAGAGGTGCTTGGGCATGCCCTGGTTTTGGCTGAATGGAGATATTTCAGTTTTCTGTACAGCTTCTCTAAAAAGGAACAGTTTTTCCTTTTTATTTTTGCTCTTGGTTTAACATCTTCTCTTCTTTCCCAGCAAGAAAAGCTGTAAAAGGAGAGAGATGCAAAACCAGGAACAAACAGCAGTCAAAATGCTTAAAAAGCTGTGAACAAGTTATTGTTTCAAAGCAACGTAAGAACAGAGCAAAATAATGGACTCATGTGAAATACTTAGCTTTCCCCGGGTCTTGGTTTTAGTCTTTTATTCATAAGTGACAAAATCATATGTCCTCTCAAGATCAAACTCATCCCAAAGATGAAGAACACCACCTGGACACACTGCACATCAGCACAAGTTCCATGAGGCAGCAGAGAATCCTACCAGCACATGTGATGGAAAAACCTTCTATCAGCTCACACACATTGGTAGACACACAACACGAATCCAAGACGAATCTCGCTTCATTTTTTTCCACCAAAAACAGAAACACACATTCTTTTGTCAGGTTTGGTAGTTTCTCCCAAATTTGAGAGGATTGGAGGCAGTCTCGGTGTGGCAAATGGACAGAGAAGGACAGGGAAGGAATGGCAAGGACGAGACAAAAGATCACATTCAGCTCAGGAAAAGGGATGGATGATGGAGTGGTGAAAAAAAAAAGCTGAAAAGTAAAACAAACTTGAAGAAACATGGAGGAGTTCTGGTAAAAGGGGAAAGAGAAACAAGCTGGAAGCTTCCTGGGGTGCTGGGGACAGAGCATTCGGTTAAGCCACTGGCACTTTCCTCTGGTGGGAAAAGTGACAATTGCAGGGTTTAGGCCTTAATCCAATGGGGGATTTTCGACGTGGGCTTATTTTGAAAGATGTGAGTAATCCTCGTGGTTTCAGCTTGGAAAAGTAGACCCTGGCTTGTATCAACCTGCAGCCAGGATAGACGTTGCTGTTAGGGGAGAAAAAGACACATCTTTGTCCCTCCCTTTATGTGTGCGTCCATGCTCCTGGGTGCTACAAAGATGAAGAGAGAAAGATGTCTACTGCTGCTGCCTCGTGGTGGCAATTTTTCCCTTGTTGTGAGCACTCTGGCACAGCAGAAGGTAAAACCAACTCATTTATTTACCACATCCCACATGGCAGCCTGGCATCCCCTCCTGTCACAGGTCAAGTTTTGAACGAGCAGGTGCAGACAGGAAGAACTCGGCAGCAGGTTCCCCTGCTTATTATGTCTGATGGATTGGCGTAAGCAGCTCCTAACAGAACGAGGCAAGGGGGCAAAAAAAGGAGAAACAAAACAGGGTCACGATGCTCAGAAATATCTCGGTGTGGGAATACGTGGAAAAACGACTGGGCAAAGCAACGAGCCTCCTGGGGGATGGTTCCCAGGGGTGAGCCCCCCTACATCCCCATCGCTGAGGCTGCGGGTGCTGCGGGGCCGGCGGTGGGGTGGGAGTGGGGAGGGCGGTTGTGACGCACCCCGTCGGCATTACAAGACTTCAGCGGCTATTTATAGGCCCTGCCGACCGCAGAGAGCTCTCGGACTCGCTGTTCCTCCCCCCCTCCCTCCCCCTGCATGGCTTTAGCTGGGGGGGAGGTGGAGAGCAGGGGAAGGGCTGGAAAGCAGCGGTGCGCCCGAGCGCGGCACTCCCGAGCAGGGCGGGTTTTCTGCTCCTCCGCTATTGAAACCAGCCGGCAGATTCCGTCCCAACAAATTAATTTCAGCACACTGGCTTTTTAGCCTGGTGTTCTTTTCTCCAGTTTTTTTTTTTCCTGTTATATATTGTATTTCTTTCTGCTTCTTCCCCCCCACCCCCCCACCCCTCAGCTTAGGTCTTTGCAGTTTCACTTCCCAGTTCCTGGCATGGGCATGGAAAGGGAGACCTCACTTTGTGCAGGGCCCAGTTTCCCCAGATTCTGCCAAGGCCTTCCTTATCTCCTTCAACACCCAGCCCCCCGGTTTTGCACATCCTTTACAGTTTCTCACCTCCTTATAACCACAGGGCCAGTCTATAGCCCTACACCTCACCTGACCCATCGCCCGTTTCATGCACACGTCCCTCCAGGCCACCAATGTTGGGTCCACATGCTGACCCTGCACCCATTCCATGCACCTTTAGCAATTCTCCAAATCCTTTTCCATCAGTGCTGCAGCGGGTACACATGTAGGTGGGTAGCCAGGCAAAAAGAAGGAGCCCTGCCCACAGCAAAGCAAAGCCATTTGGAATCCCTCCAGCGATGTGAAAAATCAAGGTCACTGGAAGTGCGCAGGGATAAAGCAATCAAGGGGCTGGTTCTTGCTGAGGGGGTGGGCAGGAGAGATGAGCCTTGTATTTCAGTAAAGCACTTCACCTCTCTTGTTTCTGGGCCTACCTCATCCTTGTAGGCTCCAGGGATGTGTCCCACTGCCGGGGTACGTGCAGCACCAAGCACCACCGTGCTCAGTGAACAAACAGCTTATTGAAAAAGGATGAGGACATTTCAAGAGCTGCATTTGAATTTAGGGATGTTGCTTAATATTTGGCCTTTGAACAAGAGAGTGTTTCCCTCTGTTATGGGGGTTAGGGAAGGAAATTTCCTACTCTTCTCATCCTGGAGATGGCCCTGTCCCCGAGAACCTCTGAAATTTGGGGCAAGCTGATGAAGTTCTGGGATGCCTCTGCCAAGCTGTTCTAAAAGCAGATCAGAATCGACTGCCTGCACAGAAGTTCGCTTTATTTTTCAATCCTCAGTCCTTTCATTTTGGAGAGGCACGTTCGTAAACTACAAAAGCAAATTATCCCTCCACCAGCACAGATCCAGCCCTGACCTTTCAGCAGCATAATTAAAATTTCAGAGCGCTTTGCCAGATCGCCATATGTCTAAAATTGTTCCTTTCATTTCTAACCCGCTTTCTGCCAACACCAACGTGTAAGGAATTGGTGGTCGCAGCTCACAATAAAAGCCTGCTCATTTTCATGCGATAAAATCCTGATTTTGAGGGACTTGCAGCCTGAGCCGAATGAACATCACATAGCATATGAGTCACGCTTGAATTTAGCATGCTTGTCCACATGCAGCTTGCAGCTTTCTTGAAGTTCTGCGCATGAAATTTTCTCACTCGTTATTTCCAACAACTCCATCTTGTCCTCATGGACCGCAGCAAAGCATCACTACTGTGAGTATTCAATGTGTGGCATCCAGAGGAGGAAATGTGATGTGTTCCTTGTTATTTATCCCAGTTATGCTGGCATCCCTGCTCTGCTGCTCCCCTCCTAAGCAAGAAAAAGAAAAAGATGTGGCTGTGGTTGGGTGACAACGGGCTACACAGCCCAGGAATGATTGTAAAACAGACAATGAGGTGTTGGAGAAGTACACTTATTAATGAAGACAGCCAAGTTTTCACATTTCTTGGGGAAGTGGTGCTTGGTAGCACTAAGCAGGGCATCAGGAGGAGGTGCTTACAAACACGTGTGTGAATGGCACTGTGTGTAGATAAAAACCTGCAGATGTTTCTTCATCGAGGCGAAGGACAGTCTGCAGGAGGGTCTGCTTTCTTACCACGAGAGCTCTGCTGCTTCTCTCCCAGTCATTTGCTAAATGAAGAGATTCAGATGTGATGTTAAACTGTTGAATGCTCACATTAGCCTCCTTCTGTGACAGCAGTAATGATGTTAACCTTAAATCCCTGTCTTTCAAACGACGCAATTACACTGTATGGCCTGCAATAAAGCCTCATTTAAGAAAAGCAAGTATATTACACTGCTAGACCTCTATTCGCAGTTCTAACAATCAACAGTGGAGAAAAAAAAAAGTACTTGAAATGTGCAGGGAAACGCTCAAACTGGCAGTTGACACCACCTCAGTGCACGGCATTGTTATTTCTTCACTAAATTCAGACCGTCTCTGAGAATCTACAATCTTGCTGCAGCTGGACAGTGTTTATAGACATATGGCAGAGGATGGTTTTCAAAGGAATTTAAATATTGCAGGGAGTGGTTTTATATTCCAGGGCCCCAGGTCTGCTTTGTGATAGAGGTTCACTTTCACTGTTGCTCAAGAAAGGAGCTCTCTGTTCTGAGGGAAATGCAGAAGGTGCAAAGTGAACAAATAAAATGCGAAATTTTCCATCCCTGGCACAGCGGAGGAATAGGAAGCAGCATGGCAGCGGAGACGAGAAACAGGAGATACATGACCTGAACAAATCAGTCACAAAATGCTGCTTGACATCCCCTGAGTCAATGAACATAAATTAACACCCATCTATACATAAATTACATCATAATCTACACCATAAATTAACAACACATCTTATGATGACTGTGTTCACAAGATAAAATTTTGCCTTCCGTGAGTACCCTCTAAAATGGGCTTAAAATTCTTTCCATAAACATTTCTAGCCACTAATCTAACAGTCTGGAATGTTTTCAAATAGCAAACACAGCTGAAGGAAATTCACTGCTTTTATTCATATATAAGTGAGCATTTGCAGGTTTCTAAAGGTATTCCCTGAGGTCAGGAGCGAGTAAACAAACTTATTTTGTGAACAGCTGTCATGCCAAGCCAGGCAGCGTGGTCTTTGCATGAAGCTATCTACCACACTGACTCAGAGGCCACAACATGTGTGTACCAGCTAACTTAGTGTAACTCTGGAGTAGCTTGGCTCAGTTAGCTGAAGCAAGTCTGCTCCTAAACAGTGGAACCTGCACGACCCAGCTGACTTGAACAGCCAAACCACCTCCAGCAGAAATCATCTTTGGCAGCAAGGTGTGGCCCTGTAAAACTCTGCGTTCCAAGTTTTGGCTGTAACCATCAGATTTTTAAAGTAAAACCAACATCTCCATACAGTTGCCTCCTGGCTAGTGCTGGCCCCGAGGAAAGGCTGCAGCACACCATGAAGGCTGCAGCACCGTGATGGTACAAAATATTACCTCAGTTGCTTTCTCTGGAAGCACACTTGCAAAGCCCCTATAGTAGATTGTAGCAGCAGAGCAGGATGATTGCTCTATACTTGTACCCTCTGAAATCCATCACACTCAAATCCATGGGCTCTGTTTCTGTCTCAGTTCTGTTAGAATATTAATTTTCAACAACGCACAGCTGCAGAAAGACCATCCACCCTCAAATTCCCACCTCTTTCAGCTCTTTGAAGAGGTTACGTGCATGCATACGTACACACGCGCACATCAATGAATGTTAAATACTCTGTTCATCATTTTATTTGCTGAATCGCATAGAATCTGATGCAAAGCCATGTTTTGCACTGTGTTCAGTTGTCACTAAGCATGAATCAGTATGGAAGCATTGCTGAAGGCTGCAGAACCTTGCAAATATTTTAACCTCTTAGTACGGCAGAGAGAAAAAAAAGAAGACAGATCTTAAATTCTCCGCTATCAATTCCAGTGATCAGCTGAAATGAATCTGTTACTCCAAGGCACGTGCACTGGGTTTCAATGGAAATGGGTGTGTGTAAAGCAAAGTGCATCTTCACGTTAATGCAAACGTTCAGAAGAAGAGCAAAACATGATGGGTGTAGAACAGAACGATGAGGTGGGTTTGGTTTATTCGAGTCCAAACACAATTAAAGCGAGGGCATTCGCAAGAGCAGAGCTCAGCAGGCTCCAGAGGAAAGGAAATATTAGTCAGCAGTAAGTTTTACTAAGGTGCCAGCACAGTGGGGACCGGGGAAACCATTCAGAGGACTGAAACAGGGAAGCTGGGGCGGATATTGGGCAGAGCCCCTGTCCTAGAGCTCTATCTTCAAGTGAATCCCAAGACTTGTGGTTTGACAGAGCTGAGCATGCAAGAAAGCCCCTGGATCACCAGCACGGCGGAGATGGTGTTGGAAAAAGCCCCAAAAGCACGAAGCCAGGCACGTTTCATGGTACTGGTGGATAAAGGGGGGAACCTGCCTTAGCAGGGGAGTCGGACTGGGGATTCAGAGGTCCCTTCTGAATCCCTACAACTCTGAATATTAGAATATATCCAGAAGAGCAGCTGATCTCGTAACATCAGCTGTGCTGCCTGCACAGATAGCAGCATCCCGTTATCTCCCAGAACTCTGGCAGCCACTTGATGCTTTTTGCTGCCAAAAAAAAACCCCCGATCCCGGCTGAGCAGCTCGCACGGCGAGACGGAAGGGCTGAAAAACCACTGGGATAGCTCATTTCCCTCGCCGAGATTAAACGCTCGGGAGGGCTCGCTGGAAACTCCGAGCGGGCACCGTCTTCCAAAACGAAGCCCTCCAACCTTTAACCGCTTGCGAGCGCGGCAGCGCTCCGACCTGCCAGCACCACACGGAACGCGGGGGGACCGGCCCGAGAGCCACGACACCTGCCAGCACCCCGCAGCTCTCAGCCCCGGCCCCCGCCCCCTTCTTTTCCTCCTCCTCCTCTTCCTCCCTCCCCCGCCCCCGCCCTGCCAGCGCGGTGACTCCCTCCCCCGCCCTGCGTGACCGGCTCCTCCGCACGCACCCGATTGGTCCGCGCCCGGCCGTCCGTAAAAGCGGTTCTCGGCGCCGATTGGTCAAGGCGGCAGGCCGAGCCGCAGCGCCCGCCCCCGCGAGGCTCCCTCGGCCCCTCCCGACACTTCGCGACGGTGTCCTCAGAAGACTCAACGGTCCGAAGGGGGCAGCTCCAGCGCGGGGGCGGAGCCGCGCTCCCATTGGGCGGCCGCCGCGTCGATCCGCACAATCGCGGCTCCCCATTGGCGGGCGGGGCAGGCGGGGCGGGGCAGGGCAGCCCCCGCGAGCCCGCCCCGTGACTAACTCCCGTTTGTGAGTCACGGCGCGCGGCCCGTCAGAGCCGTTAAATGCCGGGTGCGGACGGACGGCGCTGCCTCTGCCGCTCCCCGAACCGCTCCGCTCCCCTCCCGCCGTACGCGGCCGACCGGCCGCGCCTGTCACCGTGTCACATCCTTTCCGCCGCCTGCGGCCGCAACTTCCCCCCCCAGCTCCGCCGCTCGGGCCCCCGCAGCGGCATGGGATAGAGCGAAGCCTCGTCGGTTGCCGCGCGCTGGTTCCTAAGCGCCGCCGTTCCCCCCATCTCCGAACCCGTCTCTTCCCCGTCTGGAAACCCCTCCGTGCCGAGCGGGCGCCCCTCGCCCCGCCGCCCCACTGCGCTCCTCAGCGGCCATCGCGGCGGAGCCCCCCGGAGCGGGTGAGTGCGGGGCGAGGGCGCGTGGTTGGAGGGCGGGTTTGGCCGTTACCCGCCGCGGCTCGGCCGTGGGTGGCACGGGGAAACAGGGAGGATAAAGGGGATAGCCACCTAACTTGTGTCCGAGGAGGGGTCGGCGTCGCGCTGTCGGTCCTGCTCGTGAAGTTTCTTTGCTTTTTGTTGAGGCAAACGCGCGTGTGAGTAAGGAAGCGAAGCTTGGCTTCGGTCAGCGACTTCTAGGGGGGCAGATCGGTGATTTTGTAGGGAAAATGAAGTTTGATACGCTTCTTGGTTTGCTTGACTGAAATCCCCTCCGAGGCGATAAGAACGCAGGCAGCACCCTGCCCGCACCTCCTGCCACATCTGCGAGCTGCGGTCCTTCATCCTGCATGGAGCAGGCCCGCTCCTCCTCCTCTACCACTGCACCACTGGAACTTGGTTAACTTCCACTGAGCAGATTCGCATCAATGCGGGAAGTAATCGAGAAAACCAAGTTTTCAGTGCCCTCCCCCGCCCCAATCAGAGCTCCTCACATCGATTCCTTCTCTCCTCGGACCCAGTTATGGCACCTGTACTCAGGCGGAGTGGTACGTTGCTGCACGAGTCCTCCCTGTCACGCCGGTGTGACTGCTTGTGTGCTGCGCACCAATCCGATGAATAGAGTGGCAGCTGCGTGGTTGTTGTTGTGGGTTTGTATTTTTTTTTTAAGCTTTTTTCCTTCCCTTGGGGAAAATGGCTGTATCAGGTGAGTCTTTCTGTTGGGTTGTGAAGAAAATTTCTGAGGATTTCATGTAACGCTGCTAAGAGAATGTACCAAACATAAGTGTTGTGGACCTCTGTGCTACTGATGAAGCAGGCGAGTAAGTTTTCCATGTGTTCAGCTTTCCCTTGTTGCTATGGAAAACAGAAAAAGATCGTTGCAAAAGTTATCGTGTCCTGAAATTCCTCCGTGCCTGAGGGAATCCATACCTACACCTGGTCTTTGAGCTGGGTGATTTTATCCTTGGTTGTTTATTTTTCTTTCCACTCTCCAGAAAGCTCCCAAAATTTATGTCACCTTGCTTAAGTGTTTGGTGTTGAAATCCTTGCCAGCAGGATCAGGACCTCGGTTGTTTTTCTTCAAAGCAGTTGGTAGTGGCTTGGATGTGATGTTACAGGGAGATAATATAATCTGGAGTGTCCACAACTAGTGTTCTTACAATCTCAGAAGAAAGCTCCACGCTAGACAGTCTGCAAGGAAAAAATGTCTAATAAAGCAGAACTGTCTTCTGCCTTTACATCCTTGTTTATAAATCTCTTGAAAGAACAGTTTATACTCTTCCTGAGCGAGGCATGGTTCTTCCATGCTTTTCATGTTTTCAGTTCCTTGTGTGACTGCATTCATTGCTAAGCTATTGTATCACTGATTGAGATGTTATTGTAATTAACATTAATTATGCAAACTAGATTGTTTTTAGAGGCTCCCCAACTCTGTATTGATACTGTCAACTTGTTTGTCTGTTAAACAAAAATGCACGCATTTCACCCTTCTCAGAGGAGATAGATCCATCGGTTCCAAATTAATATACACAAAACCACTGCAAAATTAAGCTCTTTAGCTAAAGCATGTTGAATCTTGATAGAGGTGGTGAATGTGTTTGGATCTGAAATATTGCAGCAGGGTAAACAGGGGTAGCAAGGAAGAGGTGCAGCTGTCTGGGGAGGGTGTTCACCCTACAGGCCTCCACCACATCCATTCCTGGTAGACAGTTCTGGATTAATTGTGCCAAATTCTGCAGCTCCTAATTGAGCAGAACTCTCACTGAAGTGTACAGGAGCTGTCTGCTTGGCTATGGGCTGCTAAATTTAAAAATTTAGAAATAGGGAAAAAAAACAACCAAAAAACAGCGGAGTTTACATCATTAATTGCTCAGAACATTTTGGATTTTAGACTTGGATATCTTCATTAATTTATTTGGATTTAAAAAGTGCTTGAGTTTTTTTGTTTTAAAGAAAAATCTGTTTAAAAAAGGGGGTGACTAATATTTACCTATAAAATATTCCCTATAGCAATGGTAACACTTTAAAATACATTTTCTTATGTTAATTATAGTGACACTCACAGGAGTCTTTGTTTGATTCTGAATCACCTCATTGAAACCCTTCCGAGCAAAATCTCTCCCTGGAAATCATAATTGTTGCAATGTTTATATGTTATATCGTTGTCTACAGTCAGGAAGAGGAGAAATAAAAATGAGGAGTGGGGGGAAGAGTTTAAATGAGAACTTGTCATCGCGATATCAAATCTGAAAACATATGCAGGCTGGCAGATTATTCCCTGCCTTAAAAATGAAATCTCTCTGATTTCCCATTTAAACAGCAACACTGGGTTTGCAGTTTGCTTTGGGTGATGAAAGGGATTATTTATTTTTTTTATTTCTTTGCTCCTTTTGGTGCAGTGGTCCTCTGGAAAGTTAGAAACACTGCCCTGGGGCTCAACGAACTCAAGGGTGTCTAATTATATGGGAAGGCTCTCTAGCATCAGTGAATTAGCATCAGCAGCTGGGAGAGTTTAAGCTGTAGAGATGGTATTATGGAAATCAATAAAATGCTGGTTTCTTTTTCTTCTTGCAGATTCCGTGCTAAAAGGGAAAGGTGCTGTTTGTTTGCCTGCTTCTCATGTAGTCTCACCAAATGATAGTTGATTTGGAATAACAGGTTTTTTGGTTCAGGGTTGCACACATGCATTTGTTTTAAGCATCTCCTCTAAATTTTGTTTTAGTAGATGATCTTCTAGAAATCTCCCTAACATCCTGAGCTGCGAGAACCTCCAAGTGCATGTTTGTCAGCAGAAGAGAGAGTGAAGGTCACTTATTATGACAAGCTAGTGTGGCAATGTTTGTTGTAGCTCAAATGCTACACGTTCCTTACATTCCTGTTTCTGCTTTAAATTAAATTAACTTGAGTGCTTGGAGGGTTCTCGTGAAAAGCACTGCAACCCACAGCAAAAATAAGAGAAATAGCGACCTTAACTGTTGTCAGAGATGTGAGTCAGGACTGATATTAATCATAGTAAGATCTGTAATATGCATTGGCTTTTATTTCTTTGTCTCAAAGCTTCTCCTGTTTTTATACTAGGAAGACAAGTAACCAGATCATTCATCACACTAAGCACTGGGAGAGAAAGGAATGACAAATCGACAGTCTCTTGTTGAGCACTGTGTAACATGTATGATGCATTTAATCCTGATGATCTGTGCAAGGCAAATTTGAATTGGGAGGAGCAGCACTAATTCAAGGGCTTTGTGGAGGTTTTTTTGTCTTGATTAAAATGAGTTTTGTTA